>NC_139353.1:56765349-57365349 GCF_055883805.1 Amblyomma maculatum
TCGCTAACATTGCCGAAACGCAACGTTTACGAAGCCGACCATACCTGTCTCAGCCTCATTGGAACACAGACTGTCAGCAGTCGTCGCATAACGGAGCACAGAAAAGTCTTCATGTCTGACCTGGCCTTATGTCGAGTATTGTCCGTGGCCGCATTGACAGGTAGCAATCTATATAGAGCAAGTGAAACGGTTTTTGAATCCCGCGAGATTTAAGAGTATGAAGTGTTAAGGCGAAGCATGCGAATCGTATTTGCTGTAATATACTAACTGGTACAATTTGATGAATAACGCAAGGATGTTGTTCAGTCTTCTCAACAGCTTACAGCACCGTGTGGTACAGACCAGGTGGCTTGATTTACGGTTGCGGAACATTCTCTATAAAGAAATGTTCTCTAGAATGAAAACCCAACAGCCCTGTCGCAGATAAACACTCAAGCGTTCTTTTGGCACTTTGAGTCATGCATGACTGACTGTGGGCGAAGGGAGCAGCAGTCTAAACATGAACAATGCTGTAATCACTTACCTTCTATGCACCCCACCACACAACCTAATCAGATGAGGGGCACTATCAGAATTTGCATAACAGGATGTTACTTGACCTTTGAAAAACATTGGCGTTAACTCTTGGTATGTTTTGCCTGCAAGATTCGTACAATCAGCTCCTTGAATCTGATCCGACCGTCTAAAAAATTATCTTCATTGCTCGTGGGAAGCAAAAAGAGTGTTCATGCTAAGTTGACATGTGGTAAAAAAAAAATATGAAAGCATTGCTTAAAGCAACCTTTATGATTCTTTTCAGCGGCCACCAAGAAATGACACTCCTACAAGACGCCGGCTCCATCACCGGCCGCTCAGACGCATCTATTCATTCCGAGAGTTGAGAGAATGCTCAGAATCCAGAAATCAGCAAAGCTAGCTGCAATAGTTCTTTTTTTTTTTACTTATCATTATGTGCGCATTTTTTCACCTAAAAAAAGCCATTGCATAAAAGAAGTTTGAATGACTGAATTATTGACATTTCCTTTGTTTTTTGTTGTTGTTTTTTTTGGGGGGGGGAGGGTAGAGAGGGAATCGAAACTAACCACCACTCAGCTGTGCACCTTTCGAAACGAATCGTCATAACTGCAGGTATATTGAGGCAAAAGCCTTATTGCCTCATCATCATCGCCCAGAAAATCAGGTAGCGATGTCCACGGAAATGGTTTCCAAATCCCCGGATTGGTCAAGCAGGAATCTCGCCTCCAAGAACAACCGGCAACCGGCACCAAATTTGAAATGGCCGCATAAATTAGAGATGATTTCTTTTGGTTAAGAGCGGAATTATTATAATTGCAGCAAATTTAGACTAGAAGATGATTGCGTAAGATCAAATTGACACAGGGCAGATCGTGGCTTATTAAGAGTGGATTACTTGGAATAAGCTACATCAATGTGGACTACAGTAGAATTTATTGCATAATGGTGGAGTAAGCGCCGTTCAGGGTGGACTATGATGAATTGAGGGCAGATAACATAGAATTAAGTTAGAGTACGAGGATTACGTGGATTTAAGAATAGATTCTTGCGGATTGTGGTTAAACGTCGAGGAGGAGGAGGAGGAGGAAAAAACTTTATTAAAAAAAAAATATATATATATATATATATATATATATATATATATATATATATATATATATATATATATATATATATATATATATATATATATATAAACACTCCCAGGAGGACCTCTTAGTCCAGGAGCCCTCTGGCTGTTCCTTCTAGCTTAGCCCGCTCGACCAGCCGTAACTGATCTGCAGGTAACGTGGATAAAGTTAGATTAAGATGGATCAGGGTAGACTGCATTAGATTTCTGGGCGTGTTAAAAAGTATCCTTCGCTTTTGCCTTGACAGCACGTTAGCCGTCCCTGGTGCCCTGCGTTTTTTTTTTTTTTCGCATTTATATTGCAGCTCCAGCATCCCGATTTTCTTCAGTGCTTCTTGTGCTCAGTCCATGAAGCACGCGCCCTTCTATTGTAAGCAGTAAAAATATCTATTATGACGGCCTACTCAATACATATAATAAAACTCTGCTGAAAATTGTCTGAAATATCGCATTTGTTGTTTGCCCAAAACGAGTTGAAGGAATCCCATAGGTGAAGTGGCCTGACCAACTGCGAAAAGTCGAATGGTGTAATGCGTGCATTTCAAATCCAAAGCAGCTGCAATTCAATACTGGTATAAACCCATGGTAGATAAACAGCACACGAAAGACTAGGCACCAGAAAAAAAAAATGAGGAGCGCCCACTCACAACTGAGGCTTCTTCTTTTTTTTTTTTTTTTTTTTTGAACAATCAGCTGCATTCAAGCCTCCTTCTGTGGACAAATGCGATAGCATTGCCAGCTTTGAGCCTAGTTAAGTTAGGGCCATTTTTTTAACCTACACTATCTACACTAGTCTAGCTAAAAACTATTGGCGGAGGTATACATTCGCTACACTGGTGTAGATAGTGTAGGTTAAAAAAATGACCCTTTTATGAGCTCTTCTCCGTTTCGTTGCTTTTCTTTTTCGTGTACAAGTTTCGTTTACTTAATATTCGTTTTGTCAGTGGTTGTATTAAATCTTTTTTTTGTGTGCTTTATTTCTTGTTCTTTTTTTTAATTTTGAGTTCAGCCTTTTGACAAAGCTTCTAGCTTTTGTCAAAAGCTAGAAGCTTTTCAGCTTTTATTTTTGACAAAGTTTTTTTTTAATTTATATTCACTAATCGCACGTATACATGGCGGGTGGGCGCTCTGCGAGCGTGCCACCGCCAAAACAATTACCCTTCCCCTTTCCGTCACAGCAGTTGGCTGTTTATCTCAACGCCTCCCGGCATCATTATGCTCTGCTAGGAGCAATGTGGCCTCGTTCTGAGGTAGTCAGCGTAGAGTAGCGGTTAGAGCACTCGGCTGCTACGCGTATTTCTCCCTCGTGGTGACACATTCCGTGAAAGTCCCTCGTGATGCAAGAAATGATTTCGCACTAAATCATATGCTGTATAAAGAATGAAAGGCATGGCACGAGAATTAAATAGAAAAAGTGAGAAAACAAACGCGCGAAGGAAGTAAAGAAATCAACAAAAAGCGAGAGCTCCTTGCTACGTAATAACGGATGAATTGGCTGACACAGTTTTTCTTATAAGATATGCTTCTGATATTTTCCGCGTGGGCTGGTCCTTGTGAGTGTATAACGTGTTGAGAAATCACTCTCAGTGGGTGTTCGTAATGCAAAGCAAAGCAAAGATGCGCTACCAAGACATTGACGAAGAAGAGGCATAGCAGTATTTTATACCGGAATGGGTGAAAGAAATAGGTTTCATCTTGGTCCCCGGTCACTGCGGTATTTTCCAGAATGAAGCGGCAGACTTCTTGGCTAAATCAGCTCTCGGTGCACATTTTCCATGTAACATCCCTAATGTCATCATCATCGTCATCATCAGCCTGACTATGCCCACTGCAGGGCGAAGGCCTCTCCCATATTTCTCCAATTACCTCGGTTCTGTGCTAGCTGCATCCACTTGATCCCTGCGAACTTCTTAACCTCATCCGCCCACCTAACTTTCTGCCCGCTTACCTAACTTTTTTTTTTTTTAATGACCCGTTTTCAGCGTTATCAATACACAGCCGCCTCATGCAATAATTCCTTGCTATCTACAGCAGAATACCAACACCTCATATACGCATGGAAAGTTCGTTCGTATCAGTCACTGCAGTGAGGTAACGCTGACTCTCATACGATGCAGGATCCCCCACCTAAATCTCTACTTATGTAGATGCGGATTCCACCCCACAAACCTTTGTGAGGCGTGAGATTAAAAATATTGAACATTTCCTTCTCGCTTGCCGAATGTTTTCACATCAGAGAAGGATGCATTTAGATATTCCAATAGCACAATTGGGATTGACATTGTCGGTCTCGCTTCTATTCTCCTACGGTGCTTGTGCAAGAGGATTGACGTTGTCTCAAGTTTGTCAGTATTTACATAGCTACATCACAGCTACGGATAGATTCCCTTGCTAATGGTATTCCAAATTTACAAACTTGAAAATTTTTGCTCCGTATTTTTTTCTTTCATTCATTTCCGTGATCTTGAAACTTAGATTTTTGTTTAGTTAATAATTATTTTAATACACTAATTCAGTATCTCTAGGACATTGGGCAATCCACACTGAACCTTGACCAATCCCCCTTCGTGGGTATGTGTCATTTATCACGGTAGAACAAGAAGAGGGAGAAGGAGGAGAAGAACTATATGAACGCAGAGCCCAGAATTTTATTGCAAAGTTTACAAACTTAGCGGTTTCCAAAATTATATTTAATTGCGTGGAAATCAGCATTCCTACAACACAGACAATTTTACTGTTTATTTAATGGTGTGCATTGTGGCAGATATCAACAAATCAGAAGTGTTCCTCAAGGGGGGGTTCTCTCGCCCGTGCTTTTTAACATTTTAATGAGCTGTATTTCCACTCAAGAAGTTCGCACGTATGTCTATGCGGGTGACATCGCCTTCTTTGCTGCTGCGTCTGACATTCAAACCCTCAATGGGCGCCTGCAATAGTACCTGACCTTGCTTCAGACATGGTTATGTGACTTAAGATTTACATCAAACGTAAAAAAGTGCGCTTTCCTTGTTTTCCCAATTACGGATTCTGCAAATCTTTCTCTAACATTTCAGCAGGAAATGCTTCCTCAAGTTAAGTCTTTGAAGTATCTAGGGGTGATTTACGATGTCCATCTGACATGGAAGGATCACTTGAACATGTTGCAGCGAAAGGGGCTGGTGCTGTGGGTATGTTGCGCAGGTTAAGCAATCCAAGGTCTGGAATGCGGCGAGATGCTTTTTTAATGATTCATGTTATGTATGTCCGATCAATTATAGAATTTGGATCTGTGTTGTTTTCTAGTTCACCTGCTAACAAAAGTCGCCCGCTTGTTCTTTAAAAGCGATAAGCGCTTAGAATATGCCTTGGGCTCCCCAAATTTGTGGCTAACAATGTACTATACCTTGAATTCAGAATACCACCGTTGTTATCTAGATTACAATTCTTGACTGTTCAGATCTATCTAAAACTATATGAATCTCCATTCCATTGCTACCTGTCAATTTTTTGTTGCGAGCCAGCCTCCTTTTTCTGGAGTCAACTGGCCTCGGTTTCATACCACGCAGGTAATACTACTGCAAAATCTGTTACAACCTTTGCACGTGTTCCTTTCTAACATTCTTTCAACAAACGTACGTGGATCTTCGGTTTAAACTGTCTATGATAGCATTTTCGCAAATAACGCAAAACACCTATCACCTCAAAATTTAAATGGAGGATTAGATCATTTACAAAGTCTTCCCATTAGCATAATGACAGCAACTGATTTCTCTCAATTTCAGGAAAAGGCCGGCGTTGGAATGTACTGTCAGCTTCTAGACTGGGCTTTTTCAGTTCGCCTTACAAAGTTTATCCCAATTTTTCAGGCGGATTTGCTGGCGGTGGTGTTTGCACTGCGCAAACTAGACCCACCATACTCAACAGTGGCTGTAATTACACTCTTATTCCTTGTGCTTGTCGCTTTCTTCGAATATGGATTCGCCAATATTAAACACCTTTCTTTCATTGCTCCCCTCACATTTGAGCCTCATACATATAGCGTGGGTACCAAGCCACAGTAATGTGACAGCCAATGAGGTTGCTGATAGACTAGCTAACGAGTCTCTCAATGGCCCTGTGTTGCCTATCCTCCCGGCAACAGCGTACATAACAACAGCGCAATTTCTAGGCGCTCCTTATTAAGCACACAGTCTGGATCTATTTTAACATCGGACGACTACCTGCATCTCAAGTATTCCTGGAGTAGGAAATCATGTCAATCAAGGCAGACTGAAGTCTTTCTAACCAGGCTGCGCTGCAGTATTTCACCTTTAAATTTCTATATGCACCGGTCTGATTTGGTGCTTACTCCCGTCTGCGCATTCTGCAGGGAACCGAAGTCAGTCAACCATTTTTTACTATTTTGCCGCTGTTTCATTATGATGAGAAGACGGTATTTGGAGAAACCTTCGCAACAGCTGGGACTTAATTTAAGCAGCCAGATTTTATTATCGCTTAGTGCCACGACGCTTGGATACAGCCACAGGTCTGTTTTCAACTCCATTCAAGACTATTTAACAGAATCAAAACGTCTGCCTTGCTAATATGGTTTGAATTTTTTAATCTGTAAATACAAATCTCAGTGTTCTCCTGCGTCCGTTTCACTTTTCTTCTCTCTTCCTGAGCAATCATTTCATTTTGTTTAACGATGCAATTATACATTAAAAAAATAAATTTATCTGCACCCACATTCTTGGCCGATCTCCCTGTGTGTGTGCGTATGTGCCATCAGTATTAGGGGAGAGCAACAACAACAACAACATGAACGCAGAATAACCCTTGTCTCGGCAGTGCAGCTTTGTTTTGACGGGAGGACGTTGAGAACCCGAAGTGACCTGAGTCTGAAATTAAAAGGCTGTCATGGAGGTGTGCCTTCGCCCCCTCCCCTTTTTCTGCCCCGCTGAAACGGACGGCGACGGATAAGTACTATGCATATGGTGGCTGAATAAGCGGGTGTTCAGTTCGGCAAGGCTTGAACCGTTCTTCCAGGCACCTCCAGTTACTGACTACTATAATGAGGTTTTTTTATTCACATTTTTTTTTCTTTTTTTTATGAAACTAACAGTTTCACTTTCTCCTCCTCCGTCATGTTTGGGCCAGCGCGGCGGAAGAGGCGCTTCATTTCATTGACGTAACCGTGGACAGACTCATTTCGGAGCTGAATTCTTGATTGGAGAATGGCCTGGGCTCTTTCTTTTCTGACGGACCATGCGAAGGTGGTTAAAAACTCTGCTTTTAATGTTTCCCAATCTTTAAAAGAAGTCTCATTATTTTCGAATGAGCGTCGTGCGGGTCCTTGAAAATCCAAGTACTTTTACTTGAGATTGGTACGTCGTGTTCCAGCCACTGAATGCTGCCACGCGGTTAAAATGCTCCGCCCAGTCTTTCGCATCATCCGTAGCCAGTTCTTGGAAAATGGGGGGCTCACTCATATCTGTCCCATACGACTTTTCGCAAAGCTTTAGTTTCTCTCTCAACGTTATCTATCTCGTTGACTATGTTTGGATATGATACTCGAATATATTGTCCATTACCCATGAACTCGCACAGGTGCGGTAGAGCAGTCAAGGTCATTTTAATTTCTAGTGCTGTTAGCATTTGCGCAGGCATTTCAATTCAGGTCCAGTGCTAGATGGTAAAAGGTAAAAAAAAAAAGTGCGAAAGCATCAAGTCTCGTCGTACGGTTAGCTGATTGCCTTTCTTTGTCTAGGCATTAAAAATATTTCTTCATGCTTATATTTCACTTTCGTGACGTTTCAATCTTTTGTCTGTCCTTTTTGTTATCTCGCAAGTTCTTTGCGAGATTCATTGACTACGCGACTTGTTCTCGAGGCCTATAAGCATGCGTTGAGTGGCCTAATCCGAACGTGTATAGCGTGCAACCAAAGGCTCCTACATGCGTATCCCGGTGATAACTCGCAATTTGGCTACACGAAATCAATTGCTTTATTAATCACTAATTTGAGGCATGTGGTCACTTTTCTTCCACACGTGCCGTCACGAAGTCCAAGCGGTCCTTCCAAATCGAGTGCCAGTTGCATATTGGTCCCCGGTGGTGATGACGTCACAGTCTTGATTGAATGACCTGAAGTTTTCTGGCACACGTTTTCGGGGCGTCCATCCAAACAGTTTCCTCGCTAGTGGAGCACATAAACATTTCGCTTTTATAATCTGTTAAACTAAATTCACATATGCAATGGAGATGCTCGAGTTCCATGATTTTTGTGCAAGGGGCTCCTAATCATTTCTAAAATGGTGCTTTGATTCCCATCGGGGAAATAAGGGTTTACTGCAGACTGCGTTGTATGTGAATGCTATTAACGCTGAGGAGCAGTTGATCGAGCAGGAGAGCACATATCTCAGGGAAACTGTTTCCCTCCCGTTAAAACCCTCATCTACACAGTAGTTTATGAATAACGGAAGCTTTGGGATTAAGTGCTAGTTTTTTCTAGCAATGCGAACCTCCCGTAGCCTTATAGCCGTGCCCAGAGAGACACTGGGGGTGAAAATTGAAAATCCGATTATAACGCAATGCTTTGAAAAGCTTCACGCCACGTTGCTTAAAAACACCATCACTCACCTTTTCACTGTGAGAAACAAATGAAGATATTAAGACATCAACTGCTGTTACCTGTTTCTCAGGCATCCGCCTGAATAAGATCGGACTTCCGAAAATTCTGCTCGAAACCACGTTATCGAAACTCAGTATGTAGCAAGCCTCTATTTCATATATGATAAAAGCCCCCTGCAGCAAGAACAAATTGTAGAACTTAACAGTCCATGAACCAAGTCTCACGAGTGAAAGCCGCATGGCCGCAGTCGCTGTTGCCGCTTCGATGTTGGCACGCTTTCATTTCATTTCTTTCATTTCTTTATTTGCCCAGAAAACTTCCTGGACGGGTCCCGCGACTAAAAGCTGTTATAACAGCTTGACGAGGCCGTGGAACCCTATCGCTTGGCAGATGGCGGTACAACTACTAACGGACAACAGCAAAGCACAAGCAAAAATATGGCATTTGAGAGCAATAACTTGAGAGTACAAACAGTGCAAAACAAGTGAAATGGCATACCAGTACATATAGAAAAAAAAACACGAAAAAAGTCCCAACAACGAACAGTTTGGCAGATTAAGGTATTTACAATGTATGGGACAAGTATAAAATACTGTAAATTATCTGGAACACAATTTTCATGAATACATAGAAAGTAGCTACGAAACCAAGTGAATACAAAAGCCTATTTCATACTAAGAAAAAGTGATCGGACATCGCTTAGAGTGGAATTTTGCGCCATACGGTATTTATTTAAGATATAATGCAAATTGTACTGCAACTTCTGCAATTTATAGTTATTACGAAACCTTGGAATTAACCATAATCCGCACTTGGCTTCTCTGCAACAAGCCATCCTTGCTTCTTTCTGTTCTGGGGCCAAGGCAGCCTGTCTGCCACATGTGCGTTCTCTGTCTTGAGCAAAGGTGGCTTGGCACCGAGCTACATTGATTGGATGATCGGATTCGGCCTCACGGTTGCGCTAAAGCGAACAGCGACATACATGGACAGACTGAAGAACGAGCGCTCCGAAGCACCTCTTATGCCCATCTAGATGAACCCATGCGATAGCGAAGCCTCATGGCACTCACAGGTGCTACAGTTTCCGCTGCGAGCGAACTCCACCCTCCGCGGTGGCTCACTCCTTAAGATCACCAATTGAATCTGGGTACCCGGATTCGAACCCGACCGCCGCCGTCGTGATTCTATGGAAGCGGAGCGCAAAGGCGTCTGTATGCTGTGCGATGTCACCGCACGTTAAAAATCCCCAGGTGGCCACCACACCTCTTTCTTTTTTGTTTGACTCCCACATTTCTTCCTCACGGTGTTCATTGTTTACAGAGGAGCGTAAGAATCACTGTGCCTTTTTTCACTGTAAACTAATCTATATATCTTTATTGTCTTACCAAGCGAGCGCAAGGCCATGGCGATAGAGATCAGTGACTACGGAAGACATAACGTTGCAAAAGGTACTCTCAAAGTTTTTAGATGATCAATAAAAATTACGGGGCAGAGCGTATAAAACAGCCGTTGCCGCTGATGATTTCAGAGCATTCAAGCGGTGGGCGTCATCCACTCCGTTACACCGTGCGAGACACCATGTCATTATATCCTTTCCGGATCTAATCCAGTAATCACAGTGTTGCAAGCCGTATATCCTCTCTACTCTTCCTGGCCTCCCAATGTATTTTAAAACTCTCCTCCGCACCGCCCACTCTGCTCTGGCTTTTGAGAGGAAGACGTCTATTTCTCCGTTTTGTCAGCTGCTAGCCGAGATTTTAGAACGACGAACAAGTTTTTCCGACTTCCAGGGTGTAATTCTAATGTTATAAAAGTTAAAAGGTGGCGTAAATTCGAAAAGGAAAAAAAATGGCTCAGATTTAACCGTTGTAATTCTAGTAGGACGAAGCGCAACCGTCGTTTTCCTTGGCAGAGGCGACAGCAGAGGCGTCTCCACCGAAGCGACCTTGGTCAAGGAAGTAGGTTGTCATAGTTTCAGTATCCAACTGAACAGGGTTGGTGAATGAACTGACACTGAGACATTTAGCAGCAACGTTGCTTCTAATGTTGTTTGCTAAACATTTTATTTTTTTTCCCTTCATACATGAACGGCAAATTCTTGCTAGCACAAAAGTAAAGTGGTACATAAAGGCTAATGAGTACAATGAGCAAAGCATGCATAGTAGTATAATCGTATACAGAATGCAATTATAAAGACAAAAAAACGAGCTACTATCTAAAATCACTACGATATGAAAAGAGTAAACTGGTGGCCTTAACTGACGCAGAGGACCGAATGTACACTTCATTGTGCTTCTGTCAACTACATTTTTTCTGCATGTTCCCGTAGGCTTTTCAGTGTCAACTTAGATGCCCAATAATTAAAGAACGTCAAGCAGTGCAATTTGCACTTGCTCAGGCAAGCCACACAGTGCAACAAGGCCCGACGAACATAGTTGCTGTGCTGTTTAGTGCATTTTTCATATCATTTATTATCTACCACCTTTCCTGAAAAACGGGCAGTGCGCACCGTCTTCCATTTTCACGTTCACGCTGGCTCATAGAAGTGATGCTGCTTGTTACGATCTTAGCTTCTTCAGTGCAAACAGTCAAACATGTGTGTTCCTTGCCTGCAGTGCCCCATGGAACATCCAGCGCAGGCGCAAAATCAGGCCGAATTTAAATTTACTCATAAAACAGTTACAACTCTAAACAAAAAGCTCGGTTTCTCGATGACACCAAATTCTCAACGCCAATATCCATTATTCTACTTCAAATGTTTGGGTCATAATCATGGCGCCATGGGCTCGAAGGACACTTCGCTTTGCCAGTCCTCTTCCTTGACGGCCAGCTGCAGTTCACTCGAAGTACCCTGGACCATCTGCCCCGAAGGCATACCCGCGTGGTCTTTCGGCAGTCCTACAAGACGAGGAAACGGGGATTCCGGCAGTGTGTATGCAGGCGCTGGCCGTGTCAGTGATGGGGCAAACAGTGACTGTCCCAGGTGAGGTGATGGCTGAGTCGGGTACCCTTGTTGTGTGGGTGGTCTATTCGAGAAGCTAAGCGGTGGCGGAGCAAATGGCACCTGGGCTATAGGGCGATAGTGCAGCGTGGCACGTGGCATATCATTCACCTTCGCAGGATAGTAGTTGTAGCCAAAAAACTGGTTCCCGAAGAATGGGTTTGGTGCTGTTGCTCCAGTTATGTTGTATTGAAGCGGGGAAATGGGCGCCGGAAGCGGTAACATTGCACCAGCAGAAAGGATCGGAGCAGGAATGTTAGTGGGGGATGGCACGTTATGAAAATTCGGCGTTGGAGCTAAATCATTTCGAGCCACATATTTAGATCTGTGCTTCCTGCGTCTTTTTCCTGTGAACATCCGCTCTATTAATATGGCCTGGGCATTATCTTGACTTGCTTCTGAACGATGAAGAGTAATTGAAGGTCGGTGCGGCTCCAGAGGGGCAGCAGTAGCTAGAGGTGAAGGTGAATGAGTAGGAGCAGAAGGAGGCGGTTGCGTCTTCTGTCCTTGTTCCTCATTGATTTTCCTACGGCGTGACCTAGTCCCCTTCCGAGCACGTCTCGTTTGCTGCGTCCTCTCACCGCCACTTTCCATTCTGACGCTGCTGCTACAAATGCTCCTCCTAGCGAACACGAGTAATATTACGGCGGCAGTACCAGCGGATAACACACTGAACATCCCACAAGCCACACAGATTATTATGGCGATCGAGTTCACCTCTTCCGTTCCCGGCTCGCGCAGAGATACCATGTCAGTATACACCATCCCTTGTGGACACTCCCCAAAAGATTGCCTACATAACCCTCGCAGAGATTCGTCAGATAGCTGCAGCTTCTGTAGCTCCCGCAGAACTTGTAACTGTGTGACGACTCCGTCCAGTTTTGGCAGGGCGCCTTTTTTTACATCCTTCTGCGTGAATGAGGTATCGGAATCGTGAGCCCTGTTTTCACCTTTAGCGTACATCGACAAAGGACTGCTCAGAAGGAGATGAGACGACACTGACCTTTTTTTCTCCCTCCACGCACCAGCGACGTCTTCCCCAACGTCAATTGGTAAGTTGTGAGGCTGAGGTAGGTGGACAGAGGTATCCGCCAAGACACCAATGGGCAACCGGTGCCCTATCACTGGGAGCGCCACAGACACGTGTCTCAGCAGCATCACCAAGCCAACTAGGATGAGGGCCGTGATGACAAGACTCCTTCGTCTATTAGCGAACTTCTCTACATGCTTCTTGTATGCTACGCCCACACGTATAGCGGCAGCTACAGAAACAGATAGCGCGAAAAAAAGGAAGGATACTTGTAGCCCAGTGAGGAAGATCATGTGCAACTGCTGCAGAAAAGTTCTCGAAGCTAAGTTCTTCGATAACTCTTTAAAGAAATTGATCAGTGTAAGTGCACTGTCGAAGTTCGAGGGAGGCGCCTTCAAACTCCTAAGCTGCTGCATGGTGATTGCGGTGTGGTTTCGTAGCGCCGAAACCCTCAGGTTAATAGCCTTGGTAGGCTGGCAGGTCTCGCTGTCGCCCCCACCGTACCACGTCCACATCGTGATCAGCAGACATGTCACTTGAGCACCGGCAAATGCAAACACAGACTTCTTACAGGTCAGCCGAGGTATGAAGCTTGTAGTGGCGACGTTGCCCATTTGTGCCACGGCCCGGACCAAGACCAGCATGATGAATTGGAGGAGCGCCATGCCAAGGAGTGCAAAGTTGCCCACACCAAGTCTCTCCGATTCCGGGTAGGTGGTCAGTGTACGATTGTATCCGTTTTGTGTAGCCTTGGTGATGAAGTCAGCGTCCTCTTGCTGCTTATTCATTATAACCTTTGTTTAGTCACCCGTACTGTTCAACTATGGGTTGGTAGTGCGTCAAAAACAAGGCTCATTCCCACGTACTCGAGCAATGCAGATGTGCATGAAGAGACTCTATCTTGACTATGCGAAGTGTGCGCGTCAGACAGCTGTACCTGCATAGACAAAGGAACACCTAAGGTATAGAGCCGGCATGAATGTTTCAGGTGCAAGGTAACGTTTCAGTTTATCGAAATATTAGTACTGAAAGGCGCTTTAAGGGCCCCTGAAAGGCTACTTCGCATAAAATTCTAAAGCAAGCACTTCACAGAGGTGGTCTTTGTGAGTATTCGAGTCCGATTTGAAAGTTTTACGTGGAGTCGATAACTTGCAAATACATTTTAAAACTTTGTTCTGGCGACCACTCGCCGCCGATTTGGGCGACGCACCGCAGCGCGCAAGCCTCGCCACTGGCGTCAGTGAGGCTGCTGGGCGCGCCCACTCATTAGACGCTCCCATGTGAGGAGAGCGGGACGAGGCGTGGTGGGGCGCCGTTGCGTCTTGTTATCGCCTTTGTTCTTGTGCACCAGCATGGGCTGAGTTGAGGGGGGAGAGGAGGAGAATCATTTTCGATCACCTATATGTTCGGTGCTAATGAAGCTACCATAAATATTTTGCGATGCAGAGGGGATTGATGGGATATCTATTGCTAGCGGGCTTTTTATAACTTTGTGAATAGCTTTTCATTGGCCATTTAAGTAACAACGGCGTATCTACCCACCTCGCTCTTTGAATGAGCGCTCTGCAACAAGAGCTCTTGCATACAAGCGCATTTATCTAAATTAGACTCCCAAGTATGTCCGCACCCACCAGTGTAGATGTTCATAATGGTTGGTTAAACGTATAACAGGTGATAACAATTGTTAAAAGCAAAGTTTAAAGTGGTTTGTTAGCCAGTGAAGGAAATAAATTGTAATGCGTCGCCCATCCAAAAACCAAGTAAATTGTTTTTGATCTCGTTAAGAGAGAGCCTCTGCATTATTTAGAATGTTTATTATTCAATGCGAAAGTGCATTGTCTGGAAAGAAGCAAGTGAGACAGCGAAACAAGGCCTATTGTGCCAGAATTTGCCCTATAGGCTGCACTAAGCATGGCTTCTGAATACAAGTGCCGTCTCTTTCAGTTATGTGCTTCGGAGTGCATTATGGCCCATGCACGCGAACTCTTGTCGCCTGCGCATAAAACCTAGATCGGCTGAGCAAACATATCTATTCAAGTTTTCTGCTCATACTCACACTGCTTTATGAGAATTGACTTCGTCTAAATAATTTTGCGGGCCCATCTTCGATTTTCTCAAAATAAGGAGAAAAATTTTTATTGGAAACAGAGTGCGTAAATCTCAAACAGATGCAATGCACGTTGGTGTTCAGTGTACCGTTTTTCTTTTATTCTTAACGCACATTTGCTCTCAGCTACATGAAGAAAGCAAACATAAAAAATGTTGCTATAAACAATGGTTGTGCAGCGTTTGCTGAAATGGAATACTTCCCTTTTGTTCAGCGTATTCTTCGTTTCCACAATGAAAGACAAAAGAGTTGCAAAAGGAAGTTCATAAGGGTCATATTGACAGAGTCGTTAAAACCAATTGACATAAATGCCACCCACGAAGAAGCTGATCAATAGCTTCCAGTGTTTATGGTAGATGTGAGGTGTGATTTCTTGTGTCGATGGGCACCCACTGTGGAGTGTAAGACCGAGAGTTCCCCTGCTCTGGTGGTAAGCTTATCTGCCGCTAAACTCAGTCTTCATGAAACTTCCTCCCGACAGTTGATGCTGCCCAAGACGACTTTTGGCGGAAGCGTCGATTTGGCAATAAAATTAAATTCCCGTTACACTCACTTTGCATGCAGCGCCTCTGCGTTGTTACACGACATGGTTACTTTATCGCATTTAGCTTCGAATTTTTCGCCAATCGTTAGCCGGATCCGCGTGAGCAGCGGTTGTACACCTCATGTATGTAGAGATATCAAGCCCTGCAGCAATAGAGTGAACGCAAGAAAACATCACTCACCGTCTGGTGCCGGTCCTGCTGTCTCTTGCCCCCGCTCTGCACGTCTGGCTACGGCGTTCGCATCCTGTCGCTGCCTGCTGCTGAATGTGGGCGTTTTCCACGAGAGAGCCGGCAGCGGAGACGCCATTGTGCGCGCGTGGCTCTCCGAGACGCTCTTGTTACACCGGAGACACCGGGAATGCGCGGTTGCTAGGCAGTCTCGTTTTACCTGCGCTTCCGCACCGTAGAGGTCTGTCGCGGGACCGTATATGAAGGTAGACACGTCCGCACCATTCATACAGACGCTCGGTATGACCAGGTAGTTTCTATTTTATTGCGCAATTATTATATGAGCATTTCCTGTCGGCAAAAAGTGTCGGCAAAACGTATCGGCACAATTTCTCGGCACGAAAACGTCCCCTCAAACAGATGAATGTGAAAAGTTGAATGGTGTTGAATAGCACATTAATGAGCGTGTAATGCGTAATAATGGGGTTGGCCAATTGTGATGAGTTAATAAATCTATTTAACGAACTGAATATTGCATTCAAAGCGGCGCCTTATGTGAATTTGTTGGTAAAAAATAGTCCGTAAATAGACAGTTTTGTGCATAAAATATATTATGGTAAGATTGAAAACAGCACTTATGAATTCAAGAGGTACATAATGTAATAAATCTAATTAGTTAATGTCGCTCTAATTAAGGTCATGAACAAATGTCTGCAGCGTACAATAGCAATATGTAATTGACTTAATTCAATTAGTAGATTACTTACTTAACTAATGCAATAATTTGAATTCCTAATCATACAACTTTCACTTTATATGACCCCATCACGTAGCAGTCAGGTTGCATCTACATGTTGAGTGGCTATCAGAGTATCACGTCACGAGGTCGCGTGACTACCATGTTGCATGAGAATGTCACGCCGTATGAGAACGCCACGCTACTGGAGCGACGCCATACAATAATCCCAAAACTTGCAAGATCACTCCAGTGAAAGCGCGCCAAGGAAAACATATTTCCACTCTACAGCACGAGGAAAGGCGCTGCTATCAAAAGCTATACAATGGACGCGAGACCAACCGTGTGCAGCAGAGAGCTCATGCTTTCGCATTTCTCCACTGCATATTCTGCAGTGCCCTCGGTCGTTTTTATTGCTGAGGCAATACTACGCCATTCGCTGAGCTATTTCGCGGAGCCGCCGATAAGCTAAGCTGCGCATGCGCGAGGAGCGAGTGACGTCACACGGAGCACAGCCAGAGAGCCGCATCGGAGCTGCCGCCGACTCCTCCGCTGCGCGGGTGACTCAGAAGTGCTATAGCCCCCATGCCAGCTGCGCATGTACCAGGAATGAGAGACGTCCCACAGTGCACAGCTGGCGCGCCGGGGCCACCGCCGACTCCTCCGCGGAGCGGCGACTCATAGCTGCCGCCGCCGCCTTGTTCGTCACAGACGTTGCTTCTGCAATTCTACTCGGGATGGCCATTGGTCAAACCAGAGCCAATTTTTTTCTGCGATACCAGCACTTTATTACTGCATTTCTTCATCACGGTTCCCGTTTCTTCATATTGTATTCGGTGTGGAAAGTCGCGGCAATACGGATTTACCCAAAAGAAAGTATTTGTAAAAAGATCAAATAATCATTTTTGTCTGCCTGAAACGTGGCTTCACAAGACATAGGTTTGAATTCAACCCTGAGATGTTATCTTGCTCTCAGGGTCGATAAAACAATGCTTTAATTTCCGCGAATTTCCCTGCTTCCGTCACAAAACGGCAGCTTTAGAAGCGTTCTTCACCGTCCCGAATACCAATGGCAGCAGACCGTTCGAATAGGGAGCACTACAAGGCAGCTTAAAGTTGCTCCTTTCGAAAGGAAGCATCACTTGTGGCACCTACGTCCGGCGCCATTATGCAGGGGTCGTCCTGTAGTCAAACTACGACATCTGTGTCGGATCTGCATAGCACAGTATAAAGAGATAGTGACCTGGTGTACCTTATTGGGCGAAAACAGATTTATTTGTCAACCAAACCAAACCATATTTCTTCGCGTTTAGGGGAAAAAATCCCAACCTTCGTTATCTCGGCAGTCGTTCTTCTGCACGACCATCCTTTAATCTTGTGATTGAAAAAACTCTTGAGGATGCTTAAACAAAAGCCTTCTTTTTCGTGTGCCATTGTTTTGCGTCTGTGTGGTCAGGACGTTGTGTATGGCAGCCCATGCTTAATATTGTCTATACTCAGCTTCATACATCAGAGTCAACGTAGCAAAAGCTAAGCAAGTAGTCCGCAAGAAAAAGAAGCAAGGCAGCGTATAATAATATTATTAATAATAAAAAAATATATTTGCCTCACAGGAAAGAATGAATGAATGAAGCATTTATTTCAAAGAAGGGATCTATCAAGCACCGCAGTAGAACATTCCATTGCTACATACGGATGTGAAAGCGGCCTGCTCTGAGTAGTGTGAGAGAGGTCGACTTAAGCGCGAAAATCGGCAGCATGGCAAGCAACGAGCAACAGCTTGAAGAACCGTGAAAACGACCCTACAATCCGATCCCTCCTACTCCCTAATTATCCAAACAGCGGCTGACAGCCACAGGAAGGAGAAGTCACAGAATATGTCCGCACACTCCGAGCGGCATTACCACATGCCCTCCTGCTGTCCTTATCGGGGCTCCATGCTAAGAAGTAAGGACTTTTCGCAGGATGGTAGCAAGGTAGGGACACATAACCCCAACATCAGCGCCGGTATCTACAAGGGCAGTCGTGTGGTGGTTATCAACGACGATTGGTATCTTGGCGGTAGGTAGCTCACCGTCGGCAAAGGGCGGCGTGTCGGGGATCGTCGGGCTGACAGGTCATTCATTGCGTTGAGAGAATATGTCACACTTGTTTCTACGGACACCTGAACCGCGCGTAAGGGAAGGGAGGAAGGTGGGAGTGAAAGTAGAAAGAGAGAAAGTAGAGTCGTAGTGGAAGGCTACGGAGTAATTTTGACCTCTTTTTTTTTTAGTACCATGCTGTCCTAATTCACTAATTCCGATCCTTTATCAAGTTGACCACAAATTTAGTATGGACTAAACTTGCAGACAAAGCAATTATTTCATGCCGTCAAGGGCATGCACTCTTTTTTATCGCGGATGCGGAGAACGCGAAGAGGACATCTATTTTGACAGTGTTGCACCTGATGTATGAAACGTAGTACAGAGGTCGCTCGTGACCCACTGTTTTTTTTTTTATATAATCAATGTTTTTTCTCAAGATAAATGTACGATGATATTAGGATAGAAAATCTCTCTTTAATCACGCCATACATACGTACCTCCGTGGCCTAGGGTTAGCATGTATTATTCAGGATCCAGGGGTCACGGAGGCTTCAACTCCCATCTCACCTCTAATCCCGAAACAGCTACCTGGTTGGCAGAACCATGCCATGTGATCTCATGACGTCACACGACACGCCAAGCAATCAGTGCCCGATCATCATCATCATCTGCACTGTACTCACTGCGGGGCGAAGACCTCTACCATATTCCTCCGATTAATCCGGTCCCGTTGTAATTATACTCACCTAACTCCTGATAACTTCTTAACCTCATCCTCCCACCTGACTTTCTTCCACCCCCTGCTATGCTTCTCTTCCCTTGCAATCCAATTTTTACCCTTCCTCTTTGTATTACATGCCCTGCCTGTGCCCATTTCTGCTTTATTTCGACTAGAACGTCATTAACCCGGGCATTCAAATATTACACACATTCTATAATTGCACGGGATCCCAGAAGCATTACAGAGGACTGGTGAGGACTAGTTGGTTCATGTTACCTCAAAAATAAGGTAACAAGGCTGCCGTACGGACCGCAGCTGCCTATCTACGGCAACAAATTGCAGGCAATGGCTTCGACGCGAAAAGAAAAAACCTGCCAGAGACGCTGTGTGTGCTCCCCTATTGGAGAAAGTAAAGCGGCTGAAGACGGAGCAGCGACAGGCTGCAATAGATACCGAGACAGCGCACTGCCAAGCGAGAACAACAGCGCCTAAAGAAGGCGCCATGACAGGCAGCGAAATACGACACAGCACACTGCCCAGGTCGGAGAAGAAACTGCTAAGCCCGTACCCATTTCAATACTTCATCTACTTGCAATTACGGGCTTATGTGAGTTCCAAAAACCATATACTTTTCGTAGCTTCTGTCACCACCATTTTGTACGTACACTAGGGATAAGAGGAATGAACGAGGAAGCAATAAATCAGGAATAGAGTCAATAATTATTACTGGAGGCCCCTTCCAGTCGATTCACCTGAAAGAGAGTTGGTTACAGTAATATAATAGGCCGCTGTCAGCAATGAAAGCAGCTCAACTCCAAAAAGTTTTCATTAGAAAGTGGCACTAATGATCCCACCTTTTGGTCGTTTTCTATATTCAGAGAGAGAAGACAATTATATTTTTTTTTCATCTGAAACATCGCAGAAAATCATTTGTTCATATTCGTTTCGGCAGTTGCGGAAGGGCTTCCTGACCAAGTAACTGGTGAACTGGAACTCGAACTGAAAGTTAATGTCACATCAATTTGCCGCGACCCCACCTAGTACAAACACTTCTTGGCAATGTTCAAATCTAAAGTAGAATTTCTAGCAACCCTTGGCGATCAAACCCATTTTTATTTAGTCTAATTAAACAGAGATACCAGCCTGAACAACTTGGTCACCTAGATTGAAACAACATTCTATTACGCTCGTTTTAAATGTGCGTCCTTCAGTCAGCATCGTCACCTTTATATTAGTCATCCTACCATAAATGAGTCAATAAAGAAAACGCAGCTCAGTTAGAATTCTCGTCAAAAATGTTTCCACATATAACGGCGGAAATAATAGTTAAGAGACGGCAACCTTTGCAATCGAAAGCGACATAAACATGCCAGCGCTCCGTTTCCTCCTTCATCATCTATTTCGTCCTGGTACCAACAAGACGGCGCTTTTATTTTTTGCCTGAGATGCATTCGCGGACTTCATTCGGTATAACGTTGCCTCGGAGTCTTCCTTGCGTTATGTCTCTCTTGCCAGATACAAAACAAAGCTCCCTTAGCAGGGCGGCCGTATATGAAGCCGATGTGTGATCACGATGGATCGAAGATCCATTAGGGCAGGAAGCCCGCCAGGCATGTTTATTAGAGCCTGGATCTTCCGTGTCGACGCGCGATTCGTCTGAAATGGCACGCTGATGCAACGTCAGCGCTTTTCCCACTAACTTTCTTTTGCCTGTGTATGTTTCCCCTATCCGAGGCAAACATTGCTCGTTAGACGTGCACTGATTGGCGGCTGCCAGCTGGAGCGCGTTGTTTACTTTGGCTTCGGGGCTAATACCAACGTACTCTCCGCTGCATGTTTGGTTGGAACAAGATGTTTGAGAATACGCATCCTTATAATTTGCACATTGACTAGACAGTTGAGGTAAAACATTCGTCACTTTTTCTTATAGGACTCGAGCAGCAAAACCTAAACTGTGATTGCACTTTGTATTTGTTGAGTAAACAGGTTAGGCCTACGCATCTTCTTGGTCCCATGACGTCGCGAAGATGTGATGGCGTTGACGTGAGCATAGAGTTTCGCGTAGAAGACAATATAGATTCTCTATGGCCGTGCCTTCCGCAGTGGCCGCAGATACTGGGGATACTACGTGGCTGTATTAGGCCCGAGCTGTAACGAATTGCAGCACGTGATGAACAGATGCGTATGTGAAAGTCACGTACCAGTATAGAATAAAAATGTATTAGATCTCGATTGATATATTGGCGATGAATGTTAAAGTAGCGGCTGTGAATCATATTTGTAGAGCGCGCGGTCTGGGTCTTTTGTGTACGTAGAAAAGGTTTCATATTAGAAAAAAAAAAAGGCTATTACGTTGATCTCCCAAAGCGTGAGCTTAGCATGCCTATGCATACGCAGAAAAAGAATGTAGACCGAGCTTTGCGCGAAGTTTCCGTTCCTGAATCATTTTGCCATGCGCTGGATGCTGCTCAGCTCCTTTGCGGCCAATGCATGTGTTCCTTTATAAATAGAAGTAAAGGGGCGTTCATGAAGTTTTTTTAACTGAAAGTGTTTCCTAATCTAACTGCCGTAATTAAGTGGTCCCACTAAACTATGTCACTCATGCATGTCACGTTTGCACATTGAGACTAGCCTATTTCATCGTGTGATAAAATCCACATAGGCCAGGAGGTTGCGTAAGATTTTCAGTGCAACTCTGCTTTGTACTGACAGCAACTGTTTGCATATTAGGCCTGAATTACAAGAGTAAAAAACACTTAAACGTGAAAACTGAGCTTCGTTAGTTTCCTTTCTAATAAACACGGGTCTGTGCGCTGCAAAAGACTTATGATGGGTTCAACAGAGAAAATGCCACAAGAGCGCGTGTTTTACGTCAAATCATAAAGGAATGATGAGAGAAGAGAATGCTGGCGATTAACCAGCATTGTAATCACTGGTGCGGGTTTCGTGCTGATTTTAAAGGTGCTGTAGACAGGGCAGTCTTTTCAGATCCAGGATAATATTGTTCCTGTTGCCGCAGCAACTGTAACAATGACGCACAATTGATTATAATCCCACCAAGCTTAACAATGCCACATCAGAGAACAAAATATCTAGTAAGGTGCTGACAGTACTGTAGCACAAATATACGTTACAAAAATGGAGTCATATTCACGGGTAGTAAGAGTCAATTCGCTAGACAATATCGGAAATAATTTCACAATTTCACCCAGCCGATCTTTTACTCCATAAGAAGAAGCTGTTTTTTCTCATGGGACAGCAGGAGTATTGAGCATTGACGGCATCGTCGGCACGTTGATTTAACACGCCTGGTGGAAACCTGAACATGGTAGGGACATTTTCCTATTTTTTCTTCCTCCAAGTCCAACCTCATATTCTTTTAGAGTGCATCAAAGAAAGCTTTGTGCAGCAGCGCAAATGCATAACCTATCATGATGTTTGCAAGGCTTTCGGTGCCTTTAAAAAAATTTTACAATTCAGAAGTGCACATCTGCAACTTTGTTCCACGCATGTGACGTTCAAAGTACCCACTATGCCAGCCAGCACTGATCTTCAGAAACAAGAACCTTCACGTGCTAAACAGAGCAGCGTCATTGGCATCTCTTATCATATTCTGCATGCTCCTCCTTTTTTTACGTAGAGTTTCTCATTCTTAGAGAGGGAAAGATGGAGGCGCTGCACTTCAGCCTTCATTAGAGAGCCTACATGTTGTACCACGGTGCCCCGCTAAAGATGGTGCCAGCCTTTGGAGGGGTACTTGCCGCCGCCCGCTAAAGACCAGTGTTGCCAGTTGAGCTAACGGCGCCATTTTGGTCCCCAACTGAACCGACGCAGCCTGGCGCTCTGCATGCAGGAGAGAGTTGGCGCTCGTACAATGCGGTGGTCCAAAATTTTCTTCGCTGCTCATTGCATAAAATTTTATTAGCGCAGTGCAGTGAATATTAAATCATAGCTTAACAGCTCGTTTGGTCGAAAACCCGTTGGCGTAGTAGTAATAGTCGTAACAGCAGCAGTAGTAGTCTGTATGGCTTGTCGGAAATAATCGGGGGCTGCGTAAAACTTCAATCATGGTAATAAGTGGTTATAGTGATTGATAATTAATTGGTGTGTGAAAGCGGTGATAACGGCAATTAATTACCACTTGAAAATAGTCAAACGCAATTTCACTCAACGTAAGCTATCCAAGAATATATTACTTGATGTTGCAGCTTAAACGTCATTTTCGCTCGCAGTTAACTAATTATAGAATAGTTAGTGCTTACGTTAGTACAATTATACTCGATATAAGTTTTCCACCGATATAACAGGCGTGCTATTGTACCTAAAATAAAACACAGCTGCTGCGGACACTCTGTACACGTTCTGCACACGATGCTCATCAGCCAAGTAGCGCTAGGCATGAAAATAATGCGTCGGCAAACAATATTTTCTGCTAAGAAACATTATTTTGGATTTAATTAAAAAGTTGTGATCCTCCCGAAAAAGGCACTGATATAAGGTTCCTATTCAGCTACTACGACCAAATTCTCCTTTTGCACTAGCCTGGTTCTATATATACAAAGCATGTTACTCGCAGGCTGGGGACCAAAATGGCAGCCCACCTACCGCCCTAAGCAGGGCGGTAGGCTCCCTAGCCTTCATGGGCACACTAAGCATCATGGGCCAGTGTGTTACTAGGTGTGGGCCAGTTGGATTGTTCCGGGAACATGAACTGGCGTTACTAAGCTGTCTCATCACCATCGTCATCAGCATCTCGAGGCGCAAACGTAGTGCCCAAAAGCCATAGTAGTGAAGACGCAAAACTTGACGACGCCAATGAAAGGTTTCTATTTTTTTTTTAATTTCGTTAAAAAGCTACTTAAACTGGCTGATCAGTCATGCATGTTTTTAAAACATTTTTTTTAAGTGTGCCTATTAGGATCGAGATATCGGTTTCCGTGCTGCTCAACTCTTAGCCAATAGGAGAGACAGCCATTGCTTATTTTGAACAAATTTTACAATTACATCCTGTTTCGCTCGCTTTGCAATTTATTTTCAGGGTATTGAAAGTTGGGACGTACTGTATTGTGGAACAACGTTTACTTTTTGCATTATTGTTGGCCAAACGTTGTAGTTCTGCAGCCAGTAGCTCTCCGCCCCAAGATGATTAGGGCGCCTATGGTGGCTGAATCGGTCGTCAACAAGCTCCATTGCTCCCATAGGTAGTGGTACCAGCTTTCCATCTACGTAACAAGGAACTCTATATTTTTTCCATTCTTATTTTCTTCGCTGCCCCAAATCAACTGTTGTCTGTTAGGTGCACCTGTTAAAGACAATGGCAGCGATCGGGGGAAGGCACTTTTACTGGTAAACTTGAACACATTCAGCGATACACTGTGCGGTGACGAAAATAGCACTGCTACCCGCGTGTACCAACGGCCGCCAGCTAGGGCACCATAAACACCAGTGCGCATTGTGCAGGTGGTTGCAACACGCAACTGCTGCTAAAACTTGTCTATCAAATCGGCAGCTGCTTCAGTGTTTATAGCCAAGATATGAAATTTATTGACCTGGACCGGTAATCAAATGCAGCTGCAGTCAGCGCAGATCAGGTCAGAAGCACCAGCAAATGTCAGCATTATATTTGCGATCATATGTGTAAGCCACTAGCGATATTAATGTGGAAAGACGGGCTACTCGGTCTTGGTGCGACAAATGCCTATTTCAGCACACAAAAAAAAACGAGTCGAAGAGACTGAGACAGACCCAGGACGAACGCTGAACATGCCTGAAGGAGTAGAGTCATAGGCAAGGTCTTGAGATCCTTCAAATACATAACGAAGGCGATAATTGTGTTAGCACTGCCCCTGTACAATAGTAGCGGTATCTGAGCAGAAGGATCATGCACCGAACAATTCTCGCGTTGTTTTAGCAGAGGCGAATGTATGGGGCATGCTCATGTGTGATTATATTATCAGACCATGGTTGTATGTATTTGATGTTCTTGCCACAAACTATCAGTCTAAGTTTAGCGTTCGTGCGATGTCTTTTTCTTTTGTGCTAAAATACGCATTTCTCTGAGAAGCGATGGTAACGAAGTGACACGACGCATACTAATTCATATTCATTACGAGCATTATTACTGAACATATGTGGCAGGTAAGAGCAAAATCTTCTACAATATGGACATTTTTCTAAACTGTTCATTCAAATCTCATTCTGTAACTTCACTACTCATTTTTTTTTACCTCAAGTAACCTTGAAACCTTTCGACGTAGCGTATACCATGTGAGCAGCATTCCCTCTACTCGTTCTCCTCAAACACATGTGCGTAGTTGTCATTTGTTTTAAGCTGTAGAAGAATAAAATACGATTAACTTTGGCTTCACTTTCCGCATACTATATACCGAAGCCCACACCGCAACATTCTAGCAGCTCATTTTCAAGCCTAGATTTTCAATTCCTTTAAGATGGCTTCACATATTGGGCCATGTTTGAGGACTAGTTGTGACGGCAGCATTTGAACTTCGCTCAACGTGGCCGTAGGCGTTTTTCTCGCAAGATCGCGACAGCTTGTGTAAACACAATATGCGGGTGCAGCCCAGGAAGGCACACAACCAAGTAGTGCGAACTACTTTCTTTAGATACACAAGACTGCCCTATATCTTCCGCTTGGCTGCCCGTAATAGCACCCTACTCCTCGCCGTCTGTTACCCACTTCACAGGCGCATTTGCTGCGTTTCGTTATTGGCATCCTGATTTTACTTTCAAATCGCGGCTAAGTCATGACAGGCAGGGGCGAAAGCGGCGTTAACTGTATCTGGGTGTTTTTCAAGCGTGGGTTGAACTTTCAAGGACTCGCCCGTTATTGCTTTCTAGGAGTTCTGCTCAACTGGGCTACTTCAGGCCCCGGTTCTTTCTGCTCCAATAGCTTTCAGTATATTTTATCGGGAGCATCGGTAATAAAAACCGACACCGATGTAGTAATAGCTTGGTTAATTCTAGCAAGTACAACACAATGATACAATACATAAAGAAAGAAAAGTATAGGTGAACAAGAATGCCGAAGGGCTTCCGAAACGTAATTTCGTTTTTATTAAACTTTGACTTGGTCAGTGACCCTATAATTTTCTTTCTTTATGTCACCACCTGACCAGACGATGTTTCGTCGAACTCTTGATTACTTAAATGATACAATGCAATACAATAAAATACAAGCAGTGGATGATGTACTTTTATCGTTTTCCGTATCATGGAAGCCGCCCTGTTAGTGACGGAAACTTTAGAAATACGAAGTTCATACGCGATTAATAAGAATTGCTCGGAGTCGCCTCGCGACACGTTGCGTGAAATATGCATACACAGCTAAATGTATATAACCATTCGAAGTTGAAGCATTGCGCTAGCACCAACTTTGTTTCCTGTTTCCGGTCGCGCAAACCACAGCCCCTATATAGGCACAATGATGTTAACCGCCAACAGTGTCAGCCGTCACTACGCGGGGTTGTAGTATAGATCGGAATGCGGTACACGGGTAAAGAAGCGTCGCACCTCGATCGTAACTCCTACAGGCTGTTTTCAGCGTTTCTTTCCAGCCAGAGATAAAATCACAGCCGCTTTTTGACGGGCATGGTTGGAAAAGGGTGTGCTTTCATCCATAAGCAACACAAAATGGCTTAATATAGTACGTCGCATAAAATTGAAGGCACGCAATTCATCCGCGCATTAAACCCTCGGAACACTTCCCCGGACAAATTTTGCATGTGCATGCTGCAAGTACAAAGTGCCTTATTTAACCGCGCGGTGTTGAAAAGAGGGAAGAAAGGATGTCATCCTAGAAGGTTTATTAGTATTTTCCAGCGACTCGAGAATTTTGCATGAAATGATATGCAGTGCACAAATGCGCTTTTGTTTTTCGCCCCGACATGATAATATAAAAATTACTTACCCTAATGTTCAGCACAGCCAGATAAAAAGAAAGCAGCGATTTAATTATTTTTGTAAAAATCGTTTATCTTTGTCTGAAGCTACTTATTTCTAAATAATCCAGGTGTATCATTTTAAAAGGTCGAAAATTTTTAAGGAAGGGTAATTCAATTTGGATTAATTTCAGCCCTGGGGCTATTGGGGAATACGGTGGATACCAGGGAAAACGCCGAAGGTTCTATTATTTCGTAGTTATAACTAAACACGTTAACTAACTTTAATAATTTTCGCTTTAGCAGGTATGTGATATTTCCTCAATTGGAACTCTTCCTAAAAGATACTATAGGTGCGAAAGAAAATAGATTTTTTTTTTTTCATTTGCAGTCGACTTTACAGCGCCAGGAAATGTGATCTTTTTCTTAAATATTTCACCTTCTAAACGAAATACTGGACCGCTACAACAGGAAAATAACTTGTGGCACGGAATATTTATCACTGAAGATAAATCCTAGCTGTAAAGAAAACGTATTGATTTCTTACGTCAGCACAGTGTAGATTACGATTTCATCTGTAGTCATGGGTTTAGGAGGCCTCGGTTCTTGAGTCGAGCCAGAGTTTGGACAAGATGATTGTCTTCGTCTGGGTCCACACCAAGACAAGTCATCTTGTTGAAACGTTGGGTAGGATTGCCATCTGCAGCTTTCCCTCGACCCTTGTTCAGTTCTCTTCCATACGTGTAGCCATCATCTCTCCTCCTTCTACCAAACGCCGTATAGAGTCATTTGAATTTGTGCGGCGTTTGGATGCCTAGCTCAAGTGTATGAAGACGGTGGTCATTAAAACAAAGGAGAACGAGGCAATAAATGTGAGGCAGAACTCTTTTTTAAAACTACGAAATATACCACCGGCATAAGAACACTAAGTTTTTTATCGGCAAGTACAAGCAGAGGATAATTCGAAGGTCAATTAGGATCGCACATTCTATATCTGTGTAATTTTTAATTTCAGCCTTTTTCTAATCAGTAGCTCATTTATATGCAAAATGGGTGTATTTACGGAGAGAGAAGAGTGGACTTGGAGTAGTAAACATTCATATCTCCGAACCTTATAACGTCAAGCCAGCGAAAGACTTTGCCATCTTCGTCCGGTAATAAAAAGCAGTGTAGCCCAGGCAGAGCTAGGGGCCAACACAGTGACATCTAACGTGATGCGAGTTCGTTTATTTGCAATCACTAGCGATCGTCGGAAGGTTCTTACGTACTCTTAACCTATAGAGAGTGCTGTTTTTAGTAAAGGTATGATTTCGTCAAAACTGGTAACCTACGAAGAGCGTCGTTTTCCAAGATAGCACATCTTTACTAAAGCGCCGTAGTCGATCAGTAAAATTGGCTCTAATTAGTTATCGTGTCTTTTTAGGCTGATGAACAGCATTCATCTAAGTTACTCGTCAGCACTTCATCGCTGCTTCAGCGCATAAGACTGAATCTTTCAAGTGAATGTCAATAAGGCTACTTCCGAAGCTAATTCGAAAGCCCATCAATAATTATGGAGGGCTCTGTTGTTGCTTCAGACTGTCGATAACAAATGTATATCCTAGCTGCTTCTGTGCAAAAGTTGTTGTTGTTGTTGTTGTCCAAATAACTTATGGCACATACCCACAGAGGGGGATCGGCCAAGAATTGGGTAGCAAAGAATTTTTTTTATATATACTTGCATAAAAAAAATGATTTGAGGGGTAGAGGAAAGGAAACAAAACAGGAAATAAGTGAAATATAAAATGAAAAGTGGTAACACTCACGGGAGATTGACACTATAATTGTAGAACAAGCGATGTTTAAATATATAGCAACGCAAACGATTTGAGTTCAGTAAAAAAATTTGCATGGCGGTAAGAACAGACCTGTGACTGTGCCCAAGGATGGTGGCACCAAATGATAACAATGTCGGGCTGCTTAAACTAAGGCCAAGCTGTTGCAATGGCTTTTCCATCAACTGTTTTCTCAACGTAGTAAAGCGGCGGCAAAACAATAAAAAGCGATCTAATGTAAGTATTCGGGCAAGGAGGAGAAGTAGAAAACATTTATTTACGATGATATGATTTGGGAAGAAAGGTGCGTTTGGTTGTGGAGCTGAGTGGCAGACCCTATTCCGGGACGCCATTGGCCGCCGCCGCTACCCGAGCTCTCTGGACCAGGACACGCTGGGCCTCCAGGTCCGAGATGGACAGGGCTACCTCCCAGCCCTCCCTAGTTGGCTGTTTTATAGCTTTAATTTTGTATTTGGCTGGCAGGCCCACACCATGTGGTATAGGTCAGCATACTGCCCGCATAATTTTTAATTTGTTGCTTCATTAGCAGAATTGCTTAAGCTTCGAGGAATAGCAATTCTAAAAGGAGTCTAAAATTATCGGCAGTTACATCCTGTTTTGTCGAAATGTTTTAAGTTTCTGGTACGGACGCTGAGACCAGAGGTTTTTCGTGGGGCAGTATTTTTTCTCGTAACGGAGAGGCCTGCCCCATTGTTTGGGATGACTTAAAATTCTACCTTCTCCCTCTGCAATAAAAAGTCGTGCTATGTCGCATGAAAAATCATGAATAAGTCATAACGACGACAGAAAACGTTTTCGCTTAGTGCGACTGACTGTGTCGCAACTTTCGACTGGGGATGCATTTCAAACCCGGAATGCATAAAGCATTTACCAAACTTGTCCCTGATTTTGGCCCTCTGAATTTCTGTCATAGAAGCAAGAAGTCCCGCGAAAACCTGCAGAGTATTCAAGGAGGAAAAAAAATAAATATAAATTGTTGCTATTCCTTAGATCCTGCAGTCAGACTTTTTCCTCCTTTGCGCAACTCTGGGAAAACAAGCAGGAAATGAAAGTGCTAACGTCCCGCGTCCATTTCGCTCAAGTTTCTACCGAACTAATATAGCGATTTCAATTTAGCTACCAGTACACGTGCAGTCTCGTCAACCCTTTCACATTTTTGCTAGGGTACTTTTCGAGTCTTTTAAGAAAATGTGTGCAAATATCGTAATATCCTCAAGAAACTTCATTAGCACAAGGAATTTTTAACTTTTAAATGTATCTTCGCCACATGGCCAAGCAGGCAAGCGTAAAACATTAAAGATTTCTTGCTGACTCGAAGTGATGGCTTCAAGTTATGTGATTATGCAAAAGAGAACATTAGGGAGCCACAAAGCGTTTCTCACTCAAAGGAGGTTGCAGCAGATGGGAAGGTTTTTGGCAAGAAATCATCGGGTCTGAGCCTACGTGCGAGAAAGTTTGAATTTCAAGGGGCTCATTGCACCATGCTCTACTAAAGTGACTCCTCACGCAGCCGAGGGAAGAAGTAAAAGTAAACAAAAATCTGTGCCTAACGTTGCGTCCTAATGAGTTGCGCACACGAACGATAGGGACATTTCGCAAACTTAACTGCTGCGAAAACCTTAACCGAAGTTTGTTTTTTTTTCGAGTTTACAGTATCGTCGTTTCTCGTACAAAAGCGGCAGCTCACGCTGTAGTGCAGGTTATAGTAGAAGGGTTCACGAGCTGACACTCAGTCGCATAACAACAATTTGCGCCATCAGCCTAATGTTGCAGCCACATCCTGAACTGATATATTTACTTCGAGAAGTATTCGTAGTCGCAGAGCACGTAACAAAAAACGAATCTAGAAAACATAATGCCGGTTGCTGAAGTAAGGCTGAAAGCTGAATGTTCGGACTGCCACTATGCACTGGGGAAGGAGAAGAGGACCAGTAAAAGGGTTGTGACAGGTGATGATGTGATCAGAAGAGTTGGTAAAATATATACAGGCGTTTTAACCTTTATCACAATTGCGAGCTGAGTACCGCGTCTTTCCAGACGCGTGAAGCAGCCCACATCCCCTGCGATCTTTCCGATTCTCCGGCCAGGCTTGTAGCAGTAAGTTTGATTGGTTTGGCTTGTGGGGTTTAACGTCCCAAACCGACTCAGGCTATGAAAGCCGCCGCTGTGGACTCCTGAAATTTCGACCACCTGGAGTTCTTTAACATGCACTGACATCGCACAGCACACGGGCGCCTTCCTGTTCGCCTGCATCGAAAAGCAGCCGCCGAGGCCAGGATTCGATCCCGCATCCATGGTAACAGTAGTCAGCGCCCTAACCACTGCACCACCACGAAGGGGTGCAGCAGTAAGTGCTTCTGGAGAGAGGTCTGCTGTCAGAACCCTTCAAAGAACCAGCTAGGGTTAGCATTCCGCACGAACATACTTTGACACTCCACAGCGTATGTTTCACAGTCGCAGAAATTCCACATGTGGGACATTTCAGGCAGTTCGTTTTATACGTTAAACATAAATAATTGCGCCGCGTTAAAGCACAACGTCGAAAGGCAGTCTAAGCAGCAAAAATGCATGATGGAGCGGTATATCATGCGGAACAAAAACTGTCCTTGTAGCATTTAGCTTGTTTGATACGGATGTACCAAAGACCGTCTACTTGGGTGAGTAAGTTGCCATCGCACCACCTTATGCAGTTAGAAAGACAAGCGGTGTCTGTTGCCGAAAAAGGTCCAGCTGACCTGTGGCCCCGGCTGAAGGTGCCCTTTTGTTTCAACACCAGTATGCTCATCTCTTTCGAGCCCAAACTATACAGGGGCCCAATGAAACATCATCATCTAGCCTTGCTCACGAGCAGATCACAACCTTAGTGCTGTTTAGTGTCAGAGAATGGCAGGTGGCATGGCGTCCAAAATTTCCAAACTTCGTAATGCAGACTTATTGTATGTACATACACCGCACTTGCGGTGGGTTCCCATAGATGTGGTGATTCGTTTCCAGAAGGGCTTCGAGTTAAGCAGAGGTGCATGCAGACGTTTGCTCCAGAACGAACTGGCAAATCATTTTCGGAATGAGTACTGTGGATGCCGGATGCATTGAACTCGAAAAGGATCGCGAAGTAGTTCCATATATTAATATTGCGATGTATTAAACATACCAACGCATAACCCTCTCTAAAACCCAGAAGAGTGAATACGGTGCACCTATCCAACCATCGGGCTTCTTGCAGTGACATGTAGTCCGCCGAGATACCGACGCCCGCCGCTAGCCACAGCAGAGGCGATCTGCGAGACGTACGCACATGCACCCGTGTGCCAAGCTTCGCCACACGCTAAACATTGAAAAGGAAAGCATACTGGGGGCACTTTCATATGCTTCATGGTAGGCGCGAGCTAGTGGGTCATATGGGGTAGGAACAGACCGGAACGGCAAAGTTCACGCTGTTCACGTCTCGCGCCGCATGGCGCAAGTGCGCTTGGAGTTGGGGTTCACATCAAAGCTGCAGTGGACGGGGCTCTGGTAGAAGCCTGCCATGTGAAAGCCATCTCGAGCGTTCGGTCAGCCAGGCTGGCTTCACCGCATCATCACTAGTGCACCGAAATTCAGCCTCTCCGCGTGAAACAAGCGTTTCGAGGAAAAAAGCACGCCAGACCGAAAGCCACTTTCAAGTGGGACGGATGTTTACCTCGTCATGAAAGTTCGCACAGTTATAGCAGAGAGTGTCAAGGGACGCACAGCCGACGCGGATTCTAGCGCGAGAAGGGGTGGTTCGATGGTCTCTGCTTTTTTTACAGATTGTGCAGTTGAGGGTCCAAGGTACAAAAACACCTTTATTAATTAGCCACGTTTATACGGGATGGGTACTAGAGTGAATCTTGAAGAAAAATGGATTTGAGGGTTGGATTAACCGGCATCTCCCTAACTCTCTTTAGGACATCTTGTCCTGGGTTTCCACAATATATGGATCGATATAGGGGTACGGGTACAAGCAAGTTGAGCAAGTCCTTATATAATTTTTTCCTGGATAATGTACTAAGATAGTCAACCGAAAAATGGGCACGCAAAAATTTTAAGGCAAACACAGCTTCTCTTAAAAATTCAGTGACAGCGCGATTTCTAGCCTGATAACTGTACACAACAAAGTCCGGTATCACGTTATCTAAGCGTATTTGCATCATTGTGCCAACGAAGTCTCTATATGATCGCGCAAAAAAAAAAGGAATCGTGATAGAACTTGTCTCAGAAGCAAGTTCGAAAGACCAAGGCCACCCCTTTTTTATGGGAAGAAACAAATTAGTGCGTCTAGTTCGCTCCCAATTTGAGCTGCAAATAAAAACTGCAATTACTCTATGCAGTTTCTGCACATTCAAGTGGGAGATGCATAAAAATTGCAGCAAATTCCAAATTTTTAATCAAAAACATATTACAGACTCTTGCACGTACGAACACTGAGAGGTCGCGCCCTTTCCACCCATCCGCCTTCTGCTTACTCTTTTGAGTTGTGTTGTTGTTCTACAACTCTCTGCTGCTCCTATAAAGCTCTAATGGTACACCCAAGTACTACATAACTGGAAGTGTCGTCTACCGCATATTAGCAAACATTGCCGGTGTATTATTCCATTCCCCGTGCCAGCAACCAATGCTCTTCTCCCAATTCGCACCCTGTCATTTTGCAGTAGTCACACGCAACTCGAACGACTTGTTTAACGCTTTCCCGATCGGCGGAAAAAACTGCGATATCGTCCGCGTAAGCCAGTACTTTTGCCTGCGCAGACTGGAGAGTGAACCTGTAGACACGTTCATTAGGTATCAATGATAACAGAAACGGCTCACGATCAAGAGCACTACTGGGATCCTGTTTTTCAATTGAATATATTACAAAGAACTTTAAGAAAAGAACTACGCATTGATCCTTATGGCATCCGGTTTCTACCCGTACAAAGTGACTAGGTTCCATACGACATGTTTATGGTGCTGAGCCTCCACAGCATTTGGAAAACGCCGATGGCATTTAGGCACGCCGAAGACAATGTACGATCCGTCAGGGACACCTTCATTGAAAGTATTGTATTGTATTGTATTGTATTGTATTGTATTGTGTTGTGTTTTATGGCGCATAAGCAACTCAGGATATCATGCGCCAAGCACAAGGTATATTATGTTGTTTTTTTTTTTAGAAGGAATGACGTGTTAAAAAAGTGTCGCATTTCTCAGGGATGTTCTCCGTAGTCAGCCTGAACAGCCTCAGTGAATAAATGTGATCGACGGATTGATCAAAATGAAAAAGTTTAAATACTTCACTTAAGCCAAAGGTAGGCTAGTGATTTTTATGCGTAGATGTACTTTGTTGACAGGCAATAAAGAAAAAAAACGAGAAGTGATGATTTGACAGCTATTCGGAGAAGCACTCATTAAAGAGGCCCAGCGTGTAGTTTGACATATAGAATTCTCAGTGAACCGGAGTTTGATAACGATGATTCTTAGTGCTACAATGCTAATCTAACAATGTATTTCCAGTGTACCTGTTTTATATTATTTTGTACTATTTTGTCCATACACTTGAAGCGTAGAATGAGAACATTATATATATATATATATATATATATATATATATATATATATATATATATATATATATATATATATATATATATATATATATATATATATATATATACTAGAAGCAATCATTGCATACTTTTTGAAATTACGTGTTTAACGCATGTTTCTAACGTATTAATACGCAGTAAAAGTGTGCATCATAAAAAGGCACTTATTTCTCATTGCAGCCCCACAAAACTCATATCTAGTTTTCTCCTATTCGATCGAGATAAACTCGAAGTGTAATTTGAGACTTGATATTTGTGACAACTTCAAATATATATTTCAAGTATGCACTGAGAAATTCGACAAACCTGTTTTCAATACATTTTGAGCCCACTTATGAATGCAAATTATATTTAGGCTACATTGCGAGTATCCCGCTGTACATTTCAAATGCATTGCTTTTTTGATAAGGTGAACAAAGCCCCTACACTTTCGCATGGGATTTTCAGGGGGATATGTTGAAATTTTGATATAAGCTATAATTTGATATATCCCGGTAAGATACAAGCAATATTGACTGTCTCACCAGGCTGCCGTCTATGCTTGTGTTGACAGATCTGCTAATGTATATGCGAGTAAAGTTCTAATATTCTGGACAGATGAACGCCAGTCTAAGGTACTTCAATACGCTATCTCGTACTGTATAGACCTTCAGTACACCCTAAACATGCAGGCGTAACGAGAGCTGAGTCATCATCTCTGGTGTTTGGGCGGAGAGATATGAAGTTGCTTGAGGTTTGCGATTTATAGCAGCGGAGTGCACTCAGGAAACAAATGCCTGGCCGCTTATCTAAAATGTTCGTCTGTGGCTGACACCGTAAGACGTCTAGATGTGCACGAAGTATTTCGTGTAACAAGAATATTGATAATTGGAGAATACGTTTCTCTGTGATGGTTCATTGGTTGTACAGCCGGACAATCAACTTCAGGAGAGGCTCATAATGTAACATTATCTGACCGAGACTTTACGATAACAGCTACGCTTCTGTCGCGTCGCCTTCGTGGTTTTAGTGTCAGGCTCCCATGGTAACGGATCTCACAGTAGCTGTGACGTTTACATATTCAGAGTAGGCTTGCCTTGACTCCGGCTGCCGGCGACGTATAGACGCAGGGGCTTCTTTGTAAGTCTTCCAATACCTTCTTCGGGATAAATCTCTCATTCTTCATTTTAGGGCAGTCTTTAGCATCACAGTATAGCAGTTTACCAGAATCCCTCAAAATGAAAGTATATAACAGGTGCACCTTCCCGGTTATAATCTATGGGGCAAAATAGAGGAGGCTAAGGAACAGAGTCCCTCAAGAATGAAGTATATAAAAGCTTTTTCTCACCGGCATAGACCTCTGGAGCAGAAACGTGGAGGCTAGCAAAAGCGTTTAGATAAAGTGATAAAAAAATAAAAAAGGGAGCTATATAAAGGAAAATTATAGGTGCGTCGTTAAAAGATAAGAAACGTGCAGGATGCGTGGGTCAGGGAACAAACACGTGGTACCAATATTCTTGTTAAAATCAAAAAGGCAACGAACATAACAAGACATGAAATAATAAGGCAAGATAGACGATATCGCTTCGTTTAACTAGTTGTACGTCACGACAAGGTAAATATGGCAGGGTGCGGCAGTAAGTTAGGTGGGCGAATGAGAGTAGAAAACTTGCGCGGACTGGCGGTTGAAGTTTGAACGAACAGAACCAGACTGATTGGAAAGATTCGGAAGATGGCTATTCCTTGCAGCGGGTGTATTCAGGCAGGTTATGATGAGCCAACAACCCCTATGCAACCGCTTTTACTTTCCTGCATGAAAGCGTACTTTGAAGCGTAAATCTAATTTTCATATCAGGGTGAGAACCAATCATATTGCAAAGTTTCTCGTGGATCAAGCTTCTTTATAGTCGTCAAAAGCTTCGCTTAACTGTTGCAAAAGTACACAAGAATTATACGAAGATAAATCGATTTTCGTTAACAAATATGGGCCTGAGGCTCATCACACACTACCCAGCTTCTCAAACACTCGAGTTTCCCCTCTTGCGATATGCTTCTGAAAGTACTGGAGGCTAGGAAGACACCCCTATTTGCCTTGCACATAGGCGGATGATCAAGTATTGGAAAATGGGATTGATCACCGCGCTTGACAGACCACTTCTATCAGGAGCGGTAGAGTTCTTCGGTATGAACGAAGTTGCTGGAAAGAAAAATCGAGGCACTTGGAATTTCTTTCCAAAAATTCGATTTACATGAAAACATTTTTAGATACTTGGGACTTACGTGTCAGAATTCAAAAGTGAAACACTACATTAGAAAACTTTGTTAAGCGAGGCTGTCAATTTGTATTCGCTCTTTGAATGAAAGTGCTACATCTTGGTCTGTCGTATTCTTTGGAAGCATAAATGCCTTGGTTGTTGTGGCCCTTGCCAGGCAAAAAAAGTATTGGCTTTTTCCATAACAGTTCAGACTCCCGCATGTCTGAAAGAACTGATAAATAATAAGACACACATTGACGCACAACCCGCACCTCCACCAAATGTAAAGGTACGTTCAAGCTCAGGTCGGTGTTCCGGTCGACCGTTTAACTAGCGCGTCAGTCTCTTGCGTCTTCTTCTTTTTCTGCTGTCTTCTTTGTAGCACGCGCCTTTCGACATACGCTCGTCGTCTTTGTCACCGTCGACAGTCACCGAGCGTTGGTGTGACACTACACTACGTTTATTAGCGACTATAAGTCCTGAATATTGCGTTTTCTACTGACTGCGTAATGCTTAATGAAATCCTACACCTTACATTATGTTACTTTGTAAAGTGCTGAGTCATTCTACTTCTACCCAATCATTGTTCGATCACCTGCCAAGTGGCAGAGTCATGCTCGTGAAAAGAACTGTGATGAATGGTGCACTAGTTGGCAGGCGCCATGTGTTTTCCAGTGCCACATTAACCGAGCGCCACCAACGGGCCTCAGTGGTATAGTGGTACTGCGTCCCACAAGGAGTCCAAGGGTCCAGGTGGGTTAGATCCTCATCCCAAATGTGCTTTCATATTTGGAAACGCCTGAACACTTCCCGTGGCACTTGTTTCCTTGACGTCATGTGAACCGTCGTCCAATCGCCAACTAGCTATGTCACTTGCCAATTACTACCTGCCAGTGGCATTCTCGTGATGTGTGCCATAGACGCTGCCACCACAGGCTGTTGTGCTAACTGGACATATAATGTAAATGCTATATAGTACAGACCTCGTTATTGAAAATACCTGGCGTCGGCGTTGTCGGCGTTGTCACCTAAGCACCTTGAGCAGGTGGTAGTTGGCAGGTGGCAAGGCCGTACGCTAAAATGGTCATCGGGGTGTGACGTCACGACACCACAAGACATGGAACAGTTAGCAGTCATTGCCGATCTGCCGATTTGATCTTCGCTGTTCAGGTGGTAGGGTGAGATCGGAAGCTGCTCCATTTATACATGCTGCCACTAGGGCCACCCAGGAACGGTTTAACGGCTCGGTTAAAGCGCTGGTTTAGGAAGATAGCTTACGACAGAATGCTGGAAGGAATGTTTGGAATACCGGTGGCACTGGTGAAAGAATTAATAATTAAGCGAGTAGCAGTGGTCATGTACGTGAAAAATTATCGGCAAGTTGAAAAGGATAACGGAAACCATAATCGCTGTCGCGCATACCCTAAAGCGAAGCATAGGTGTCCTCATGTATGTTATGTCGCCTTATTAATATTGCTACATTAGGCGGTGCATGCACTGGTATCTGCAAAAGGACGAACGAAGAAGAAGCTCGTGAATTGTGGTGAGGACGACGTGCGAGCAGTGTCGCTTGGTGCCCGGTTAACGCTGCTGTGTTTCTGTGTGCTGTGTCCGGAGTCATATTGGACTAATCTCTTTGTCTTACCTTGCCACGTATAAATATTATTGAATGTGGTACACAGTTGGCTACTCCAGACTACTATATATGCTAATAACGACAAAGCACATTGAAGAAAATACAGAAAATTAATACGAGTTTTGGTAACAGTTGGCCTCTAAAAAAAGAAAGCACGATTTCAAATTTCGCAGGAAATTATAATAAAACTGAAGTTCTGCATACAGTGGCCACCAAAACACCAAAAGCAGTACATTTTACTTTTGTTGTGTTCATTATTTTTCTATTTTAAACACCGAGTTTTCAATTAATTTTATAGATTCTAGATTTGATGCGCATTCATTCTGTCTGTTTTACGAATACCGATAGAAATAGATTTTACTGCACGGTAACTGGAAACTTCCCCGATTTTTCGGGAGGCTGGTAATGGCTTTTTTTTTTTACTTTTTAAAAGGTGTCTTATTTTTCTTTCTTCCAACATAAAATACGGAAACTACTTCTGAGGCTTCATGGTTCTGATACAAATGAAGAATTCCAGTCCTAACATATTTTTTCTGTCGTGAAGTTTCGGCGCCCAAAAAGCAAAGTGGCTATCTTTATCAAGTTGTTCGGCCTTTTGTGCGATACGGTCTGCGTCGTGAACATATCAAATCATATCAGCTATTGAGAAAATGAGCACTGCACAAATTTCTTGATTTCAAACCGGATATAATTCGCTGTCATATTTCAGGCAATTATACAACTCTGACGAAAACGTAAATGGGCGATATATTTTTGGCATGAATGAATAGAGGAAATAAGGACTTGAGGGTTTACGGCCGTCTTTCTGGACGCACCCTCGGGAAATTAGTTTGTCTGTGACGATGTTGCTTGCTCCACAGAAACAAGCAGGCATTTTAGCGCCGTATATTGCGCCATGCGTTCTGATATCCTGCCATAGAAGTTTGTCGTTTATCACGCCCTTCGACCTTCCTCACCACATCTCACACGAGAACGAAGAAGCGAAAATGCATATAACGGTAAGAATATTCGTGGAAGGCTATTAAGAAGAAAGCGTTCTTATGGTCGGCCTCTAGAACTTCTCCTGGGGCACCTTAGACATCCGCGCCACACACACAAAAAAAATCAACCAATAAAGTACAACTACTAACGGCGTCTCTAACTATTCCCTCCCTTTGGCGCATTTTATTCACATCTTGTACTTTTTGTCTCCTCCTCGCTATTCCCAACGATATTATTTCCTTTCAGTGTCATATCCTTACAGTGCACAGAATCACGAGCATCCAAACAGCGTTAATCATCATCATCAGCAGCAGCAGCAGCAGCCTGACTATACCCACTGCGGGGCGAAGGCCTCTCCCATATTTCTCCAATTAACCTGGTCGTGTGCTAGCTGTATCCACTTGACCCCTGCGAACTTCTTAACCTCATCCGCCCACCTAACTTTCTGCCGCCCCCTGCTAAGGTTTCCATCCCTTGGAATCCAGTTTGTTACCCTAAGCGACCATCGGTTATCCTCTCTTCGCACTACATGTCCTGCCCACGTCCATTTCTTTTTTTTTTTTTTTTTTTTGATTTCTAGTAGAATATCGGTAACATGAGTTATTTCTCTGACCCACTCTGCACGCTTTCTATCTCTTAATGTTACCCCTACTATTTTTCGTTCTATAGCCCTCTGCGTTGTCCTCAACTTAAGTAGAACCCTCTTGGTTAGACTCCAGAGCGTTAACTCAGGCCAAACAATCAAAAGCGTAAAAATCAAAACGATCCATAGAATGTGCGACAATTGTTCTCAGAGAATCAAGTTCATGCATGCCTAGTTATTCTGCCAAAAAGGTAATATGTTTGATTGCTACCACTAAAATTCAAAGAAAATTTGTGCCGTTTAGAACCTCTAGCGCAATATTCCCGTTTTCTAGAAGGCTTCCCTTTGACATTAGTGCGTTCTTAGTGAATGGCGCTTGCACTCTTAAGATCGTTCTTTTTCTAAACTGCAATATGGGCGATGAGTATGATGCGTATTTTCACGCTGCTTTAAAAATTCCATATAATGAATATTTTCACGAGACATACATAATGGCCGCTGCTAAGGGAAGAAACTTTTTCACTGAGAGTCCTATAATAGCATGTAATCAAACTTTTTCTTAACCTTGATTAAAATTGGTGTTTTTGCGGGATTATTTAATTATTTTCCGAAAGGACAATGTGTGCTACCCACATTATTACCCAGCGCATAAACATTCAACGAAGGACGGTTCGAAATAAGCACTTTACAATGAGATAAAGGCCTTACATACTCATGCGAAATTTGTTTATTTGATCCAAATTTGTATAGAAGCTACGGTAAATATTTAAATGTTCAACTTGAAGGGAAATGAAATATTTCAAAACACGTTTACTCATATACAACCATCGGACTCCTCAGTGCACTTGAAAGCTTGTCGCTGTTTCTTTATATCACAGCAGCTTTTTTTCTTAAGAATGAATGAAGTGCGATTAATGACAATTTCAAACCCAGATTCGTAATCTGTATTTCGAGTCACAGCAAATATTTGCTGGCCCTCAGAAGCAAGCTCTGTATCTGCAGTGTTAAACAACTATTTTTCCTTCATACGTTTTATTTCAAAGTGTTGAAACGTACCCTTACATCCACTGAATAAATGGCCTTATAATAAACAGACAACAAATGAGATTTTACTTAATTGTATTGTTCAATAAATTCAGAAAAATAATGAAGGCTACTACAAAACTTCGAGAGATTGAAGTGGAAGGGTGGGATATATTTATCAGGGCACAAAATGTATCAAATGCGCTACATAAGCACACGCTACGAAAAGAAAATAGTCATGACGGTTTTAAGAAACAGCCTGTCAATTTACCTCTATATACTGAAGTAGCAATAGTTCCCTTCTGATATTCTTTGTCATTGCAGTATACAATGACACACAATGTGATATGCAGTGCACTGCGGCAGGTTTTAGCTGTATTCTTCACAGTTCTCAAAATAGACCATTCGCTCTCAGATACTGCAGAAAAGTGCGCTGCAATCCATGTCCAGAAGGCTTCGCGGCTTGTAGTCCAGGCTTGCAGCAGCTGTCAACAAGGAGGTGTAAAAAATACTACTGGAGCGGAGGTCGCCTATATCTACCAATGGGCGGAGGTGAAGCCGCGCGGCCATGTTGCCATGGCCACGAAACGGGAACCGCATCTCGCCCGCCGCGCTTGATGCCTTGCCCCACTGTGGTTTTTAATTGTTATGGTGATCGTTGGTGGCAGTTAATTATTAATAGAGGTCATAATAGACATTGTAGAGGTGATGCTAATTACGAAGACGCGACCAATATGTCAAACAACGAATGACCGCGACTGATTGGAAACGAGTAGAAATGCTTAGCGATGAGTGGTAATGAATACAACGCTCGACTACAATGACCGGTCGAAGCGAACCGCCGTGAAGTGCGTCGAACATAAATGGTTCCTGTCTCTTGGCTTCCAGCCTTCCAGCCGGACAGCCAGCTCCCACATACATCGCACATTTGGGTCCTCGGGAAACCTGTTTAGAGAAAAAGTCTTGACCGTCAGATGGCAAAGCTGATGCAGACTACGAGCTGTCAGCATGCGCCGCGACAGACAGACAAGTTTTCAATATGCTCAAATTGGTACATACAAGTGAAACGTAATCGCGGAGCTCTTTTTTGCTCAATTTGTACAGCCGTATACGCAGCGCACAAAGCAACCATTTTTCACTGCAACATCCAGAAGCCACCACGCCAACTACGCACCATGGCGGATGGCGCGTGTTTTTTTTTTTTTTAATTATGGCAAGATGGCGGCACGCAGCTTCAGCTCAGGGGCATCCCCTCCGCTCCAGCAGTTTATTTTTAAACCTTCTTAGCTGTCACTGAACGTGCCGCACCACAACACTTCGTAGCCAATACACACTGTTGTCACGGTACGCGAACGCAACAAGAAAACAGGGCCTAGAATTCGTAATCAGTCCGTCACGCAAACAGCGAATCGGGCTTGTTTGATTCCAACCTCTCTCAAAGTAAATCATACGAGGCCAACATAACAGCAGTCGAGTGCCCGAAGGCATTCATATTAATGCCCTAAGAAGCACCTAAGGCATAATAGGTTTCTTCTCAAAACGATGTTTCGTTTCCTTGCCAGCATTTCGCCATCCAAGACGCGGAATATGAAACATGTCTCAATGCGTTCGAAATGACACAGCATCCTCGACGTCTGTCACGGTGCATTTACTGCCTCGTTATTACCGCATGCCGCATAAAGAGCCATGGATGCGCCAAGTATGTCTCATAGCGTGATTTCGTTATCGATTGTGGCATCTGGCTATTGATTTTTCGTTTTTCTCCTGCTTCTTGGGATATCAGGACGCTGATGATAGACTGTAGACGTGGCCACCTTATGGTTATGCGCTGAGTAAAGACCCTAAAGAAAGCATAAGTACACAGACGTAATGACAGGCGTATAAGTCTTGCGGCCAGCATGAACGCCTATATGCGTTGTGGTCTTTCACATTATCAGGCAGAAGCACCTAGTTTTCAGAAACGTGATATGTTCATGAAACTGTCACGCTAAGTTTGCCTGCCTTGAAGAAAAAGAAAATGAAGTAAAAATGCAAAAGTTAGCGAAAAATTGCTGATCATTAGTTATGAACGAGTTGAATAGACAGAATGTATTTGCACCTTGTTATAAGTTAATGCAAAACGTGGTCATAATAGATACCAGCAATTCTTTTTCTGTGGTCCTCGAGTGGTAAACAACACCTTAAGGCGATAGTCAAGCCAAAATTGGTTAAAATGTCGGCTCTGCGGTTCTTGGTACACCAGTCAGTTTGGCTTTGAAAATGAAAGGAGGGGAAACGTTTTTGACGAAAGAGATCGTTGGATACACTCAACATGCCAAAAATTCGGAGCTGGTTTAATCCGAACGCATTACTTCGTTCATTTAAAAAAAAAAACGATGATGTTCGGCTCGTCGCATGATAATAAAAATAGAAGAGACGAAAAACATTTAGGGAGACAGCGTCAAGTGGCCGTATGAGAGATACCTCAAGCCTACAATTCACGCTGCATCACTGTACGCATTCATACCATTACTTAACGAAGCTACGAGTAATAAAAATGCGAAGTTTAAGTTGTCTGTTGACTTTCCAAGTCCGGGATGAAGACCATGGAAAAGTGGCTGCTCAGGTGACTGAAACGGGCGAATAATGAGAGATATCGCAAGTGCTAACTGGAGTGGCCGCATTAAATAAACATTTACAGCTTGACAGTGCATTTCTAGCGATATTGCAATATAGCAGTAGTCGTTTGCCCTAGACTCCTCTGAGGAACGGCCAAATCTATCTAAACGCGCTCTCATAAGCTAAGATATTTAGAAGTGAACCGTTTTGTGCACTCCATAACTTGGAATAATAGACGTGGTCACTACGCTACACCCCTCACATGCAGGAATATTCCGTAAAGGCTCTTATGCTTTCGAAAAAAAAACAGCAATAAAAAGAACGCCATAACCCCCCGGGTGCACTCACTCACTTCAAAGCGTACAGAGTTCAGCTCTCTGATGAGCTTCGTGCAATGGCGGAACTCATTAGTGGGCATGCAGCGAATAATTTCCCGTCTAGAAAACGACGGCGCGTAATTATGCTCCGGCGAATAGCACGTGAACTCCAGAGTGGACACTGATCCACTATGTGGTTTCACATTCACCGGCCGCAGTGAAATTCGGTGGAATAATTCGTGTGTAGGATCTTAGAGACCTCATTTATTTCTTCAGAAAGGGAAAACGTGCTACCCTTGATTAGAGAGCCACAAAACAGATCTTCTGAAAATCCCTTACTTATTCTAATGAGGAACGTACTTCCTTTTCCGCTTTTCTTAGTTCTTTCAGAAGGACACGCTTACAGTCAGCTCAAAGATGTCCGTGCAAGGTGAGCAAAAGTTCTTCATGACAATAAAAAAGTTTGCTGTGGCTCAACTTGGTTAAGCCCGGGGAATTGCGAAAACAATTGGTCCTGCTTATACACAGACCGACCAGTTAAGCTAAACATTCAAGCTACGCCTAGTTGGGCCAAGCGTATCCAGGCGTAGCCAGGCTGTTCTTCTTCTGTTTCTTCAACACGGCGCCGTCGCTTGGCTGCAGCAGATGGTTCCAGCCTCGCCTTATACGCATCATCCGACATACCGTACGGCTGCACCCCGACTACTGCGAGGAGCCGAGCCACAGCCCCATTGGTTGATTGATTGATTGATTGATTGATTGATTGATTGATTGATTGATTGATTGATTGATTGATTGATTGATTGATTGATTGATTGATTGATTGATTGATTGATTGATTGATTGATTGATTGATTGAAACTTTAATTTCCATCGATTTAGGAGGCCCCCTACTCCCCGCACCTGGCACGCCTACGTGCCAGGTGCCCCATTTATTTTCCTAGCGTGACGTCACAAAGAGGGAGCGCCCTCTCTCGGCTGCGACACAGCGCCGTGTATAGACTCGCCGCCGCCATCCGATGGCGCGAGTTGGGGCCCCGTCTCTCGGTCTGGCTTGACGTGACACGGCCACGTGAAAATGGCGTGACATCACCGCTGCGGCTCCTATAAGGACTCTCCGCCACCATCCGATGGCGCGAGCTTGGGTCCTGTCTCTCGGTCTGGTGTGACGTCATACGGTCACGTGAAAGGTCATGTATGGAGGCGTCACGACACGCCAAAGGCTCGAAGTGCCAGCAGTACTGCTTTCACAATGAAATCCTCTAACTTGTTTTGAAACCTTTACAGCGAAGATCGCAAAAATATCTTGCATTTTTTTTTACAAACACGTCTAACAACAATTATCCTTAGTGCAGAACAACAAATGTTCTGCAAAAATAAAAAAAAAAGGTGAATAAAGCGCGGAGCAAGTGGTTCCAAAAGACATTTTTTTCTCGCTGCAACGGTCACTTAACAAAGCCAAAAACAAAAGCTGTTCGGGCGCGCTTTGGCTCCTTAATTTACAATGGGGTAAGCGGTGGCGTCTCCGGCGGCTTGCCATCAAACGATCATGTCAATTCTATAGCATGTATCATCTATCACAATGCCCACCGAGCCGTTCTTTCCTACAGTGCGTTTGACTGTAATTTTTTTTAAACAGTCATTAGTATTCTTTTTAAATTTAGCTTAGTGTTACTACAAGACAGCTAGAAAGATAAACTCGAAGCATTAGGCACAGTTAGTGCCTCGTCACGAAGCGCCTGAACGTATAGGGCAGCATCGTTAAGGTGTGACTACCATGCATACGGACTATAAAAATGAAATAGTAAGAAGAATAAGGTTGGGATGGAGCGCATTTGGCAAGCACTCGTAGATCAGGACTAGCAGCTTACCGGTGTCACTTCAAGAGGATAGTATACAACAGTTGCATCTTACCTGTACTCACCTATGGGGCTGAAACGTGGAGGCTAACCAAGAGAGTTCTACTTAAGTTGAGGACTACCCAGAGGGTTATGGAACGAAAAATGGTAGGGATAGCATTAAGAGATAGGAAGCGTGCAGAGTGGATCAGAGAAATAACTCAAGTTACCGACATTCTAGTGGAAATTAAGAAGAAATCGACATGGACAGAACATGTAGTGCGGAGAGAGGATAACCGATGGTCGCTTAGGGTAACAAACTGGATTCCAAGGGAAGGAAAGCGTAGCAGGGGGCGGCAGAAAGTTAGGTGGGCGGATGAGGTTAAGAAGTTTGCAACAACGGCTGCTTGGGCGTGTTGGTTATCCATTTCAGCGCTTGTCTCTCGTGTGTCTCGTTGTTGTTGCGCTGTTTTTTCACTAAGAGGTTAAAAAGTTCGCAGGGGTCAAGTGGATGCAGCTAGCCCAGAACCGGGTTAAGTGGAGAAATATGGGAGAGGCCTTCGCCCTGCAGTGGGTATAGCCAGGCTGATGATGATGATTATGATGATGATGACCATGCAGCTTCTAGAATAGCGCTGCCATGTTTCGCTAACATGTTCTACTAGGATGTTCCGCTGACATTTTCCGCTAACAAGCTACAGTCTCGCCATTTCGCTATCGCGCCGTGCGCGCGCTTTCATTCTTTCCCTATTTGTAGTGCGCACGCTGCTACTTATTGATTGGTTCCGTACTGTTCGGCGGCCGAATTCAGTACACGTTCCAGTGGATTAAACGTGGAAAGCAAATACAGCTTCTTGCGCGGGTAACAATTGTTTAGTTCTAGATAAAGGCAGTTATGAGGATTTTACCGTCCTTAGGGTAAATACAAACTAGAAACTCACTACTTGTGTTTTCACCTAGGTTTCAGATCGCACATGCTCAGTATCATACAGCCGCAATCTCCCACATTAAGTTAAGTGGGTCCGATAACAGCATGGCGAACGATTGCCTGAAATTTCTTTCCTTCATCTTGCAGGTCGCTCCTGGCACTGGTAACCGCTAATCCGAGGACTATGATTTTCTGTGTGTGGGGGCTTCATGACATCCCAGTACATCTGAACGCGGATCCGGTCTTTAGTTCAAGTGTGATTTCATTCTACGTGCAAAATTTCTTGCTAATTGCGAATAAGTTTAATCGGGGTTGGTCAGCGTTCAACTGGTCAAGGAAAACATGGCGGACAACGGTAGTAATGCGTCTAGTGGACACTGAAATAATTAGTCGGGCGCCTGGATTCTGCACTTAAGTAGGGCCACCAGTGGCTCGGAGAATGCTTGCGTTAAATTTGCTTGCTTCGTCTTGCAGCTAAGCAACAAGCACAGCCTGCTTTACTTTTAGAAGTGACGAACATTATTTGCAGCAGTTTCCATACTAGGAATGTAAATTTCCCGAAAATTTTGAGGGTCAGAAAAACAAGTAAGAAAAAACAAGTGTTGTTTTACAGAAATGTCGAAACTTTTTTAAAAATATCAGTAATTAAAATTAAACAAGACGTATGGCTGCACTTAAGCAGCACCCAGCCTTGGTATTCTAGCTATTTGCCATTGGTGCATATGTTGCGCCCCTTTGACATATTTCTAAAAGCGCATGACACTGTTCATGGTTCTAGAAGGTTCCTGCCATATATGTTACATCCTCCACGGCCGCACGTGAAAGGAAGTAGTCAGAGTTCGGCTGTGTGCACACCAAGAGCAGGAATAGGCTCAAGGAGCATAAATTCCAGGAGCTCTCCATTTCTTCTAACGCACAGCTTACAGTTTCTAGTCTGATGAGAAGCGCTGGAAATGACAGAAGCAGAAATTCCGAGTGGTGAGAGTGAACAATGTTCTGGCCTTGTATTTGAGCCTTTTTTCTTACGCTTTTTTTTTTCAAGTCATATAGTTTTCAGGTATAATTTGTTTTTTCTAGTGAAATGGTACGCGCAATTTAAGGTACTGGAATTTTCCAACTATGGTCCGCAACTTCTGTGCATTCCGCAGGGACGAATTTCGATTCAAAACAGGTTTTTTTTTTTTTTTGTGGGACTGAGCGCTGCCGAGAAGGCCCATCGTCTTTTTGGAGCCATGGCAACCATTCTGACTGTGTCAGCTCCTGAGTTACATATATATTTACACGTTCCCAAATGTATTATTTATTTGTGTTTATTGCTTTTTTCCGCATGTGCTCACAAACTCAATCAATGGAAAACTGCTAATATGCGCTACCGCAACCGCATATTTCTACATGTCGAATTCGATTCTATATCACATTTGACTTTGCGACGTTACTTCGCACAGTATCATGTTGCATGAGCCCACTCGAGGCACATCCACCCCCCCCCCCCCCCCCGTTCGCCATCGGTTTTTCATAGCCATTGGTTTTACGGCTCTAACAAATGATATCCAAAGCATAAAATCATGTATAGTCCTCAACTTAAATGGTCTGCATGAAGCAAAATTTTCGATTTTAAGCATGTATAGTTAGCGAAGTAAAGTCCTCAAAATTACGATGTACTTTAATCTTTTTTTTTTTCAAGCAGTCATGTGGGTATAAAGCCCGCCTACGGTCTTGTGTTTTCTTTTGCCTAATTTGTCCTAGGAGATTTACATTTAAGTTTGGGCTTTTCATACTCCAGCGCGTTTTGTTCTACTGTTTAAGTTCATCTCTTTTTCCCTGGCACCAAACAAGTGACTAAGTGTACAGGCTACAATTGTGTGTATTCCTATTGTGTTTTTATCCGCAGTTACTCTTACTTGCGCCTTTTTCTGCATATTTTAACGCAGAGTTCAAAGTTCACAGATTTCCCTCCAAATCAGCCATGCAGAAATAGGTATTGGGCATATTACAGCATTTTTAAGCTATATTCTAGTCATTTGATGTCAACTGTTTCTATTTTGCCTGGTAAAATCTAAGTAGTTTAAAGTTTATCACTTTTCCTCCTGTAAGTTGATTGGGAAAAAATAATTTTGTGTGTTTTTTGTCGTTATGAGTAGTTATGAGTCAGTTATGTTCATAGAATTTTTTATCAAACCACTTAGATGGCATGGAGTATTGGCGATGTCGTTATGTTTCCTTCTTTCTAGAATGTTGTAGATGTTGAGTTTCAGTTCCTTTTTCTTCTAACTCCTTTTTATACATAGAAATTTTATGTTATTTCTTAAAGGGGTTGGGACACCAAAATTTGAAGTTATCAAAAACATGTTGTTTCTTCTGTAAGTAAGGAGACCATGGTCAAGTTCTGGACACAACAAACTCTTTACCCCAGTTCCAAGGACCTGTTAAATGATTTTTCGCCCAATCGATACCCATCGCTGGCACCGTAATTATTGACGTATAACGGTGGGAATGATATCAGTAAATACTAGTGACGTCATAGCCCAGCAGCGTGGCATAATATGAAAAGCGCAGCGACCCACGGCATCGGTGCTCATCGGCAGGCGCCACCGCTGATACACCATCACCGGCGCCCGAAAGAAACCTTACCGATGACACTACTACCTCACTAGCCTCTCTGTACTTCATTCCAAATATAAATAAGCGAAATTCACTTTCATAAGTTCATGCTCCGGCACTCAGGTGCAAAACACTAAGAAAAAAGCAAAAAAAGTGCAACATTTTATCACAAAGCTTTTCACCCAAGCCTAAATCGTGTAACCAAAACCAAATAACAGCAAATAAATAGGGTTCTTCATTATTCTTAATGTTCGTCCTATTTAGAAGCAGCCTTCCATCAATGTTAAGGGTTAACAAAAATTTTCAGGGTTTTTGCAAGCATGATAATTTATATGGTTTTTTCCTGTTTTCCATGCCTCGGAAAAAAAAACAAGAAAAAGATTTTTTCCAAATTTTCCGTTTTTTTTTTTTTCTGAGCCTTCCCATATCTATGAATCCAGACAAACAGAGTATAGTGTTTGCCCTTCTCTGTTTGCTGCATTTCTTGAGAATGATAATTCTGTCTGGTGATGGGGGTGGACACAAAGTCTGGTCCAGGAACAAAAAAAAAAACGAAAATCAAACTGTCGGAACTGCTAACAGGGCAAACAAGCCTAAGCAGAGTTAGCAACTATAAATGCAAAAATAGATTGAATTGAGAGCAGGATTCCGAAAGCAGAAGCACCAGTCCCGTTAACGTCGACCAGCACGTGGAAAATTTAGAAGAAACAGTCGCTGACCCTAGGAAAGCCATCAAGCAACTTGGCAGAAAAAAAAATAACGATTTAGAAAACCGATCAAGTTGAAACGACTTAATAATCTACGGCCTGCCTGCACCATACACTGTATCCCCAGAGCTACTACTTGCCTCCATTTTGGAGCTGTTCTTCACGAAATCGAAAACTAAATACAACTGCATTGTGCGCTGTCACAGACTCGGTGCAAATAAAAACGCGGAAATGGGAGCTTTCTTGCTTAATTTGCTTGATTTTAGGGAAAAGACGTTGATAATTAAGAATTCTTCTAAGCTCAAAGAGAAAAAAGCCATGAATGTTCATGCTGTATGAATGCGTACAGTTCATCCATAAGAACACCTACGCTCAAAAGTGGTTTCAACCACTACACTTCTTGAAATACCCAACAGCTTCTCATACTAATACTGAAGACGTCATCATTATTTCAAAGCACAACATGCTACATCACTGATGACGTAATTACTAATTTCAAGGAACGACATACTACATCATACTTACATCAGGAAAAATTTTTTCATGTGCGACAGGTATACGTAAAGCACTAAGGGATAATTCTGTCAAGATTGGGAAGGGATACTACGTCATACTTGCATCAGGAAAGATTTTTTTCATGTGCTACAGGTATACGTAAAGCACTAAGAGATAATTATTTCAAGATTGGGAAAGGATGCGGACAAAGTTCGACTGAGTTTTGATTGTGTGATAGCAGACAGCATCTGCTACTCGTCGGATGGCACCAGCAAGCCGATAGTTACATTTTTTGGTAACACACCTAACAGACGCACATAGCGCCTTCATAGTAAGCACAACCTAGTACTTTTGAATATGAACGCATTTACCCTAATGAACAAATTAGCTTACTTTTTATTGGTTAATTGAATACTACCAATTGTCAATGGCCTGCATCACCGAGACCTGGTTGAATGACTCCGTTACGGAAGGCGATTTCACGGCTCCTGATTAGTCTTTCTTGCTGTGCGACATGCCATCTGGTAGCTGCGGGAGGGTGGATTTGTTTATAAAGAAAGGCATTTATTTCGTCCTGCTGCCGGGTCTTCATGACACCGAGTCAGTTTGGTGCAAATCAATTATAAATGGTCTTGCCGTGGCATTTTGAAGTTTATATCGGCCTGCTAACTCTGACAAAGTTTTTCGATTGTTGCGATTGCATAATCGAGCATACACTTCCTAACTGTAATTTGATTATGGGGAAGTAATTCGTAGGTAGTATTCAACATTTTGCTTTCAGTAACAGTATTGCACATCTTATTACCCGCTCAAAATTTTCCAGAGGATCAATCCGAAACTGAGAAAGGAAATTAATGAGTCTGTCGTCTACCCAGGACCTCCTTTAGAGCACTACGCAGCTGCTGTCACTGCGGGGGGATCAATGACGTCGTTACCACAGACAGTGGTTGTAAAAGTGGCCGATTATTAAATACTAGAGTTACCACTGCGAATACAAGTTTAAGCTCCTAAATACGGCATGAAGGTATTTTGGCGCTGTAGGAAAGCTAATCTTTCGTTTATCGACTAGACTGGATACGTGCACCAGTCGAATGCTTGTGAGGTTTATTGTGAGGTTATTTATTGGAGGTTTTTGCACAGCGATTTTTCGTTGCACGTGACACATAGATGAGGAAATCCGGTTGGACGCTGGCTTGCCGATGGTATTTGGAACAGTGATATATGTTCCTCCAATTGTGTGCCTTCAAACCGTTCGAAAATGTGGAATCTAAATATTCACGGATCCGTTGGTAGCTGCTGCATCGATCCATATGGTGTCATACGATTTTTCGTTCACACATCGGCTAGTTAAATTGGAGGCTAGCTCACGATAGGGATTCAAATCGCCGTGTATGTATCTCCACCTATATGCCTTCAAATCTGTTATTCGGCGATAACGGCTTCGAGATGCTGCACGAATCATGGCAGTCTATACACGTGGAATATGTAAACACAAGGACCTATGCAATTTTGGCAGAAAGAAGTTTATTATTTATATGTCGGAAACGTCTCTCAAAAACACTCGTGGAGCTGCGATTCTTTCGACTTCCCACACGAAAGCAGTCATAAATGCCTCAATCAATTTTGTTTTCGTCCTATACAACATACCCGACCGGAGACACAACAAAACGCAGTTCAAATAACAGTCTTATATATGAATGAGGGTGGTGCAAGCAATGTACACATCTGAAGAAGTACGTTGCTTTAGGAACGCAAGAAGTAGATATTTGTAACATTATTGCGACTTAAAATAGGAAATGGTACAGTGCATTGCACATATAAGATATCAATTCAACCTCTGCGACAGTGCACATCGCATTTATAGCGATCACCAATCGCCTTTCAACCAAGTTATTTTTCGAAGGCTTCGGAATGAGAGCGCTCATTTCTAAATGGTAGGCTTGTTTCCTCCGATGTGTGCGCAATATATTTTGATTATCAGTTGCGCTATTGTATACGTGCTGTTCTCGCTGAGTAGAGCTCTTCCAGTTAAGGTAAAATGAGAACAATTACACTCCAGGGAAGAGCCCGGACCTACAAAGAGACTGTCACAGCTCCCAATTTAATTCAATTCAATTCAATTAAGTTTATTTTTCAGTTTTACTGGAAGGTTTAATGGATAAAAGCTGCTAGATAAGCTTGACAACGTCCAGGAAACCGTTGCAAGGCAAAGCGTAAACAGCAAGTGTGGCAACAAAATGCAACCATGAATATATACAAGCATAATGAAAACTCGCAATATACTTCATAGAAGAAATATCAGAAAGACACAAGCATAAAAAAGATCATTTTTCATACCAATGTAACATAGCTGTTAGGTAAATAAGAAAGAAAAGAAGATTGCTACAATAATGCAAATCAAGTAAATAAAAGAACCATACAGCCATTTGCACAAAGATAACACACTACATACGGAAATAATGCAAAGGTAAATAAAACAAAGCAACATATATTCATTCCATAATTTTACAAAATAGCTCAGTAGCTCTTTTCTGGTATAGCTGGCAGTGTTTTTTTTTTTTAATATTCAAAGTGCGAGGAAGGTTATGAATTAAACACTGCAATTTGTAGTTATTACGAAAAAACGCATAGACCATATATCATTGTTCCTTGGTTCCACCTATGTATGGCGCAATTCTAAATATGCCAACGTTGATAAATAATTTGTGATATTGGTGGAAGAAAAATACATTGTTTGTAGAAGGTAGAATTTATATAGATTACCAATGATATCTACGCTGATTTTTGTTTACTGTGTTAGAGGTTATTCTAACTGGAGACGGCGGCTCTAAATTCAGCCTATGCTCCGCAAACCCCACTGGACTCCTTCTGGGGCAATATAGTTTCGAATACTTCCGGCTGCAAAGGTGGTTCGAGTTACCGTGTTTTAAGGGGTTCAAAAGTGAAAACGGTTCGTGTGCTGCACACGTGAAAACTAATAAAAAGCCTTGAAGTTTCAAGTGCGAAACGCTCTCAACCAACCTGTCGAAATACGTAAAGGTTCACTGTCACTGGTGAAGTTCACTTCTCAGAGAATCACTGCATTCTTGTGCAATTCCGGATTTCCGGCTATCTGACTTTGCCAGAAAACAAAGTTCAAGAAGCGAAAACAGTGGTGAAGGAGGAAGTAAAAAATAACACACAGATTCCTAATGAATTACAAAGATTTGGCATGATAAGGGCGGTTGAGAAAAGAAATCCAAAACACACGCATATAAAATAGAACACAATGATTTCAATGTAGTCCTGAGCACGAAGAAAAGAAACATTTGTTATTTATTGCCCCGAAAGTAGTTGTAATGGAAATAGGACGACACTCAAATATGAAGGAACTCTTTTTTTTTTCTCGTGTCAAGTTTCGAATCCGAAATTACCACGAACATAACAAGTTTACCCTTTCCAACATAGCTGACGTTTTATAATGCGTTGCGGTCACCTTAATTATAAGTATAAGCTTACTACCGAAGTGAACTTCTCATGTCGAGAGCAACACAGAGCATCGGTGTTAAAACTCAGCAGCATTGCAGTAACTGCGACGCGCAAAAGGAAGGTTCTTCGGTGACTTGGAGTTCAGGTATATGGATATATGGAATGAAGCTAAGAAAGTGACAAAGGATAAAACAAATAGAACAGAAATAAACATCACAAGGGGGAAGTAGGAAATAAGAAATAAAGAGAGAAACAAACAAACAAATACCAATATAAAGACACGTAGTAAAAAGTAACGAAGCATGGAAGGAAGCGAAAGATCAATGCAAAAATGGATAAAACATTACGGAATTAAGAAGCAAAACTCAGGAATAAATGTGAGAGAAAAGAGAGGAAGGCAGCAAAGAAGGAAGGAAGAAGGAAAGACAGGGCAGATAAACTAAAAACGACACAGAAAGAAAAAGAGGTTAAAGAAACAGGGGAAGACACTTACAGAAACAAAGGAAAAAGCCAAGTGATAAGCAAGAAAAAAAAGCGAGATAACGAACAAAAGAAAGATGCAACAAAGGAAAGTAGGCGCGCACAATGATGGAATGACTCGCCTGCAACCGCACTGAATACGCAAATTGTGCACCGAGCCAGGCTCAGGGGCTCATGAAATATTCAAATAGAACACACCAAATCTCTCGATCCATATCACAACTGCTTATTTTCATGGCTCCCTATTCCCGTTTTCTTCTACGTATTGTCTTCTCTACGAGCCTCCTTCGTTGCCGTTCACGCTGACACCTCACGAATATATTTAGAATACTTTCTCAGTGGCTTTTCGTGTCGTGAAGACAGAGGAGCGCTGCTTTGAGCCAGCCGTGCCGCATAAATATCCGCACGCCGCCTTTGAGAGATGCACAGATGAGGCAGCTATTGCTTATTTCCCATTCGTCGTGGAATGGTAGCCAGCTACGGCTGCACGAAAGAAGCCAGATAGGCATGTCTGGTCACAAATATGCAAAAGCGATGTTCCTCTGTTTATCCACGGGACTTCGGTATCAACTTGGATAGACATTTCACCTTTTGTCATGAACCCCGAGCTTTTTCCCAACTAGCAGGCCAGGCAACTGGCTTCACGTTTCTGATGCCATAGGGAAAGAGGTGCTTTGTTCTAGAATACCAGTGTTGCTAGAAGCGTTGCTGCTTGTCGTTGCCGGCAGCTCTAAGGGAACTTTCTCCAGTCGCTATGGTAACGCCTACTGTGTTTCAAATGACAGCCATATTGCTCGCTTTGCGATCAGATCATTTCGTTTAGATGTCGGCATGTGGCGTCATTTGTGTAGAGCGGTAGGTTTTGTCCTTGAGTTAGCTTCATAGACGTTTGGGGAAAATGTGCATTACTTCGATAACTGCATTGCGATCCGTGAGTCGAATGTTTCTATTGCGGCCAGTTTGGCCAGTGTGCCAAGGGACCGCTCTATAAACGTTCGACTAATGGACCACAAGGCAGTTCTTGAAGCAATATCAGGATCTGGATACTTGGTGGCACATCGCAAGGGCTGTAAACGCGATGACGAATAGTATGCCGCCCTTTTAACAAACACTAGGGGTTTGGGTAATTGATCAGAAAAAAAACTGCGACATATTGGAAGTTTTTTTTTTTTTTTCACGAACCTATAAAGGCAGTCATAGGTGAGCAAACCCAATGTACTGGTTATGTGACACCGAGAAATTAAATTTCGTGAAGCGGAAGGTACCATTACGCATGCGATATAGTTGACAAAACATGTCAGGTACGTGTAATTTCCCTACAAAAGTGCCTGTTTTTCTGTTAATAAAATTAGTTAATGTCTAACGTGCGTGGTGTCTCCTCTTTCTTCCTCCCTATTGTTCGCGCTAATACTACGTCCTAAATATTCAAACAACCCAAGCCAGACTTTCTGCCTTAAGTTCAAATAGTCACAACTTTAACTGCGATTAGTTAAGCGGAATTTGACATTCTTTTGCGTAGTCTGTGGAGTCAGCAATATGTAAGATAGGGAGAAGCGCCACTCATCTAGTTTCACGGTCTCTTCAATCCTTTTCATTACAAAGGAATGCAAACTTTATAGACACTTAGTTGACTGTTAAAAGTGACAATTTCCAAAAGTACCTAAATATAAGCACGTGAGATCGAGAACTTCTGGAATCATATTTTATTCACAGTTTCAATACAGGCCTTGACAAACGTTTCGCCACTCTATACCTCTCATCCACGCTTTTCAAAGAACGCGTATTTGGCAAATTGTAATGAATCGGTTTTACTGTTTTTACTCTTTATATAGTTGTAATCAAGATCTCAAGCTTGTCCACTTTCTCCACCCATCATTGTGCAGTACAGATAAGCTGTTTTTCGTGAACGTATTGTGCAGAGAGAGAGAGAGATCTTGACTGTTTTTCTAAGCTTGTTCATGGATTTCCTTTTTCGGTCTATGGCCTGAATGTCTTCCATGCTAAATGTGCAGTGGCCGCAACCACAAACACGTGCTCTCCTAGAGCCTTGATTCTATGACCTCCTCGTGAAGTGTCACAATGCGGGTTTACGCAGAACTAGCAGCAAAAGCCATACACACTCAAACACGCGCCCCATTCACTGGAGTGCTCATTGTTGTTGTTTTTTGTTTGTTTGTTTGTTTTTCACAAACTTTTCATCGCGTTTATTTTATACACTAGACAGAAGAGCGAACCCGGTGGGCTATCCATAGTGTTGGGCCACAATATTTGTTCTTACCTAGCGCCGTCGCTTGATGGGGACGACTTTGCAAATTTCGCCACTGTTCATTATTTCGACTAACCACTCTTGGAAAGTCAGGGGATAACACCGAAATGTTTCATTTTATTTCTGTAAATGCCCCCTCACCAGTGGTACTCGCTTAGCGCCGTTTGTATGGCCCCACACCGCCCACGTAGACCATCTTCCCATTTTCTTTTATTTAACTTATATGTTTCCCCTTTAATACCTGCCTTCTGCTTCACTGCTCCTTTTTTCCTCTAGCTTCTCTCCTTGCTCTTCCTCGCGAGCTTTTTACTGCCTATGTTTTTGTTTGTTCCCCTTCGCTTTTCTGTGCGCTTCGATCCCTTAAAAATTTGATCATAGGCGATGAAATAATATAAAACAAATGTCTTACTGAGAGCCTACCTATTGCAACAGCCACTGGAACTTAGTTTAGGCGATTATTAATTTCCCTCACGCGCATGTCAGAGCTAGTGTCGCAGTTGTCTTCTTTTCTCTGCTCTGTATACATATTAAACATGCGTCTCAAGATAATATGTAAATATGGCACAAAGTTATACAGTTATTGTTAACCAGCACATCACCTGTGTCATAACGTTTCTTCCAACGTCGCGTTCTGCGATCCGCGGGCACTCTGATTTACACTCTTTGTCAAAAACATACGGCCCAAAAACTCTGTTTCTAAGCCCAGTAAGGAGGTTCCTGTAACCACTCCTGGAATGCCAAAGTTGGACAAGGGTGTGCGCGAGATTTCTCGTCACCTGCGAGATTGTATAGACGCTGGAGGTGGGAACTGAGCCTCACTCCAGGGCTTAACAGTTCCCTTGGGCTCTATATTTTGAACAAAGACTGCAAGTTCAGGCATTATATAGTCCCAAAGAACCCATATAAAACAGCTGCTTCATAAGAACTGCAGTTCGCAGGATGAAACACAGCTCTACGTTCGTTTTGCGAGGTAGAACATGGACGTGCGTAGGCGCAGTTCTGAGTTTCCAGGAAGTCTTGATGCCCTGAAGGTTTGCACAAACTCGAGCAAACAACGGCGTCATTGTTTCGCCTCCCTTCTCCGGCATCATTCTGTGAAGTCTCCGCAGCTTTAGGGCAAATGAGCCAGCCTGACCAGCGCAATAACGAATTGGGCTGCTCCACGCTTTAACATCCTGGCACGCCAACGTCACCCTCTCGGTAGGAGGTGCTGGTTTCCTGACGTTGTAATTTTTTAATGAAAATGCTTCACTGGTGAGGCACGCAAACAAGGCACGCAACCACCTGTCTTTTAGATTTACTGGCGTATTTTTGCACACTTTATGCGTTCTACCGCACTCATGGGCTAATATTTTTGTTGTGTACCACTCGCTTAATGACAGCTCTGTTTTTCTTACCACCATTTCAAATTATCCGAGTGTCAGAAAGGTAAATCCAGTGTCAAGCCCACGTAAATGCAAGGTTCATGCTCTGATCCGCAGTACATTACAATTATTCGAGACATAGCCTGCTTCACTATATCGTACTTCACTCTAGAGTTATGCTGGGTAAATGTAGCACTGACAGCATACCACCCAGTGAGTTTCCGTAGACTGAGTGCACATCAACTCTGGCTAGACAACCAGGCACAAGCATTTCCCAGAAATGAGATTACGCCAACACTGTACAGGAAATCTCATCGCACAAGAAACCTGACTGTGCACGTGTAGATCGCTGAGTGGATTTAGTTTGCCGATCTCACAACTAGGCGGATGCTCCTTACGGCCAATGTCAGAGAATCTGATAGTGGAGCACTGCGCGAATGACTCTGAAAGAGTTCTTGCAAACGAGGAATGTATAAGGAATATCTTATATGCGTTGGTAAATTAGAAGGGTAAAGATCTTTTACAATGCCAATATATTACACTGTGTGAGAGACGATTTACACACATGACAAAGTGTAGGACTATCAGCGATTAATTTTCAATAACGTCAAAGTGCAAGCTACGAATCAGTCGCTTCGAAGACATCGTAAAATCTGCGAATGTGTCATGTTCTGGCAAGGAATTTGAGAGGCTGAATATTTCTTTATCACTACAATTATTCAGACATGGCTCAATCTTATACGGAGTAAAATATTCGTTACTTGCAAAACAGGGGCCGGATATAAAACTGCCTCGAGAGACATAGAGCTCATATCTTATCACGCGCCTATAAGAATGTATTCATTCCCGAACTAAGCATCGATATTTAAGCCCATATGAAGCTATTTTACTCTACTTGTCAGAAACAGCACGTTTGCTTGGGAGATAGCAGTAGCACTTAGACGAAAAGTGATTTTAATAGGCTATCAGTGAAGTACATTGATCTAGGTGTACTATGTAATATCTAGTTAAACAGTTAGTCGCTGGGAAGATATCTTGCTTCTTTGTTCACACATTTCTCAAAAGCAAAATTTGTTCACTTCTCCTGTTCGGATGCGCAGAAGACTTCAACAGCAAAAAAAAAATAAAAAAAAATAAATCATATGGGATTTAACGCCACAAAAGGCACATCGGCGATGACGGATGATGTAGGGGCGGGATGTCTTTTCCACCTAGGGTTCTTTAATATGCCGTCAACGCCCACAGCAGAGGAGCGTCTTGCGAAACGGCCGCGATTGAACCCCCAGCACCCTGCCATTGAGAAACTGCGACGGATGTTTAACGGCAAAAAAAAGAAAAGAAGGTACTCAAACAACTCGATCGTGCATATAGAAGGCACAGGGTAGCCTGTTCAGACTGCATTCTGCTATGCAGCAGTTTGCGGTCGCATGTTTCAGTAGTTGCGGTATTCTAAACAGAAATGGGAATATACGCTTTCTGAGCGTTTACATTAAGTAGTATGACGACAGCGACCTGTTTTCCTTTGACACAGCGCCTAACGACAGCATCGCTTCGCTTGAGACGCCGTGCGTCAGTGAAATCCCAAGCACCGAAACACCGACTAATGAGGTCCTTATCCAGCAGGACATGAACAAGTATTTTGAAGCGAAAGGTTCACTACTGCAGGCTGTTCGAGCCGTCAGATATCCACGCTTCTCATCTTGAGGGAGATTTAGAGGTATTTTAGAAGGGGGAGATGGGGTGGAAACCTGTTCACATCTATTTTACAAGAGGCAGATAGGTAAGCAAAAGCTCACCGGAAACGCGAAACAAAAAAAAAAAAGAGACGCGTCTACACGCCGCTGGCCCGTTCGTAAATCACTGCTGGCTGGCACACCACGCGAACACGCATCCATACTGAGTAGGGCTAGCCGCCGCGCCGCAAGGTGGCGACTCTGCTCGGTCTCTAGACCGAGCAGAGCAGGCACATTACTCGAATGTAATGGTATCCACCCGGAAGTTGATGCAGGCGCAATCACTGTTCCTGAAGCTCTGGGGTTTAGACATACCAGTGGCCGGGTGAATAAACCGGCGGTGGAAAATAGCAAAAAACGACTGGAAGATTGGTGGCTTAAAAGCAAAGAAGTGACATAATGTTAGTAATGCAGAAACAAAAATTTAATAAATAGAATGATGGTTTAGTTAACCAATCTAAATCAATAATTAAGATATAGAGAGAAAAATGAGCAAGATAGCTACTTCTACCACCCCGTTTCAAAGGGGACGCTCCTATATTCCATCCATCCATCCATCCGAGACCAATAGAACGTGTTCGTTATTCCAGCCTGAGTAATTGCAAATTCTGGTTGGTACAACCACCTGTCATTATAATTTAGCTTTTGACTGTTGGTCTAACAAGTAATAAACAGTATGAAATTATCGAACAACGCAGAAAATATACAGACTGAAATTTGTGTTTTAAGAAAGTTATTAGGCGGCTGTAAAAGTACTGTGGGCTTCGGGATCTCGTCAGCAGCCCGTGATTACGGTGTAGTCAGTTTATAAGGCTTTGCCATACATAGTGACATTAGAGATTTACTACCGCTGTTCGCATAGCATTCGTTTCCTGCACGTAGTAGTAGTTGCAAAGGTGCGCGCCCACCGCACGTAGATGTAGTATATTTCGAGACAGGCTCAACAGAAGCACCAAGGTAGTCGTTCTAATAAGGCCGAGGCCATCAAGCAGGTGAACAGAGAACTTCAAAGTTGTGTTTTGCCACTCGCATTGACTTAGAGCATGACAAAGTGAACGGCTGAACTCCTTTGCTACCACGATGGCCGCGGGCAATTACAACTGTTCCAAAAGCACTGCTCTGGACTTCTTGAGCGACCAAGATTTGTATGATAAACGCGCTGAACGTGCGAAACAAAAAAAAAAGAAATGTTTAATAACCTGGGCGAAAATATTCTCATCAAATTTTTCTCAGGCCCATTGCATCGCATTTTACGATGGCGCCTGCAGTCAGAGTCGTTTAAGCACTTTGACCACGTGAAACTATTTTAGCAAAGACGACTTGTGTTGACGCCATGGTTGCGGCAATTACACCGACAGCATAGGTTCATTTGTGTTGCATATTTAATTATCACTGAAGACTTTTCTTGCCTTGTTGTGTGGAGAGCCACATTAATACTTCTTACTGATTTAGAGGGGATGGTCAGTGCCTGTTTTCCGAATATACCCACGTCACATAATTCCCGGAGAGCTTCAGCAAGATAGTGAGCCTGTTGTGCGTATTACGGGAGCAAGAAGCGCCTTAAATGAAGCCGATTGCTCAACGTAGCGAACTTCATTACCAACCGTATAAAGAACCTGGCACCCTCTTTTGCCTGCCCACCGCGGATGCGGAGTGAATTTGGCATTCGGGTGCACAACGCATGAGCGTGGGGTCGTGTCTCAGCCACATCGACCACCTTTTTCGACGCCTTTCTCGTACAGCACAGTTTCTTACGTATTCCGGATACCTCCGAAATCGCATCTAAGAACTCGTGCGCAGAATATTATTCTCACACATACGGAGACGTATTATAGCATATCATTCGATGCCATACTGGACTATACAGGGTGTCCAAGCTAAATTTAGCCAAGGGCTAAAATATGAAACATTTGAGGTCGACCAGAGAAACTACTTGCGTACAGCAGCCAGACATCTGGCGCACCATAGAGAGTTCTTATTTTGCAATTCCCTAATCAGTAATTAGGGTATTTTTTTCTAATTTACTAACAATTGCCTTTAGACAACAAATGGATTTGCAAAGTTAGAGAGCACCTTCTAAAACACCCATTGCATTTTTTCTCGATAAAGAAAGCCTTACATGTGTCATTTTTCCAAGTTCTAAAGAAAGCCGGCGAAATACAAAAACAAAAATATCATATGACAGGCGCATTCGTGTTCCACGATTTTGCTGCTCTCAATCTAGGCTTCAGTTAATGAAATCAGCTGCATTCTTGGCTCCACGACCTCATTACACAGGCAGGCTGATATGACTGCGATGGCTTCTTCTGCTTCAGGCAGTCGGCACACATGACAATGTAAGTCGCAGCGAGCGAACTCACCGCGTTGGCTACAACTAACGCCAGCATATCAGCAGCTGTTGTGTCACGGCTGCAAATAATTTCGTTCACTTAAACCACGACTGAGAGCACCACAACCGTGGCGCACGAATTCGTTAGTCACGTGATATTTTTGTATATCACGGACTTTCTTTAGAGCTCGGAAAAACGACACACACGAGGCTTTATTTACAGGAAATAAATGGAATGGGTGTTTCAGAAGGTGCTCTCCAACTTTTCTAATCCAATTATTGTCTAAAGGCAATACTTTGTAAATTAGAAAAATTGTCTCTTATACTAATTTATTAATTGCAAAATAAAGAATCACCTGTGGTGCACCAGGTCAGTGGCAGCTGTACACAGGTTGTTTCTCTGCCCTATCGTAAATGTTATATTTTTTAACCCTTGTTTAAAGTTAAATTGATTACCCGGTATAACGACACGCAAGCCACGATCGTGCTACTCGGCAATGCTAAAAGCTCAGCTCTCTGGATATTTTAGTTCTGTAATACACTGAGGAAAAGAATTTGATAAGTATGTTTGTACACATACCAGCCTGAGCCTCAGTCATGACTCTTAAAGTGCTGAGTCATGACACTCAAAGGTGCCGATTCACAACAGTCAAAAAGGCTGAGTCATAACAGGAGCTGCTAAATAACAGCCAATGCGCATGCTTTCGCATTTCTATAATGCAGATCTCTGTAGTGCTCTCAAAGTTTTGTGACCCTGTAACATCAAACATCATCTCGAGCACAGCACACAGTCCTAAGCAGCCCCATTCTGTCAAGGACCACCCAGCATGAAGGTAATTTTGCCTTCGTAATGTGCCTGCGCGGCAAACGGGTTGCATGTCTGTGTCGGAAACCGAGCAGCTGAGTTGGCTACTGGACACTCTAGTAGCAACCTACAACATCTACATGCGTGCAATCGACGTGATCTGCAAACTGCAATATATTCCAGAGGCAGCGGTAGTCAATGGAAATGCACCATGTGCCACTCCAGCCTTTTCATTCGGTGGCCGTACCAGAGATACACTTTGATTTTATCACTCACAGCGCCCATTGCCGCCCCTCTTTTTACACTTTCCACCTTTCCTTTTTCCGCCGCTACAGACCTCAATCACCAGCGCGCACCACAGCAGTACTGTCCACAATGCAACTATAGCTCGTAATTCTTGCAATAGGGTGGCCACCCGGGCACTCTAGGCCAGGCGCGGTAACGTTAAGCAGTCCCTCGGGTTCCCAGCACTGTCAATTACCAGACTGTCAGCGACTCCCTTTTACAGATGATCATGGAGGTTCAGGTGGCCGGGGACCACCTTGCGCCCCAGGTTTGCCAGCGTCAAATGTGTTAAGGTGGCCCCATGGACCACCCTATTTCTACTCACAGTCGGTTACACCGCCGGCCACGACACACAACGAAGGCAACGCCACTCAAACCAGGAACGGGCGCTTAAAAGATGTGCTTTAAAACTTTTCAGGCCACCGTATCATTCTACGTCCTACCGCGCCTTTCCCTAATTCGCTTGTGCGTTATTGCATTTTATTAGTTCACCTTACTGCAGCTTTTCGCTGAAATAAGATTTCTGTACTTACTGCACTGCCCTAACGTTTTCTCTACTACAGTGTTCATCAAATGCGGACCCGTGAACCCCAAAAAGTCCGCGAAGCTATTTTTAGGTGTCCATGAAACCTATGCCCTCAAGAAAAAAAAAAGGGGGGGGGGGGGGGGTCGCGCGATATTTCCTGCTTGAATATACACACAGTTTTGCAGGGTTAGAAGCACGGAGGTTCAAAGCCGACTTTAACTCCTCAAAGCAAAATAAACGCAAGAGGAGTTCGGACACTGAGAGCGCATGCGAAATAGAGGGAGAAAGATAACGTTTATGACACTTGTACATGCAGGCATCGATGAAGCTCAGCTGCATTGCTGGACGGCAATGCAAAGGGTCTCGTGCCTGATGAGCGGGCGCCGCGGTGTTGGGTGGAGTCGAATCCCTTTTAGCGGCATGCATACCGCCGCCGATGCGCACCCTCTTCCCCACGTCCTCTTGAAGGACGTGGTGTGCTAGCTTATCAATAGCGCGTTTTTAGAGGCCAGTTTAGCCTTGACTCAGCCCCACTTCCGCGACCTGCTTTGAGAACAGTGGCAGCAGTTCACACAAGATCGTCTCGGTTGGTATTAGCCACAAGCTTTCGCTCTTCCCAACGCCTTCTGACAACCACGTGTTCATCCGATCCGCGTCTGAGTCGCGTATCCTACGCATAGTCATGTCCAAGTTACGTAGCTACAGAGAAATCTATCGGAAGTTCGGTTTTATCAACGTCGGTGGCCAGCCACCATGCGTTTTTGCAGAGAAGTATTCGCTGAAGTATAGCAGAGGGCGGCAGAAAGTTAGGCGGGTGGATGAGGTTACGAAATTCTCAGGGGTCAAGTGGATTCAACTATCACAGGACCAGGTTAATTGGAGGAATATGAGAGATGTCTTCAAACCTACAGTGGGTATGGTCCCGCTGAAAATAATGATGATGATCATGTTGATTACTCGCTGAAAGCTGCATAATACTGGCAAAGTTGACACGTTAGCTCCGTACAAAAGACCTCCCTTGTATGAAGGAGACCTATACATAGCTAAGATTTACCACTGCTCGACTGAACTGACTGAGCGAACGTGTAGCGCAACGTGCGAAACCGACCAAATGCCTGTCATGCGCAGTCAGTAAGAGCGAGAAGAAAGCATCCTCCTGAATCAATGACCGATTATCTGTACCCACGTTCGGCTCTCCAAGACAGCGCGGCAAAATATGACGGCCCAATTAGCGGAGTTAGCCTAAATGTTAATTGTTTGTGTTATGACGCCATGTTTCACTATTTCCTTCGAATCTCGCTTTACAATGTCACATCTTGTAGAGTGACCAATGATAGACGTTGATCAAGACAAAACACATTCCAAATAGTGAGCGTGTGAGTGGCATTTAAACACTCCGGATATCTGACTGCGACAATGATATAAAGGTCCAGTCTAGTGACCAACGAAGCCGACCTGCTTTCATCCCGCGGGAACGAAACCCTTTCGCGGACATAAATGTTTTATTTGTTTTTATTTCAAGTTCAAAGAAAACCAGACAGAGATCTAGTCATCTGCGAAATCACTGTTTGTAGGTCTACTGCAAGTGTATGCTCTGAAATACTTTCATGCAGGCCGTGCCAGCCTACAGCCCTACAGCGACTGCCACACTGAATTTCAAACATTTGTTTGGCGTGATAACATTGCTTTTGGGCAATGGAACGCACAAGCTCGAAAGAGCAGCGCGAAGCATTTGTTGCTCACACCCTCTGTTGATTAGGGAAGGATGAGGGGGTGGGGAACGAGTGGAGCAAATGATGGAGAGAAGTGAAGTAAATGAAAGGCCAGGTGGAGATAGATCTTCAGAACACGAATTTGTAAGAAAATACAGCTGAGAATAAAAACAACTAGAGGACGCTCAATGGAAGGCACCAGCGTTGATGGGGAGGGCTTTTCAGTTCCCAGTGCATAGGGCGGAAAATCTAACCCGAAAAAAATTTTGTACCAGGGCGAGGGGCTTTCAGTTTAAAATGGATTTACAGTGTGGACAAGTGCGCAGGTCGAATGAGCAATGTCACAGGATTATTTCAAGCAGCCATGAAAAAGACTTTTCATCAAGGGTACGGGAAGAGACGGCGAGCTACGAGGCTTACAAGATTTTTCTTCAGAATTGAAACACTGATGTAATAGTATGCAGAATGAAGGAATCGAATGGCGCTATTTTAAGGCGAAAGCCTTACTAGCCCCATTACGAGGCTTTACTCTTACGTTATTACCAACACTCGGTTCTACCCATAAATAAAACGTCGCAAGTGCTCGTTTTTTAACCACTGAAGCAGCGAAACATTATTAGTCGTGGGAATCAATTGGTTTCTTACTTTCCTCATCTTGTTTTCAAAAATGTGTCTCGTCCAGGCTCTAACGGCAATGAAATACGAAATGAAACAACAGAAAATCTTCCATTTCCTTGTAAACTGTTTCGTTGTTTAATTTTCATAAATGCAGAATGTTCCCTTGATTGTTTGGCCGCCCATAGGAAAAACCTTCAAAGTCGCATGAATAACATTACCATAAATAATTTCTAGGAAGAAGGTGACCAATGTGTCTTGAAATTTGTTCAGTTCAGTTCAGTCGTTCAGTCGTGTCCGACTCTTCGTGACCCTATAAACCATGTCACGCCACGCTTTCCGGTCTCTCACTATCTTCCTAACATCACACAATTTCATCTGGAGTGCCTCTAGGATGCCATCTAACCATCGCGCTCGCTGCCTACCCCTTCTCCGGCGACCCTCAACCTTTCCAAACATCAAATCTTTCTCCAGTGACTCCTCTCTTCTCATCAGATGACCAAAGTAGCTGAGCTTTAACTTTAGAATTTGACCCTCCAATGAGCAGTCAGGGTTTATGGTCGACAATATCGACTGATTTGATCTTCTGGCAGTCCAAGGAACTCTCAAGAGTCTTCGCCAGCACCACAATTCAAACCCGTCAATTCTTCGGCGGTCAGCCTTTTTCACAGTTCAACTCTCGCATCCACACATCACAACTGGAAAGACCATAGCACGAGTTATACGGATCTTGGTTGGCAGAATAATGTCTCTGCTCTTCACTAGGGGGTGAAGGCTAACCATTGCTCTCTTTCCCAGAAGCAGGCGTCTCCTAATTTCATGGCTGCAGTCTCCTTCCGAGGTAATCTTGGAGCCCAAGAACAGAAAATCTGTCACAGCCTCCATTTCTTGTCCATTGATGCTCCAGGACTTGATAGGGCAAGACGCCGTGATCTTTGTCTTTTTAATGTTCAGTTTAAGCCCAAACTTCTCACTCTCTTCTTGTACGCGCATCAGAAGTCTCTTGCGTTCCACTTCACTTTCTGCCATTAAAGTGGTATCATCCGCATATCTAAGGTTGTTGATACGTTTTCCAGCAATCTTCACTCCAGCTGAAGACTCGTCCAGACCGGCCTTTCTCATGATGCACTCTGCATATAGGTTAAATAGACAGGGCGACAGTATGCAGCCTTGCCTCACTCCTTTCTCGATCGGAAACCAATCAGTAAGACCATGCCCAGTTCTGACTGTGGCCTCTTGCCCTTCATACAGGTTCCTGAGGAGACAGATGAGGTGAATTGGAACTCCCATCTCTTGGAGAGCTTGCCACAATCTGCTGTGAACTACGCAGTCAAACGCTTTCGCATAATCAATAAAGCAGAAGTAGATGGGTTTCTGGAACTCTCTTGCTTTTTCCACGATCCAGCGAAGGTTGGCAATTTGGTCTCTAGTTCCTCTGCCCTTGCGAAACCCAGCTTGTACGTCCGGAAGCTCCCGATCCACATACTGCTGCAGCCTACCTTGGAGGATTTTCAACATCACCTTGCTAGCATGCGAAATAAGCGCGATCGTGCGGTAGTTGGAACAATCTTTGGCACTGCCTTTCTTTGGAATGGGGATGTAAACTGATCTCCTTCAATCCTGTGGCCACTGCAGAGTTGTCCAAATCTTCTGACATAATGTATGCAGAATTTTAACAGCGTCATGGTTGAGGTTTTGAAGCAACTCATCTGGAATGCCATCAATTTCGCTAGCTTCGTACTTAGCAAGGCTGGCTAAGGCCCATTCAACTTCACTCTTCAGGATGCCCGGCTCGAGATCAGTAATCACAACCGTCACATGTTGGGTTTGCACATTCGGGTCCTCCTTGTACAGTTCTTCTGTGTATTTCTGCCACCTCTTCTTTATCTCTGAGGCTTCAGTGAGTTCCTTGCCTCGTTTTGTCCTTTATCACGCCCAACTTAGCACAGAAGCTTCCTTTGATATCTTTGATTGTCTTATACAGAGCTCTTGTGTTCCTTAATTGGCTGTGGTCCTCAACTGTTTGGCACTGTATCTCCAGGAAGGCATTCTTATCTCTCCTTGCTATTTTCTGAAAATCCGCATTGAGAACCTTGTATCTTTCTCTTTCCCCGATAACTTTTGCCATCCTCCTTTCCTCAGCTATTTGCAAAGCCTCTTCAGATAACCAGTTTGCTTTCTTGCATTTCTTTTGATTTGGAACTACCTTAGTAGCAACTTCTTGTATTATATCACGAACCTCAGTCCACATCTCTTCGGGCTCTTTGTCTTCTAGATCTAATTCTTGAAATCGATTCCTCACTTCCACAGCATATTCTAATGGAATTTGATCCAGATCATACCTGAAAGGCCTTTTAGTTTTCTGTGTTTTCCTCAATCGAAGCTTAATTTTGACAATAGGAAGCTGATGATCGGTGCCACAATCGGCCCCAGGCCTTGTTTTTACTGCTTGTATAGCGCTTCTCCATCTCTGCCGGCGTAGAATATAATCGATCTGATTGCTGTACAGACAGTCCGGTGAAGTCCACGTGTACAGGCGCCTCTTGTGCTGTTGAAAATGAGTATTCGCTATGGTCAGGTTGTTTTCTTGACAAAACTGTGCTAGCCTCTGCCCAGCTTCATTTTGCTCGCCAAGACCGAACTTGCCTATAATTCCGGATATTTCTTCACTCCCGACCTTAGCATTCCAGTCTCCAATGAGAAAAACGACGTCTGATGATGGGGTGCGGTCTAAAAGGCATTGTAGGTCCGCATAAAATCTCTCAACGCCAGCTTCTTCAGAAGTAGTGGTCGGTGCATAGACTTGGATAACTGTTACGTTGAAAGGGTGACCTTGGATCCGAAGTGAAATCATCCGGTCGTTTTTGGGGTTGTACCCTAGCACTGCTTTGCCCATCCTTCTGTTTACTATGAGAGCGACCCCATTCCTTCTCTTGGATTCGTGCCCACAATAAAAGATATAATAGTCGCCGGAGTTAAATTCTCCCATTCCGGTGCACTTGAGGTCGCTGATACCCAAGATATCAATGTTCAATCTGTCCATTTCTCGCTTGACGACATCCAGTTTACTTTGCGTCATAGATCTTACATTCCATGTTGCTATGTGATATATCTCCTTGCAACATCGGACTTTCCGGTCGCTTCCCGACACATCCACAACTAAGCGCCCTTTTGGCTTCAGTCCAGCCGCTTCATTCGTCCTGGAGCTGCTAGGAATAGCCCTTGTTCATCCCCAGTAACATGTGGGACGCCTTCCAACCTGGGGGGCTCACCTTCCGGCGCCATATCATTAATGGTATTGTGACTGGCCATAGGGTTTTCTTGGCAGGAAATACTGGAGTGGGTTTCTATTACCTTCTCCAGTGATTCACATTTTGTCAGAACTCTGCCGTGACCTGTCTATCTTGGGTGGCCCTACACAGCAGAGCTCATGACTTCATCGAGTTTCGCAAGCCCCTCCGCCATGACAAGGCAGTGATCCATGAAGGGTTGGTTAGTATTAAATCCAAAACCCGCGAGCAACACATGTTCGTTCTGGCGTCATCCGCCTTTTAATAAAACTCAGGTACAAATATAAAATCTCGCTTGCTTCACAGTTACCGGCGGTTAGTGGTCCTACGTTTTGCCACTTTATAATGAAGTAGTTAAATTAGCTATAAAGAAGAATATGTGGCTTGGGGTGTTTCTATGCAATTTCAGCAAGCGTTTTGTTTCGTTTCCAGCCGTTCCTTTGATCGCTGTTGGGAAGCTCTGTAGCAGACGCCAAGAAAGAACGTTTCCCAATGCATCGTGTTTTTAGACTGCAATACTCCTATATCCGAAATATTGCTAACCATCAATTATGATATTTGGTTGTTACAGATTATGATAATACATCACCTGTGTGTACCGTGCTGATCATTACGGTAGATGTTAAATTTCGGCAGGTCAGCATATCACCTGTGACTTCAGGCCTTAGGCGCGTTTCAATTGGAATTGAAATTTTTCTGCAGGAAGGACTGAACTCAGCGCTTTAAAAGGAAGCTGCACGTATGGGTTTACACTATCGTGCTTAGTTTCAGCAGTTGTGTTCTCCTTTTCTCTGAAAACAATTTGAGTTCATCGCTGTTTGATGATCAATGGCCATTGATGCAGCCGCTAATAACATGTAAAAATATCTGCCTCATCCGAGAGAAAGCATATTGGTACGAAACAATTAAAGCATTTTAAATCATTCTTGTTTGTTCCTCTCCCACGTGTGACACAAAACCTACTGCAATCGCCTTCTTCTTTTAAGTTAGCAGACAGACACTGTGCAAGGCATGCGAGACACAACTGGTTTTGTTAGAAATTCCGAACTTCAAACCCAGCCTACATGGTTCGTTTACAGAATGCGCGACGGAACGCCGCTTATTATTCTTGTGTGCTTACCATTCAAAGTGTCTATTATTCATCTCAAATCACACGCCGAAAGTGAATGGCACTCGCTCCACAAATTAAGACAATTCTCAAACAATAAAATCCTTCAGGAAGAAGTACACCCTCCACACAAAGACCTCAACAAGGAGCCATCGGTTGTTTAGCTACAGCAGACACTTATTCGAACTTAAGAATAGTAAGTCGGATACGTCCAAGGTCCAAAACTATATAAGAATTTTTGCCCTAGTTTCAGTGGCCGACCAACTTTGTTCCACGCGTTATGGGTAGGCTGGAAAAACTATACAGGGAATTAACTCCCTGCACCGAAGACGCTGCAATTTGATATAAACATCAATATTGAGGCCATGTTCATGTCACAGCATGTCCAGGATGTCCTGTCTGGAAGTCACAAGATCATGCGGCAGATATTCGCCACTTGTTGGGGGCTTGCCCGGCACTGAAGCCGACGAGAATTCGGCACCTGACGGCAGTGGGCCTTTCGCCGAGCAACTCATCTTTATACATTGCATGGACGCAAAAGCCGTATCATCACTCTCTCTTGAACTTTATTAGAACTGCCAACCTTTTTTCTTTCAGTTAATACCCCTTTATTTTTTTTACATATTTCATTATGCCCTGAGGCAATAAACAACGTTACCTGTATCTAAAAAAAAAAAGGCGCTGCAAGTTGTTTTTTCCAGTTTACAACTCAATTGTGGACTAGAACTGATATTTGCAGCTCTCCTGGCAGCCCACTCTGCTAGACGTTAGAAATAGGAACGTCAATCACCTGATTCCAGGAACCTATCATTTTTACAGTGAATAAAGTTACTTTCGTTCATTCTTGCAGTTCTACCGCTTGTAATTGTTATACCTCGTCGGCGATCATCCTACTCATGGTTGTAAACACGTTCATCTTTTATTTCAACGAACGTACACCAACTGTTTTTTATTTTTTTGTCAAGTTCTTAACCAGTGAAGCATCGAGTTTCCACTGGCATTATCCGCTTCTTCTATCCGCTTGCTCTATTTCCCAAAGTTGGCTTTCTCAAAAGCGCACACGAGGCTCGCCAAGCAGGAAAAAAGTTATACCTAACCCTTCCGAGTTGCAAAAAACACTAGCACTCAGTCTATGTGGGCTTAACACAAAATCGCTCTTTGCAGTGGTCGGTTTAGTTTAGAGACGGCAGGCGTACAGCAGGTTTGCTCTCAAAACATCGCTCTCGTAAACCACTCCCGGCTGCAAGATTTAAGATATTAAGACGTAAACACCATTTATACACGTCGACGGACATTTTTTGTACGGGGCGTCGGGTGGAGAGAGACGCTCTCGAAAACACCTGCCGAAAGCACGAAATTAGTTCGGGCGGAAAACAGCACAGAAAACTGATGGAGCCGCAGCACGCAGTTCTGCGCCAGACTTCATACGTTATCTCCCTTTTTTTTTACGTTTATATGTTGGTGGGCCAGCATTTGTGGTACGCTTCCGTCGCATTAAGCCCTGTGCACTTCGCTATCCACTTTAACTTGGCAGATAAACCGCAGTCGCGTTTCGCTCTAATGATGCTTTAACCGGGCATGTTGCGGTTGTGTATACAGCAATAATAAAACGACTTGTTCCGCGCGCAGACTCCTTTCTCCCACATTCCGTTCTGTTTTATTTCATAAAAGCAAAATAGAACACGAAAAATTCATTTCTTACCTCTGTATTTCTGTGCAACATCCTTTCTCCACTGCCGTGAAAAATTGTAAAATACCTTAAGCCAGCCACTGTACTCCTTTACGTTTTTATTCCTTTCATTAGTGTCCTGTATACTAATATGTGAGCGCTTCCTCTATTTTGAGTGTGCGTGCACTCTTTCCGTTTCAATAGGGCATGCCTGGCCAGATCATTACCGCAGCGGAAAGTTTGAGGCCGTAAGTATAACAGATCGTGCTGCTTCTATTCCTACCATATTTAAAACCGATTTTATTGCGATAACAATACTGCGCCAGGTTTCGGCAGTCGCGTCGTCCCGGGAAGGGCCACGTTTGACCTTCAACAGCCGCGAAGAAAAAGGAGGAGGAGGAGGAGGAGGAGGAGGAGGAGGAGGAGGAGGAGGAGGAGGAGGAGGAGGAGGAGGAGGAGGAGGAGGAGGAGGAGGAGGAGGAGGAGGAGGAATGATGATGATGATGATCAAGACGAAGAAGAAGAAGCACGCTCGGTCACCGGCAGCTAATGCTTTCGCTCCACATTCGGTTCAGCAGCATTGAACCCTTCTTTATATGTGGGCTGGTAGCTTACGCTCTAGCTTCATACTCTTAAAGGATGAGCTTAAGTGTCCCCAAAAATGTAGTATTTTACACTGATAAGGCGTGATAGGGGAATATTGTAGCAAGCAAAAGAAGCTTCCGCCGTTGCTATCGCAATTCAACTAGGGTTAACCAGAGTTAAACCACAACTAATTTTTTTACTAGAATGTGGAAAATCTACAAGCATGAAACTCGCCGCTGATTCACTGATCACGATGAGCACGGCCATCTGATTTCTGCGCCTATGCCTTCTTGTGCATAAGCATCTTGAAAGCATCGTGTGGTGTGAAAGGAACAAAATCTACTTCGCTCATTTTGTGGATAATCATGTCCTGTGCACGAATCACTGAGCGGCAGCTGCATAGGTAGTTTCACATATCCAGGTGTGACCAATTATTACGATTTCTATTTATCTGGACAACTCCGAACAGTTATTTTCAGTGTATTAAGGCGAAAGCCTTTAATGGCTCATACTGCCGGCGTACGTCTGGTCACACTATAGCTGTCAATCAAATGATGTCATCACTCAAAGCAAAAACTAACCATACCAATCATAATTCTCCTTATCTAGAGTGAGGAAAATAGTTAAAAATAAATTATGTCTTCACCGGTAATCGGATCTCTATCCCTTGGATCCCCAGCCGAGCGCTTAAACCAACTGCGCCAAGCCCGAGATTTTTTTCTTTATTGCATGAGAAAACTTCTGTAAAAAATAAAAACTTCACTTACTCAAACTTGTTCATATCTCAAGTTACCGGGCTGCTTAATACGAGCCCACCATATCCCTAGCCCCACACTGCACTACCATCAAAACATCATAATTCAGGGAGGCACACACATGCATCTAGGTACGGCAGCCATTTTAGATGTTCTTCGCGTGCAGCATGTACGTACACTTTTCACCGAAGCGCACTACTAAAAAACACGGATTTGGACGATCTTGGTGGCTCGGCATATCTGTCCACCATACGGCATTTCGAAAGACTGAATAGCCCCATCAACATAAATAGATCATACGATACAACTAAAGTTTTTGTCAACAGACAAAAATGTTATAGTATATGGGGTAATTTCAATTTCCTTCTGAAGAGCTCTTTGTAGTATGCCCCAAAAGATCATAGCATCTCGACACAGAATAAAGCAATGATCAATTGTCTTGGGCACGCTACATGGATGGCAATTCACCATCCAGGGCGCGAACATCTCTTTATCATGAAGAAATGTCTTGGCAGGCAGCGCCGCTGTGTGTAGTTTGAAGAAGAACGTTTTTGCGGCTGTCTGAATGCACATTCGCCTAACACGCTTAGAATATTGGTGTTCAAAAATCTCAGATAAGACTGCCGATACAACGGTGTAGAGAACAAAGACTCAGTGATAAATTGGGTCATCTGATTTCTTGAAAGGCTATGCAGGTTATCTAAAGAGAAGCGCACAGTGAGGAAACTGAAAGTTTCAGCAACCTCTTTAAGGAATCCCCATAAAGCCCCTCACGAGCCTGCCCAGTCGGGGCTAAAAAGTAAGGAAAATGAGGACTGACCCGCCTAATGAGCACAGCTACAAGAAACGGGTGTTTTGCTGATTTGAGAAAGAAAATACGGGAAACAAGTTGATGCACGAACCGGTGAACAAGGCCCACTCCACCAGACTCCAAGAGAAGGAACAAGTCACGTCGCGTGGACTCCCATTGAGAGCGCCACACGAATGTTGGAAATATTCTGTGTATTACTTGTACCTTCCTCCTCGCACAATGCGGGACTTGAAGGACATACGCAAGCTTTGCATACGCTTTAAGCTTTACAACGGGATTGTGAAACATACATCATAATTCTCCTTGTCTACCGTGAGGAAGATAGCAGCGATGATAATGACGCTGCAATTAGTGATAATCGCAGTGATGGCATTAGCAATGATAAAAACAGTGAATTTAGTTGGTAATGATAGTGATAGCAAACGTGATGCACCGTCTGTAACAGCAACACTTAGGTTTTCGCATTTCTGCAGTGCAGATTCCACCGTGCTCCCGGAATTTTTAAGCTGAAAGCTTTTCTAGGCTCATGGAACGAAATCTCATACGCGAAAGTTGTGCCTGAGAGTTGTGCGCGGGATCTGTGCGTCGGATCTGTGCATCGGGTCTGCGCGCTGATGTGTTACTTGCTGAAAATGAATGTATGAGGAGGGAAATTATGAATGGAAACGACTGATGGTGATTAGCAAGGAATAAAAGTTATTTGATAGGTATCGATACAGTTATTGAATAATGGTAATGACTAATAGAATGATCATATAATGACTGAAGATGACTACGGAACAAACGTAATGTCCAACGACTTGTACTACAACAGGATAGTCAAGTGTGCGAGTTGGTGATACATTATCCAAAAAAACAGCGCGAACAAACCGGGACGAAAGGAAGAAACCACAGGAACAAGCGCTGACTCTCAACTAAAGTTTAGTCACAGAAAACACGCTTACATGAGGAAACAGAAACAATACAACACCAAAAACACAACGCACGTGTTACTATGTGATATCCAGATATGCAAGCTCACAGTCACGCAGGAGCAGAGATGGTTTGCTGACACAGGGAGCATTGCTCACCAACGAGAGATATTGCTCTGCGGACGCCAATCGAATCTAATTTAGACACTGTAGCAATGTGTTGGTGGTGACCTATGCATTGGCAACTAACCATCCTCACACATTCCCGTCGAATCGACGCATCAACCGCCTGTGAGCTAGTATGCTATCCTGGTAAATTGTTGCCTGAAATAGCACCGTGTTAATATTGCGTTCTGCTGAAAAAAAGGGTAGCTTCGTCGTAAGCAGGGTAATTATAAATGAAAAACAAATAAAAGCAGATTTCAGATTTAGCTATCGCGAAGTGCGGTGACACCCAAGGCTCGTTAAAACGCGAAATTGGGCTATTTTACTTTTTTAAAGCCTTACACAATTCACGCAAGAAAAATGGGAAGGCATAGGAGACAGCACTAGCTTTAGTGTTCTTTCATGTCATTTAGTTGCAGGCAACAACTACTGTAAGACTTTTATTTCTTGGTCAGCTATCTCCCTCCAGTTACCTCCAGTCAGGGATAACGGTATCCATTCATAACGGTTGTCAGGAGGCTCAATATGGCGGTGGTGGCAGAAAAAAAAAACATTTCTTTGTAACTGTAACTTTTCCGAGCAAATGCATTGCATTTTTTCCTGCCTGAGTAACGTCAGACGAATAACAAAATGAGAACCATTCGTTCTTATTAGGAACGCAAGTTCGGCAACAATTTCTTTGTGTAAATTCCTTGAGCGGTCAGCATTAAAAATGTTTTAAATGTATACCCTCAGATCAAGTCTGTACAAGATTAGGAATAATCTTGGCACTCGTCTGCTGCTTTTCGTGAGCCCGACCACGCACCCATATACGCACCGAAGTACCGCGTGCTCTTTCAACGTAGATGGAAGCCCACAGTTTGCGAAGCTTTGCCTGCCCCTATTTTTGTATCGCGAATGCCTGGACGGGAGGCACGTGGGCATTTAGGCGCCTCAATGTATGGGCGATCAATCACCTGCACGGGCAAACGCCGTGTACGGGACGAGGCGAACATCGATCGTAAGGACGGCACTTGTGGCTTGCGTTGCGCCAACCCTTTCAAATCTCACTCGCTTTGTCATATCTGGCCCATCCGTATCTATCTCCAATACTTAGGCACTGTATACTTATGCACTGAACTAAACAAAGCGGCCGAAAGCTGCAATAAAAATGAGATGAAGAAGTGTGAGGCGGAGTTGCTAAAAATATTATTTTTAATTTGTTCATATGATTCCGCTTTCCCTTGTATTATGCCCTATATGTATCTTTTATATATTTATATTATATGCTTTTTTTTAAGCGTACTTCTCGTATTTGCTGCTTTCTATTTTAATGATAAGTACACGCGAGAAGTGCTTCACGTGTTTCTGGGCGCCATAAATACACTTCGATTTATTGATTCACTTATCGTGATTGCTGTCCTTCTATTACTACGAACATGAAAACCGTACTAGATCGGACCCTTACAGAATAGGACTTCTTTCGTTCCTCTTTCATGCCACAGTTCTTGCGAACAATCTTGATGTTAAATTTATTGTGTCATTTTACCTTTACGAAGGTCGAGTGCTTGATTCACGACAAAAAGAGGGAGCCTTTTCCCGTTCCTCTTTGAGTTACTTTCATTTCTGTGATTATAATGACATCAAAGAAAAATGATTTGCACTACACTAGCTGCCTGTATGGGAAGTGACAGGTAACTCCGCCGTGTAACAAAGCTGAAAGTAACCAATCTGAACGGTTTACTTCCCAACCATGTAGTACATGCATAATGGAACCTGTCAAGTGCTAAACCTCTTCTGCAGTGAGGAGAATTTTCGTCCTCCTTAACTTGTCGAACCTTTCTGGCCTTTCGGGGTGCATTAAGGGCTTCAGAAAGCGCCTGGGGAGCGATGTCTGCAACATGATTGTCTTTGACAAAAATAGTACGGCCGGCGTCATTCCCTCCCACTTGACGCTATTGTCAGTAGTCGCTGTGTGAATTACTGCACCATTAACAGTAACATCCCACAGCAGTTACGCGCAGATATGAACCTTGAAATCAATGTTACACTTATTACTTTTATGCGGCCTGCTCTTCTTTAAAGTTTAACAGTGCAGTGACAGGAGGTGGTCATACTATATTCTGACTGTCGTTTCCTTCAGAAAAAATACTTTTATACAACCTTTTTGTTGAGCCAAAATGAATTCAATTTGCGACTATGGCAGTCTGATGGATGGAAGAGATTCTGTGTCGTCTCTGCTGAGCAACAGGGTGGGCATGTTAATCAAAATTGAACGACATTTCCACTCCCAGACATGGCTGGTGAACGGGAGAAAGAAAACAAAAAAAAAAAGATATATACTTCAAAATAATTTTCTCGAGGAAACTGGCCGGCTGCATTGCTGATTTTATTCGAGATCTAAGGGATTGGTTACATTCTATCTGACAATCTTCGAAGTCTGGTCGGATGGTTGCAGATAGTCACAGTCCTTCTCAAGTTGCCAAAATCTTTTTTCCTTGCTTGAATTCTGAAGACACAGATGGAACATTTGATCGGGAGATGGAACATTTGATGGCCCGCGGCGAAAAACCTAAAGTGTCGTCTGAGTCGGGTTTCTCAATATTCTACCTTTCTATAGGGGGCGTAAAGTCTATATGAACTACTGTGCGTTTGTCGTCAGGGGGTCAACGAAGTGAGGGATGTGCAAATATAAAAGAAAAAACGGAGATATATCGTCTCAGAGGTGTAAGTAGAAAGCGTCGGCGTTTCTTTGATCGCTTCAGGCAATATGGGATTTAAACGGGAGCTCTGACGTGGGTGATATATCTAAGGTAAACGGAAAGTGGCGTGACTGTGCCCGAACGAATTGGCGGCTGTAGTGACATTTTTTTGTTTCCGTCGCTCCTAGAAATGTGTGCTGCTTCAGCGCTGCAGCGATCACATTTAGGCACGTCATATCATTTCTCGTGCATAAAATGATAAAACTATGACGTACCGGACGTGATAAATTATATCAGAACTTCATATTGCCTATGTACTGTACACAATGATAGTATGCAAAGCTTTCATTCAAGGCAGAGTGCAAAAATGTGGAGAGAATTTAAACAGTGTGTGAGGGAGCTCTATGTAATATGTTTTTCCCGCCGCTACATATGGTGAGCAGTCTGCCTTGTCCATCAGTGAGTTGTCAAACATGCAGCTAAGAGGACGCGTTGTTTCGTTTAGTGTAAGTTTGCAAGATTGTTTTAGTGAGTCATCCGTTCTTCTCGTCCAATACGTGCTAATATTGAAATCAAAATTATTTTAAGGCAGCATAACAGGTTTCTTATAAAACTTTATTTCTTCTTTCTTTCAAACGTTTCAAAACTAACGCAGACGTTTTTGTGGACCAAATACTTCGAAATGGTAGAGCGTGTGTCGACAACGATGAGCAGTCTGGAGGAGTGAAAGCAACCACCACTCCAAAAGCCATATCAGAGGTCCTGAAAGTCTATCCTTGAATAAATTCGATGAACTACATATAATTATGAGCCGTTGTAGAACAGCTGACCAGACAGGTCAGCACATTTTGCGCGATGTTTTAACATGAAACGCCTTTCTTTATTGGATAAACCTCGTTTCAACTACACTGAGCAATCCAGACTGTGAAATAATGACATCTTGCGAATGCTTTTTAAATCACCAGAAACAAAAACAGATCCTAACCTTGCCTTAGGATACAACCCTTTGGATATTGTAAAGGCTGCTACCTACTGCTAAGTCAAGTACGCTTCACCAAGAAGTGTCATGACCATCGTGCGTGCGAGATATGGGAAGCATTCAAGGCAGAAAGAAGCAATGGCATTCTGCCGGTACGTCGTCTGCCGCCCTGTTACTGAAGATAACACGCCTTGGCCCTGTGTTTTAGCTGCCCGACGCCGATAACAATTGTATTCTCGGTAGTATCTACTTTTTTGTTGCTTGCTCCTGTTTTGCATTTTCTTTTGCTCCTTGACATCGTTATACATATGCTTTCCAATCTAGGCTACTAATCATAGCGTGCAATCATGAAAACAAAATCGTCGATTTAGATAAATTGCCTCAACGCGAAACGTGTTCTCTAACAAGTCGCGTTTTATTTCGCTTTCGCCTCAAGAATAAGGCTTAAACATCAGGTTTCAGACAAAGATCATAAAAATCGGATACTTTGCACCTTAATTTCCACTTTGAGGTGTTTGGACCCCTCGACGCGCTTTAAGAGGTCGGTGCTATAGCGGCATGTTCTGCTTCCATAGCGCAATAATGGAAGGAAGTTTGTGAAGAAGGAGGCATGCCGTGCACGGGGTGAGAGGCGCAGTTTAAACGCGAGATGATGGACTTCGGCGGTAGCTCCTTGATCTCGTGCAGTCACCAGCGAAGTTAATCTTTTAGTCTCTTGCATGTTGGAAACCAGGGTCGATGTACATTTAGTTGGTTAATAATAATGTTAATTATTTGATGTTATTTAATCATAGTATCTGCAGTGCTCACTTAATAAAAAGCCATTACACACAAGAAATTGCTCATCATTAGACTGGGAGCCGCAGTGCTAACGCTTTAAAATTAAACAACCCTTGGTACTTGATTTTTCCAATCTATTGCCATCGAAAGGAACGATAATAAATATGGCAGCCAATTTGCTCCACGACTGGGATTAGATAACGTGGCGGGAAATCGCTCAACCCTGCACGATACCGCCATGCAGTCGCTGCAGCCAATCACACTGTGTGTTTAATTGTCACTTTCTAGCTATGTTCATTGAACGACGTCGTCTACAACTTCATTCTGTGTGATAATCTACAACACGCCGCGATGTCATTTCCATCTTTCGTTGCGTTAAGCAGTCCAAACCAATTATACTGCGCTGCAGACCAGCAAAATTGGCTGTAATTGTTTGTAATTTCTTCGTTTTCTGAACTTCTAAGGACTACGTAGGGCCCTCTCCACGCTTGTGGTATTTCTCTTGTGTTTGTGCCCCGTCGTTCCTTCTACTTTAAGTACGAATGTTCAATAACAAGCTCATTTCCCAAGTCTCTACATTTCTGCAAATTTAGTGGTAAGACTGCTCAGTGGTGAAATTAGTTCCATCATATTTCTGTCCCCACAAAACTAAAGATAAATTAGCTGTGGTTTAGCTTGTGGTTAAACATGGAGTTACGCGAAACCAATCTGCATGGCAACGCTTAGGTTCGGCTTCAAAGTAAAAACATGGCTTTTGCGCACAGTAGTTTACTTTGGTTTCAGCATTATTTATGGCTTAGGAGAATCACTTCACGTATGAGCACCCCTTGCCTCTCATCGTTGTCCATTCTCATTCGGGTGTAGAAGACTTCTAGTGGTATGATATCCTCTCTACGTCGAACGCCGGGGCACATTGCCGTCACAACGTTCGAACGAACCTTCTGTCTTAGCACCTCGCTGTTGTCGTTCGCCTCTACCAACTACCGAGTTACCTGTCTTCTTCTATTACTTCTTCTTTTACTACTTCTTCTTTTTTCTTCTTTTCATTCTCCTTTTGCTTCTTCTTCTTTTTCTTCTTCGTCTTCCACAATGCCACGGTAACATGATGCCACGGTGCCACGCCGACGACATGAAAACCTACCGCAGTGTAGCTTTCGCTACAAAACGTCAGACACGACCGCAAAGTTGTCACCCCTAGACGAGCCAGTGATGAATCAGGTTTCAGGTTATGACCCTAAATCGAAGCAGCAGTCATCACGGTAGAATCACCTGATTCACCATAGTCGAAAGAAAATCATTAAATTCGCTGTCATGTCAAGTCTATGCTCATTGATCTTTTTTTTACGTTTATGTGATTGTTCTCAAGGACTTCACACCTTCTGGACAACCCGCCAATAGTCAGCTTCATTGAGGCATATCAAAGGGTGTAGGTCTAAGCAGTCGGCCGAAATAGGACAAGGGGAGTGCAACAACTGTCTTCCCCATCATAACGAGCGCCTGCTTATCCATCGCTGATTGCTTTATGGTTCCTGCTTTCTAGAACAACACAGTGCTTGCTTACCCGCCACGTGCGCAGTACCTTGTTCATCTGAATTTTCTTGTACTCAGAAGTAAAACCGGCACCCAAATGTGTCTTCTTAGCGCAGATGCGAAGATCCAGTCTGGTAGGCTGAAGATCCGATAGTTTTTTTGTTGTTTTTTGCGAACCATTTTATCATAACTCCCTTACTCTCACTAACGGTAAGCGTCATATTTTGCTCCAACTCCTTGCTTTCGCGGGGCAAGGAAAAAAAACTACAGTTCAGCTGGTAAAGAAGTGAACGAAAATGAGCCATCAGAGCAGTGTGAAGGTAGACTTTGGAACCCGCACAAAGTTCAGTGAAGCATGCATTTTGCGCGCTGGCTTCAAGCCGCACGCGCCAAATCATGACTTGCTCCTGAGAGGCGCGCAGCGTTCTTGCCCAGTTTCCGCTACGCCATATTGGCAACGCCTAGAGGGTTCCTAAGGTTTCCAAGATTTTATCAGCGCAGCGCTAGTCTCGGTTATCTCGTGAACGATTATCGCCTCGTAGGGAAGCCACGCATGCGCATATCATAGCCTCATTCTTCGGCTTCGCGCTCCGTAAACGAACAGCCGTTTGTCCAGCGTAACGAATTGTCTGCGCACACCTGTACTTCCCTTATTAATAGTGAAGGTACGAAACATTAGAAGTATTTAGAAAAAAACTTGTTCAGTGGAAGAACTAAAATGCTTCAAAGTTAGCATTGCGGAGCCGTTTTATTGGATTTGAATCCAGACTTACAAGTTTGTGCGTTACTGAATGAAATACCTCCTGACGACTGATGACCTAAATATGGTTTCAGCTTCCTATAGCTTCATCTTGTCTGTCTACCAAACTAAAGATTGTCGCCGCCATATTTGATACTATTAAGCTGCATGTAGGTATATTATGAGTCAATTCTATTAACGTTTTACTCGGCTGATGTGATGATAGCGGGTAGCAACAAGGGAAACGTTAAGAAGCTTTTCAACATGTGAAATTTGGAGTATAAGAGATTCGTCGAGCTGACCTCAAACAGTGAAGATAAAAAAAAAAACTGCGTTTGTTAAATGAAAGCACCGGACTACACCGGACTCTTTAGAATAAATTGAAAGTCATATTTCTTTTCAGCGAATTCTTTTTAGTCAGCGTTTCTTCAATTGGTTTGCGAGACCGAAAGCAAGAGAAATCTAGCAGCAGCGACAACTGCATCTCCTAGGAAAGCGAGGTGATATATGTTATCGCGACAATCGCAAAGCGCACACGGGTTTACGCCTCACACACTTTCCCTACATCTTTTCTCGTTAAATGCCTAGGGCAATATCAATCCTATCAGAATCGAAGCGATAAGAAAAGGCCCTCGCCATTATTCCAGAAGTAAGAGTCTGCCCAATGAACCGAGATTTATTTCCCTTGAAGCCGTTCGTGTAAGCCGCTTATCTTGTGGCGATGGCGTGCCTTCCAGTAGAAATCTGTCCGAGTTCCCCACATTCCTTTTATTTATTTTTTGTCGTACCGTATTTAATGAAGTGAAACAGTCGATATGAACCCCCTAGCGACAGACGTTCCTCGGATTAAGGTTAAGGTTGAAAAGCGTGGCCTGGGGACAACTTTCAAATGACCAAGGTTTGTATTCTAGCGATTGCTGGTGTTCTTTTGCTTCGTAACTACATAACGTCTCGATTGGGGCGATAGTTTATACCTTTAATGTCACTTGGTTATCACTGTTCGTTAATATTTTTATTGTTTTGAATTCGTGAAAATGCTCGCGGCTTTAGCCGAAGGGTCGTAAAAGACTCCATTTATTCACTGGGATAGGCGCAAAGAAAATGATAAATAATGCGATTATAGCTCAGAACTCAAACTATTTCTTTTTGTGGATATTCTCTGGGAATGAATGAGGCCTTTCTTTCAATTGTGCAATTTAATGCAAGTACCTTAGAAGATATAAATGTCAGGAAAAGAACTCGCTAAGCCGCTTTGGATTGCTTGAATTGTAAGACACATGGATATAATATAAATAAAACTAAAATGACGTCCAAAACGTTTTAGAATGAGAGATAGAGGATGGCCATGTGATATGAAAGAACACTGAACAAGGTTTGAGGGCAGCCAAGGTTTGCAGCCGACGTTTCAGGAGAAAGTCTAAACAGTTTGCCACTGCCTGTAAATTATTCTAATGTAAATGTAAATCCAGAAAAGGGGAGCAAGATCGCTGCCAGAATAAAACTGATGCAAAATACTTTCAGAGTATAGGATCCTTATAATATCACTCTAAGCAAGAGCAGGGAGTACTTTCTTGCTGATGTTCGCCCATGGCACAGAAATGCCGACGATAAGAAAAAGGTTTGAAACTAAACAGTGGTGGACACAGTGCGCTGCTTAAAAATAAATTGCAGGGCAAAATGGCGTCGTGGGACAAAACTAGGAAACGACGACCTAGTTAACACTGACAAAATCAAAATATGAGCAGAATATGTACAATACGGTCCGCTGTTAAAGGGAACATGAGACTGTGTGGCCGCCGGGCTTTACAAAAGCACTAGAGCGGCTGACAAAGGATCAAACAAGGTGCATTCGCAGTAAGCATGGCTGGCTTCTCTTCCCGTGCATGCACATGGTGCGCCCATTCATGCTTGTTATTGGCGGCAGCACTTTGCAATGTGTCTAGGCCACGCGATCCTATGTTCCCTTTAACAGTGGACCGTACTGTTTGTATATCGGATAAATGACAACAGTCGCTTCCATAGGGCAACAGCGCATATGTTTACAGAAGGAAAAATTTACGAAATACAGCGGGGAATCAGGTGAACGGATGAGGGCAGGGCGTTGGCACGGATGAGGTGGACGCAGCTGACGAAGAATAGGGTTAACCGGAGATCAGTGGGAGAGGCCTCACATCGAATGCTTCGCAGTTACATTCGAAAACGTAGTCAAAGAATGGAATAACTAAAAAGAGAAATAACGCGCATCAGCCGGAACACTTCAAGGCTTAACGAAGCGAACTTCGGTCTGTCTCTCACAGTCTCTCTATCTAGATTCAAAAATACGCATCAAAAAAGTGTACATACACTTTGCAAAAAAACGCCACTGTGGCACTGCTTTAGACAACATTACCAACACTTCGCCAAGCACATTCTGCCTTTTTTGGACGCCAAAGCAAACGTCACATCTCCGGGCATCATCTCTGGACAACCAACTGGAGAGTAATAACTATTTGGTCGGTAGAAACGGCTCGGTGTAACTGCATTTCGCCTAGCTGGAGTACTGCCACTACTCTTAATCTGATTGAAAAGAAATGTAGCGAACCGTATAATATTCACAATATTGTTATGAGCCGTAATATTCAACTTTGTAGTAACTGTCCTTACCTCCTAGCTCAAAAGCCCTTGCACGAATTTCGAAATCCTTCTGAGCGAAAAAAATTAGAAGGGTTCTACGCTGCTGATCCGAATATGGAGCGAAAGCATCAGCTGCGGGTGACCGGCCCAGAATGCAAGGGTCCTGGCAGGCTGATTCTGATATCATCCTCCAATATGAAAGGAGAGACCACAGTTGGCAGCTCCTGCCAAAGGTCACGTCATGCAACCATAGTGCGGTAAGTGCGCGGCCATGCCAACTGCCAGCTACCAACTGCCAACTACCAACTTCCAGCGCCATGCTCGTGTTGTTTTTCAAAACAACGCCAACGCCGATAACGTCTAAGCCAGAGTTTTTGTTGAACGAGTTCTTTAAAGCTTCAACGTTAAAATTGCCAGAGTGATTCACGAGCATATTTCAGACAGCAGACCCCCGTACAGCCATCTTTTTTCATGTGAGGCAATTCTTGAGGACCATCTCGAGTTTCTCACTCAATACGTAGAAGCTAAGAGCATATATAATTCACTCCTGCTAGTATATATACAGAAATAGACTATCGCCTTAACAAAATGTATTTACTTCATACACCGTCCTTGCACAAGGCACTAACAATCAGTCTCAATTGGGCAGTATTCGTTTAGTCTGTCGAAATGTTCGATCAAGTACCCTTCAGAAAATTCATCTACAAACTTGGTCATTTAATTGAAAAGACCACTGAATGTATTGGATAAACAGGTATTCAACCAGTCGCTACCACATTTTCCGAATCGACAAACACACTTCAGCTTGTTCTCGTATTATTGGCATCTCCCGAGGATCTGTTCTAGCACAGATTCTCTATTTCCTATTTAATAACTGTAGAATTATTATCAACCAAAATGAAACATGGAGGAGATTTGTTTCTCAGTAGCACTGGCTCTACTATCTAGTCAAACAGCAGTTTAACCTTCTAAAGAAAACGTCGCCTTAAATAATTGTCCTTAATCACGTTCCTCAATACTTTCATAAGCATCTTGTATTCAACGTTAGTAAGCACTATGAGTCTGTATACTGAAACGTAATTTATTTGTTTGATCAGTTTTAAGAATTAGTACCTTGTGAGATGACGCATATGAAAGAGGCAGCGCAAATTTATTGTAAGCTTCTTTAAAGATCACGGCCAAAACAGGGGCAATTTTGTGCTTGACGATTTCGTAAAAGCCCGAGCTCATCCCATGTGCTCCCAGAGATTAAATGGTGTTTAAACTGTAATTAGCCTCTCACGTAAGTCGAGCGCTTTTTGCGTCGTAGGCACTATCACTCTCTGCGAGGCTAGAGCGAACGATTTCGCTAGTCTCCCTGGCAAGCCTAAGGACGCCGGGGGCTCTGCGGAAAAGGACAATAAGGGCAGTAAGAAAGCAGAGATCGAAATAAGAAAAAAATAAAAGCTGCTCCCTGGTACAGGTTTCAACCCATAGGTTTCGAAATCTGCGCAAGTAAAATTACATGCCGTCACACAAATTGCCATTACACAGACGCGTGGCGCCATCTACCGAGGTTGATACAAAACAACATAACAATCTTATGCGGCTCTTTTCAGGAAGTACCACATGAGACATACAACGCGTAACAAAAGGCAAAGTGATAAAAAGTGAACATGCAACAACGCAATTGGCAGCAGTAAAAGAACTGCATTGGCACTACTGCCGCTAAGCACTCCTAAGTGCTCCAATTCAATTTTTTTCTTAAACTTGCCTTTCATGATTTCCCTTCCAAACTTCGGCTCATGGCATCCATTACCCTTCACGGCCAATTTTACAATTTTGTAACAGCATATGCAGCCACATGCATAGGCAGTGCCTCCAACGAAAACTGCGCGGTAAAATTGTAACCATTAAAGACGTTCTGACTGATACACTGAAATTATACATCTTGCAGGGTTTTACTTTTTCAGGCAGACCAAATCTGCATCGCTTCAGCTGTGCATCCTTCCGGCCAACTTATTTAAGATCAATCTCAAAGCTGTCGAAATTAACCTCTCCAGAATGGCCGCTCGCAAGTGCTCATTCTCACATGACGAATTTTTCAGTCGATTTGAAATTGTTTTCTTGTCCGTTTCTTTTTTCGTTTTTTTTTTGCACCAGCGCCCAATCGAATATAATAAGCGCATCCCAATGACAAAGCTGGCTGTCGTGAAATATTTAGAAACATTTAGACACATGTGCATAGATAGCGAACTGACAAAGTTGTGCTAAACCGTTAGTAACATTTTTTTGCATGACGGCGGTTTTTTTCACTGATGTTTCTTGGTCCTCTTCGGCGTATAAGGTCAGCTTGCTGGTCTCACAGATTCTCTCAAATAACAAATGTGCATGGGACATTATACGGCGTCGGGCCGGCCGGCTTTATGAGTAGGCTGGTCGACAAAATGTGCTTTTAAAACGAAAGCTTTTCGCTCAATACTGAGGCAGGAGTAATGCGTCACTTCCTAAAAACCGTTCAGTTTCATCACCTGTAATTTGAAAGCACCAAATACCATATATATCTTACCAGCGACAGTTGTCCAGTAATACCATTACCGCATCATCTTGACAATTTTTAGAATGTCTTCTGCTGGCCGAATTACTTCGTCTCAAAATGAAACGACAGGCAACTTTTTTCGGTGAATTGAAGATTCCTCCGTCCAAGTATGAATGTCATTGATGACAGCATTGATAAAAGAGCATAAAAAGGTTGCCTGGCCATATGCAAGTTCAGCCACCGAAGAAAAGCTGAGCTTCTCACATAGCCGTCCGCGGCACTCGGCGTCTGCAGCTGAGCATAAGAACTAACAGGAAGATGAGATGCAGAAACCCTTTCCTCAGCAGTGTCCGTCTCGCGTGTTTAGAAAATGCACACACAATGTTAAGTGCAATTAGAGAGTAATTATTCATTCTGAAACATATCAGTAATGGTTAGTATATCAGCGCACATTTTGTTCACCGCTCTAAACGAAAGCATGGTTGGCCTACCTACTGCGAAGAACGCTAAATAAATGGACACAGGTCCAGCAGTCCTCAACACATAACAGAAACTGTAAGTTTATTATTGTATATTACAATGCGCGGTCTGTCTTCAGAGTCTTTACATTGGTGAGGAAGGCAACGTTTGCCGTATATTTCATCCGCCCAAGTCAATACAGGTTCGTTGTGACAACTACAGTAACGGAATCGTCTTTGTACGCCGCTGCTGACGTCCCCAATGAAAGCGACAGCGACGAATTCTTCGTCGCATCTTCGCAGTGTGTCCGGGGCGGCAGCGTCGTGAAGATAGCTCCCCCATTGTTGATGTGCGGGCTCCGCGGCCCATGATTTACGGCACGTTGACGTCATCTTACGGATACCGTACTGCTGCGAGGGAAGGCTGTGGACATCACAACAGATTCCTGCACAGTATCGTCTTCGGTTTCCATTGCGACGTAGAGTTTCGATGTCCTGAAAGTAGAAAAACGATATAGTAAGAAAACAGGCATAGACACTGATGGCCTGGATAGCATTTTGACGCTATTTATGTCGGTTTTAAGGGGCGGATGAAATCTCTGGGGTTAGATGGAGCGAAATAACCTATTGTCCGTTTCATTAAACAGGACGCATACATTTCACATAAAATGTGCTATCCTACCTATAGCGCTCTCTATCAGAACATTCAGTAAGAAATTTTACATGATTTGGGTCAACATTTTATTGTATAGGACGGACCTCCACGCAACCGGAAGTAGCTGTCATAGAGGATGGCTCCCCAGAGGCTCTCAGCCTAATGGGCTCGCCTACTGAGACGGGGAAGCCGGGATCGGACAATGGAGGCAAAAGGCAAGGCACCTGTTTACAGGGCGAAATCAGTACACGTTAGGGAACCTCAGATTTTATTTTCTGGGGACCTCCACTTCGGCGTCCTTCACCACCTCGGTCACTGTCCCGACGTTGCACGCTATAAACAAACCAACTTATATCATTTCAAATCCTTCGTATCTGCAAAATATAAAGAAGCCTGGAAAGTACAAAGTTAAATAACAATAACTGCTACATATTCAAAAATACAAACAAAAAAATCAAAAAGCGAAACATTTGGAACCAACACTTTTCGTAGTCGAACCTGAGTACGCTAACCATCAAGCCACGACAAGCACTTAAACTCTAGTCATTATTTTGTCTGGCATGATTGCTCTTGCAGTTCTCCGCTCTTTGCCCATTTCCACGGCGATGTAAATCACCGCTGTAGACAGCCGATTGCTGTTTTTGCAGTGAGCCTTTTTTGGTGGGTATCAGAAATTGTTATCGACGACCCGCCTCATTATTATTGTCTGTTTTTGGAAAAAAAACACCGAATACCCTGCATTCCTCAATGCTGCGATGTCATCGCAGCAAGCACTCATGATTTAGTGATGTTATAATGCGCGATTTAGATCAATATACCCACAATCGAAGAGCGGCGCGGTAGACCACATCTGACCAAGTTTTAAAAAGGCTCAAAGAAATCTTGAACTAAACCGCGAGTGGTTCACATCAAGAACTGCGGAAGTAAATAAAATGGGAAAAATTGCGCTAGGCGATCCTTGTGTTCTCATAAGCATCTTTTTTTTTTTTCATACTGCAGAGTCACTTCATTTGTCCTATTTTGCGGTGCTATTTTAGCAACTGCAATCCGGAAAGTTATTGCGTCCGCCATAGTTTTGTAGGCTCCATCCCCTGATTTGAAACTACCTGCCCATATTTCAGAAATCAACGCTGCACTTTATGTATATGACATATATTTTTGTACTGGTAACGAAAACATCTACTTACGCTTATGCGTTGCAAGTTGTTCATCAGTCGCTAGTGTGAAGGTTCACTGGTAAATCCTCCCAGCTGACTGAAGATAGGCTCATGCACTTTCGGTATAATCGCTACACCGTCCCCTGCTAAGCGTGTTCAAGGGCTTAGTAATATATGACTGCAATGCCAGGCCCCCATTAAACTTTCTTAGGCTCCCAATACTGCCGATCGCTACGCTTTGAACCCTAAAATACCACGGTTAGACCTCCTTATGCTGCGAGCAGTGCCAGTCGTTCCGGAGCTCAGCCAAACCCTACAAAACCTGTCTGAACTCCCAGTGTACCGCGCTCTCAAGAGTAGTACTAAACTAGATGCAATTAAACCTGTCTGAGCTACGAACGGTATCGGTGTCGCTAATATGAGCGTCAAACCGGACACAAAGAAACCATTTCCGACGGTATCCAAGTTTTCAAACCCCCCGTGGTGGCGCAGTGGTTACGGCGCTCGACTACTGTTCAAAAATGCGGAATTGAACCCCGGCCATGGCGGCCGCTTTCCGATAGAGACGAAAAGCAAGGCGCCCGAGTGCTGTGCGATGTCAGTGCACGTTAAAGAACCCCAGGTGGTCAAATCTTCCGGAGCCCTCCACTGCGGCGTCGCTCATAGCCTTAGTCCCTATGGGACGTTAAACCCCAAAAACTAAAACCATAAACCAAGATTTTACCGCAAAAAGGAGAGGTGTGACACCACTTCAGCCTGCAGCACACCGCTTCATTAGATATGAGATAACTAGCCTTAGTCGCTTTGGGACGTTAAACCCCAAAAACTAAAACCATAAACCAAGATTTTACCGCAAAAAGGAGAGGTGTGACACCACTTCAGCCTGCAGCACACCGCTTCATTAGATATGAGATAACTAGCCTTAGTCGCTTTGGGACGTTAAACCCCAAAAACTAAAACCATAAACCAAGATTTTACCGCAAAAAGGAGAGGTGTGACACCACTTCAGCCTGCAGCACACCGCTTCATTAGATATGAGATAACTAGCCTTAGTCGCTTTGGGACGTTAAACCCCAAAAACTAAAACCATAAACCAAGATTTTACCGCAAAAAGGAGAGGTGTGACACCACTTCAGCCTGCAGCACACCGCTTCATTAGATATGAGATAACTAGCCTTAGTCGCTTTGGGACGTTAAACCCCAAAAACTAAAACCATAAACCAAGATTTTACCGCAAAAAGGAGAGGTGTGACACCACTTCAGCCTGCAGCACACCGCTTCATTAGATATGAGAAAACTAAGTAGGATCAGAAAATAATACGAGGTCATTTCATATCCAAGTGTTCACTGTCTGCATAAAGTGACCTCAACGCGTAGCAACGTTAGATAATCGACTGTCATGAGTCACGTGAAAGATGGGAGAGTAGACCCTACTTTGATATTATTCTTAAGAGTGCATGAATAACAAAAATTCAAAATTAACAAATTATGAACATTCACTGAGGGAATGAAGAATGTTGATAAAATAATTTTTGTTCAATATCTGCCGGTGTTCTACAGGATGATAGGTACCTCTATGTTACCGAGGTGAGTTTATAAAAGGAAAGAATCACGACGGTAGTTTGTCCCAGAAGATTAACGGATGGATCAAATATCATTAAGAGGAGGAAATGCGGGAGGACACTTAAGACTCCGCGTTCAGGAATATGACGCATAATGGCTCCTGTCTGCATGTCCTTTTATGGACTCTTGTTCACGTACACGCACTTTACCCGTACTACTGAATAGTTTCTTAATTTGTACCTTTATTATCTCGCGCATAAACATTGGCATCAGGACGTAAGAAGTCCAGTTATATGAAACACCACTCGAGACAGATACCTACTGAAGCACGCTTCAAGCAAGCCGGACGAATATGTCTGCGTGGCCAACGAGTTTCATGTCTTTCTTCTCGCCTAATATTCTTGGAAGGCTCGGTTCCCATCTCCCCTTACCATCTCAAAAGTGAAGCCCGGGACTTGGCAGCGCCTGCGCTGTAATATGATCTGGTGACGTCACACAACCCACCAACCAATCACTAGCTGGTCATGTCACTTGCCAATTACCACTTGCCTGAGCCATGCCCATGATCGTTCACTCATAACGCCAACAACGCGACATTCTCAAAATTCATCTTGTTTAGCGCCAAAGGACAGGACATACAGGACTAAAGGACCGGACAGAACATAGCGCAAAAGGACAGGATCACCAACTAGCCCAACAATTAACGCTTTTAACGCGAAATTAGCTGCCCAACTGGGCCTTCAACCATATCGCTTTAAAACATTTATTGACTTAAGAAGGAACGAACATGATGGGAGTAGATACCTCAGTTCGGGAGTGCAGTCGCCGTGGCGAAGTATTGCGCTCTTCCGCAAAATCATTTTGTGCTTGAGCACAGTCGGCAAGACGACATGTAGACAGCCCCCTTTAATGAAAAAGATCATTCTTGCGCTTCGCTTCACAAACTCAGAATATGGAAATGATTGTTTTTGTTTTCCCTGGGACGGCTTAGTAAAATAATTGGTTATCTGTGCGTCCTTTTGACACGCGCCGACAATATTAAAATGCAAGGAAATCCTCCATCATTTCTATATTAACAGACTATCTTCTTAATGCAGAATTTGCAAACAGTATAAACATTTAGGGTTTTTCTCCAAACGGATTCTCTAGATATTAATTGGAAGTACTTGGTTATTGGCTATATTCTCGATTCTCCCTGATGCACGTCACGGGAAAGCGGTGCGTAAATGACTGAAATGAGAAAATTGAAAAAAGGATAGTAGTAGAACGCTCCGAAATATTTTAGACTGCATCCGGTCCTTTATAGTGCGCTTGCATCACGCCGCACAAGGGAGCCTTCAGAGTTGTGCTTCCACAAAAACACGGTCCCCGTAACCGGTATGGGGCCCGCCAACCCGACTCACAGCCGAACGCCCTCCCCTCTGGGCTGCAGAGTAGTACGCACTGTATTTGATGCTCTACCTTTCATGCTTCGGCTATATCATGAAAAATTCAGGTTCAGTGAAGGAATTCACCATGGTGCTCTTTGTGCAAATCGCGAAGCTCTGCGTTACAGTTGTCAATATTTTAAATATACCTACCTTTCTTGATATTTCCTCTAAACCTTTACCTCACGACACGGTATGTGTACGAAGTAACTGTGAGACTGCTACTGTACCTCACCTTTATTTAGAACTGCTTATAACCCTGCACAGACATCTTTAGCGGCTTTCGCGGAGCGCGGTCACTCGTTACGAAAGATGTAGGAACAATAACGTTTGAAGCGTCCACTAGGTAGCAACAGTGCTAGAGAGCGGGGTATTGTCTGTGTTCAAATCGGGGCACATTGGTCGCTCTGGCCCCCACCGATGAGCAGCAGCTTCGGAAGGCAATATAAAGAGTTGAGCGGTACCTGCCAACTGCGCTTGATTCTAAATTACAACGGATGGAGCGCGAGGCGCGTCCTTACAGCAACATACACCCTCCCTCTTACGCCGAAGCGTCGCCACTGTCTATCACACTAAACTAAATCTGTGTTACTTCCCAGTCTTAACTCAATATAGTTGTACTCCTCAACCTCCATTATCTTTGGAATACGGACCAAAAGACTGCTTTAATTCTGCAAAACGACAGTGCCAGCAGCAATCACTCTGCTGCTCTTCATCTGCGTTCGCCAGTTCTGCTGAAAGCATCTACAGATTACATTTATGTGTACCTAGGAACGAGTCGTGCGAAGACCTACTAAATTGTGTTTCAATATGCACAGAACGAGAGAAATAGCACCGGCCTAGTAATAAAACCAACCATCTATTTTCACTCACGTCGTGGTTCCGTTGGTGTCGTTCGCTCTGGCCAACATCACCACGGAGCTGGTGTCGTCGTAAGAGCGTGTCCCTCTGCTGACAAGCACTATGGCCACGACGCCCACGAAAGTGACCAGCGTGGCCACGATCACCAGACCCAGGCGCTGAGCAGAGTCCCAGCCGACAGGAGGCGGCCGTGGCAGGTCGCGCGTCCTGAACTCATCCAAGACAAGGTAGCCACTCTGGATGGCGTATCTGCAGACAGTTTTTCGTACATATTTCGTGGTGAAAAAAATTCTAGGGGGCACTTTAGATCACTGAACAGCCATGAGGTGAAAGCCTCTATCGCGTGGTGGTCCGAAGCCCTCCACTGCGGCACCTCTTTCTATTTTCACTCCCACCTTCGCGATGACGCGATAGCGTAAGCTAGCAGCCAAAATAGAAAGCCCCGCTTTAACCGAGCCGTATGAACGTACCTGCGTGGCCTAGGGATAACGTGAAAGCAAGGGATTTGGCTGGCAGGCTGATTGGGATATCACCCTTCCATAAGAAAGGAGAGGCCCGAGTCGGTAGCTTTGCCGAATGTTATGTCAGGAAGCCCGACGTCCAGTTAGTACTCGGCCATGTGAGCTGCCAGCTAAGGCCTCCCACGTAACGAAAGCGTTACGGACGGACGGACACGATCCCCGCACATGAGCCATTAAAGGTTATCGCCTTAAAATGCGCGCAGGTTACAGAAACACTAATTTTAGTAAAAGCTGATTGGGCGCTACTTATGCATATTGTGGTTGCAGTCATAAATAATAGTTTTATAGGCATTGTAGCTTAAATGCACATATTGAGAAATATGGTTTGTTGTCGTGGCCAGTCGATTCAGTGATGGTACTATGAAAAGCAAATATACAGGCGATTTGCTTTCTGCTGCAGCCCCGAGATCACTTACGCAAGCACACCTCTTCTCAAATCGTATCTTTTCTAAATGAGAACTAAAATGGGTGCCACTGTTTTCAGCTTTTAGCACCGTTTCTCAAACAAGGACGCTTTTTAAATATGTTCCAAACACTTCTGTTATTTTTGCATGAGAAATGAAGTAATCTCTAGGTGTGGCATAATATACCTACCATTACTTATCAAATATTAAAGTGGTTCACGTGCAGGAGACCATCTCCTTTGTCAAGGCATCAGTAGCAAAGCCGAAAGTATTGCCGTGGAAACATTTGACGCTTTTATTTTAAAGAAACTCTACTTTCTCTGGATATGTACCAAATTCCTTGAATAGGCACCTGGGCAAACAGCCGTTAATTACAAATGTACTGGGCCTAGAGCATTGTTCACAGCACTTATTTTGACTTGCAAATTGCAAGCAATAAGCAATAGAAAGCGAAAGAAAAATGCCTATTTAAAAGGTGCATTTACTGACAATAAAAACATGGTGCCTCTGCAAGCTACCCCAAATGGCATAGTTGCTCGTTAAACGCCTGTTCATGACAAATGAAGCAAAAAACCTTTTCTCTACTCCTTATAGGATATGCCAGGAATATGATATACCAGAATAATGCGTGTGACCTGTAGCGGGGAAAAATACGGTCGACCAGAAATGGGTGTTAAAAAGCCTTTCCTGGTGCTGCGGCCAAAGCATAATCGGTTCTCCAGCGGACAATACTGCGCAAAATGTTGAAGTACTTCAAAGACAACGGAAGGTTTAAACATCTGCACGTAGCAAAAAAGGATTCTAATTTCTCAATGTTTCAAACACCACAGCATGCCGAAATGACTCAAGTAATGTCTGCTAGAGTGAACAAGATGGTGGCAAACAATGTCAATGTATACGTGCTGCAGAAGCCTTTTGGCCGTTACAAGCTTCACCAGGGGTTACCTTATGCTCTGAGGTGACTTGGACCTCTATCCATTGTGCCTTTGGCAAATTCAATGCTCCTGACAAAAATGATGCGAAAATTGCATCGCACCTTGGTAGGACGGTGCCCACTTGCGGTTTTGGAGGCTCGTAGAACTCGTGGACTCGCTCGGGGACCACGGACATCTCGGACAGCTCGACAGTCGTGGTCTGGAAAAAAAAACGTCATTTTTTTTCTTGCAGGGCTTCGGTGACGGAGGTCCGCCCACACCATATTTCGCGCCAAATATGAAACGGCTCCTAATATGAAATGATTTTATAGAGCTTCAAGTGCATTCCGAGATTCTATACGTGCATTTCTGTTGAACATATGACAGACTTGTGTGATATAGGTCACATGAAATCAGCTTGCTATCCCCCATCTCATTTTAACCGCTTGCATTGACTGAACTACTTGTAATGGTAAAGCAGACAACATGCTAAGGCCAGCTTGAGAACACAATATGATGAAAGAACTTAGGACGCTGGCAGCGGGAGTGGTGAAGCACGCAGTGGTCGTACCTGATTGTGGATTTCCTAGAATTCAGAAGTTCCGCCTGCTCTACCGCCAATTTACAGTTTATGTAACAAACTTCATAATCGTTGTGACGAGGCTATTTAGTTTTATACCCTGTCTACTCCAGGTACAAGGTCACCAACAATGAACTGACGAACAAACCAGCGCCCAGTTTGCTGTTAAAGTCATTGTTTCCGTGTTCTTGTCTGTTATTTATCTCAGGAGTGCGTTAGGCACGCTTTAATAATACACAACCAGATAATGTTTATGAAAATTTAGCATGTGCCAGTGCCCTGACCTATCTAATGTGTCAGAGAAGATCTCAAGACTGCGATGCCACGAAAGAAACCTTACACGAAAGAAACCTTACACCTTACACAAAACCGGAACTTGTCCCAAAATTGTAGATTCCATCTTCCTCCAAGTTTCTAAAAGAACGCAGCGACAAACACTTGCCTTTCGGACGACAGCGCGATGCCAAGCTGACGCCGGCTTCGTGTCCAATGATGATCAGTAACGAAGTCTACGAAGGCGAAAAGATCTTAACGGTAAAGCAACCATGTTGTTGCTGCTGTTGGCCGCTTGAAAATGTACAATGGCGACGCCTTCTTCTTGTGACACCGATTCTCGTAGGTCTTCTGCTTCTTCTTCTTCTTCCTTGATATTTGGCACATACCCATGAAGGGGGATAGGCCAGGGTTCAGTGTGGACTGCCAAATGTCCTACACAAACTGAATTAGTGTATTAAAGTAATTGACAACTAAATAAAAACATAAGTTTTAAGGTCACAAAAGTTATTGAATGAAAAAAATATGAAGCAAAAATTTGGACTTTTGTAAATTTGGAATGCAATTAGCAAGGGAATCTGTCCGTAGCTGTGATGTAGTTATGTAAGTACTGACAAACTTGAGGCAACGCAAATCCTTTCGCACTCGCACCGAAGGAGAGTAGAAGCGAGACCGATAACGTAAATCCCAAGCGTGCAATTGGAGTTTCTAAATGCACCCTCCTCTGATGTGAAAACAGGGTCAGCTTCCTTTCCTTCTTCTTCTTCTTCTTCTTCTTCTTCTTCTTCTTCTTCTTCTTCTTCTTCTTCTTCTTCTTCTTCTTCTTCTTCTTCTTCTTCTTCTTCTTCTTCTTCTTCTTCTTCTTCTTCTTCTTCCTCTTCCTCTTCTTCCTCTTCCTCTTCTTCTTCTTCTTCTTCTTCTTCTTCTTCTTCTTCTTCTTCTTCTTCTTCTTCTTCTTCTTCTTCTTCTTCTTCTTCTTCTTCTTCTTCTTCTTCTTCTTCTTCTTCTTCTTCTTCTTCTCTCCTCGTTGCATATGGCACATACTCAGAGTGGGGGATTGGCAAGAGTTCAGTTCACGTGTAAGAATAGAATTCATGACGGCGACATAGGCTGTAGGACAGATAACTTATTTCTTTCTTTTTTCTTCTACTTCTTCTTCTGGCGCCATTGTTAAAGGGACACTGAAGACATTGTAAACATTTTTACCTGCAATTGCTGAATTGTTGGCTGTTTTGATCTATGTTGACGATGTTCCAACTGCGAAAAACTCAGACCTCACAGTCTCACAGGAGAAAAAATATAAAAGATATGTCGCCACTAGACTGCAACTCGCAACATTCTTGTCGAAAAAGAGGGCTGCTCACCATTTCTAAGTCAATAATGGTGCCACAGATCTTGCATTCGGCGGCGGTACTAAGCTGGACTGCAGCAGTGTGAGGCTTCGCTCCGCGGTACACAAATTTATTAACGTCTCTGGTAGGATTTCCTACTAGATGCGCCGATTCCGTTGTCTTTTCCCTTCAGTTTATGACCAAGTCGAAACTAATCGTTCTCTTTTTTCTGATCACCAGGGCCTTTTGTCTCCTAGCGCATATAATGTTAAGCTGTATGTAATGTAAAATTCTATATAATGATTTATATAAGTTATTCAAATCACGCTATATAATTCTATTTTTGATGGTTACATGGGCGACCAATCCTTCTCATGGGTATGTGCCATTAAATAACGGCACAACAACAACAACAAAAAGTCGAGCACAAATTTTGGTGTCGGCTCAAGCATATTATTGGAATATGGCCTGACGAAATGTTTATTTCCTGTTTTGGTCTTTTCTAGACTATGTAAGGTCCGTTTTCGGTGCAAGTGATCCACGTGTTTTTAAAACACAGTAGTATGCCTCTGCAAGCCAACCTCTATTCGTGTCAGTGTACACTATCCCCCAAAATGACAGAATATGTACGCAATGGCTGCAACTCTTGAGTACCCCACCTGCAGATAAGAAACTTGGAGGCTGAAAGTTTAGAGGCTGAACCGTGAAATGAATTAACAATGAAAAATCTGACGGACACCTCCGCTCTGCCTCTAAGGATGAGGCTATGACGAGGCAGTGTTAATTACTTTTACCCGCCGGCTCCTCTTGCGTTTCTTCATTCGTATGCAGGCATTCAAATACCTGCTTAATCACTAACACTTCAATTTGCATCTCTTTTATCTCACACGCACTAATCGGCATATAGTCGTAGTCATTATATGAAACATTAGTCGACACAAACATAAAGCCCTGCCGCACGAATGCACAGGGGTAGTCAAAAGTTCCCACGGTACAGGTCTTGCTTCTTGTCGGCATATCCTGGCGCTTAAATCCCATTAAAGCTATCAATTACCTCAGATATTAGAAAATGCTTCTTCCACCCTCCACAGATATTTCCAGATTTAAGGCGATCGTAGCTGCCTGACCATACGACTCAGGCGCAGGCCATGAGGCCTGGAAACTTTTGCCTACATCCTGCATGGACTAGGTGTAGCGTGTCTAGTGCGTGATGTAAGCCCTTAAGGTTCAATTTCCATTTCGCTCTCCCATTTCGAAGGAGATGTGAGAGTGGGGAAAGAGATGGGTTGGAAGTTCCTGCCACCTCGGCCATATCACGGGATGTCATGACGTCACACAACCTGCCGCCCAGTCAATGCCGGTCAGTGCAACCTTTCACGCACCCACTGGCCCAAGCATCCTCTTTATTCATCGCTCACAACGCCGATGCCGACAACTCTGAGTGCCCCGGCATTAGATTTTCTTGAGAACAGGATCCCTAACGCAATAGCTTTGAAAAGAACATAGCGGGCTAAGGAGCAATCGCCACCCATCTTAGCATTTGGTAAATCACGAGTAGGAGTAAACATTTGCAGCACACGTAATGTGGAGACGAAATAACTCCTCTACCTTCTCAAGAAATGTTACCGCAGAAACTCTGAAATCTTGATGCGGCCACCATTTTACTGACAAAGAAGGATCGCCTCACTTCCAGCGCCACACAGGACTTGCAGCTTTTCCATGTGCTACTATCCGTCCCCGTGTTGTCTCCCGGGCAGGTAAAGCTGTTATTCGGAATATACGAGTTGCCCACACGGCATCGGTCACTCGGAAGTGGCTTCACTTACATGGATTGTTTTGCTGGCCCGAGTATGCAGTAGGTCACCCCCAGGAAGTTCATGACAGCCGACATCTATCATGTGCTAGGGTTACGCCCAGCTTTAAACCGAACCCGAATTTTGCACCTGGCTGCAGCGAGTCCTTCACCGGACAGCTCTGCAACCTGTGAGCCCCAGATGCCGGGGCCACATCATCGATCACTGTCAGCCTTCATTCGGACAGTCAACTTCTTTTCATTTATATTGCCATTAACCCTGCTTAAGTCTGATAAATTTCTACGCTCTCAGTAAGTAAACACCACTAAAAATGATGAAACCATTTATCGTGTTTAGGTCAACTGAAAGTTGGGTGCGCGAGCAATTTTAGTCGTGGTTTTGCTTGGTTAGCAATTGTTTAGCTTGTTGTTTTGTTGCTTATAAAAATTTTCCCGCCTTGGCCCCGGCTTTGGCGAAACGTTTTCTTCCCCGCCCTAGCTGTTTCCGCAGTTCAACCTTTTTCACGCTCCTCACAACGCTCTTATAGCGATGTCGCCCGTAGCATCGGTGCTAGCATCCGGTGAAGCTTTCAATGGCACTTCTCTGTTTGGCAGAAGAACGCCAACATCACCGAGATTTAGTTATTGTTGTTGTTGGCCTCATGATACGCGCCCGTGCCCATCATAAGGGATTGGCCAAAATGTGAAGGCGTACCCAAGAAAATTTCCATACGCGATTACGGGAAAAATATTGGCGGTCGGAGGGGAACTTCACCTTCTTCAATACATATACGAGCGTGCCTGATGAGCCTGTGAGCTCCAGAGAGAGATCGTAGAAATACACGAGTCGAGGTCTTAGAAAAACAGCAATAATGGCCCTGTTGAATAGTGGACAGGTTACGAAAGCTTGGAACCCTAGCAAGGAATGGCCCAGGGTCAAGTGAATGGGTGTGATAAGATATCTTGAGAGAATATGCTGTTGCTGATGGAGCAGGGCTATAGGCTAGATGAAATCAGCGGGAGAAGCCTTCTTCCTTCACTGGGCGTATTTGGGCTGATGTGGATAACAGTTGTGAACTTATTACGGCGCCACCCTTGAGCCTGGCGAGGTGGAAATACCTCTATAAAAAATGGTGCTTGATTAGTTAACGGGAACGGTCATTCTCTCTGCATAAGTTGAGTTGTTAGCTACTGGTAGGATGAACTGGTTACTGGTTACCTAATACTGGCTACTGGTTACCTGATTACAATTCTGCATACAGCGGCTCTAATATGGCAGTAGCTATATATTAATTGTAACAGCACATGTTGCGCTGTATCGCTGTTAGTCGGCCGTATGTGAAGACATCAAAGACTTCGATTGATATATTTATATCATCTAATAGTACTCGCAAGCAAATGAGATTGAATGTCCAAAACATGTCTACTAAATGCACTTCCCGACTACTGTCAGAGTTAACGTCCAAAGCATTGCTATCAGCTGGGAGATAAGTAAATGAGCTCTCGTCAGACATCTGGTTTAAGCCTATACGTATGTCTTCAAGGAAAGCGCTGTTTTTCTGGCAATAGCACACCGCGCCGGCATCTTTTCAAGGCCAGTTGTTTTGTGATTCCTTTCCTTGTTGCTAATATAGCGGAGCGTGGTGCGGTTTTGAAGAGAAAGCTTCAATGCTCCCGTCCAACGGAGGAGGCGACGTAGGCATTGTGTAGAAAAACTTGCGTCACTCTTTTGCTAGAAAATCTGCGTAACCCAAGAGCTGGGTCCAAAAATCTGTCCTATGCTGATGTCTGACAATAAAATAATTGAAGACGGGATATCTAACGTGTATTAATATTAGAGCATGTCTCTGCCGACTTTGGCATTACGTAAAAACAAATTTTCATATCGTACAAGCGAGATTTCACATTGCGACCACCTGGTTTCTAGCTAAGTACGCTAACGACTAAAACACAATAGAACGCTTATGCGACCTTTACACACGCCGGTTTTTACATGCTTGACATGTGGTATTTAACGGAAAGTGGTCTCTTGATACTGCATATTAAGGGTTGTACCTAATCAGACAAGTTGTAATACTACTAGTAGTAACTAAGCAAGCAACGAGGGTCTGTTGGCGGTTGTTCTTTTCATGAAGTGGCACAGTGGTAACAACACCGATGTTTGAGTCCGGTGGTATTGATGCATTAAGTACAATGCTCGCACCACGGAGAAAAAAAGAGGATAAAAAGAAACACGCACGACATTACGAATGCCGCACTCCCAGCAATGCTTGAACTTGGTGCTGTCTTTTTCGGGCTACGAACGTTTTACAAGATGGAAAAGTGGCGCCAGAATGTGCCCGCACAAAAATTCTCACTGTAGAATTCGCTGTTAAAACAGGTACCGTCTCGATGAAGCGCTTCTCTGTGGTTTTAGCGTCCTCAGTTTGAAGGCGGCCTTCGCACTAAAAACTGTTTACGTTGTTGTACATTGTGATCATGGCTTGAGCAGTACGTGGTGTGTATGAATAGTAACCTGGAAAAATAATGCTAGGTACTTAAAAATACACGAACGCTTAAGATTGATCCTAAGGGTGGGAAGAGATAGCTACTTACGGCTTTCTGAGGAGCTTTAGGACTGGGAAATAGAAGAAGACGCGCAGTTTTTAGTGCGAAGGCCGCCTTCAAACTGCGCGTCTTCTTCTATTTCCCAGTCCTAAAGCTCCTCAGAAAGCCGTAAGTAGCTATCTCTTCCCACCCTTAGGATCAATCTTAAGCGTTCGTGTATTTTTAAGTACCTAGCATTATTTTTCCAGGTTACTATTCATACACACCACGTACTGCTCAAGCCATGATCACAATGTACAACAACGTAAACGTATCTGCAAAAAGTTGTTTATATGAACCGTGAACGAATGCCTGTAAGTGGCGGTGGGGACGAGCTTACCGATGCATGATCATTTCCTGGTGGCCACCTCCTCTAAACATGTAATTGTGTTATGGAAACGTAGTCGTTCATTGCTGCTGGGAGACACCGTCGCTTTTAGATGTTTTAGGTTAAAGACGAAATACTAGGTCTGGGATGTGATCCGTACGTATTTGTACCAAGTTGTCGTATCAGTAACGTACCACTAATTTAACCCCGCAGCAAAGTTAGTCCTCCTAATGAGTCTCATAAAAAGTTTAAAGAAAATCAAATAATTTTCTTACGGAAAATTCTTAGGGCCGGTCAGTGCAATCGTATTAACAGTTCCGTATGATGTGGCCGACCTTGGCGCTGTGAAGACAGGGTGGAGGGCGCTACTACACTATCGGTCTTCCGAGACTGTCGCACAGCTCGCTGAAACATTTGCGAGCGGGGCGGACGACTAGGTTTATTGGGATTGCGTATGCGGCTCTTCGTGTGGAGTGACGTGATTTATCTGCGCGCCCTAACACGATGATATAGTGGTTACGGTACTCGACTTTTATGCCCGAGATTTTTTCGATGCAGGCAAAAAACAAGGCGCGATGTGTTGTGAAATTTCAGTGCACCTTGAAGAGCCCCAGTTGGTCGATATATTCGGACACTCCACAACGGCGTCTCTCATAGCCTGAGTAGCTTTGGGACGTTATACCCCATTAACCAAACCATTTGTCTTCATAGCCCCGCCGTGGTGGTGCAGTGGTTAGGGCTCTCGACTACTGTGCCTAGGGATGCGGGATCGAATCCCGGCCACGGCAGCCGCTTTTCAATGGAGACGAAAAGCTAGGCGCCCGTGTGCTGTGCGATGTCAATGCACAATAAAGAACCCCAGGTGGTCGAAATTTCCGGAGCCCTCTATTACGGCGTCTATCATAGTGTTAGTCAATTTGGGACGGTAAACCTCACATAACAAACAATCAAACAAACATTTGTCTCCATATCGTGCAAGCCTACCTCAAAGCGTGAGGATCTTATGTCGGAGTGGTCGCCTGAGAATTCCCCTATACCATGTGGATTTCGTTGAAGACGCCAGTGATACACGCCATCTAAGCCTGCTTTTGGCGCAGTACTTCGCGGATGTCTTCACGTCGTATCTAGGTGGATAACAGAGACATGGAATAGCAGTTTGTTTTGGCGAATTCCGCAGTCGAAGATCTTTTCTACAGAACACGGTCCTGAATGAATTCGGCTATCGTTTGGAGGATGTTATATGCACGGCCAAAAAGGACATTACTCCCTCGGACCTCACGCTAACAACCTTACTTTCTTTTCGTCGTGATCTCCGCAGTGACGCGCCAAAAAGCATGTGTCATTGCTTCAAAGTATATGGGGCTGTCTCAATAGGCTGTTGACTAGGTAAATGCAGCAAAGGGCGGCACTAGCTCTCCCTGCGATTGACTCTTGTAAACGACTTCAGTAGCCCTCGCGCCAAAGTTCCGCAGACGGCTTGGAAGGGCCGCTGTTTTTTCTTGAAGTCAATTGCAGTTCGCAAGGAGTCTGCCGATGGCACAGTCCTACAATCTGTGTTTTGCATTTGTTTTATTTCTTTGACTTTGTAAAGACGTCCTGTGGCGGTGGCTGTGCCGTAGACATTTAAAGAGCAGACTGACATGCTGCTGTAACAAACGCTTTATAGGGCTCACTACCACCCACAGTGAACTGGACAAATTCGACATCAAGAGCACTGGTGCAATTGTTCAGTTCGTTCTAGGCGAGCAGAACAAAATGCCTGCGCTTGTCGGTTCGCATTTAACCGGAACCTGATAAGGAACTCTAGCAAACTAGCGAACACACCAACAATGGCAATCTAGAATAACGTAGTGTTGTTAGCTTTACAGTTGCTAACGTGGAAAGGATGTACAAAAAGATAGAAGGACGGACTACAAGTTACAAATATGAAGTTTAATATATAAATACACACAATGTACAAGAGTAAAATACTAGGCACGATTTCGCCCAACGAACCGCTCGCCCACACGCTCGGACACACACTGCCCGCTTCACCCGTTTCACCCGTTTTCCGCACTCCTCTCTCCGCACAAAGAGGGTGCTCTACTCTTAGTCAAAGTTGAAATTCTCGCACTTGAAAGTTGAAAGAAGCACAAACACACCCCGAAACACCGAAACCCACAGGGAGAAGGGACGCACACGTGCAAATGTCTTCTTCCGAGAAACTTCGGGGTGGGAGCCGTCCCGCATCCGAGCTAAGGTCACCTCCTCGACATTGGAAACACTGCTTCGGGCCCCTCCCGCACAGTGACACAAAGAACGACCTCGCCCCTCTTGGCCGTAAAATAAAAGGAATGGTCATAAGTAAAGTGAACACGCAGAAAGAAACGGACGCCCGCTACACTTGCTTACAGTAGAAACAATTGCACGTGGCTCCAAACATTTGAAATAAACTTGGTAGCCTCTCACTTCACTGACAAATCGACATAGCCGTCGAAAGGTGGCTTTGAGAGCGAACAAACAAGAAATAAATAGCTTAGCGGCAATATTAACCGTTCAGCCACCAACCCCGAGCTGTATACATCATGAATGGCAATTCATCGATCAGCAATATCGTGAATTACAAGTCACGTTTGTCTGGCCCTCTGTTGCACTGCTTTTACGGCAGGGATGAATTATAGTGTGTAATTTCTATGGTTGCAATTTTCAGCAGAGCGCGTCGTTGTTCATGAAGAGAACGCATTTTGATCTTTTAGTGTGTTTGTTCTTTTTTATGCTGACAGCACTCATTTCTTAATGACGTCACTATGACGAGGCTCGTTGCCGGCGATACACCCACGAAACGATTTGCTTCTTTGAACATTGTTAAGCGTTGTTGACTATCTAGAATCTGTTTCTGAAAACGTCTCTTTCAATTGCGACAGCAATGCACTGAAGGCAGTTTGGCCATCAACAACTAAGACATGCACTGCGAAAAAGTCGCGATCACGAACATTTTTTTTTCCACATTTTTTTCTGTTTCTTCCAACTGGGATCCAGTAAAGTAATATATTTTCAGAAGCAATCGAGCATATAATTACAAAATACAGTCTAAACAATTTTGGTAAATTTTTCGGGGACTATTTGTGCGGTAGCGCACTATTTTCGCGATGATACTAGCAATAACTGCAGTCAAGGGAGCCTGTAAGAACGGTAATTCATTACTAATTGCTTGTTTAGAATCCTTTGTGCCACAAAAGGGTCCCCAAGAAACACATCAGGTATTGAAAAGGAATGCATCGAAAATTAAACTGGTTTGCCTCGACCTTCATAGTCTAAAGACCACATCGTTATAAGTCTAAATTAATGCAACCATCGCTGCAAAGATTTCTTTTTCCATTGGTCCCCCCAATTACACAAAGTCGACGTTTATCACGCATTCCTTTCATGTATGATTCAAAGGGCACACGAGAGAACCTACTAGTCTTAGATTTCGTAAAAATATTTACTGAAATGAATATGTTGAGTATCTGAATCCTACCAGTATTTTCTCGTTCCCTACTTCATTTCAAATAGTGGTGTTTTTTTTTTTTCATTCTATTGTAACGAGCCTCTTCACTATTCTCTTGTCCGCTCATTGCATTAATTGGAGATCGGTGATGGCAGCTTCCATACAGTTGGTAGCATTGGCTTTTGGCCAAGGAACCTGTCTACCTCCGGCCATCCTCCACGTGTTATGCTGCACTACGAAAGGGCTGTATAACAACCGCCACGGTAAGCAATAGCAATGGTTGGCCTTAGATATGAGCTGTGTTTAGAGTTTAGAAAAAAGCGTTTTGGAAGCTATAAGTTACAGAAGTCGCCGCCCTAGCTTCATCTATAGGCTGCAAAAGTTCGCATGGAAGTCATAAATTCAGCCCCCAATGATGCTAAATTTTCTTTTTCGCTGTAAGTAGAACATGACCTTCTATTTAGAAGTAATACTGATAGACTCAGTTTCCAAACAATAAGAACAGTGTCCGCATTACCTGGTACTTTCAACTGTTTTTATGTGTTCTAGCAAACATCGTGCGCTTCACAAGCCATGCTGCACAAGTTGGCGAAAATGATGCTTGTACTCCTGCCTTGCCGTATAAAATCGTAGGTTGTAGGTTTTTGCGTCTCAACACGACACATGGGCTATGAGGTATGCCCTAGTGGAAAGTATGCGACATAATTTAGACCTCCCGAAAGTTTTCTTTTTTTTTTGCGTGCCCTGACATCCCACAAGGAGCTGTTTACTTTTTTTTATCCGAAGACTTACTACGTGGCATAAGTTAGGAAGCTGCCTTTAACTTAAAGTACGTCGTGTAGACTATTGACTTCAAGAAACCGGAGCAAACTTCGGCTCTGCTTTCATATATGTTGATTAAGAAAATGTAGAAGAAAAGAAAGAATTTCCCCACTGCCGAGAAGGCTGCGCTGTCTCGTGCGCCCACCTGCGAGCCGCGATCACCTCGTGCAGAACGTCATCAGTGGCTGCCATAACTGCTAAGCACCGGGAAACTACCGAAGCTGAGACGGGATCCCAGGACAATGGAGCGCATCAAGTGTGGCCCCATCGTCGAGATGCCTGGAGACGACATGGCGCGTGTCATCTGGGACCTGGTGCGCGAGAAGCTGATCGTGCCATTCGTGGACGCCGATCTCAAGGTACGACGCGGTGTTCCTCACGTAAACCTCCGCCATTTTAGTTGTTTTTGTGTGAAGATAAGCCGCATAGGGATGTGCTGTAGCAATGCTATCAGTAGTATGTGTGGTTAGCACCCCGCTCACTAGCTCTGTTTCCATGGACACGACAGCGGAGCTCGAGTTGAGGATTTGAGTTGAGTGGACTCGACCCCACAATTTACAGCAATGCTATCAGTAGTAGGTATGGTTAGCACCCCGCTCACTAGCTCTGTTTACATGGACCCGACAGCGCTGCTCGAGTTGAGGATTTGAGTTGAGTGGACTCGACCCCACAGTTTACAGCAATGCTATCAGTAGTAGGTATGGTTAGCACCCCGCTCACTAGCTCTGTTTACATGGACCCGACAGCGCTGCTCGAGTTGAGGATTTGAGTTGAGTGGGCTCGACCCTACCGAGTTTACATGAACCCGACCCGACGAGCGCAGAACCGGTTCTGGACGAGTGGCGATTACGGCGGCACCTCGCATCGAGGCAGACGGTACTCGATTCCTATTTTCTCCCGCGCATCTCCAGCATTTTCCATACTATTCTCTTCTCCCACTGTGCCCCGACTCAACCCGACAGCGTTTGTATGAACCATGTAACCGATTTTCGACCCGATAACTCAACTCAACCAGTTCCTATCGTGTCCATGTAAACGCCGCTACTATCGGCGTCGCTACGCTGCTTGCTCGCTTCTTCTCCACGTTCTAACTGCGGTACATCTAGCCTGAATTTCGTTAACGGATACGTTTTAATGGTTCAATGTATCAGGAGGTGCAGCACGGCTCTGTGCTTGTATACTTTAAGAAGAAAAATGCAGAAGGTGTCGTTGCTTCGTCCGACAAGGCGCCATAAGCCTAGCGCCCTGTGTGCGGTTTCCATTTCTTTCCATCTCCCCCCCTTCCTTAGTTGGCACACTGTCCCGCATAGAACAAGCCACACGGGTGTCACGTAGGTTTTGGATTCGTTTTTGTTTTCTACGGCTGACCGGAGAATTATCATGTCATCTTCTCTCCAGAGGCTTTCTTTCTTCCGACGTACCGAACATCTAATTATCTAGAGAAACCAGTCTAGTAGTCCTTTTGATAGCTGTATACATTACATTTTTCCCATGCAAAGCACTCTACGTCGCTACGGACTAGGTAGTTTGAAGTCCAAGACGTTAGCTTCAAAGCACGTGAGTATATTTCGCGATTAAGCCAAGAAATCACGGCTTTTGCTTTCATTTCGCATTCTTATTTACTGTGTAACCTAGGAAGTTCTTTCTTATTCACGATGTGCAGTTCAATGCATCTTTTTCTCTTAAGAACGTAATCCCGCATATTCATAACTGCAGCGACATAATGGCGGCTTCCGCATCTTTCTTTCAAAATTGCTTTGACGCTTGCTAAAATTAGCGAGCCTTGGAAAAAAATTAACTGGAAATTTGACGGCCATTTCAACGCACCTAAGCATGTCACCAACGTACGCCTTCACGCAGGTGTTCGACCTGTCCATTGCCAACCGCAACGAGACCGACAACCTGGTGACGCTGCAGGCCCGGGACGCGCTCAGGCGCTACAACTGCGGCATCAAATGCGCGACCATCACGGCCGAGCGGGACGTCCTGGAGATGTACCAACTGAAGCGCATGTGGCAGTCGCCAAACTCGGTCATCCGCAACTCACTCGGCGGGGCACTATTTCGCGAGCCAATAATCTGTGCCAACGTTCCGCCCCTCGTGAAGCAGTGGCGCAAGCCAATCGTAGTCGCCCGACACGCGTTCGGAGACCAGCACATTGGCAAGCAAGTATCTTATGCAGAAATTCCCTCCTGGGCACCCTTTTGAGCATCATGTTAGTGCCAGTATCCACACATGAAGCGTAGTGTTCTCTCCAAGTTTAAGGCCAGCACACAACCAACGTGTCTGTGTTTTCCATTCCATCAATGTCGAACGCTGAATGAGTCCAACTGCATATCTGTGTGCACTACAAGTGCATGCTATATGAATCTTCTTAGGTAACATATATTGAACCCTACGCAATCAAACACGCTGCCACGAGTCAAATGTGGCTGCCACACACCGGTTTCTTGCTGTCCCCTATTAAAACTAAATATTGAGGTTAAGATTTAGGCGTTATCCACACCAAATCAGAAATTAACTTTCTAAGCAGCTAATGTGACAAATTCCCGATATGACAAGAAAGGTGATAAAAGCTAGCATAGCGCAATCCTTAAGGTTAATGCTTGATTACATTCGTACGCACTGAAAAATATATTGCCGAACAAATGTCCCCACAACGTAGCGTAAAATAATTTATTGCAGAAGCAGCTTAATTAAGCACTTTTGAGTCCGGAAGAATGCACACGTACAATATTTGCGCCCTTACTATAAACCAACAAGACATATGTACTTCAAGAAGTGTGCTTCCAGGCGACTGTCCTGCTCGTGTCTTTTGTAACAACCGGAAACAAGTTCATCACCAAAATCCTAGCCTTTTCATTGAGTTGTCATTAGACTACCCACAATGAATTGGGTAAGCCCGAAAAGGCTATGATCTAACCATCTACATCCTCGGAACGCGTTTGCAGTTATCCTGGAATTATTTTTTCTATCAATGTTCGTATATTTAGCTTCCCTGCCTGCCCTGTCATCCTCTGTGTATGCATACAGGGAGCTATAACTTCGATACTAGTTACAATCACGGCTACAGTTACGGTCACAGTCGCGATAACTTCGGTTATCGTAGTCGGTGTGAAGGATTGTATGCTGGCCCTGTCTCAATTTGCACATATAATATGACTGTATCATGTGGTTGCCACAATTGTTCCCTGCTGTTGGGGCAATCGGAGAAGCGAACGCACTCACTTTATGCGTTTATAGGGGCATAATTTCGCAAAATTTTCATCTGGCACCAATTGCTTTCATTCAGTGTTTTCACTGATAGGGCTCTTCGCGACTATTAAGTCCGCCATACACTAAGAATTAGACCCCAAATTACTAGCCGTCGTAAAATAGCTATTATAATATGGCAGTAGGCACGGGACACATTTGCGTCCTACAAGATTTACGAGGCCAGGTCTTGTCTTTTAACAACGTTAGAGTGGCGGAGACTTTCAGAGCCCTACAAATCAAGCTACGAGCACGCACAAACGATAAGAGACGCGAAGCATGCAAGCCCTCTAAAAGAGGGCTCGTACGTATTCTCAAATGCAGCACCGACCTCCCCCCCCCCCCTCCTCTGAATAAATTAATCTTAAGTCCTCAAACATAGCTGATATTGGATTTAATGAAACTAAGTTATTTATAGCCATTCAATTGTAGTTTTGTGTCGATCCTCCCCTCCTCCCTGGGGTACTTTCTTATTCCGGTGATTTATTTCTAAACATGGATGCCCAAAAAGAGGGCGCAGTCTGACTGTGGCCTACAGGCTGGTGGAAAATAATAGGATGCATTATATTCGTATAGTCCACCACATGTCAACTTGCCCAATTATTCGCAAGACCTTAGCCATAGCAATGCAATCTTTTCAACCACAGGGACTTCGTGGTTCCGGGCCCTGGCACCCTGGAGGTCTGCTTCACTCCCAACATCGGCTCGCCGTACAACCTTCAGGTGTACGAGTTCCAGGACACGCCGGGGGTCGCCGCGGCAATGTGCAACACGGACAAATCGATCACAGAGTTCGCCTACTGCTGCTTTCAGTTCGCGCAGAGGCGCAACCTGCCACTTTACCTGAGCACCAAGGAGACAATCCTCAAAAAGTACGACGGCCGCTTCAAGGACATCTTCGAGCGTCTTTACGAGAAGAAGTACAGACCGAGGTTTAAGGACCGCGGAATCTTCTTCCAGCATCGTCTTATGGACGACATGGTAGCAAGGTAACCGTCCGTTCTACCGCGCTACTGATACTTAAGTTCTTGACCTTAGAGAGACAATGAAAGTGGTAAAAATCACGTCTAGGCGAAGCAAGTTCGTAAGACAATGTGTCAAGCACTGATAATGTTTATGCAGGCAGTGGACCCTGCAGTAAATTAAAAGGTCTATGCAAGACATTCGACAACTTTTGCTTGCTTCCCATTCACCCACTCAGGCCAACGATGGTGGAGGTTTGAGTCCTTACTATTTCGTGCGTCGTGTGAGCGCTGGCGGTAACACTCGGGTCGCTTGTGGCACAACTTCCTAGAGCAGGAATGGCGGTGGCGTGTTATGTAAGAGCGAAGACTGCACTGAAAATGTAAGGCTGCGACTTTGGCCAGATGGCACCTCATAGCACCTCCCATTGGGAAGGAAGGCGCTATGCAGTTGAGACAAAAAAAAGCAGGCAGACTTCGAACAAAGTTTAATACGTGTTTCCTCCGGTGTCCTGCTGTCTCTCCATGAAGTGGAGCTTGGTAGTCATCGTTTTCAAAATTAAACGCTATAGTAGAGACGGAATAAAGTGCGTCCTAATAACTATTGTCATTTCTGCCTCCTCTATGTCACGCAGGTCCTTGCGAATGGAAGGCGGCTTCGTCTGGGCCTGCAAGAACTACGACGGTGACATTCAGTCAGACTTCGTGGCGCAGGGCTTTGGCTCACTCGGCCTCATGACCAGCGTGCTGAGGTGCCCCGACAGCAAGACGCTGGTCGCTGACATAGCCCACGGCACCGTAACCAAGCACTACCGGCGCCACAAAGCTGGCCTTGAGACCTCCACCAACTCAATGGCCACCATCTACACCTGGACTAAAGGCATACGGCACCGTGGAAAGCTCGACGACAACCCCAAGCTTTGCACCTTCGCCACGACGCTGGAAGCGGCCGCTCTGGAATTAATCGAGAGCGGCTATATGACCAAGGACTTGGCTCTTTGTGTCAAAGGGTTCGGTAACGTCCAGAGGAAGGACTACCTCAACACTTTTGAGTTCATCGACAAGGTAGCCGAGCAGATGGACACGAGGTACAAGCAAGTTTTTCTGGAAGAGCCCGTCTGAAGCCGCACCCCGCTGCGCTGGGGCAGAATTGTCCCTTTTTCGCCGAAATTGATTTTACCCAAAGAAATAAGACGTGTAGTTTCTTTCAGAAAGGGAACTGACTCGTAACGAAGGAACGAAATGATGTTACCGAAACTAGTTATCTGAAATTCGCGTTGCATAGTGGTAATTCTCCATAGTTTTTTCTTTATCAATGTTGTACGTAGATCACGGTCTCCATTTAAAGGGAGTCAAACCTATAGCGGTTTCTTAATTCGTACTAAACTTTACGTTTTCAGCCCAAGCTATATGCAGCAAACCCAGCTGGACACCTTTCTCCATCGGCAGCAGCCGCATGTAAGTAATTAGGGCTACAATAGACCCCGACGTATATGTCGGTATATGACGCTGCCTCTTCTCATACTTGACACACTCGTCTCCAAAACGCGCGCTAAAGGCGTCTTCGTAGGTAGAGCTCTGTGCACATAGCACTCCAGCGACTAACGCGTCGACGCCGAAGTCGCTGATCACTCCTGCCGCTGTCATTATAGAAAAAGACGAAGGCAGCTGCGATAAGTGTTGCTACGATACGCGCACAGACATACCACTTTGCAATGGCGTAAGAAGACACATTTGAAAATAAATGGCCAGATGCAAAATTTTATTCAGATACTTTGTGTAAATCCCACGGAAAATCCCAGGGAAGGGAACTGCCGTGTTCTACAATGGGCAGGTACTGGCCCGAACCCATCCGGGGATTGTGGTTTGCTACAAAGCTGGAGTAGATGCAAAGTGAAGTTTCTAGCGCTGTTTTAACATAATGAAATAGATGGTACAGCGTATGTGAAAGATGAAACGCTCGAACCTCGCATAGGATGCACGGCACTTCAGGCCACCCAAGGAAATCATGGAGGCTATTGAACTAGCATACGGCGGAGTAAGATGCCATTTCCAGAGTAAGCGACGTTATGATGATGGTAGTGTAGGAGTAGAACCGAATATAGTGAAGCGCTTCAATGACACTGAGGTGCCTAGCGATAGGACACTCAATTACCACCACCCAAACACTTTTTTTCTCTCTTAAACATCTCGTTAAGAACATTACATAAGAGGTGATAGCAGAGTTCTCTTCAGCTCTGCAAGTGGTCGGTGACGTCTCATATTTTTTCGTAACGTTGAAGGTTCATTTGGCACCAAGGACTCTTGACCATATTCAAAACTCTTCGATCGTTAGTAATCCGTTCTTGGCAGGACCTGTTAGAATCTAAGCTTGGCTATCACGCTCATCTACTCTGCCGTGACCTCACTTTTAGAGAGTTTTGCATAGTTTTGTTACTAATTACACGCCACTACTGATCTTCCTCTGAAAGGTTATGTGAGAACAGCCAGAGCTGACTATGGTAATGTCACACTTATTTCAAATGGACAGCTTATCTTATGAAGTCATAGGCATGCTTAGCACACAATAAATTCATTCGGGGCGATAGTGGGGTGTATGAAATGTCACAATGCGAATAAAGCGTGACTTTTAAATGCACAAATATCACCAATTCTTGGGCCTTCAGGCCTCCCAAATTACTTTAACAACGAATAAAAGAAATTTGATGCTAGAGGTCTTGGAACAGAGCTTCTCAACATTTGTGAATAAGGAATTCGTTGAAAATGTGTCTCACTGTTATTCACACACCGTAGTGTTTTCTACACCAATTTGTGATTTCGTAGCCCAACACGGATGATATCGAAGTAAAGCCTTTACAGTTGCTCGTGATCAAAGTCGGACAACAAACCTTTCAGTTCCAGAACAGTTATTTAACTTTCAAATTTTGTCCTACTGCTTGTATGGAGAGCTTGCTACTTTTGTAAGAGCCACAGCGAAGCATCTAGGTGCACTATACCTTCTAATTACTCGTGAACACACACCCTCTAGTGCCCTAAAACAGGAAGAAATAAACGTTTCTCACACATGCAAGAAAATTTAGGAGCAGAATTTATAATAAATGATTCGCCTACGCGGAATTTGTCAGCTGAACACCGTCGTCCTCGGATCGATAAGGAGATCATGTTCAGCACTTCACTGTCCAAAACGTATCTGATTCGTGTCCTGGATGGAAAACTCGGGATCAAAAGCTTCAATTTTTGGCCTTGTCGGAATCCTTCTTCAACTCTTCCTCTACGAACTTTCCACGGCTGCTGATGGAGGGTTATTCGCCACCTTCACGACGGAACGGGTAGAACTGCCGACAGCTTCAGACGTGGGGTTTTCCGCCACTCTGTCGGAACGGCTAAACGGCAGCTCCAGACGCTCACATGAGATTCTTGTCAACCTCAACAACCACATTAGTGATTCGCCCACCTGCAAAAAATAACGGGAAGACAACTGTAAAACATGCAAAGTCTCGGATTTCTCGATGCGTAAAGGTTTCGTGCCCCCACCATGCGACGCCACCGTCGGCAATGCGTTACCACTGGCCACTTCTACTTCATGAGTGGGGTCAATTCCAGTAGTTTAATGCATGTGAACAAGTGTTTCAAAAGCTTTTTTTATGATTTCACATTTTCACACTGCACCTACGATTTTTCTTCGTGAATAAAAACCGGGTACACCTAGAATCGATTGCAAAAGTTTGAAACGTCACTTTAAATACAATGTATTTGAAAACACCGCGATGCATGCGCATGGGAGTCAATCCCGGCGGCTGGAGCCAGAAGGGAACCCGACCCGTAAAAAAATAAGGCGAACACATTTTTCAGAACAGATCTTTTTCTGTATGTGTCTCTATTATCAGGCATCCGTTCGTTCATGTTCGTGTGTTTTGAAGAATATAAAAACGTAAGCAAAACCATTCCGAAGCTACTTTACTTGCACTAAAACAGACAATCCAACTCGTTTGGCAAAGAAGACCCTGTGGCCTTTCTGAAGAAGTTTTTCTACGAAGGGTGACTAACCCCTTGCTCGAGCGGGACAGGTAGTATCTCGTCTAAGAAAAAACCTTAAATACAATTCCTCCTAATATTAGCTGTCCAGCATTACTTCAGCATCATTATATCCTAGACTCATCAACGACATCAACGTTAGTGAATCACCCCCGGCATGTATTACTTGATCCCCAGTTGTTTATGTTTCAATGCGAGGAACGACAGTGTCTGTGCCGTGCCCATGAGCGTCTAGATGGACGCCCACTGACTGAAATTAAGATCCTAGGTCCCTGGCCACGGCGATCGTATGCGGTGAAGGCCTCCTAGGCACTGCTTTGCTTTATGAAAAGCACAGGACTGATCGAAAGGCTATGATTTTTTGTTATGAGATATGATGGTACTGTACTGTCATCACCCATCCCTCTCTCACCCACAACTTTTATACCCACCTACCCCTCTCCCCCAGTGCAGGGTAGCAAACCAGTTCCTTTACCGGTTAACCTCCCTGCCTTTCCTCCTCATCTTCCTCCTCTTGGAGAAACATTATGAAACGGAAGCAAGAATGGTCAGGGAATAAACATCAGGTAATGAGATCCTAGACACAATCAAGAAACCTAAATGTACATGAGCAGGCTAACAGGTGGTATCTAAGGGTGACAGACTGGATTCCAAGAGGGAGCAAGCGAAGAGGGTGGCGGCAGAAAGTGAACGGATGAGATTATGGAGTTTAGAGCTATTAGTTGTCTGCATCTGGCACCAGGACCGAGTTAGAGGAATATGGGAGAGGTCTATACGCTGCAGGGGGGGGGGGGGGGGGAGGGAGGGGGTGCAGTCAGGCTAATGATGTTGATGAAGCAAAGTCTTCAATAAAACGGACGTAGCTACGGATATATGTCCCAAAACGTTCAGCGCATATTTTGTTGGCGGTCTTTGATCTTTTCAGCTCTACATCAGGAAACTGCTGATTCATAGACTGCAATTTGTTACGCAACCCCTTTAGCAGTGAAAGGCAGTCTTACCCTAAAGCTAATTTTTCCCCATCTTTAAAGGGGCTTGAGCTCACCTTTTCCTTTAAATGGTCTAAATCATGTTTCCAGAAGACATCGGCTCTCTTCTGTGCAAGAATTAGCTTAATGAGCAGAGCACCTACAGTAGGCGCGTATCAGCCGAGCTATTTTGATCATGACACCTGGTAATAATAAATTAGCAGACGAAGATTGAGAAAGCGCTGGACATGTTGCACAATTAAGTTTCCGTCTCACGCCGCTGTGGCTCAGTCGTCGAGGTGTCGACAGCTTCAAGGACGAGGGTTAAATCCCAAGAGCAAGGGTTTCCTTTTGATAGAGGCGAAATAAAAAGCGTCCTTGCACTGTGCGATTTCAGTTTATGATAAAGATCTGCACACGGTCGAAATTTCCGAGGCACTCTACTACCGCTTTCCATATAGCCTTAGCTGCTTTCTGGAGTTATTAAGCCTATAAACCAAACCGAATAGAATAGTTCAATTCAATTCAATTTTATTATATCCGTTTAGTATATTCCAGCTTATACATACAGAAGGAGGTCCCAGAGTCAGTGACTGTATCGGGACCTCCGATAAATGACAGATAGCAATTAGTATACAAGACAGCAATATAGCAATAATTCACGGTAAAATAAGTTGAACGTAGACAATAAATGAGTTCATAATAAAAATAACATTATTTTGCAACAAAAAGTACACTGAGCAAGCAAGTTAAACACCAAATCAAACAGTAATAAAATATATGCATAAAAAGGCATGGCAGTACAGACTTTAAACATGTTAAACCACACAAAAATGCATACCACGTAAAGCTGATAACATAGTCATTATTCAGTATCAGTTTTCTGTTGTTAAAAAGAATTGTTTAACTTCGGATGCAAATCTGTTTTTTCTAAGAGATTTGACGATGGATGGTAACGCGTTCCAGACCATGATAGCAGAGAAATGAAAAGTTTGTTTCCCATAATTTGTTCGTACTCTAGGTAGTAATAAATTTTTATTTCTTGCGAATCGCGTTTTGTTATCATTTATTAGTGAAATCTGTGGGATAAGTGATACTGGAAGTTCGTCGTTTAGTAACTTGTAGAAGAATGTGCATAGGTTGTATTTAACGAGTTCAGCGACTGCCAGGATTCCATGATTACGAAGTAAATGCTTAGCGCTAGAATCATTGAAGGTGTAAGTAATTATTCTAAGTGCCCGATTTTGAATAGTTTGTAGAGAAAATAAATGCGTGTTATAAGTGTTTCCCCAGGCTACAATGGCGTAGGTGATGTGGGAATGTATGAATGCATAATACAAAGACATCAGTGTAGAATGTGAAAAGAAAGCTCGTGCTCTGATTAGTATGCGTATGCCATATGCTAGTTTAGTTTTGACGTGGGCAATATGCAGGGTGGTTATAAAACTGTTAGGGTGGTTATAAAACTTAATGTGTTCCTAGCTATCAGATAACCAAGATCTAATTACCTTACATGTCGCCACACTTGGAACTGTGTAAACACTCCTGCGATCTCATGCATATCATTGAGAAGTGATCCCTGTAATAAAGAACCACCTTGCCACTGATAGTTCAAAGCAACAAACTAAGCCAGCTCTGTTTCCTACTGACCGTTGCGTCGCTAAGATTATGTGGAAAAAATACTCTCGGATGTTCGCTTTTTCGAGCTATAATTTCCCTCACACTTAGTGGTAAGTTTTGTTTTCGAGTGAGAAACTAACAGTTAGTTCGAGCGTTGTCCTTTAGAGGATACACTGGCAGAAAAGTGACGCTCGCCCGCCCTCATCTCATCTCGGCGACTACAGTTTGCTATGGGGATAAGCACAAGTGGTGAAGAGCCTTCGGCGCATTGGAGGGAGAGGCTAGCGCCGCATTTCAGTGAGGTCAAAGGAAAATTGCTAGACACGGCGGTGGAAGCGTGAATTAAACGCAGCGCCTGTGGTGTGTTGCCACGTCCTTGTTTTCGCGCTGTTTTTTATCCTCGTTCTTCGGGCACCAATTATACCGCCAAAATGCTATCTTGGCGCAATAACGCGTTTGACATAATCTCGCAAAACTACTAAAATGATTCAAAGTTTGCGTGAGAAAGCGCCCGCGACCTATTTATCGACCTACACGTTTATCGTGTGGTAGTGGGCGCTCCGCCACTGTTTCGTACTCCGTTTGCCCTCATTTCTGCGCAGGATAGTTAAAGTGCGCTGTTTTAGTTACGACGGCGTTTTAGCACGAAATGCCTGAAGCGTGTCAGGAACGCGATCAAACCATACACCGGAAAATGGGCACACGAGCATGAGAGGCCTAGGAGACGCTCAACGAGGTAGATGCCTGCGAGACGTCAAAACAGGGCTCGAATGTCAGAACTTCAGACGTAACACTGATGCAGTTAACCATTCAGCATAGCTCTTCACTTTGTAACGCAGCTCTTCGGCGCCCGTCCATGGCTTGAATGGCTTCGCGGTCGCCGTAACTTGCGGGCAGCTATTGGAATGCCTATTAGCCCCTGTCACAGTTGGCACTAGCCAACCTGGGGCACAATATTCCGCTCGACGACCCGCAAACCTCAATGGTCTTCCGGAACACAGAAGTCTCGAAAAATCTGGTGCATGATAACGCTGAGATCAGGATTTCGCGTCCTTAGAGGCGAAGCTTAAGTGTACCCGGGACAGGACGCACCGGCTGATCACCCTATAGAAGTGGCAAAGGCCAACTTCGGGCACAAGATTTTGCTCGGCTTGGAGCAGCCTTCCACGTTTATACGGAACATTGAAGTCTAAGGCAGTTTCGTCAATGGCAGCGTATAGAGATACTGAGGGACAGTGCACGTTCCGGGGCCCTCGAAATTGTTGACTGCCATTACTGCTGTGGCACTCGCAAAGACCCCAACTGATCAGAGGGAGATCTATCTTCGTAAAGGTCTGTCTGCACTACCCATCGGCCTGTTTGTTGCTTCCAATGAAGTTGGTTAAATGTGTGCCGCAAAATTAGACATCGACTTGCTGATAGAAACGGTCAGCTGCAAGCCTACTGCTTTAACCAAACAGTTCATACATTACATGCGCCACGCATTAGGCGCACATAGATCCACACCAAGTTTAGAAATGGAGCATGTTGAAATGTAAAGATAGACGAGAACTTTGTACTACTTTTGCGCAAAAAATCTCGCTTTCACGCTTTCCTAACACTGGAATGATGATCTAGTGAAATTCTTGTATATACCCCCTCTTAATGATCCAGCCACTGGTGCATCAGATAGGACATATCTCTATCCATTTCTCCAACCACAAGGCTTCCTTCATCACAATCAAAGACTCAGGGAAGTGTTATCTTGAAGAAACAATCAAAGACTCGGGGAAGCGTTAACTTGAAGAACGTAGGGGTGTGGGGAGTAAAATGTTTGCTTTTTAACTGTACATAACCGCAGGACTCTGTGCAATTGTTTGCTTCAATATAACACAGAACCAAAACAAAAACATTCAGGTCAAATTTTGCATTATTGAGAACCATAATCGCAGATCTATTTTTAGGAAAAAGCGCTACTAGGCTAGCAGTATACAGGGCCTCTGCCGGCGTCTCTGTGAAGTATCTGCCACGGCACTGCGACGAGGGGTTTGCCATTAAATGCAACGGTGAGATAAAAATCCAGCCTCCAAGGACTCTTGGATCCAGAGTTCAGCATGCTGCCAGTATGCAAAGCGTGCGTGTTGCTCGGCTTAAATATGGCTCTATATCTCTGTCAGTCATAGAAACATGTTAAACACTGACTGCCAAGAGGCAGTTGACAGAATTTAATAAATAAATAATCACGGTCTTCCTCACTTGCACCCCTCTGGCAGGTAGCATGGTAGTGCACTAATTGGCTGGCAGGTTCTGGTGACGTCACAAGGTTACTTGCGTTTGTTTACATTACACGTGTTTGTGACGACAGTAGTGATGTAAGTGTCACGTGTCTCAGACGTAGAAAATCGCATGATGAGCCGGGTGAATTCAGTCTGCTTCAGAACGAATAGGGACCTGTTCCTCCCCGACAGTTATCGGAGGTTGAGATACGCCGCGTCAAGCGGTGTGAACAGCGAGCGCCAAGACATGTGCAATAACGTCATATATCCGTCTACCAAGATAGACTACGCCAAGCTAGGGTATTCGCAAGTTCTAGCAATATGTTTAGCCACGTTAAACCTCGGCATTTCTTTTTTACTAGTTTGGTAAGAGTTCCATGCCTGATTTGGTTAGAAATGATCATTTGTCCCTCTTCTGCGGTGACTGCCAACTAACGCAGCAAGCTTTCGCTGCAGCAATACCGCTAGTGCCATCACGCGCCTATAAAAGGAACGCGTGCTACCACTACCACTCTGGAACGTTCGTTCCTCCAACGAGCGCCAGATGACGCTAGAATTTGCCATTGTGAGCGTACGCAGCCCCTGCAGACAATGTAGACGCTTCAATTAACTCCGACCGACCGAAGTACAGATATTACTACTAAATGCCAACTCAGTGGCACATTTAACCGCAAGTGAACGGCAAAGGCAGAGGAAGTTCCCATATGCTCTAAGCAACGCTGCGGCCGACACGTAATCGCTCATACACTGTCGTAAATACTCCTAAATTCGAACAAACACAGCGCTAGTAGATTTTAAGTAACGAATTACCACACCACAATCTCTACAAAGCAGCCAAATATAATCATGCTGTGTCTGCCACTGTCAATAGGTGCGGGAAATTTCCTTCAGTTGAGCACATATACCAACAAGCACTGACTACTTTGTAATCATTGCTGCGGCACACCATGTCTAGAGTAACCGGCTAGCCAAGTCCTGTAATAGTGATGCTCAATGCAGCCTTATACGCACTCCAAGAATGGGACACATACCAGCAGGTAGTGGGTACGGCACAAGCACTTTAGAGACGCTGAGTAGAACCCTTCCCGCTGAGTGGCGTCGGTGGTGTCTCCTCGTCCTCTCGCGTATCGCTTGTAATGAGCTTGTACGTCGATGACGTCATCCGCAAGGAACTTGAGGAGGACGACAATCTCCAGCAGTACCACGCATAACGCACACATCCACAGCCAGGCTCCGAGGTAGCTGTCTCGCATAAAGCTTCGCATGTGTGGTCCATTGTTGTCGTAGCTGATCTGCAAAAAGCAGCAAGTGTGACGCGCGCTCTAGAACTCAAGACTGTACGAAATCGGTTAAGCTGACTGTTTCATTGGTGTCTGCAACGGCTGTTTACCACATCTAAACAGAGATTGAATGTAATTTCCGTGTTCCGCCTTTGTTGACAATGCGTAGGAAAGGGTATATGCTCTCCTCTGGAGGACAACCCTAGCGAAAAAACCGTATGGGTCACAATAACATCATACAGATTTCTCATAAAAACTCATAATAAGCTCATACAAATCTCATTCATTCTCATATATTTCTCATACATTGAACGATATTTGTATGAGATTATATGAGAATTATAAGAGCTTAGCATGAGAAATCTGTATGAGGTTATTGTGACTCATAGGGGTTTTTAGTGCCTGCAGTGCATGCACCAAACAGTGGTCTAAAACTCGCAAATATATTCTGTTGCTGACTGCACTGAGGGCGCAGAAGGAGACATTGTGTAGTGCATCAAGGAAGTGAGCCACTTTTCTCTCTCAAGTAGCACCTGGATCCAAAGATTACAGTTTATATAGATGCTCACTACGGGGACTAGAGCGCTTGAAGCATCGGTAATAGTGACTTGTCGGCTAATTTGCTACTCTTACAAAGCATGCAGACGCCTAAGCTGACAATGCAGACAAAGAGGCTTCCTGCAGGGTCGTATATGTTCTGTAACGGTTCTTTGGTTGCTTCTTTTAAAGTTTCAACGTGATCTCAACTGCCGCTGCGCGTGCAGTTGTTTCCTTGTGCGTGATAGTGAGTACGCGACTGCGCCAAGACTAGCTTAGAGAGACTGACTGGACATCTCCTACGTGCACTGATAAGTACGATTGCTAAGGCTCAATATTCATAGAGTCGACAAAGATGTAATATTAAAACAAAGCAATTTTAGTACGAAATAAAACGGCTAGAAAAGCGAGACACGGCCAGCACGTCCTCTGTTTCTTTAAGAATTCAATCCCATGAGGCGTTCCGCAAAACATTTACAATCTGCGTATATATGAAACTGTACCACGCATGAGTAGCCCGGGCTTCTGTAAGAATGTAAACACTCGTGGGTGTTTTTATTCGTATTATCTTTTCTTTGGTGGTAGTGAAGAAAACTGGCGTGACACCGCTGCAGTGGACCAAGAAATAAGGGATCTTTGTGAGATTGCGTACCGACTCTCGTGAATCTCAGGCTTCCACGCGAAATCTTCGCAAAGAGTACAGATGAAAACTTACCAACACATTCTGCTGCGTAGTTTACCGTCATTAACCGAGAAATTAACATTTTTCTCTTTACCATAGGACGCGGGGCCGTAGACAACACACGAGAGGACATGGTCTCAGTTTCGCATAGGACGTGATTCATAACAGACGGCATACCTGGAAAGGCTCGACGTTGTTTGAAGTGGAGAGCATCTCATACAGGCAGGTTCCAGCCCGGAGCAAGTCCTCCCTCGAATGGCCCAGCGACTTTTTCCACCACGCTACCGCGATGGTTTTGTCGCTGTACAGGTCCGGCAGTGTCCGGGGAAGGCAGCCGAGGGAGCCGAGGCAGTTTCTGTAGCTCTCTTGGGCGTCCAAGATCATCGCCTTGTCAAACTGTCCCCGTATAGTCTGAGGAGAAAACCCAGTGCAGCTCCATGTTTTTATAGCACTCCCGGGGATTCCACTGCTGACAGTCGTAAAGGGCACGCTCAAGTTTGTTCGTATGCCATGACTCCACGCAATATATTACAGCAACATCTGTTGATGATGATGATGACCTCAGACAAAATGGCACATACAACAACATCTGTCCATTGCCACATTCGTGGAAATGGAGGCGTCGTCGTCGTCGTCTTGCTCACATACTGCATCCGCGCACAGCATAACCATTTGCTTCACCCAGCAACGCTTATATAGACGTAGTCACTCTTGCTCCGCTTCCTAGTCTCAGTCATTTATGTTTATGTTTTACGGGGTTTACGTTCCGCAGTGACTCATGACATGAAAGACAGACTCCGGAAATTTCGACCACCTGGGGTTCTTTAACGTGCACCGACATCGCACAGCCCACGGGCGCCTTGCTTTTCATCTCCATCGAAAAGTGGCCGCCCCGGCAGGGGTGCGATCCCGCTAGTCACTTATTTACGCGCCGTATACTTTCTCAACACGCTCACAAGCGTCATCTGTCAGATCTCTCTTGGCTTATATCTAACAACAAAACACTCTCCTAACCCCCCTCTCCATCCTCTACCTATAGTCACTGTCCTGTCATGGTGCACCCGTACCCGAAACACACCGTATAGCATTTTAGTGCTTGTTTCAGTTATTTGTAGCATATAAAGGGCATTCATACGGTCGGAGTTTATATATTATGGTTCTCCCTTCGAGAAGCCGTTTGGAAACATCCACAGCGAGGCATGCAAAAGAGCACAGAAAGTTTTCTTAGTCCGAGCATACCCTTGCCGCGCAATATGTATAGCACTGTAGAATGAGCGTGTGTTTATGCTACTTTTTTTTTCTACAAAGCATAGGGACACTTAAATGCGCCGTCGGCGTCATCCGAACTACGCCTTTTGAAATTTGAACGCTTGTACCAAATCTCATAAAATTATCCCTGTAAGTAACACTCGCAAAAAAAAAAAAAAAAAAAAAAAAGATCATTCAAGGCAAATGCGCGAAGTTTGGTAAACACGAAGTATATGAGCGAGTACATCGTGTTTCACTCACCCTTCCGTTTAAGGTTACATTTTCAAGTTCAAACTTAGGGGCAATAAGGGGTAACGGTGACTGAGAACTTTAGCGGTAGCGCATTATAGAATTTTGGGGCCGCTTAACGTACCTTAAGGAGAAAATGCGAAGCGGTGTGTTCGCTACTTTGCGCACTGATGTCACTTTATGTAGATGACATGAAATGCTCAACGCGGAGGAGTGACAGTTATACTCAATCAGTTATTGGTTGTGGCGATAGCATAGTGCTCTAGTGTGTTAGCCAGATAAGCGGATCTTATCGCGCTGCCACAGGATCAAAACCAAGTCGCGACGCATTTGAGACTATATAGATTTTATTTCGAGGTCACGGCATTTTTTCCTCTTCTACGGCTATCCTGCTCTCCCTTGCGTCCCATCTGGTTATTACCAGACCAACACAGCTCAGCATAGGGGCTCACTGTGGCACTGCGTGTTAACGCGTTAAAATATCAACCACATTCACCCACATGACACTAACACACCTTCACTACACCTGCCTCTACTGTGTACCCAGTGTCCACATATGACGCCACCAATAAGACATTATTTTTCAAGAGGTGAAGCAGCGAAATAACATGCAGCGATATTCCTTCACCACTTGCAGTGACATGAGAGCGTTATTTCATGTCATTTCAGCTTCATGTTTTATGTCCAATCAGTAATCAGCTCGTACCTGGTAAGAACTGTGGGTTGCCGGGAAACCACACGTAAACTAAAGGCCAGTCAGCTACCTTTCATGCCATCATGCCTTCATGCATTGCCATGCATTTTTACTTTTGGGTGGTTTCATGACCCGCACTGCTATCTTCATGCCTCCTGAAAGCCATTCAGTAATTTTCCTTTCCGTGATTCACTGCGTCGTCCTCACTTTAATCTCGGGCGCTTTCATTAACCTCTGAGTTCCTGCCATGTTTAGACAACAAGCGTTTCGACAAAAGAACAAGCACTCTTGACGATACACTCCCATACTACCCACATGCTCCAAACGCTCGTACTACCAAACGATGGTATCCGTTTCGACAAGATAACTATACCACATGGCCGGAAATCGGAGCTTAATGAACGCGCTCGAAATTAAATTGAAGATAGCGCAATGAGTCGCTGAGGGGCGAAATGAGTGTTGGAATTTTAGAAGGCATGTAGAGAGCAGGGCGGGTCACGAAACCATCAAAATTTAGAAAAGCGTGCACAGAGTGTATGATATGTGTTCAGTTTACTTGTTTCCAGGAACATCTTATCGGAAGGAGCCCGATCGCGGTGGATCAGTGGTTAGGGTGCTCGACTGCTGATCCCAAGGACATGGGTTCCATACCTGCCTCCGTGAACCCTTTTTATGGAGGCGAAAAGCAAGGCGTCCGTGTACTCAACGATGTCATTGCACGTTAAAGAACCATAAGTGAAGGAAATTTACCCAGCCCTTGACTACGGCTCCTCTCATAGCATGAGTCTCATTGGGAATTTAGAACCTATAAACCAAACCAAATCTTCTCTTCGTATATTTTTGTTTGATGAAATGTGAATATTTTGGGATCAAAATCAGCACATGTATTTTGATTTCTGAAGTCTGCTCTAATGATATTCGCCAGTAATTAGACTCGGATGGCACTGATTTTTACTGCAGGTAAGATTCGATTGTCGAGCGTATGAGAATGCAGATGTTTTCCCTCTAAGTACGTCTGTCAACACAAAATGTGCTAAAGAACCGCGCTCACCTTAATGCCTGAGGCCAGCACGACAAAGGCGAGCTTGGCCGGAAAGAACAACGATAGACGGAAAAGCAGCTTGACATGGAGAAAGACGCCGAAGTGCCGGCCAAAGTTCGCCTCGCGCATCCACATGATGATCGCGAACATCGTGACGTCGACCACGCCCGTGTGAGCGATGGACATCAACACGAAGAAGACCGGAATCTGCAGCTCCTTGGCTGGACGCGGCCAAGTGTACGACCCGTTTTGAAGCAGCAGCCAGTGTAGAAACGCCAGGAGCGGCAGGAACTGCGGAAGCCGGAGAAAACATGGCAGGTGAGGCGTTGGCCTCCTTCCGTGTACGCATCCCACATGTGCACGTGAGTGTGAGGGGAAGGGGCAGGGTCACGTGGCCACCGGGATAAAAGAAATATTGGCTACGTGGATTGCCATACTTACGCCATGGTACTCCTGATGGTCATGAAATTCCCTTTAAAGACTGGTTTGGAGGCACAAGCGGCCGCTAACGGTGCTAGCGCTAAGCAAGAACCGAGAATGGCAGACATCGCTAGCAGCATATGGTGTGGTATAAGCAGGAAAAACGAGTCCGCGCTGTCATCAACCCTTTCCCATAAATAATGCGAAGTTTAAGTCAAGTATACTCTATCCGTCGCATACTGTAATCACAGCCTGCTTAACGCTCATGTAGAGAAAGCTCACTGCCATCCAGACCATGGCTGGACTTAAGGAGTATCTGCCATGCAGAATAGATCATTGAAACTCTACTTAAACGCATTTTTTGTTTTGTGCTCCATAAGCTAAAAAATATGGAGGATATCGCAAAGCAATGCGTGATAAGGCTGCGTTAACTCACAGTACTCAGTTAATTAGTGTTGCACTCTTCAGCAAACATTAATGCAAGTTTGACACTTCTTTGCTCTGTAATGGGATTGTATGACATGGTTTAATGCGTGGCTAAACTGACTGCAACTTATGCCAGCGAACGCGTCAGAACTTCGCGCTTGTTCCATGCGTGGCACACCAGTGTAAGCACAGTGCATTCGACTTCTCTCGAGACACTTCTGCGGCAGAGTGTTCTTTCATGTGGTCATTTTTTTCAGCTGGTGAATGATTCATTTGGGCGTGCATAGTGTTGCCTTTGTTCAGCAGAGTTCAACTGTTCGAGAAGCGACGATTGTACGGCGTTTCGCCAATAATTACGCCGACACTGATCTAATAATCGATAGAAAATGCGAAGTGCTTACCGCAGAATTCTGAGCAATCCATCTCCCGTTCTTATGCACCGAAACTTGCGGTAAAATGTGAGGACCGAGGGCCGGGTGGGAGAGAGGGAGGCGGGGCTATTCCCGAACGGCACCGTATTCAAGATGGCTACGACAAGATTTATCCGCCAGTCTAGTTCACTGTACCCACCAGAAAATATGTAGAGCGGCAGGCACATGGTTTTAAACCTTTATCTCTGATCTGGCTTAGAGTTGTGCGTTGAGACATCGGCGCGGTGCCGCCATGTGTTATCGCTGTGCCGTCGCACCATATAAAAAAATACTTTCAGTGCGCTGCAGAACATGCGCTGGAGAAATTGCTACTTATGTTTACTTTTATTTTTGTTACATTTTTTGCCTGAACGCTGTCCCGCGTTCTTACGCTGTACAAGAATCAAACACATTCGTAGGAAGTCGGCGTAAATAAGAGTGGTTAGCGCGCTTGGCTAGGGCGAGGATGGTGGCTCGAATCCTGTCGCGTTTTTAATTTTCTTATTAATTATTGACAGCTTTGAGGACGCGCCGTCATGATACGCCCTGCTCCCGACTCCTCTACACGCTCTCGTGAGGGAAGAAATACTTGCGCATTAATAAGTTAGCGATTTTCTTATTCACGATCGGCTTTATAACATTTTGACGCCAGCTAGGTAAGCTCCCACCCACAGCGGCCATCTGCTCTTTGGTTCTCGTGCATTGAATGACTTGCTCGCGATGGTCATCCTATCGCGATGGAGTAGCCTTTGAGCAAGGGCACATGCGGGCAATTCGGCGCCGTGCGGGTGCAGTTTTTGTTTGTGATGTTTTGATAGTTTTCAAACTGCATTGGATTCTTGGACAGTGTAAAAGGGTTGCGAGGGAGTGTGGGGAGAAGCGATTGTTCGAAATTATGTCCCTCTACAGCTCTACCGCTGTCTTTTAAGCTAGTAACCCCGTCGGAAACAACTACAGAAACTTTTCTGTTGTTACAACAGAACTTCTGCGTGGTTTTTGACGAGAAACCTGTTGTGACAACAGAACATTGTGTAGTAATATCAGAAATTTCTGTAGTTAGAACAGAAAAGTCCGACAGAACTACAGACAACAGAAATATACCACAGAAAAACTACAGAACTACAGAAAAATTTGATAGTTACGACAGAACTACAGGGTATTTTGTCGTATTTTTGACACAGTTCTGTAGTTTTTTTCGACTGGGTAATTTATAATAAGTCATAACTTACCCTTCACCGTCCCCGAAAGTGGCATGCGAGCCAAAATAGATTGCTCCTTTCACACGCAAAATATGGTTGGTTGGTTTGTGGGGTTTAACGTCCCAAAGCAACTCAGGCTATGAGAGACGCCATAGTGGAGGACTCCGGAAATTTCGACCACCTGGGGTTCTTAGTAGGAAGTAGACAAAAATAAGCGTTACCTAGCAGATGAAGATGCACGGCTTTTGGCATTTAATCGGCGGGGCATACTGCGTGCACAGCCGCAAAGCTGCGCATTGGGTCTTGCATAGTTTACTCATTGGAGGACTCTTTTTTAATTTAATGTCTGTCTTCCTATAGTACATCATCATTCAGAATTGCGTGCTTAAGTACGCATTTAAATACTATATCGGAGTATTCTTTAACACAATATTGTAAATTATTTTCATAACGTACTCGTTGCCGCCATCGGCAGCTTTGTATGCTAAAGTTTACGAAACTAAATGTTTTCTACAGGATGAATAATACTTATAGCAAAATGGGCCTTACGCTCGGCTTTACGCGCGGTTTTCAGCGCTATGAAAGGTAGCGGTGACTTGTACCAGTCAGGATGCTGTGGACGTACGGCATGAACGAGATCGCACGTGCCTGTCGACAGGGTTATAGCAATAGGAAACCAGTCGTGTAGTACGCGTCATCCTGACTGGTGCAACTCACCTTTGCCTTTCGTAGGCCTACAAAGAGCTGGTGAAAGAGGTATAGGGCCCCTCCCACACTACTGCCATATCACACGAAACGATACAGTACTGCGAACCCTATGAAATGAAGCACCAATATAAGGGAGAGGGCACGGAGGAGTTGAGGTAACATCGCATTACTGAGAAGGAAAAAATAAGACAAAACTGCCTAGAAATAAAATAATTTACATTTTCACTATCGAACTACAAGAGCCATTCGAGGTCATCCTATTCACAAAATTAGGGCCCTCTAGTTGTAAATCCACAAAGACGTTATTCACTTTTCATATTCCTCTTTCTACAGCGAGGAAAAGAGGGGAGGATGATTTTTTTAACCGGGGGATAAAGGGCGCGAAGGAGAGCACATGAAAAAGCATCAGCTCACCCCGAAAGCGATGGCGTAAAATGAATATATCTCGGCGTCCTGGGTGAGCAATCGGGATGAAAATCCCCTGACGCGTTTCTTGTTTCCGCTGTTCTCAGCGGCGCGTGCACTTCGCTCGTCCCGGGCCTCATCGCGATGTCCCTGGTTCTCCCTTAGCGCAGCACCAGCCTCCTCACTGTCGCCGACTCCGTCTCTCGGCAGTAGCTCCCAGTCTCCTTCCCCCTCCATCCCTTGCACGGCGGTAGCGGCATCAGTCAACCCTCCCTGGCTCGAGTCAGCCATGACTGGCCCGTCGATGCTGGTGCTTCTTGACGTAATCTTGCACTGCTGTCCGCCGCGAATTTCGTGGTTAGAACAGGGGACGGGAAAGGCTACACCGGCAGGAGGTCGACGCAAAGGCGCCGTTCACGGGCCCTCTGGCTGCGAAGCGCCACTCGCCCCAGGCTGTCTTCGCCTTCTTCGTCACCGCACAGGGTGTGAGACACTTTTCATCTTCTTCTCACTGAAGGTGTGCATCTTCATGTACTGGTAATACTACTGTTATTTGAGTTTTTTTGCCCCCTCTCCACCCCCCACTCCCCTCGGAGTCCTTCTTGAGCGTATTCTTCCGATTCCTAAACGGTGTACCATTTGTAACACGGTAGCGTCAAGCCCCATTATCCGGAGGGTGGTTTGCAGGTGACGTGAGACGTGTAATAAGACCACTAACATCTAGTTTTTAGAAGCTGACCAGAGCTTTTCAATTCTACCAGTTTCGAAACTTCCCATAGAGCCCATGTATCAAAAAACGGCCTTTTCAATCGGTCAAAATTTAGGTGTATTGACTAGTGGCGGCGCTCGCGGCCATTAAAGAAAACGGCGTCAAAGTTGCAAGCTTTCAGGATGTTTATAAATGTGCAACCACCTGGAAAATAAAATTAGTTGAAGAAGTACAGTAGAAAAATTTCTTAGAGATAACAGCTGTCAAATTGATTAAGATCGAAAAGAAAGAAAAAAGTGATTTCCAAAAGGCAATGACGGCAATAGCAAATAGCTTCTATTGACCACTTCTAGACGGCGCGACAATTCATAGGCACCCATCGACCGAGCCATCTCTCGCTTGAGTGCCCGTTCCTCCACAGGTCCGGACAGCCTCCCCGCCGGCCTGATAAAGGGCCTTGGGACGGAGGCCAGAGAACAATTTGCCAGCCTCTTTACGAGCATCATTCAGAGGGCTCCGGTGTCTGAAGACTGGCGGCAAGGAAGAGTCACTCTTGTATGCAAGCGAGGCGGCGACATTGAAAGTCTCCAAACGTACCGCCCAATCACTGTCACGAGTGTCGTGTACCGTCTGTTCGTGTGTGTCGTTAAGGGGTGGCTAAGTGGCTGGGTTGAGGCAGCCAGCGTCCTCGCCGAACTACAAAACGGCTTCCGCCCGGGCCGTCGGTTGGACGATAACCTTTCTGTCCTCACACAGTGTGCCGACAATGCTAGACGGGAAGGACGCTCCGGACCCCGCTACCCGATATATTATTTGGGCTCATCAGGGGCTGGCTGGAAACGAGGCTGCCGACGCCGCCGCCCGCGCGCTCTCTCTCCGGGAAGTTTCCTCCTCCTCCCCCTCCGACCAGGACGCTGATCCTAATCCGGCTTATACATTCAAAGATATCGTAAATTATTACCAATCTAGCCACAGCCTTTACCCCCGCCCATGTAAAGGCCTTTCAAAGGCGGATGAGCGGCTCTTACTCCGCCTCTATACGAACACACTGCTGTGCCCGGCAGCTCTAAAACACTTCGACCCTGCTTTCTCTGGCAGCTGCCCGCACTGTGGGGTGGTGTCTTCGGACATCTACCACATGGTGTAGGCCTGCCCCTCAAATCCGGCTATCCCCCCTCACCCCAACCCAACCCGGGATGACTGGGAGGCGACCCTGCTCGGCTGCTCCGACCTGAAGGCCCAACGGACCTTAGTCGGGCGAGCCCAAGCGGCGGCAGACGCGGTCCCAAACTAGGGACCTCCACCTAGTGTTTGGCCCCGCCGGGGTGGTGCAGTGGTAAGACGCCCGACTACTGTGCCGGGGTTCCCGGGTTCGAACCCGACCGCGGCGGCTGCGTTTCGATGGAGGCGAAACGAAGTGGCGTCCGTGTGCTGTGCGATGTCAGCGCACGTTAAAGATCTCCAGGTGGTCGAAATTACTCCGTAGCCCTCCACTACGGCTCCTCTTTCTCTCTTTCCACTTTCATTCCCACCTTCTTCCCTTCCCTTACGGCGCGGTTCGGGTGTCCACAGAGCAAGTGTGACAGTTACTGCGCCTTTCCCTTCCTGTGAACCAATTTAACTTTATTTTAACCTAGTGTTTGTGAGGGTTGGCCCCTTCAGGGTCAGCTCATGCATAACCTCCTGTATTTGTATCCTATATAAATGTTTTCCACCACCACCACCTTGCTATGCTGCTTCCCTAACGTCGAGTAGGCATATGGTAACGTCCCACACGCCACCCTGTTCAAACGCCTGTCGGAGCTTGGGATGCCTGAAGAGTTACTACGCACCATTCTCCGCCTGTATGGCAGGAATGAAATCGTAGTACACTTCGGTGACGCAGTATAAGCTTCCATCACTGTAGCGAAGGGCTTGCGTCAAGGATGTCCCCTCTCCCTACTCCTATACATCCTATATGCCACAAACATTGAGCGGGCCCTGCTGCAGGCACACACGGACTTCCACCTGCCGTACTCCACCAGTGGATGTGATGAGGAGCACCGGTTCACAGGCCTAGCCTTCGCGGGTGACCTGGTGCTGACGGCGGAGTCGCAGGCGGACATGCAAGCTCTGCTGCACGTGTGCTCCGCCGAAATTAAGCAGCTAGGCCTGAGGTTCAGCAGTCGGATGTCTGCCGTCGTTTGGCTGGCGGGAGAAGGGGCGGAAACAGCAGACCTCACATTGGGTGGGGATAGTATCCCGTTGTGCAAGGCGTTCAAGTGCCTCGGGGTATAGATAAGCGCAGAAAAGGGCATGTACGACCTACATGAGACGCATCTTCAGCAGGCCGCTCTGAAGGCGCAGTCCATACTTTGTCGCCGCTAACTCTAGGGATGCATCCGATACATCATGATTAGAAATCTGTGGAAGCTGGTTCATGTGCCGGGACTCACATTCGCCAACACGGTGGTGTGCCTCTCGGCAGCACCAAGGGATTGGCTGGAGCGGCATCATCGAGAGGTGGGCCGCACCGCGCTCGGATGCCATGGCCGGGTAGTGAACAAGGCCATTCAGGGCGACCTGGGGTGGTCGACCTTCAAAGCCCGGGAGGCAAAGAGCAAGTTGGTTTACCTCAGCCGCCTGCGGTTCCTGTCCCGAGACCGGTGGGCTCGCCGGGTGTTTGAATACCTTTCAGCAACATGCCTCCAGACGACATGGGCATGCCGCATATTCCAGCTGGAGAAAAAGTGTGGCATTTTCCAGCAGCAGATTGTGGCCGACACCGCGACCAGGCGACCGATTTAAGTGCATGAGCACGTTCAGCTAGCTGAGCGAGAGGTGCGGGCTGAAAAATGGAGAAGTCCACACTGACTCTTTACCGCCTGCACAAGACCGACATCGAGTTTGTGCCACCATACGAAAACAGTGGTGCTAGCAGCCTCCTATTCGAGGCTCGGGCTGGGGCTCTCCGGACGGTGCAATATCGCAGCCGCTTTGAGGGTACAGTGTCGTGCACGATGTGTCGGGTGTGCCGGCAGAGGCGGAAACGGTAGAGCACCTCGCCCTCAGTTGTATAGGACTCGCGACACCGCCCTTGGAGGGCGCTAGGCTGTCGGAGGCGCTCGGATTTGGCCATGTGGAACCGGCAGCGCGGGCCAGGCTGAGTGGTTTGCCGTGGTGCGAGGATACGACTGATGGGACCCTATGTGCTGAACACTGTGGTTTCTTTTATGTTGTTAGGCTTTTTGATTTTGGTCGGACTCGTGAAAACCGACGTCCAACCGTTGCAAAGGACATGACCGCGACATCATCATCATCATCAACCCGAAAAATGCATACAAAAATTAGTCACTTTTTAAAGCGAAGTTTCCCAGCTAGTATCATCCAAAAGCTCTGAGAGCTGAAAACTTCACTACATTCTGAGATATGGAAGCGTGAGATGGCAATGGAACCTTCAGAGTCCCTTGGCTCCTGAGTTAGACTCTACTTATAGGCTACACAAGCACATTACTATGGCTTAGTAAAGGCAGCGCTTTATATCTCTGTCCGGTGGCCTTTCACGTAATGCGGTAGCTTACGAATGTATGCTGATGAGAATGCTTGGGATGACAGAATGATATGGGATGAGTAGGAACGTTCATTACATGAACGAGGATCCGCAAAGGGATGCGGCAAACGCGAGCCATTAACATTGTCTCGTACAAAGCTTTTGTCCAGGAAATCATCCTGAAATATCTGGGAAATAAACTAGTTGAAGTAAAATGATTATCCGAATAATAATGCAGGAGGGTTTTTTCTGTGTGTATACCTGTGCGGAAAACTGGGGTTTTTTATAACAAATCTGATTTAGGTAATAATTTTTATTGATTGCGAAGAAAATGAAGGAGCAGAAATCATCGTACTCTCTTTGGGCATATTAACTGCGGCGTTGTTGTTGTTGTTGTTGTTGTCCAAATAACTTATGGCACATACCCACAGAGGGGGATCGGCCAAGAATTGGGTAGCAAAGATTTTTTTTTTAATATACTTGCATAAAAAATGATTTGAGGGGTAGAGCAAAGGAAACAAAACGGGAAATAAGTGAAATATAAAATGAAAAGTGGTAACACTCACGGGAGATTGACACTACAATTTTAGAACAAGTGATGTTTAAATATTTAGCAAGGCAAACGATTTGAGTCCAGTAAAAAATTTTGCATGGCGGTAAACACAGACCTGTGACTGTGCCCAAGGATTGTGGCGCCAAATGATAACAATGTCGGGCTGCTTAAACTAAGGCCAAGCTGTTGCAATGGCCTTTCCATCAACTGCTTTCTCAGCGTAGTAAAGCGGCGGCAAAACAATAAAAAGTGATCTAATGTTTCTTGTTCACCGCAGCGAGGTTTCGAAGAAACGTCCTAATAAATATGAAAAATGGACATCTTTTAAGATCTGATGACTACCTGCATCTAAATTATTCTTGGAATAGAAAATTATGTCATTCACGGCAACTTGAGATTTCACTAACAAGGCTGCGATGCCGTATCCCACCTTTAAATTTCTATCTTTACAGGTCTGGTTTGGCACTGTCTCCCGTCTGCGCATTTTGCGGTGAACTGCGGCGTAAGGGAAGGGTGAAGTGCAGAAAGAAGGGAGAAAGAAGCAGACGCGTAACACAAGCTCCGCAAAGCGTCTCACGTGAAACCGCGCTTCGATATGTCGAACTGCACGTTGCCTCTCTGCTAGTGGTGCTTCTACTAACGGCTCTCTTGGATCACTTTGCGCCTTCGCAGAATGCGTTATGTGCCCTGGGCAGTTGGTAGTGATACTAGGGGTAGCAATAGTAGTGCAAGTAGTGCGTGAGGAGGAAAACATTCGATGTTCTTGAGAGTGGCCTTCAATCTGCTGTACACCCTTTCCATGCCCCGTTGCTTTCATGCAACAAAACTAACAAAAGATTAGCGTCTTTTGCTTTCGAAGGTATTCCGGAAACCAGATGCGCCTCATTCTTTTTCGGTGTTATTATGCAAGAGCGTAATGGGCTCGCTGTGTCGAAAAGAGGTCACCGTACGCAAGTTTGAGAGGGAGCTTTCAAGGAGGAGTCTTCTAGAAGAGAGCTTTAATATACCGCGATCCGTTACCATGATCCGCCACGGCGAATTCCACTGCGCATGCCCAGATCTGTTTGGTGCCGATGGATGGAGCCGCATGCCGGACGTCGGCACATAGACCTGCCACGTTGGAACCAATCTGCGCATGTGTACTGGCCGCGCGCGGTAAAGGGCCATGGTCACCGATCGCGGATTACGATGTACTAAATCTCTAAAAACGTGTCAGGTAAAACGTGGCGCCTGCATGTGCGGCCACCACAACTCCGAGGCCTGATACGCCGTTGCATATAGATGGCAACCCTGCATTTAACAAATTAGACCTAAAAACGCCCAGTGAGCTGTTTGCTGTCAGTGCACCAGAGGGTGGCATCTCGCTTCAAGAAGCGGATCTCTATCGGAAGGAGCGTCTAGGTTGCAGGTTAGCTTACCTCTTCCCAATTTTACAAATCAATTACCGATACATCGAGCTATTTACCATTCTGATTTCTCTCCACTTAATTTTATTTACATGCAGATAGAAATGAATTGGGGTGGTGGTGGTGGCTTGTCACTGCTTATCAAAACTCGCCTACCTTTCTCGACAATGCCCTCTCCACCAGAAACAAGCTGCGTGTGGTGGAAAACTTTCGTAAATAACTGATGTATTAAGCACGAAATGCTGTTAGCTCCCGCTGTCGTGGCCTTGGGGTAATGTCGAGCCAAAACCGAAGGACATTAATTTCCCGCCGTCCAGTACCCTCATTGGGACGTGCTACAAAGAACAATTAAAAAAGAGCTACCACTAAACCCTTATGGCATCCGGTTTTTACCGGTGGAGAACGAAGACGTACCCTATGATTTAATAATGCTTCTGGGCCTCCACAGCTTGTGGAAAACACGGATGCAAGTAAGGCATGAAGATATTAACATTCGCAGTGTACGTGAAAATTTTGTTGAAAGTGCTGTTTACCTACGGGAATGTATCTGCGCGCTCCCCTACCCACCACAGTGGGCAGAAGTTCTGGATGACATGGTAAAATTGAAGAAATTTTAACCTCACACGCGTCAGCTCAAGGGCAGCTGAAGTGTTTTATTAAGTGTGACAATTTGTTTTTCATGTATACCTCGGAAATAAAGAAAAAAAAAGCCGGGGTGGCGCAGTGGTTACGGCGCTTGACTACTGTTCCCAAGAACGCGGGATCGAATCCTGGCCTCTGCGGCCGCTTTTCGGCGGAGGCCAAAAGCAAGGCGCCCATGTGCTGTGCGATGTCAGTGCGCGTTAAAGAACTCCAGGTGGTCAAAATTTCCGGAATCCTCCACTACGGCGTCCCTCATAGCCTGAGTCGCTTTGGGACGTTAAACCTCCACCAACCAACGAACCGAAATGTGACCACTTCGTCTGCTGCTGCCAGAAATTTATCACAAGCCGCAAAAGTACCACAAACTGATTTAGGACTCCATACGACGGCACCTTATGTCCTTGGCCCCTAATGTGATGCGGCTTCGGCTGCGCATGGCACAATAGCCCTACTAATGTACCTCCCGGACATGGGTTTGACACGCACTCTGAAAAGCCTATTTGTTTGCGAGTGTTATGTTTACTTGAACTTCGTTTCCCCTTTCTTCAACGTCAGGAGCAGCATGTCAAGTAGACTAACAAGGAAACTTCTAAGCATTCATTAAGATATGACTATATAACATGCCATGCAGTGTGGGTGTTGGTTGTCGTTCTTTCTCGATAACCACGCTGGCTTTACATATGTCCACATACGCGGCCGCTTTTCAATGGAAGCGATAAGCAAGGCGTCCGTGTGCTGCGCGATGTCAGTGCACGTTAAAGAGCCCCAGCTGGTCTAAATTTTCAGCGCCCTCCCCTACGGTGTCCCTCATAGCCTGCGTTGCTTTGGGACGTTAAGGTATGTCGCCACCTTTGAAAAGGCGTTTTTTTTGTAAAAATGACATTTTTTCTTTTTTTAAATTTCAAACATTCCCGAACATTTAAAAATGTTTTGCAGCAAGAATCATGTTCGTATCTTATTTAGTTCAAAAGTTATAGCCAACTTTCGAACATGTGGTAAACAGTTCTGAAACCGAAACTGATGTGAATGAAGACAAATAATCAGCTATGAAGACAAATATTCAGCTGAGTGTCGCATGACATGATTTCGCGAAATCCATGTTGTGATGAATGGCAGAATTATTTTAAATCAAAAAATACATATTCTAAAGTCCATATCATTTATTGTGCATTGGGCGAGCATCTAACTACCAAACATGCACCGTGAAACCTCTCTTCCACTTCCTCAGTAAGATGTCATCGCTAGAATACTGTCGGTCTCCTCCTACGCATGTACCTATACATGTTGCCCTCCGGTACAAAGATGGCGTCATGCTGTGGTCGCCAGTAAGCGAGCAGTGATTCAGGAGCTCGTTACACGTGTTTTTAGTGAAATCACGTTGCCGTCTCGCAATACATCGGCACGCAACGCAGACAATGAAAGAGTGTCCAAATACCGCCATCGCAAGAATCATCCAGCCGAGACCGCATAGCTGAACTTAGGCAGATTCCATCGCGTTTGCACGGCATGGTCTCCCGGTGGCGCATAGTGTCACGGTAAGCTGGGCTCAGTCACGAAAGAATCCGCTTAACCACGCGACGGTTGCGAACGACAGTCATGCAGGAGGCGATATCCTCTCGTGGTGACGCCACCGCATGGTGATGATCCTGCTGTTTGGTCCCGCCGCCTCCGTAATCTGCCACACTCCACGCTGCGACGTTCCTCGCGACGCATAGCGACATCCGGGACCTTCACGCATGGCCGCGTAAAGTGAAAGCATCGCGCGTGTCACGCCGCAGCAAAACGAGAAGGTCCTCGCAATGAAGGGAGGAAGTGTTCCATCCCACAGCAGCTCACTTCCTGCCCGGGTGGCGTGTCAGTGTGCGCCGCCTACTCAATGCGGGACTGAGAAAAACACGCCCGTTGGGCGACGTAACCGTCAAAACAAACGCGCTGACTGTTCTTGCAGTACGCTCACTAGGTTCGAGACTCGCGCTCAATCAAACCGTGGTTTGTCTCTGGAACTAGAGAAAGAGCTGCTTCTTGTATAGGTCGTTGAAAAGGGAGTGTTGGTCCGTGAGTTTATTATCGTCTTTGCTTACAAGGGGAGTCTTAGTTGTTTGCCAGTGGATCTTGAAGGGTTTCAAGCCTGAAGAACATGACCATCGCCGCTGGATTCGTGCTCCTCGTAATCTGCGCAGTCACGCGAGCAACTGCTGAAAAGGAGGGTGAGTCCTGAAGAATTATCCTTCGTAAAAAAGCCTGGTGACACCTCTGTCAAATAGTTCCCGCAATGCAAAGTCTACATCTCGCCTTTGGTCGATTGCGCCGAATATACATACAACCGATGCACTTACAACAGTTAAGCTCAGGCAAAATTTCATAGCATATTAATACAGGTTTGGTCCCGGAGTCGACATCTTCGTAGCGGAGTGCCCAACTACCTCCTGGCAGAAAATAAAACGATGCGAGCAGTAAGGATCACATCGTAAAACTTCTTAGCGAAAGCGTGAATTTGTAAGCAAGGAACGCTTGTTAGCCGCTAAGGCAACCTGGTGGTTTGAAATACACAACCTAAAGGTCAGCCAGACCTCACAACCTTCGTTATTCCTAGCATTGCTTTAGCATATTATCGAAAGAAGTGTTATGACAGTGCCGTAGCTGCATGTAACTTCTAACTACAATCAAAGTGAGATTTTGTCAGGCCAGGACAGCGGTTGTCCTGCTGTAGAGCTTTGCATAATTATGAGCCACTAAGAATGGTGACGTTTTCAATTACATAGGCAGGTCTGCAAATTTCCGTCTGTAATGTCATGCTATCACTTGCGCAACCAACAAGTTTGCAGGAGTCATACACTCCATATCCCGAATGTATTCCATAGCATACGTACCAATTTTTCTCTTCCTTCTTAAACCCTTCCTTCATCCCTTCATTTTACCAGTGCATAACAGCTTTTCCTGCTGTATGCGGGAATACGCTAGGTACCTTCTCGTTTACCCGACGTAGAATTTGTCATGATAATAGAATCAGCTCCTTAATGGTTGTTTTTCTTCACTGTGGCCATTTACAGGAAGCACCACTTTAAATGGACACAAGTTAGGCTAGAAATACATGTCGATGAGCTTTTGATTTGTTTTGTATTTTTCAAAAACGTACAGGAAGTATACAAAAATCGCTCCTCTAGCACTCCCTACGAAAGAATATTTTAACAGAACGCTGTCTGATTTTGATACATCGCCAAAGTAGTGTCACCTTACTGAGAAAATTGTATGAGGCAATAACCTCACATTTTCTCACAGTCTCACTCAATTCACGTAAGAAATCACATACAAGTCGCATATATAATTGCATAAGATCTCATAGTTACTTGTACATTAACATAAATTATGGAAGATATTTTATGACAATGACGTGACCCGTATGAGAGTCTATGTGATTAGATGAGATTGTGTGAGGTTATTGCCTCGTAGAACTCTTCGTTTTTCAGCACTTATGCATTAATGGACAACCGCAAGGAATGCTTCCAAAACTTCGCAGCCTATACGTTGTCCCCGCTCTTCACAAGAATATCGCCAGTAGCCGTGGCCGGTTCTTGCAGTTTCAGATATTTGGAAACAATTTTCTGCTTTTATCATTTTTTAGTTGACGATTCGTGCTTTCATGTAAGATTATTTATGAAGCGTCCTGTTTAGCCAACGTATGTTCCCAGTTCCCAAGCGGTATTTTCTATACCACTATTAAGGGCTAACGATCCTTCTTAGCGCGTCCGCCATATAATTCTGCAAATCGACACCGCGGCAGTGCGAGCTTGGATAGTGCCGAGAACGTTTTTGGTACTTCGTACTTGTAGAGAACAAGCTTTTACATTTCGAGTCGACGCAAATTATGAAGTTATCGCGGCACACACACACACACGATGAGCATCGAATCCCAAGGGATAGCTAATGTGGGGGGACCCAACTCAAAAGCACAAAGGCACAATGAAATTTTCTATAGAGAATTACATTATCTAGATCACTTCATCTTCACAGACATTCTTCAACGTCTTTGCGTTCATGTGTGCTCACTTCCTCTTCCATAATTTTTTTTTTTACCGCGCATTAATTTCGCCTTTTCATGCTTTTATTCCTTATGTTTTTTTCATTATTCATTTATTTTCCAGTTTTCAGCATTTCGTGTGCTTCTTGATTAAAAAAAACAAAAACGAAATCATAATACTCCTTCAATGTATTGTGCCTCCTTCTTAATCATGTTATTCTTGCTGGTTTTAGTAGCCAAGAGCGCAATTAATGAGCCAAACGCCATCTTAGTGCCCGCTTCAATCCGAATATAACAGAGCACGCTGCTTTCGCCTCTACTTCAAGAACAATGCTAGACAAGTACACTTTCTGCACAGCTTTGTTTAATTCGCTCTCCTCAGTCTATAGCCATATGGTGTTCCATGACCGGCGATTGCAGAATATTTGCTCAGATTCCAAGACGATCCAAACTGGGCAGCTTCTCTCTCCGGATTCATAGTGGAGTGAAAAAATTATTTTTACTATCCCTAACCTACCGTTTCATATCATCTTCTCCATTTAGGTCTAGGGTCCACTCTCCCTAAAGTGACGTATACATTCGCTCACTCACCGTTATTCTTCCTTTTATTCGCATACCCGATTCAGGGTCCATCCATAAATTTAACTGCGCGATGCGTTTCCGCCGTGACAGACTACAACGCTCTAGCAAGAGCGATTCAGGAGAGAGAGAGAGAGAGAGAGAGAGAGAGAGTACTTTAATGATAAGGAAGGTGGAGAGGTACGCCGGCGGTAAAGCGACCCTGGCCTGCTATTACACTCTGTGAAATGGAGGAAGAGGAAGTTAAAGGAAAGTTAGGGTGTGAATGAAGGGTGAAGATGTCTAGTACCATGAGGTTTCACTTTAACTCGTGAAACGCAACATGCCGCACATGTCTTCAACACCATCACAATTGCAAAGAACTCGCTCTCCCATGCCAGCACAATCGCAGGAACACGCACCATAAAACCTCAAAGTAACACATACACGTGTGATATACTCGTGCATTTGAGGAGCCCTTGCACATTCGCTGAACACAATATGCCGCATATGTCTTGGACACGCACCACTTGTTTCTATACCGGTACTGTGTTTTCAAACACTACACTTGCTTCATAAATTCTGCTAACGCACATTTTAGGAAGTTGCATGTGCACTGTTTCGGACACTTACGACTGACTTTCGCTAGCAAATGGTTAGTGTCAACCGTAATTCACTTTCACGTCTCAAGTCAGCACCGTATACCACCCCCTGTCAGCTGGTTCACGTGTTCAGGTTGCCCCACCGCGGTGGCTTAGTGTTTACGGGATGCTCGACTGCTGAAACCAAGGGCGAGGATTCGATCCCGACCGAGCCGGCAACGTTTCGATAGAGGCGAAGCGCAAAGCGGCAGTGTATACTGTGAAATCCCCGTGCACGTTAAAGAACCCCGGCGGTCTCAAATGGCTTTCCGCATACCCCCATCATCCTAGATTGTTAACCCCATGTAACAGAACATATTTGGTGATTCTCCTAGGTGGTAACGTAACCTAACCGCCACCGGAAAAAAAGAAGCAGAGAACTCCCGGAAGTTTACAGACGAGCGCTTGGTTCATCACGTCATTTTTGAGGACCTGTTTGCAAAAACTACAGTGAAGTTGCGTCTGCCGTCACAATTGTTTGTGTTCCGTGAACTGCGAAGTGGACTTGCTGAGATGCTGTCGTTTTCGTAGCTTTGTTTTCTTTGTGTTCGCACCCTCAACTTTTCTATCCTTCATTTCCCGTGCGACTACGGGTCACTGAGGCATGTCACAAACATAACACACTCTGGACCTAACACATGCAGGGTTTCAAGCGTGAATTCGCACCAGGCTAGTAACCATGAATTCTTTCAAGCTCGGATCGTCGTGTCTGCATAAAATGGCGTCTTATCTGTGTTTTCCATCATTTACCACATGCCCGAGCACTTCCAACGAATCCGATTCAAGACTGGAATTTGATTTCAGCATTTCTTACAGTGTTTTAACGAATCCATTTTGTTACCAACTTTCGTGCATATTTCTTTAAGTGCATAGGACTGCCATTAATTACCTGAGAATGCCAAACCAGCTTCTAGCATGAACAAAATTCGTTGTTTTTGAAAAGGAAAGAAAATGTTCGAAACTATGCATTACATTTAAACGCACTTAGTACTTCCTCAAAATGTCATTTATTACAATTCTTCGCATAAGCATACGCGTTTGCTAAGCTGGATAGGGATGCTGAAGTCACTGAAAAATTACAGATTACTCTCGGTGATATAGTCGTCTGCTACACTAGAATGGCACGTTAATGTGCTGTACTTATATAGCCATCCCACTCGTCTGAAGCCGCATATTCCTCATGCGTCTCAGCTGGTCCTTTGGATTACCCTTAAACCCGCTTGTTTGCTAATAGTTTAATTTATGAGTTCTTGAACACTAACTTTACTCCGCCAGCTCCAGCTACCCGTCAACGTCACCTATTCACTCCCCCATCTTCTAGGCCTCCAGCAATGTGCAGTGAAGTCAAGTAAAAACGAAGGGAGAAGGAGTGTTTGGAGTGCAGGTGTGCGAAAGCATCGTTAAATATTAATACGGTCGCTTATATACCAAAGACACCACAGAAAGTGCACAGATCTATATATAAAGTGTAGACCAAGTCTCTTATTCTATATCAAGTTTCTCGTGCGCTTTTCATCAAAATAACGTAAACAAATAGTCAATACTGCTTTCAAACAGCCTTCTCGCTAATAGAAATAATGACTTCACAACCGCGTGTTCAAGGAAGCAGCATGGGAAATAGATGTCATGACGACTTCGATCTTCTTTAGGCGCAGCAGATTGCAAACAGACTATTTTCTACACATTGGCGTAATTCTTAGTACATTAAACTGGCGAGACCGAGTTCGCGGGCTCCCTCATGGAGGCGGGAACAACATTTCCACGAACGCAAAATGAAATGCACCCGTCTATCTCAGTGCATGCCAATAGCTTCTGGCGATCAAAATGAGTCCGGATGCCTCCAATACGGCATTCTTCACAACTCATGTGTCATCTTGGAACGTTAAGCACACTATAACCCCGTTTACATGGACCCGACGATGCGAGTCGAGTTGAGTTGAATGGACTCGACCCTACGGAGTTTACATGAACCCGACCCGATGAGCGCAGAACCGGCTCTGGACGAGCGGCGATTACGGTGGCACCCTAGAATCGAGATGAAGAACTAGCAGACGGCACCCGATTCCGGTTTTTTCCCCCGCGCATCTCTAGCGTTTTCCGTACTGTTCTCCTCTCCCACTGTGCCCCGAATCAACCCAACAGCGTTTACATGCTTCCTGTAGCGGGGTCGAGTCCAGTCAACCCACACCCCGCGCCGGCGTTAGCTCGACTCGATCCCTCGACTTCTCGACCCAACCCGACAGCGTTTGCGTAAACCCTACAAACGGTTTTCGACCTGATAACTCAACTTAACCCGCTCCTATCAGGTCCATGTAAACGCCGCTTATGAAGTGTCAGTAGGTCATCTCCTCTATCCTTGTGTCCATGGCTGTATTCGATGAAGCGGGAAACAAAGAGAGAGGGGAAGGTTTAGTAAGAACGGGAAAATATTGGCGGCTGCAGGGGCGTATACAGTATCGCGTCGGGGGGAAACTACAAAAGTTGCATGTTGACGGGACGTCAGCAGGTTGATTACAAGCCATTGAAGGGCAAGCGACCGAGTTCCCCAAGATCTTTGCCATTTACCCAGGTGTCCTGATATAAGGGCAACGAAATCTGATTTATTTTGTAATCCTCATACCCATAAAGGTCAAGTGACAAAAATAAAATAAGCACAATAAAGTCGTTTTACAGTTATAAGCTCAACTTCCAACCTTTTGGTGTTTTTCTTGCTGCTGAAAACGACGAAAAAGAAGGGCATAGGTTTGATACGCTTCTTTAAATGTCTTTAACTGTCCAACTGTACCATGCGCGCACGTGTAAACCATTTCGTAATGTTCTTCAAATTTACTGGAGACGATACCCTTAACGTAAATAAAATAACTTGCATGGTTACAGTAACAATTATATTGCGCAGTGCGTTCTTTTTACATATCGTCATATGATAACATTGTGGCGTTTCGGTTAGCCTGTCACGCACTAGGAAAGTCCTTTTCAATACAGTACTTGGCCTTCTTACTAAAAATAGTAATATTGCAACCTATTCTCAAAGATAAAAGCTCCTAATATGGCTTTCCGAAAGCAGAAGCGCGAAAGAAAGAAAGAAAGAAAGAAAGAAAGAAAGAAAGAAAGAAAGAAAGAAAGAAAGAAAGAAAGAAAGAAAGAAAGAAAGAAAGAAAGAAAGAAAGAAAGAAAGAAAGAAAGAAAGAAAGAAAGAAAGAAAGAAAGAAAGAAAGAAAGAAAGAAAGAAAGAAAGAAAGAAAGAAAGAAAGAAAGAAAGAAAGAAAGAAAGAAAGAAAGAAAGAAAGAAAGAAAGAAAGAAAGAAAGAAAGAAAGAAAGGTTTGTGGGGTTTAACGTCCCAAAGCGACTCAGGCTATGAGAGACGCCGTAGTGGAGGACTCCGGAAATTTACACCACCTGGGGTTCTTTAACGTGCAGTGACATCGCACAGCACACGGGCGCCTTGCTTTTCGCCTCCATCGAAAAGCGGCCGCCGAGGTCGGGATTCGATCCCGCGTCCTTGGGAACAGTAGTCGAGCGCCTTAACCACTGCGCCCCCCCGGCGGGGCAAAGAAAGAAAGAGGTCCAGCAGCAACCCGTAGCGGGTGACCGAGAACAAAGTAGCTGGGGGCTGAACCGTATGCTCAGCTGTTACATTCGCTCGTGCATACAGTTGGAAGCAATACGAGAAGGAACACGCGAGCGTGTGACCTCCACGCCTCCCAAAGCGCTGCCACCGACAGCTGATAAGAATTAACGGTAAAGGCGCATGCAAAGTATGCTTCGTCGGCTACTCTTTCCCAGCATGCCCCTGGTGCCACCCATTCTCGTCTTCTGTTTGTTGGCAGAGCTTTGCAAATTGTGAAAGCCACGCGCTCCCGTGTCCCTTCTTCTAGCTGTACATTTTCTTGCTCTCCAATTCTTATTCTTATAATTTGTGCATCTATTAATTATCTCACATATACATATCAGTACACACTCGTAAGCTGCTATATTATAGGAAATACCTCGCGACTATTATATACACCTTCGCTTTAACCAAGCCGTATACGTGTATACGTCGCAGCGCGATTGACTCGATTTATTTATTTATTTATTTATTTATTTATTTATTTATTTATTTATTTATTTATTTATTTATTTATTTATTTATTTATTTATTTATTTATTTATTTATTCGTGCATTCATTTGTGCATTCATTCATTGAAGAATTAAGGATTCCGAAAGGTTCGATTTGCATCTCCCACTGAAAGGACAAGCCCGAGTTGTCAGATCCTGCCAATTCGACCATACCACGAGGCCTAGTGACGTCACAACACACACCGAACAACCAGTGCACGGCCATGTCACCCGCAAAGTATACCACCTGCAAAGGGCAGGGTTGTGATTTTCGCTCGCAATGTCAACGCCGGATTTTCTGGGGAATAAGTTATCGTGATAAGAATACGCTGTTCAAGTCTCCGAACGAAGTAATTCATAACAGAAAAGGTAGCAGTGCGTTGAACGAGGCCCTGGCCCACCTTATGAATTTAAATTCCGCCAGTTACAATCTGAGCAGTGCACTCAGTGATGAGCAGCAGGAAAAAAAGGATCTTCCCACTCCGACCTAGCGCGGATAGCCGTGCCGTAGGGACTGAGCAAGATGCGCGGTTTTCACAGCCTCACCAACCCGCTGCTCAGCGCCTAACGGTTACATCTCCCCAGAAGCTCAGAAACTGCACTCTGCCGCCAACAATTCTTGCCGCATTCTGTGAAGTATAAGCGAAGGTCTGCTCCTGTCCCTTGTACCGTCTTAATGACCTCAACACGCTTTCCCGTTTAGCTAGTTATTTGCCCCCGTTATGGGCTCTCGTTCACGTGCACGGAGTTTAATGCTGGCTTAATGACTAGTATTTTCATTTGTGCCTTTTTTATCCCACACATATATAATGATTAGCGCACAGTCATAAGATGTCATAGTACACGTAGACCTTCCGGCATGCATATAAAGTACCGCTTTAAACAAGCAGTGCGAACGTGCCTGTGCGGCCTTAAGGGCAGCGTATCGAACTCGGCATGTTCCAAAGGCTACATTCCGATTTCACCCCCCAAACATGAAAGCGAGGCCCTAGTTATCAGCGCACCTGCAATCTCGGCCATGTCATGCGGTCTACCTCATGTCAGAGGCCCATATCCATGATTTTTTTTTTTTTTTTTGCTGACAGCGCCAACGTAGAATTTTCTGGAGAAAGGAGCATCTAGTTTAACAAAGTTCATAGCTGGGCTAATTTGTATAGCATGATAAATTTGAAAGCGTTCGAACAGACAAGTGCAAGAGAAGTGGACAGGAAAAACTCTACTTACAACTGTGTTTATACGGAACCTTCTTGTCAGCTGACCAGTCTTCCTGCGTACACGCATACAGCAACGGCTAGCGCCTTTAATTATCGCGCCTTTAATCTCGCAAAACACCGTTTATGCTAAGGTTTTTTAACACGGCGATGCCTAAGGGGCAAGGGAAAAGGCAGTGTCCCAGCATGTCACGATTAGATCACCTTGCACATCCGGTGGGTCGCAGCCATGCTGTAAGAGCGGTCCTCCTTCCGTTTAGAAACTGATACTCGCGTAAAAACGATGAAGCGGCTGCTGAACTCCCTTTCACCGCTATTTACTCCAACTAGCGTGTAGCAGAAAATGAACAGCGACAGAACACAATCGACGGAAAAGCACATTGCCTTAAGTTGCTGTCCCTTGTCTCATCATCATCATCAGCCTGATTATACCCACTGCAGGGCGAAGGCCTCTCCTATATTTCTCCACTTAACCCGGTTCTGTGCTAGCTGCATCCACTTGACCCCTGCGAACTTCTTAATCTCATCCGCCCACCTAACTTTCTGCCGCCCCCTGCTACGCTTTCCTTCCCTTGGAATCCAGTTTGTTACCCTCAGCGACCATCGGTTATCCTCTCTTCGCACTACATGTGCTGCCCATGTCCATTTCTTCTTCTTAATTTCCACTAGAATGTCGGTAACTTGAGTTATTTCTCTGACCCACTCTGCACGCTTCCTATCTTTTAATGTTACCCCTACCATTTTTCGGTCCATAGCCCTCTGGGTTGTCCTCAACTTAAGTAGAACTCTCTTGGTTAGCCTCCACGTTTCAGCCCCATAGGTGAAACGTGGTCCCTCGTCTGTTATACGCTAATTGCTATGTTGCAGTTCCTTAATCAAATGCACTAACTAGCACAGCCGTCATTTTTTATCTTACTCTTTACGATCTCGCCATTTTGACAAAGGAGTGAAATATTTCCTTCGGCAGAGAGTAAAACTGGCCTCAGCGAGGAGGCGTCTTGGGGAAGTGTTATTAATTTGTTCATTTGTATAAAGCATGAAGACTGTTGCTACGTGTGATTTGCATATAACGTAAAATTCTTCCAATTTGTGCTCCGCTGAATGAAAAAAAAAAATTCTTCAGAGCGGCAAAGAGAAAGTGATAAGCGCCATACACCGAAGGTGTGAACGCGCTTACATGAGTTGCAGAAGAGACTGTCTTCCAGCTGTAGCAGTTTCTGCAAATCATTTACAGCTCTTTCGCTAACCAAATAGATTTTACGCTTGCCGAGAATACCTATTACATAACGACGACGTTCCGCGCATAAAGCTTATCAGAAACGCCCGAAGCTTCAACTCAAGGACAACACTTGTACTATATCTCAATAAAACGAAGCTCTGATTATAGCTAGCTAGGAGTTCGGCGACTGTTAAAAAAGGATTGCATCTTCTTCAGACGTATCGCAGTCAATTTGCGCGGTTTTGTCGTTCCCTGTGTAGAGTTTCCTTTCCTTGATTCTTTCGGTGTAATCTGTGTTTCTGAGCCGGTAAGATCTCAAATGTTTCATTTATCATCTTTATTGTGGTTTTAGTTTCTGTATTCATGGTTATCTTTGTAGTGTCTGTCATGCGCGATGTGCATGTTTTTCCCTTTTGCTGAAATCGCTGCACATTTGTCTCTTTTTACAGTTCTCTGATTATGTTGAAATTCTGCTTGCCCGACTATTTTTTTTTTTAGTTTTGTATAAAGATTACTATGACTAGTTATATACTTCCCTCACAAACCACCATAACACCATCTGTATTATCTTGTTTTTGTTCTACCCTGATTTGCTTCCACATCCTCCCCACCCCCTGTGTATTGCCCTATTGGTTCTTTATGGTATTTCAAATAAATAAATAAATATGACAAACGCTTACTCCAATAAAAGATTTCCTCAACGCTCCTATACTTTATAAAGCGTTTGTGTTGGCCAGCACAGACTCTGGATAACTTTATCTCCCTTCAGAAGCTCATTAACTGAAGGTGGCTTTTAGCACAGGAATTAGTTCATCTTTTTCACTTACAAGTAGACAGCGAGTCTGAAAAGTCCTGTGCGTTCTATTCCAGCCCCATCAACATGCCCACCTCCTGATCCGAAATGCGAATGCAAGCTGACGAACGACGACAGCGGATGCCCTTCCTGTATGTGCCATGAGCCGGTGCCACCGACATCGTGTCCCAGAGTGAGACAGTTTTCAATGCCTCCCACTGTGTACAGTCCGTCCTGCAACCTAGTTCGGTATATAACGGTCTCGGCAGGTGGCACTAGTTCACACACAGAAAACTTCAACTAATGGTTCCCATGCCTCTATACTAGTGAAAAGTACCTATGTGACTCACATCCAGCTCCTAAAAATGTGACGTAACAGCATCTCCATAGTTATTTCCTTCTTCCGTGGAGGCAACCCACACGAAATTAAGGAACAGCACTAAAAAGGCAGTAACTAAAAAAAAAATTGTGTCTTGTTTGTATTAGGCTGCTTTTTAGCGCCCACGTGGTTCGATGACGTAACCAGTATGATATAGAATTATCACCGGTTAACGGAGTCTTCGAGCAAGCATTTGTTTATTTCGTTTCCTTACCGATGGTGTGCCATGTCGCGTGTGCGGTAGGTGTGGAGAATGCAAGAAACGAGGGCACTTTATCGTTGGCACGGCCATTCTTATCGATACTTTATGCACTGAGCGAGCCAACAAGACACACAAAAACAATCAAACACCCAAGAAAGCAATCACGATGACATCAAGATCACGTGATCGTAGCCAAGAACACGCGCGATGGAGGCTAAGAGCTTGTTTTCCAACAAACAAAGAACGCATCACAGCGAGACACCCTGCACGTTACAAGGAGACAAAAAAAAAACGTTATCAAGAAATCACTTTTTGCCACCTCACAAAGATAATTTGCGCTCACAAAAGGTGAAAATTTTCTCTGGAATTATGACTTTTTATATAATTGCTCGCTCAATACTTAGGATTTCAACTCGTTAACGTTGGCAGTTCCCTCCCGTCCACATCGCCCATTCGTTAGGCTCACCTTTGTTCAGCTTCAACCAACACGCTTTTCTACCAATGGGAATGCATGCCCGTCTCGCAGTACAAAAATTCGAGGATTGGTTCCTACAGCCCCCAATTAACCGGTTTCGTTACAGCTCATTACTTTTCTGTAGTAATAGGAACCTCCCTTGAAAATTTGGCATCAGTCCGAATATATATATATATTTTTTTTTTTTTTTGCTAGTTCCTGAATTCATGCCGCCCAGTTGAGACTGTCGTTTCTTCGCGATGAGGACGGACAAAATGAAGGCGAAGGTTTAGCAATGGTGGCAATTTAGCTGTTAAATGCATTCCTTCATTAAAACCACAACGTAATCCTACCTATATAAATGACCTACCCCGAAGTCGCACTGGCCATCATACTCATATACCAGGAGCCCAGCGCAAGCATCTTCGTTTTTCTGACCCGTTTACCGCCACTTATTCTGAGGGCGCTTAGTGAAAACTAGGAATGGCCCACAACCATCTCACCCATGCCGTCATGCACAAGCCACCAAGCAAAAAATAAAAACTAACTTGTTTATAGGGAATGGGAGGCGTAGCAGCCAGCTGTCACACTTTTTCTATAGACACCTGAACCGCGCCATAAGGGAAGGAAGGTAGGTGGGAGTGAAAGCGGAAAGAGAGAAAGAGGGGCCGTAGTGCAGGGCTTCGGAGTAATTTCGACCACATAGGGATCTTTAACGTCCACTGACATCGCGCAGCACACGAACGCCTCTCCGCTTCGCCTCCAACGAAAAACAGCCGCTGGCGGTGCGATTGGAACCCGGGCACTCCGGCGCAATAGCCTGAGCCACCGTGACCTAGTAAACAGCTTTATATGGAAAAAAAGGCACATCATCTGGTACTTTCTAGTGGGAGCCGGAGCCGCACTGCAAAAAAAAAAAAAAAAAAGGAAGTGGGAGCGAAAGAAGAAAGAGAGAAAAGTATGGCGTACTGGAGAGATTGTAAATATTTTCGACTACACCTTCAAAGACCAACTGCGGATAAATGTATCGTCCTGGAAAAGAAGTGTTTTCTAGTCGTGCGTCAAGAGAGAGTACTAAAGGCAAAATATGGCATTCGTAATTCGACAAAGAGATTCAGAAACCACTCGCAAAAATAGTCGCTTTTCAAACCGAAAATATAAATAGCTAGCCTATTGCTAAGACCAAGAAATGACGTAGACAGGGACATAATCGGGCCCTCTGTGGCAGTAGTTGCGGCATTTCTTCGGTTTTGTTGCCATTTGTAGAACCCTCAGCGAGCTGGCACACGTTATATCCGGGCATTATGAGCGACACGAATGCCAATCTAAGGAATTTCAGTCATGCGAGCGAACTAGCATTTTTTTCCCCTGTGTGCTCTGTGCTTTGAAGCACATCTTGCACTCCGTGCGTTCGCGAGCTCCCTCAGCGGAGGAATGGGACAAGCTGTTGGCCAGCCCAAGAAAAACTACTCAACTGGCCCTCGTCACGCGAGCTCAAGAGGTCAACCCCGACTGGAGGCCACCCTAGACTCGCCCCAGCCCGAAATAATTCCTTTCATTTTGTGGCAATAAACGTTGTTACCACCCCCACCGTGCCCCCGAAGGCTAAGCAGCGTTCCGGCACGGTAATCGCGGCGGAAATTGCACAAGCTTCACCTCTAACAAATCTAGGACGTGCAAGCCATGTTTCAGCCTCCGAATTTGCAATGTACGCCGCCTGAAGACTCTTCATTCACAATGCATGGGCCAGGCTTGGGGACACTTCCTGAGTCTCCGTTCATGCGCCATATCCGTTAAATTGCTCAGCTCCACGACACGGCGCCAAGCGCAAGCGTTGTCTGCTATACAGCTCTTAAAACGTTTGTACCAACGAAACTATACCTTGCTGAAAAGCATTCAACCTCGTTACGACTCAAGGTTCAAAGATCACAATAACAGGCATTGTGTCCAAACTAAAACTTCATTGCAGTTGGCCTTTAATGTGCACTGACATCCGCTTCACCGTTACCTGCACCCACACACGGCCGCAGCAGTCGGGCCCAAACCAAGGCATTCCCATCATTATTACCGAGCGTCTTTTGGCACTCAAATTATTTTGGCTAATACAGGCCGCCGGATGTCTGGAATCGTAAGCCAGTGCTCTGTACGTTATGGTAGCACGGTCAACTTGAAGTGAACAGAAACTCAGCACTGTATATTATTGGTGTATAAAGGGACAATTCCCTGCGGCGTTCTTGTATAATAAGCAGTTTTTACAGCGTTTACTATTTTATTTCACTGTGGCAATCCTTCTTTTGCAGGTAAGATGCCCAGTCCCAAAAGAAAACGAAGAGTGCACTGTACAGGACGAAAATGGGTGTCAAGTTTGCACGTGCACCTCTGTCCCGGTTCCAAGAATGTCGACCGCCATTTAAATGTTCAAAAAGAGAGAGAGAGAGAGAGGTTCTTGCTTTCTCTCTCTCCGCCATTCAGTCTTTCAGGCCGCAATTTCGACTTCTGGTGCGAAAATGTTCCAAGACCACTTTCGGTTCCAGAGAGAATATGAATCAATATGAAATGATGCGACGGTTTCGCACTCAGTGAATAAAGAATCTCGAGAATCAAGTGACTGCTTCAGATAACTGGCCTGGTAATAACGTACTTTCGTTCTCTCTCCGGAATCGTTTGACGCCAAGAGCGTTGCCAACTGTCTCCTAAACTTTGCACTGGTACCACACCAATTGGTGGAACCCCCGGCACCCCTCTTGGTTCACTCTTTCTTGTAGAATAAACCGAGATTAGTAGCAGCAGTTTCGCATTTCGTAGCGGCAAAAACAGCAGTTTTGGGGAAAATTTGAGACCTTACAACCGACGAAAGTCATCCTCGTTGCAATATTTCATCTCTTGCCAAATTTGAGCGGGCTGACTTGATTGTTTCAGCTTTTAGAGCAGGCAAGGTCAGATTTTCAACATAGTTATGCACAAACGAAAACAAAAATGCCAAAATATAAGCCCCCTTGACAGCATTACTTGCTTCCAGATGATATTAGGAGCATTGACACCAAACTTCAGCTGTTTTTTTTTTTTTTTTTTTTGCTAGCTGTACTGCCTCTGAAACTGTATACTGAATACAATTCGTGTTCAACTACAGCAGCCTAATAATTTACATTTGAATATTTTTCTCACTGGGTTCGGCTTCAACAGCCGAGCAATGTCTGTAACGTCAAAGCTAAGTCTATGCCATGCGAAGCAAATACTTTGATATAATCGGTTCAATACTCGTAATTCCTGTTCTTGAAGCAGGCTTGCCTTAGCGTTGTGGTGACGAAGGAGCGAAAGTACTGCGGATTTTTGTCCATCACGTGGTACATAACTTAACGTGATACCCATCAGTCGATTGAAACCGAATGCGATAACAGGAATGGAAAGAAATTGGATTTCATATCCAATGGTCGTATAGACATACAAGGCTGTCCGTGCGTAGCAATTCTTTAAACAGCAATAGTAAAATAAAGCACGCAATCAAAATTATTTTCCTATACTCCTTTAAGCGAGCAAATCAATAGACTGCCTGACAAAACAATGTTGTGTGTAATGAGATATACGGAATGAATTATTTACACAAACTGCGTTTGTATTTTGTGTAGCTCAATTATTTCACTAGATCATTGAAATTCAAACTCGTAGCTATGATGTTTGGCTTTTTCAATACAGTTAGCTTAGACCATGCACCTTCGTTAATATTTGAGGCTGTGCATTGGTAGGATAGCACTCAGTGGTGCATCCCAACGAAAGAGGTGAAGCGCGGGTGCTCAGGCTATAACGCGAAAGAAACTACACTACCTATCTCCTCCGCGATGCCTGCTGGAATGCTGCCCCTAACTACACGGTGTCCACCAGGCGTCGCCCGCTCAGCGCCCCGGCGTTGGTTCCCCGCGAGTGCTAAGGTTACTAAACCATTATGCTAACCTAGAGTGCTAACCCTGAGTTAGCACTCTGGGTTAGCATAATGGATTAGTAACCCATTATGGGCCCTCGGTGCTGTAGCATTTCAGCGAGCGCTAACACACAGTCTTTTTGCGGTGTGAGCCGCTATACAGAACACATCCTCGGCCATTCCGAGGATGACGTCCGTCCAAGACCACCAAGAAAGCGGCCTAGAACGAAAGGAGAGAAAGGCTGCCGATTATAAGAGAAAGAAGGTAACAAGTAAACGTACAAATTGAGGTGATGTTGTGACGGACAGAGATTGGAAAATTTTGGCGTAGCAGCATTCCTTCTTGTTCGTTTCGCCCCTGGCTATGGAAGCCAACTATTTTGTCTTCTGACATCATGAGTTCTTTGAGCCTTCAGCTTTGGCAAGCAGAATTGTGCAATATTGTTCTATTCCAGGAGAGGCAGTCATATCCGAATCAGGTGCTTTTAGACCTGTGCTTTCAGAACAAAGCCATCCAGCTTTAGTTTCGAATGCTGCAATTCCAGCAAACAAATCGAAATTTCGAACACTTGTCGCATGCTTCCAACCTCCTGTGGAGAACACAAAAGCAGCCATCCTTTCAAAGTGCGGTTTCTCAAACGCAGGAGTTTACATTCCATCATTGAAAACCGGCATTTAATGAATCCCATTCCAATGCCACGGTAAGTTCCATATATGCGGACCTCTTAACTTTGTAAACGAAATTAATGCTGTTATGCATTCATCGCCGGGACATGCTGAAAAACGTCTGCCGACGGATATGCATGTAGCAACACGAGCGGTCAAGTGATATGAAGCTGAAAAAAGCAAAATTCAGTTTCAGCTTCGTTCTTGCCGATGCTTTATTGCGATTCTTTACTCAGAAATAGCGCAGAAGTGAGAAAAATTAGCAGCGTGTGGCAGAGCTCTATATTTGGCGCAGATTGGTGCAAATTACGCAGCTTGTCTACCGCCTTTTTAGAAAGAAAGAAAGAAAGAAAGAAAGAAAGAAAGAAAGAAAGAAAGAAAGAAAGAAAGAAAGAAAGAAAGAAAGAGAAAGAAAGAAAGAAAGAAAGAAAGAAAGAAAGAAAGAAAGAAAGAAAGAAAGAAAGAAAGAAAGAAAGAAAGAAAGAAAGAAAGAAAGAAAGAAAGAAAGAAAGAAAGAAAGAAAGAAAGAAAGAAAGAAAGAAAGAAAGAAAGAAAGAAGATGCGCTTTGAAACAGCCGTCAAATTAGAGAACAACAACCGTCGCCGCCACCGAAGCGGCGGCGAGTGCAATGACGGCGCGCCCAACAGATACATGCAAGATAACCTGGTGGTAAGCAGCCTCCGACGCAAAGAGCCGCTATGTTCCCAGCCTCGATGGACCGGGAGCTTCCGCCCACTATATCGGCCTTAGGGGTCTTATAAGGGGAAAAAAGACGCAGTATAGTCTCACTTTCGGTGGACACCTACACTTTTGGATTGGTAAACGTTCATTGTCAGCATTGAGCCCAATGTGGCCGCTATAGTAAATGGTTTCGAGTCCGCGGCTCTCATCGCCCTTGTGAGCCCGCTCAGTGGCCCGGACTCGCGTCAACGGGTCTGAACTGGCCACTGTAGCCTCTCACCGCTCTTGTAGTATGTCCGCCTCTGGCGGCACCTTTCTGCATCTCCATGGAATGTGATCATTTCCGCATATCTCGCCGCATTATTTGCAAGTTGGATTGTATTGTGTTGGGTACATATAACATGTAAGCCTGTTCAAGAGGCTAAAGAAGGCTCGCATCTGGAGCTGACGCCACATTACCACCTGCATTTTTTCGAGCTTCTTGACTGATGGGGACATATCCTCCGTGCCAGATTAAAGTGATTAGTGGAAATGTGAAACGATATTACTATACCTCTCGCGACATTGGGGAAACAAACCTGGTTCACTGCTCGTGTGACATAACCTCGAGCTACGCTGTGAGTCAACTCGTTTCCCCTGTTCCCCCAGCCTTCCGGCACCCATTTCGTTCCACCCATCCTGGATTGCAGTCCTCATGTCTTAGGATTCGTTTTGCCTCCATGGAGGTCATGCCTCTCTCGATAATAAAAATAAAATGGCTGAGGCTTAGCTTGGTTAAGCCTGGTCAGATGCGAAGCATATTGATTGCTAAACTCGGCTTTCCATGGTTACACTTGGCTAAACTTTTCTTTCCTTGGTTACACGTGCTTTTACACGGTTTAAACTTGGAATGCACAATGTTTTCCCATCGCATAAAACTAGGTAATAGCATGACTCGTTCATCTCTAATCTAACTGTGTTACCGACACACACAACGAACATGTCGTCCCCCAGGCCAACGATACTCGATTGCCACTACGCGAATATGTAGCCGCATGCCGAGCACGCTCCTTGGCCAAAACGTTCTCCCCGCTCTTCTGGGCTCTCTGCAGCACGCCGCAGCCTTCACTTTTCATTCCACCGCTCGGCTGCACTCCCTGGAGGCATCGCCACCTTTTGCGAGGGTCTACTGGAGGCGTTGTTGTTGTTGTTGTTGTTGTTGTTGTTGTGGCTGTAGGAAGAAGGAAAAGAAAATGCACGGGCCTGCTACTGGCTCTGTAGCTGAGTCACCTCCACTGCCTCGTGCAGATAGAAGAGAATATAGAGAAGAAAAGGAAGAGGAAAAGAAAGACGAGCGCCACAACAACAGCCGTCGTCCACCACCAGCGGTGGCGTGTGCAATGACGGCCTAGAACAGATAAAAATTTGGCGCCAGGCTAGCCCCCGCCGCAAGCGGCGGTGACCCACCTGTACCAACCCCATCAGGGGAGAGCGCAATCGTCTCCCCTTTATAAAAACTGATTTATTTATAGGAAGGGAAAGGCACGGTAACTGTCTCACTTGATTTCTGTGGACACCGCTACCGCGCCGTAAGGGAAGGGAGGAAGATGGGAGTGAAAGTGGAAAGAGAGAAAGAGGAGCCGTAGTGGAGGGCTACGGAGTAATTTCGACCACCTGGGGATCTTTAACGTGCGCTGACATCGCACAGACATCTCCCCTTTATATATAAACCTGCGCTATACCACGTGGTCCGCACAGCGTGCAACCGCAGCCGACGGCGCGATCCGGTCCCCGTCTCTCCTCTGTCGTGACGTTAGCGTATCACGTGGTGTGACGTCACCATACCACGTGGTCCGCACGGCGTGCAACCGCAGCCGACGGCGCGAGCTGGACCAACACCCTCTTGACTAAGGCCCTTTCACGGAGGCCGTGACGTCACGCCAGTTGCCTTCGCCACCCCGGACGCTGCTTTCGGCCGCCTGGCGTTCGCGTTGAATCTCTCGCGGCTGGTAGCCCAGGTGCGCGTTTGTTCCAGGTTTTTTTGCGTTCGGTAATTATTAAGGGAGCTTGACTAACACCCAAGTTTATTTTTTCCGCACCACCGAGGCACGCACCGCCAATGTCTAAGGAGCTTTTAGACTTGTAAACAGCGTTCTGAAATAGAGTCGCAAATGCTTTTATACAAATAGTTTTATTGACAGGAAGGGTTGGAAGAGGCCAATTTCATTTCTTGCTTGACGTCATTTTTCTGTCCGCAGCTTTATTTTTTTTTGTGCTGCACTTTAAATATTGTTACGGACGACATCAAGGAAGAAGAAGCGGGCAGTGGCGCAGACAGGAGCGCTCGCGCTAGGCCCGGCAACATTTTCATAAAACGTCATCTCACTGTCATCGACCATCTCTCTGTCCTCTGTTCTCCTGTTTTCATTGGCTTGCCGTATCGTAACATTTGGTTGGAGGTGCTGGTACTTCTTCATCACCCCCCCCCCCATCCTGGCCCGGAGCATCAGCGCCCTGCGACTTCTTGCGCCGTCGGCGAAAGGTTAGGGGGCACTGCATGGCTGTTCCCCAGCCTGCCGGACCCAGCAAGACCTTGCCGTTCCTCCGCCCCGTCCCCCCCCGCCCCGACGACAAGACACGACGAAGGAGAGGCTGACCCGAGACGCCACACATGACCACAAGACACAAGGAGAGACCCGAATGACCTAATGTGACCCCACTGACCTGATGTGCCGACCAAGGACCCTACGACCCAAGACACCGCTACACTTCAAGACATTCTCCCCTGCCTATGCCATGCGGTGCGTGCCTTGGCCTCCGCCATCGAGTCGTGGCAACGTGTGGCCCGAGAGTGTCCTGCCAAGGTTCATCGCGAATCATCGTGCCGGCAATACATTCTATTCTTCCTTCTTCCTCTTCTTTTTCAAGCATCTAGACACACCCATCATCATGCCATGGAATCATCAACATCGTGCATTTCCTCGTCCACGATCGGGACGATCGCTCGGTGGCCCCGGGTCATGTTACGGACGACATCAAGGAAGAAGAAGCGGGCAGTGGCGCGGACAGGAGCGCTCGCGTTAGGCCCGGCAACATTTTCATAAAACGTCATCTCACTGTCATCGACCATCTCTCTGTCCTCTGTTCTTCTGTTTTCATCGGCTTGCCGTATCGTAACAATATGATCGTTTCTCATTTTACAAAAAGTTGTTCAAAGTAGGGATTCTTGCGGCACGCACTACATGCCGCACTAGAGTTTCTGGTGTGTGCGCATCTTTACATGTTTACAAGGCGGCATCTCGCAGAAATGAAATGCCTACGGGGCTAGCCTACCACCGGATTCGTATCTTGTAGGCCGCCGTTTCACCCGCCACCGCTTCGGTGGTGGACAACGGCACGGCCCTCCGGGGCTGGGACTGGATCAAGTAAGCTGTGCAGTTCGGGTAAATAGGTGGTACGGCATTGGACACCAGATGAGACCTGTCACTGTCAACTGTCAGTCTTTCCTGTTGCTGCATCAATGTGTGATAGCCTCTTCGTTAGCGTGCAACCGCAGCCGACGGCGCGAGCCGGTCCCCGTCTCTCCTCTGTCGTGACGTCAGCGTATCACGTGGTGTGACGTCACCATACCGCGTGGTCCGCACGGCGTGCAACCGCAGCCGACGGCGCGAGCTGGACCCCCGTCTCTCCTCTGTCGTGACGTCAGCGTATCACGTGGTGTGAGAAGCATTCCACATTCTTTGCACGGCGTGTAACCGTCACGAAGGGCTGTGGTTTACCTCTAGCAATATGCTTCGCATAATAATTGGTTCACAGGAAAGGAAAGGCACGATATCTGCCACACTTGTCCCATGGACACCTTAACCGCGCCATAAAGGAAGGGAGGAAGGTGGGAGTGAAAGTGTAAAGAGAAAAATAGAAGCCGCAGCGGAGGGCTTCGCAATAATTTCGACCACTCTGGTTCGATCCCAACCGCGGCGGCTGCGTTTTGATGGAGGCGAAACGAAGATGCGACCGTGTGCTGTGCGATGTCAGCGCACGTTAGAGATCCCCAGGTGGCCAAAATTACTCCACATCTCTCCACTACGGCAGATCTATTTTTCTACTTTTACTCCTACCTTCCTTCCTTCCTTCCTTCCAAGGAACTGTTCATGTGTCCACAGAAAAAGTGACAGATATTGTGCCTTTCCTTTCCCGTAAGCCAATTTTTATCTGTTGTCCAGATGCTCGTGGAGTAACGGAAAAGATACTGTGCCTTTCCTACAGAGCAATTTACAAGTTATCTAGGACACGTGGTACGCCCTGTTGCTATGCGATCTATTTTTCGATGACAGCGCCCTTTAGCGAACCTCAGGGTCAAAATTACTCCACAGCCCTACTATGCGGCACCTCTTTCTAGCTTTTCGCTTTCACTCCCAGGATCTCCCCCGCCCCCATTCCCCTTACGGCGCGGGTCAATATGTACACGTGTAGTACGCGCTGTTGCTATACGATGTATTGTTGATATACCGAGAGATTCCGCGAGATAACTTTTTAAGGCGAAAGCCTACCTGGGCTCATGGAACTAAATCTCGTGCGCGAGAGTTGTGCCATAGCCTCCTCTATTAGAGGAGGCTATGGTTATGCGCGCCATTTGTGCGCAAGAGCTTTCATACACCACGAGATTCCGCGAGATATGTTCTTGTATAGCATTACTGCCATTTGCAATCTTACACTTGAACACGCGCCAAGTAACGCTACGCGACTGGAGTGATGGTTAGCGTTCTAACTCACACTTGCAGGAGTGAGTGTGACAAATACTGCGCCTTTCTTTCCCTGTAAACGAATTATAATTAGCAGTGGAACGAATGCCGATAAGAGGCTAAGGATGAGAGGCAAATGATAGGAGAGGAACGGTAGGCTTCCGCCATTTTCCTCTTAAGAGACATCCAAGGGACTAATTTTTATATGCATATGCAAGCATCAACCTTTTCCGGAGAAGGTACAGCAAAAGCTCACAAGCACACTGTTCATGGCATTGTTTAGCAAGCAGGCGTCTAGTATCTAATATACGTCTGCCATTTAAAAGCCTGAAGAAGGAAACGCAGTCGCAATTACGTATAGATCTAAAAAATACTGACGCCCACAGCAGCTACCTGTGTGTAACTTTTTTGCGATCACTTTTTTACGAAATGAGGTATAATTAAAAGCAACATGACGGAACACTATAGATACACTCAGCTATAGTCTCCTTATAGAATATTCAATAATGCACTGGGTTTTTGTACATTTTATAAAGCATATGGCGGCAAGATGGTTTGGTTTGGTTTTGTGGGGTTTAACGTCCCAAAGCGACTCAGGCTATCAGAGACGCCGTAGTGGAGGGCTCCGGAAATTTCGACCACCTGGGGTTCTTTAACGTGCACTGACATCGCACAGCACACGGGCGCCTTGCGGTAAGAATCAGGATAACTATTGTAAACTAAGAGATAACTAGAAAATAGTGCATGTACACGAGAAAGAACAATGGGAGGAGGATTCGCTTTCTAACATGGAACTTTATTATAACCAGACTTATGCATTAAATTACTTGCTTATAACGGACAGCCACTCATACGCTGCCGTAGCTTCTCAATTTCTTGATCAGTGCCAGACACCACATACGCAGTCACCCAATGGAGCCTTACTAGCCTTCGAAGCACACTGGTCGAGGCATTCAACGCGGCGCGGTTTCGTCTAACAGCGCCGCGGACTTCTCCGAGCACCTCCAGTCCACATGCGAACGCAAGACGCCGGTTTAGTTTTTCCAGTGTATGAAGATTATGAGCCAGCCGCTCCGATTATTCGTATTGAGCGTCTTGTACGTACGTGGCCAGCGCCAAGTGGTCCATGGTATATTTCGTGCAGCATTGTTCATGGAGGGTAACACAAGAACAAAAATCGCACTGACTTGCTGGGACGCATCTTGCGATCCATTTAAAGCACTCAGACGCAGCTATATCGTCAATGTCATATCACGGCGGTGTCGATGCCATGGGCACAGCCTCTTGCTCTCAGAAACGCAATTCTGCACACGGAACAGCAGGCGCCGACCTGTCTTCACCTCTGGTCTCTGCGATAGGGTCAGAAGTGTGCGCCACCTTCACTCCTTGACAGCTTTCGTGCATGCTTCTTGAACGCACGCCATTTCCGCTGGAAATTTATCTGGCCACTGATTAAACATGGCTATAATTTCTTCTTCTTGTTCGAAGGATGAGATCATTGGTTGGGCAAGAGAAACCTCGCATTCCGAGAGACGGGCATGCTCAACTAATTGACGGTCGTGTGAGATAAGCTCGAATCCGGTCATTCCAGTCTTCTCAGCGTCCTCAGTGGGGAGAGGAACAGCAGGGTCACGTCCATCGTCCTCACAATCAGGTTGAGAATCCGCTCGAGCATTAGGATGATCCGATGAAAAAAAGTGGAAGTACTAATCAGGTAGGTTCCAACACCTTCAGAAACAAGGCTGCTGTAGTCAGGTGGGTGCTGCTGAACATCACTTCCTTTGGCGAGAATGGCATGTTCCAAGGTTTGCGAACCATCAAGGCAGGTAAGGTTCGCCGGCTTCTTGGACTTGTCCTATGCCATCATCCGAAATAGGAGAACGCTCTTTTTTGTATCTTCTGTCGATAAAAGCAGTTAATATTCAGGAGTTAAAACTACTTCTTTCACCTTCGTGAGGGACCTGTTATCATCTGGTTCTTTTTTCTGCTGAGACTTGCTTCGAAGTAGCGTCCGAAAGTGCGTCGATCCCTTCCTCTACTCTGTCTGTGCGTCTTGCTTTGTCAGGAAGTCCAGTACTACGATGATTTTTTGCTTTCAAATGAGCGTGTGCTAGAGACTTCACAGCTTCTGAATGATTGCGCTCCCTCCTGCATGTGTGGGTGCAAAGCTCGGACTTGCCATGCGTCCAGTATGGTTGCTGTTGTCCTCCATGATGGTGCCGGAAATGGGTGACGCGTTAATGATTCTTCCCGCATGCTTCGTCCAAGTGTACAGCCAGGTCTCGGATGCGCAGAGCCTTCTGGTCCTAGGTCCACTCCAACGTCTCGTCCTAGAGTTCCTGCGACGTTTCGTTGGCGATCCACTGAGCCTCCGACGCCTCGTTCCGCCGCTTATTGAGATTCTGACCATAACCAAGGTCGTACCGCGGTGAGCTGTGTGTCCGCTTGTGGTTGGTTGCACCTCTAATCCTTTCATTCCTGATAACACTGCCTTCTCGAACTGGCGAATCTGAACGTCGCAAATATCTGGGGAGCTTCGTGGGCCGCGAAGTGGCAGTTGTCGGGCGTCTGGCGCGCAAATCGACTGCTGTAGCTAGCCACCTCGGCCACTCGAGCACTTCCCATTCCAGAGCATCCGTGCACCTCCGCCCTCGCCCGAACGTTAATGGCGGCGACGCAGTAGAAGTGGGTCCGCCCATGCTTCTGCCTTGCCTTGTTATGGAGGAAAGGATGCACTGGGTGCAGTCCTACTCTGGGAGCAAAAACCTTTGTCACGTCACTGCCCTCGTGTCAATACAGATGCACGAAGAAACACAACCTCGAGACCCTAATTCCAAGAAGCTTGTGCATGAAGTGACGATGCCGCTCCTGAGAACTCTCTGGTATTCCCTCCGGACTGCAGTACGTGTGTGGCTTGACTAGAAGAACAGCTGACGTCGCCGCTCCTGGCACAGCGCTGGGGTGCTCTCTGGAACACAGCACTGTGACTTGTCAGATGGTATGTGCGGCGACATCACGCTGCTTTCGTTGCATCCATGAAATCTAGTAAGACTCTGAACGCCGTAAATATCTGGGGAGCCTCGTGGCGGGCCGCGAAGTGGCTGTTGTCGGGCGTTTGGCGCGCAGATCGACTGCTGTAGCCAGCCACCTCGGCCGCTCGAGCACTTTCCATTCCAGAGCATCCATGCACCTCCGCCCTCGCCCGAACCTGAATGGCGGCGCGCAGTAGAAGTGGGTCCGCCCATGCTTCTGTCTTGCCTTGTTATGGAGGAAAAGATGCACTGGGTGCAGTCCTTCTGTGGGTGCAAATACCTTTGTCACGTTACTGCCCTTGTGTCAATACAGACACACGAAGGAACACAGCCGCGAGACCCTAATACCAAGAAGCCACGATAATTTTCAGAGAGCTCTTTATATAGCCTGACGGGAGGTGACGCCACCGGCGAGCTCGGACGCCGCTCCCATCTTCATGATTGCAGTACCATGCAACTCAGCGCATTAAACAAACGGAGCACAAGAACGAGAAGGGCGACTAAACAAAGCGCTGAACTTTGTTTTTCATTGTGCTTTTTCATCACGTTTACCGTCATGTTTTAGCGACTTTATATAGTATCCCTTTCCTGTAGTTTTTGCTTTGTTTCCGTCTTTTTTTGCGTATTATTTTCTTTGTTTATCTTCCTGTCGTAGACGTTTTGGTTTCTGCAAATTTGTTAGCTGACTTATAGCTGAGCGGTTTTAGGACGGCTGAAATCATATTTTGGCCATGATCTCATTCTGTTTTATTTTTTCTCTTAAGACACGTGCGTTCCTGTTTTCGCTTCACCTTTTGTCTGTCATGTTTCTTTTTGTTCATGTTTACAGTTTGCGATTGTCATGGTCATGCCCTGAGAGAAAACTTTATTGCCAAGAATGGTGGCGATGGTGACAGCTTTTCGTGGATTAAAAACAGTGAGGGTGCAGGCCTAAAAAGGTCATTTACATGAGCTGAGTCCCTAGTCCGGGACCACGATGGACAAAGCCGCCGCCCTTGCCTGTTTAGCCAGAGTGGGTATTTAAAATTCCCTTTCTTTGCCAGGGATTGGGAGATCGTAAACGCCTGAACCCCAGTGGAACCCCCCTACATGATTAACCTCCAAGATCTAGTTAACGATAAGCGCTTCATACGTTGTTTTCTTCTGATTCAGCAGTAGCTGCTTCCATGCAGCTCTCTTCGGAAGGAGCTGACCAGAGCATGTGAGATGGTGACTCTACCTCACATCTCCATTAGATGTGATTTGGGTTGATAGTTCCTGGCAATTAAGGCATGCCGAGCTGTACTTCAAGTTCGTAATAAATAACCTCTGGGTGCTTATAATTTATTAGCATCGTGGCCTGTGCTTTTGTAAGTACTGCGCGCGGATGCGGATAATCCGTTTTCTATCATTAGAGTATCTAAATTGTGAGGTTCTGATCCGGTTCGTTAGATCTCAAACTATGTGCGATCTGCAACCTCGTTTTCCTAATTCTCTCAGTCAGCTGGAACCAATTCGATTAAATGATTTAGAGCGCAACCGCGCCTTTACAGAAATTTGTAATGGCTCGCTTGCAGTCACTTAGTATGGTGTGCGTGGATGTGTTCGTGGTGGCTAGCGCCACGACAGCCTCTTCGGCTTCTGCAACTAAAGCTGATTTATCCGGAGCCGCGTTATTCTCTCTGTCCCGATGATTGCACATACAGTAATTTTTTAGGTTTGCTTAGCTGCACCTACGTGCACTGCAGGGGGGTTGCAGTCATACTTTCAAGGCACTGTTCGTCTTAGGGCACCACTTAATCAGGGACTACCTCTTTCCAACAAAAAAAGTTAATTCAGCACTTTAAAAAAAAATGAAGGGTCATATAGTTGGGGGACCTGGAACGTGGCTTAGTTCAGCTGGTCAAGTACAGTTCACTCCGGTGTAATACAATCCAACCAATCCTGTCCACTTCAATCCAAACCTGTCCAATTCAATCCAGTCCAATCTGACCTAGTATAATTCATTCCTGTCCAATGAGTATACGCTTGCCCGAAATGCGCCGCTGATTAGCCTATCATCATCGCTACTATCATTCTCACGCTAGAGAAAGAGAATTAATTGCTACTCACTATGCCTAGCTATGTTATTGTTGCAATCAGGACCTATTGTATAATGGTTGCAATAAAGACAAGACATCTTCTGATTGCTTCTTGATTGCCAGATGGAGCGGCGAGCGCGCGCGTCCGCCAGCTCCGGCGGTTGCTCTAGAACGGCTCTGTCCCTCCCGCCACGCGAACTCCTCGGCCGTAGTGTTGCAGTTGTAAGACGCCCGACTACTGTGCCGGAGTATGGAGGCGAAACGAAGAGGCGTCCGCGTGCTGTGCGATGTCAGCATTGTTGTTGTTGTGGCTGTAGGAAGAAAGAATAGAAAATGTACGACCTTGCTACTGGCTCTGTAGCTAAGCCACCTCCGCTGATTAAAAAGCCTTAATTTATTGGAAGGGAAAAGGCGCGGTAACTGTCTCACTTGTTTTCTGTGGACACCTCAAACACGCCGTAAGGGAAGAGAGGAAGGCGGGAGTGAAAGTGGAAAGAGAGAAAGAGGAGCCGTAGTGGAGGGCTACGGTGTAATTTCGACCACCTGGGGATTAACGTGCGCTGATTTTTAAAAAAAAACTGATTTATTTATAGGAAGGGAAAGGCGCAGTAACTGTCTCACTTCTTTTTCTGTGGACACCGCAACCGCGCCGTAAGGGAAGGGAGGAAGATGGGAGTGAAAGTGGAAAAGAGAAAGAGGAGCTGTAGTGGAGGTCTACGGCGTAATTTCGACCACCTGGGGATCTTTAACGTGCGCTGACATCGCACAGCACACGACGCCTCTTCGTTTCGCCTCCATCGAAACGCAGCCGCCGAGGTCGGGTTCACGTGCGCTGACATCGCTGCCTCGTGCAGACAGAAGAGAAAATAGAGAAGGAAGGAAAGGAAGAGGGACAGAAAGACGCGCGCCGCAACAGCCGTCATCCACCACCGAAGCGGTGGTGAGTGCAATGACGGCCTACAACAGATAAACATTCAGTGGCAGGCTAACCCCCGCCGCAAGCGGCGGTGACCTCGGTGACCTACCTGTCCCAGCCCCATCAGGGGATTCTCTGATGTCAGCGCGCGTAACAGATCCCCAGGTGGTCGAAATTACTCCGTAGCCCTCCAATACGGCTCGTCTTTCTCTCTATCAACTTTCACATACCACCTTCCTCCCCTTCCCTTATGGCGCGGTTCAGATGCCCACAGAAGCAATTGTGACATACTACGCCTTTCCATTCCTGTGAACCAATTATTATTTATTGTTATTATTCGTGGCCAATGTAGCCTTCGCTACAATAATAATTTCGACCAGCTAGGGATCTTTTACGTGCACTGACATCGCACAGCACACGGACGCCACTTCGTTTCGCCTCCATCACCTCTTTCTCTCTTTCCGCTTTCACTCCCACCTGCCTCCCATCCCTTACGGCGCGGTTCAGCTGTCCGCAAAACAAGTTCGAAACACACTGCGCCTTTTCTTTCCTGTGAACCAATTATTAATAATACTAATAATAATTGGTTCACATGAAAAAGAAATGCATTCGCGTTTCGCCTCCATCGATACGCGCAGCCACGTTAGGGCTCGAATCCGGGTATACATCGGTACAGTAGCCGAGCTTCTTACCCGCGGCCATTGCGGCGTGGCCGCTTCGTAGTTTTTGTACCTCAGCATAGATGAGCCGATCTTTCTCATGTCCGTATACGCGCAAGAGGCGTCGGCTACGCTAAACTTCAGGCGTACGTGAGGCGCCTTCCCGCTTAAACCGAACACCACCGCCAGATTAACGTAGCATATGTTCGGGAGTGTAACAAGTATAACCATAATCGACCGTCGACTTAGCCATCGCCCCATATCAAGTGAAATATGTTCGCAAATTGGAAAAGCTGCTCTAGAGCAAAGACAGCGTTTCGCTAAATGGTAGTTATAAGCGCGCAGAACTTCAGTAGTATACTTTAAGGCGAAAGGCTTTTTAGGTTCATCTCGTGCGAGAGTTGTGCGCGCCATTTGTGCGCGAGATCTTTCATATACCGCGAGATTCCGCGAGATATCTTTTTAAGGCGAAAGCTTATCTAGGCTCATGGAACTAAATCTCGTGCGCGAGAGTTGTGCACGCCATTTGTGCGCGAGCTTTCATATACCGCGAGATTCCGCGAGATATCATCTTAAGGCGAAAGCCTATCTAGGCTCATGGAACTAAATCTCGTGCGCGAGAGTTGTGCACGCCATTTGTGCTCGAGATCTTTCATATACCGCGAGATTCCGCGAGATATCTTTTTAAGGCGAAAGTCTATCTAGGCTCATGGAACTAAATCTCGTGCGCGAGAGTTGTGCACGCCATTTGTGCGCGAGATCTTTCATATACCGCGAGATTCCGCGAGATATCATCTTAAGGCGAAAGCCTATCTAGGCTCATGGAACTAAATCCCATGCGCGAGAGTTGTGCACGGCATTTGTACTCGAGATCTTTCATATACCGCGAGATTCCGCGAGATATGTTCTTGTCTAGCGTTCCTGCCATCTGCAATCTAACACGCGCCAATTAAGGCACGCTACGCGAATGGAGTGATGGTTAGCGTTCAAACTCACTTGCAGGAGTAAGTGTGACAAATACTGCGCCTGTCTTTCCCTGTAAACGAATTATATTTAGGAGTGGAACGAACGCCGATAAGAGGCAAACGATGAGACGCAAATAGGAAAGAAACGGTAGGCTTTTGCCATTTTCCTCTTAAGAGACATCTAAGGGACCCTCTAATTTATATATGCATATGCAAGCATTAACCTTTTCCGGAGAAGGTACAGCAAAATCTCACAAGCACACTGTTCACGGCATTGTTTAGCAAGCAGGCGCTAGTATCTTCAATATACGTCTGTCATTTAAAAGCCTGAAGAAGGAAACGCAGTCGCAATTACGTATGGATCTCAGAAATACTGACGCCCACAGCAGCTACCTGTGTGTTAACTCTTTTGCGATCACCACACGGAAATGCTTGACACTGTGCTCTGAAATGAGGTATAATTAAAAGCAACATGACGAAACACTATAGATACATTCAGCTATAGTCTCCTTACAGAATATTCAATTATGACATGGGTCTTTGTATATTTTGTAAAGCATGGCGGTAAGAACTAGGAGACCTATTGTAAACTAAGAGATAACTAGAAAATAGTGCATGTACACGAGAAAGAAAAATCGGAGGGGGATTCGCTTTCTAATATGGAACTTTATTAAAACCAGACTTATGCATTAAATTACTTGCTTATAACGGACAGCCACTCATAAGCTGCCGTAGCTTCTCAATTTCTTGATCAGTGCCAGACACCACATACGCAGTCACCCAATGGAGCCTTACTAGCCTTCGAAGCACTCTGATCGAGGCATTCAAAGCGGCGCGGTTTCGTCTAACAGCGCCGCGGACTTCTCTGAGCACCTCCAGCCCACATGCGGACACAAGACGCCAGTTTAGTTTTTCCGGTGTATGAAGATTATGAACCAGCCGTTCCGATTATTCGTATAGAGCGTCCTGTACGTACGTGGCCAGCGCCAAGCGGTCCATGGTATATTTTATGCAGCATTGTTCATGGAGGGTAACACAAGAACAAATCTCGCACTCACATGCTGGGACGCATCTTAGATCCATTTAAAGCGCTCAGACGCAACTATATCGTCAACGTCATATCCCGACGGTGTCGATGCCATGGACACAGCCTCTTGCTCCCAGAAACGCAATTCTGCACACGTAACAGCAGGCGCCCACCCGTCTTCACCTCTGGTCTCTGCAATAAGGTGAAAAGTGTGCACCACATTCACACCTTGACAACTTTCGTGCATGCTTCTTGAAAGCATGCCATTTCTGCCAGAAAGTTTCTCTGGCCACCGATTAAACATGACATTAATTTCTTCCTTTTGCTTGAAGGATGAAATCATTTGGGAGCGATAGACCCGCTCAACTGCTTGACAGTCGTGTGAGATAAGCTCGACTCCGGTCATTCCAGTCTTCTCAGCGTCTGCAGTGGGGAGAGGAACAGCATGGTCACGTCCATCGCCCTCACAATCATGCTGAGATTCTACTCGAGCATTAGGATGATCCGACAAGGGTAGGCCGGAGGAATCAATCTGGTGGGTTCCGAAACTTTCAGAAACAGGGCTGCTGGAGTCAAGTGGGTGCTGCTGAACACCACTTCCGTTGGCGAGAATGGCATGTTCCAAGGTTTGCGAACCATCAAGGCAGGTAAGGTTCGCCGGCGTTTTGGACTTGTGCTATGCCACCATCAGAAATAGGAGAACGCTCTTCCTTTGTATCTCCTGTTCATAAAAGCAGTGAATAATCAGGAGTTAAAACGACTTATTTCGCCTTGGTGAGGTACCTGTCATCTTCCGGTTCTTTTTTTCTGCTGACACGTGCTTCGAAGTAGCGTCCGAGAGTGAGCCGATCCCTTTTTCTGATCTGTCTGAGAATCTTGCTTTGTCAGGAAGTCCACTGCTACGATGATTTTGTGCTTTCAAATGAGCGTGTGCTAGAGACTTCACATCTTCTGAATGATTGCGCTCCCTCCTGCATGTGTGGGCGCAACGCTTGGACTTGACATGCGTCCAGTATGGTTGCTGTTGTCCTCCATGATGGTGCCGGAAAGGGGTATCACGTTCATGATTCTTCCCGCATGCATCGTGCAAGTTTGCAGCCAGGTCTCGGATGCGCAGAGCCTTCTGGTCCTAGGTCCACTCCAACGCCTCGTCCTTGAGTTCCTGCGACGTTTCGTTGACGATTCACTGAGCCTCCGACGCCGTGTTTGGCCTTCTCTTCGGTCTCTTGTTGTGATTCTCACCGTAACCAAGGTCGTACCGCGGTAAGCTGTGTGTCCGCTTGTGGTTGGTTGCTCCTCTAATCCTTTCATTCCTGATAACGCTGGCTTCTTGAACTGGCGAGGATTGTGCATGTAGTGACGCTGCCGCTCCTGAGAACTCTCTGGAGTTCCCTCCGGACCGCTGTACGTGTGTGGCTGGCAGAACAGCTGACGTCGCCGCTCCTGGTACAGCGCTGTGGTGCTCTCTGGAACACAGCACTGTGACTCGTCAGGTGGTACGTGCGGCGACATCACGCTGCTATCGTTGCATCCATGAAATCTAGTAAGATTCTGAACGCCGCAAATATCTGGAGAGCCTCGTGGGCCGCGAAGTGGCAGTTGTCGGGCGTTTAGCGCGCAGATCGACTGCTGTAGCCAGCCATCTCGGCCGCTCGAGCACTTTCCATTCCAGAGCATCCGTGCACCTCCGCCCTAGCCCCAACCTGAATGGCGGCGACGCAGTAGGATTGAGTCCGCCCATGTCTGCCTTGCCTTGTTATGGAGGAAAGGATGCACTGGGTGCAATCCTTTTGTGGGAGCAAAGAACTTTGTCACGTTACTGCCCTCGTGTCAATACAGACACACGAAGGAACACAACCGCGAGACCCTAATGCCAAAAAGCCGCGATTGTATTCAGAGAGCTCTTTATATAGCCTGACGGGAGGTGACGTCACCGGTGAGCTCGGACGCCGCTCCCGTATTCATGATTGCAGTACCATGCAGTACTCAGCGCAATAAAAAAAACGGAGCACAAGAGCGAGAAGGGCGACTAAACAAATCGCTGAACCTTATGTTTCATTGTGCTTTTTCATCACGTTTACCGTCATGTTTTTAGCGACTTTAGTATCCCTTTCCTGTAGTTTTTGCTTTCTTTCCGACCTTTTTTGCGTGTTATTTTCTTTGTTTATCTTCCTGTCGTATACGTTTTGGTTTCTGCAAATTTGTTAGCTGAGTGGTTTTAGGGCGTGTGAAATGATATTGTGGCCATGATCTTTGTTGTTGTTGTTTTTTCTTGAGACGCGCGTTCCTGTTTTTCGCTTCACCTTACCAGAGGTGTATGTCGTATTTCTTTTGATTCTTGTTTTCAGTTTACGTTGCCATGGTCATGTCCTGAGAGGAAACTTTATTACCAAGAATGGTGGTGGCGAAAACTTTCGCGGATTAAAAAAGTGAGGGTGTAGGCCTAAAAGGGCCATTTACATGAGTGGAGTCCCTATTCCTGGACCACGAAGGACAAAGCCGCCGCCCTTGACTGTTTAGCCAGAGTGGGTATATAAAAATCCCCTGCCTTTTGCGAGGGATTGGGAGATCGTAAAAGACTAAACCCCAGTGGAACCCCCATACATGATTGACCTCCAAGATTTCATTATCGATAAGAGCTTCATGCGTTGTTTTCTCCTGCTTCAGCAGTAGCTGGTTCTAGCTCTTTTCGGAAGGAGCTTACCGGAGCATGTGAAATGGAGACTCGACCTCACAGATGTGATGTGGTTTGATAGGCATGCCAAGTTGTACTCCACGTTCGTAATAAATAACAACCTCTGGGTGCTTATAATTTATTAGCATCGTGGCCTGTGCTTTTCTAAGTATACTGCGCGCAGTGGCGGATAATTCGTTTTCTATCATTACAGCATCTGCGGTCTGAAGTTCTGATCCGGTTCGTTAGACCTCGGACTATGTGCAATCTGTCTCCTCGTTCCCCTAATTCTCTGAGTGAGCTGGAACCAATTCGATTTAATGTTTTAGAGCGCAACCCTGCAAGATGCTTGCATATCGCGCCTTTACAGAAATTTGTAATGGCCCGCTTGCAGTCACTTAGGACGGTGTGCGTAGATGTGTTCGTGGTGGATAGTGCCACGACAGCCTCTTCGGCTTCTGCAACTGAGGCTGATTTACCCGAAATTTGTAATGGCCCGCTTGCAGTCACTCAGGACGGTGTGCGTAGATGTGTTCGTGGTGGATAGTGCCACGACAGCCTTTTCGGCTTCTGCAACTGAGGCTGATTTACCCGAAATTTGTAATGGCCCGCTTGCAGTCACTTAGGACGGTGTGCGTAGATGTGTTCGTGGTGGATAGTGCCACGACAGCCTCTTCGGCTTCTGCAACTGAGGCTGATTTACCCGAAGCCGTGTTATTCTCTCTGCACCGATCACTGCACGTACAGTAACTTTTTAGTAGGTTTGCTTAGCTGCACATACTGCAGGGGGGTTGCAGTCATACTTTCAAGGCATCAGTTCGCGCTGTTCATCTTAGGGTACCACTTAATTAAGGTCCACCTCTTTCCAAAAGAAAGCTAATTCAGTGCTTAAAAAAACACGAAGTGTCATAGTTGAGTGCCCTGGAACGTGGCTTAGCTTAGCTGGGACAGGATATACGTAGCAAAAGCATGAGTGCCTGGCGCTGGGCTGCCTACTCCTCTCCAATTCAATCCATTCTAATCCAATCCAAACCAATCCAGTCTAATTAAATACAGTCCAATCAAGTACAGCTCACTCCCTTCACTCCAATGTAATACAATCAAATCAATCCTGTCCAATTCAATCCAGTCAAATCTAACCTATAATTTTTATATTTATTTTTATTTATTTTTTATAGTCAAATCTATTCTTGCCCCATGCTGAGTACACGCTCGCCCGAAATGCGCCGCTGACTGGCCTATCATCATCACTACTGTCATCCTCACGCCAGAGAAGAGTTAAGATGTGCCACTCACTATGCCTAGCTATGTTATTGTTGCATTAAAGACGTACTAGGGACTCCACCTAGTGTTTGTGAGGGGAAGGGCACTAAGCCTGACCCCAGAGCAACCTTCATGTAACTCCATATTTTATTAAACGTTTTGACCACCACCACCACCTGATTGCTTCTTGATTGCCAGATGGCGCGACGAGCGCGCGGAGGGTGCCTCGATGCGCGCCCGAGAGCGGGCGCGCATCGAGGCACCCTAGCGGGCATCGAGGCACCCTAGCGGAGTCTAAAACCCCTTGATAATTTGAAAGTATCGACACTCTCCTCCACTCCGGCATTTTCCTCCTCGAATATCCTCGCCCGCCGGTTGCTTGCGCTGCACACGGCACGCTTTTATGCGAAGCATATTGCTAGAGGTAAACCACAGCCCTTCGTGACGGTTACACGCCGTGCAAAGAATGTGGAATGCTACGTCACACCACGTGATACGCTGACGTCACGACAGAGGAGAGACGGGGGTCCAGCTCGCGCCGTCGGCTGCAGTTGCACGCCGTGCGGACCACGTGGTATGGTGACGTCACACCACGTGATACGCTGAAGTCACGACAGAGAGACGGGGGACCGGCTCGCGCCGTCGGCTGCGGTTGCATGCCGTGCGGACCACGTGGTATGGTGACGTCACACCACGTGATACGCTGACGTCACGACAGAGGAGAGACGGGGGTCCAGCTCGCGCCGTCGGCTGCGGTTGCACGCCGTGCGGACCACGTGGTATGGTGACGTCACACCACGTGATACCCTGATGTCACGACAGAGGAGAGACGGGGGACCGGCTCGCGCCGTCGGCTGCGGTTGCACGCCGTGCGGACCACGTGGTATGGTGACGTGACACCACGTGATACGCTTACGTCACGACAGAGGAGAGACGGGGACCGGCTCGGTGACCTCACAGCCATGCTTGGAACCAAGGAAAGAAACGTTTAGCCAATTGTAACCATGGAAAGTCGAGTTTAGCAATCAATATGCTTCGCATCTCACCAGGCTTAACCAAGCTAAGCCTCAGCCATTTTTGGGGGCAGCGCTCCTTTGCCGTCCGGGAAATTGGCTGGCACGCGCGCGCGCTCTTAAGTTTGCGTGTTTTTCACGCTCTGTTATCGAATAAAGACACGAGTAAGACATGCGACTTGCTTTACAGTACCCCGAGCCACATAAATTAGCGTCTCGTACGCGCAATGAAATTGGAAATTACGAGCGCTTGTGACATAAACGAAAACCGCTTGCTGCATACACCTATCATCCTTTTGACTTTTTATTACTGTGTCTCAACACGCATAATATATTGAGCATAATATTTATTATATATTTGAACATTCCTGAATATTCTGAGCATATCGATGCTCAGTTAAATGTAGATTCACCTCAAACTAATTTTAGCGAAAGTACAGTTTATGGAGTTGTTAACGAGCGGAGTTTCAGAAATGCGATGGTTGCTAGCAACAGGCTGGAACATTTGCTTTGATGGTCATCCTAAAATTTTTCAATAAGGTTTAGCCTGAGGTTGGTACCGCGCAGTGCACATGCAGCAGCTTAATTGATTTCGTAGTTACGAATTTTCGCAGCTGCTTGAAAACGATCGAATATCAGCTATTTTCTGTTAAGCATGAAACGGATCTAGCTCCTGCTGCCGGCGGCCTCGAAGTGACGTCGAGCCGAAACCGAGAGCCAAGATCAGGGCACCGATTTTCCGTCGTCCGAGGGAAGTGTCGTCCGTACTCCAAAATTTGGCCCTGTCGACCACCGATACTTGACCTTGTCGGAAGTTCATCCACATTGGTGTCAACCCTAATTTTAGTATGACTAATATTTTTTCTTTTGCTTTGACTAGATTAAAGAAACGTGACCCAGAACACTTTCACCTCTTTTAGTGGCAAAATGTGGAAGAAGTACAGGCCTTAAGTCCATAACTGCTACAGGGTGCGCACGTACAAAATACTCCTATATCAACTCAAGACCAAACAGCATTGTTTTCTTTGTACACACTCGGCCTCTTGGGTGCACGGCCGACGGCTGCTCTGCGCTACGAAAATGGACATTACGCCGTTAACTAGGCACATAATTAAGAAGGCCCACCTAAATTTCGATGTCAAAACTGAGATGGCCATACCCAAATTAGGTTATAGACACCAATTTCCGGTCAGACTCGGACCAGGTCAAATTTTGGGGATTCAGAGGGCCAAATTTCGGGGGTGGCCCTCCTAAATTTGGAGATTGAATTCCACCACTGAATTCCCCATACTCAAATAGGTTGGACACCAATTTTGGTCAAATTCGGACGAGGTCAAATTTTGGGGGTCCAGAGAGCTAAATTTTGGAAATAGGCCACCTAGGTCTGGAGGTCACCACTCAATTCGCATTACACCTCCACTCAATTCGCATTACGCAAATTAGGTTTGACACCAATTTGGTCAAATTCGGACGAGGTGAATCTTCGGGGGGTACAGAGAGCTAAATTTTGGCAATGGCCCACCTAGGTTTGGAGGTAGCCACTTAATTCGCCATACGCAAATGAGGTTGGTCACCAATTTTGCCAACTTCGGATGTGGTAAAATTTAGGGGGTTCCTAGGGCTACATTCTGAGGGAGGCCCACCGAAATATGGACGTAACCAGTAAATTCTCCATATTCAAATTAGGTTGGACACCAATTTTCGCGAGGCTAGGACGAGGTCTAACTTCGAGGGTCTAAAGAGACAAACTTTTGATGTGCGGATATGTATACACTCTGTGGAGAAGTTCTGCGGAAGAGTCATCGACACGTTCCTGTGACATAAGCCTATTAACGAATTAACAGTCTCCCTCATTGCACGCGTTAGCGTTGAAAAGCGAGACCTTTAGTTCAGAAATTAAAGCGGCTATTGTATGCGCATTGTATGCATCCGCAGTCGCTATTTATAGCACACGTTGAGCGGAACCACGAAGTCAAAACAATAACGCGCATAACGGCGCAGAATGATCAGTGAATTAAGTGAGATTGTCAGCTTTGTGATGCGCTTGCAAGCAGTTTCATGTCGCTTGGAACAAATGCACAGTACGTAGGCTAGTCTTCGTCAGGGTGAAGTTATTGCGGCCATTGTTGTTGAACCACTTTTTTATTCAAAGGGTGTCCTTCTTTCCACTCGGAATCGCGAAAAGAATTAACCCTTCTTCACGGCAGCTTGTGCAATGAAATACGCAGCAACTCGGCATAGCGCTGCACTAAAACAGCGCAGAATGCTAGGGAGCTGGCTCCTAGCAACGGCGGCTGCCTAAAAAATGGCGCCGGTTAAAAATGAAAACACAAAAAGAGCAAACTTATCGCGCGCTTTTTCCGGAGATGCCCGCGGAGCCAATCACCGTTGAGAAGAGCGCCGATGGGAGAGTTGACAGAGGAGGATCTGGGAGGAGGATCTAATTGGGTCTTAATTCTCCCCGCAACGTTTCTCTTGCTGCACTTCCAAGCAGTGTTCAATGAGGCCTAATCTAAATATCCTAACCATATCCACAAGCAGCAACAGCAACCATGAAATGCGGCTAGAGGTGTACGCCGGGACGTACGTCCGCGCACCGCCGCCGAGTGTTCTCGCCAGGCGGAGTTTCCTAGGCTAAAGCCCCTCAATAAACTAGGGGCTTTATTCTAGGTGCCATCGGCGCGCGGTTTGTTTTTTAATGCGAAACCACTACTAGCCTCGATTCCGTCTGTAGCCGTTGCTGGCCGCTATAGTTCCGAAAGACGATCAAGCTATCCCGCCATCGTCGGGCATATATAGCACAGCTCGCAGTAACATAAGGCATGCAGCGGAGCGCAATACAGGAGTATCAGATTGCGTGGCGTCTGGGCAAAGCCGCGGCAACAACCCTTCAACGACAACCTGAGAAGCCGGCCTTTAGTCGATATCAAGGCGAAGCTTCTACATCTGCCAAGATAGACTGCATCTACTGCACCGGCTGCGTGTCGTAACCAGTCGCAATCAGCCGCCGCTATGGTGGCTCTATACCGCCGCCGACGAATTTGCCGCCATGTGGCGCCATACCGCCGCTTACAATAGTGTTCCTGTATATTCTGCCTACAAGAACACTAGCCTAAAAGAAACAACCACCACGCCGCTACCGGTCAAAATTGGCACGGCACTCTTATGCTACTTATGCGGGCAGAGGTCATTCATCAGACGATGAAGCCATTGATCGCACAGTCGCAAAGATCGATCAAAAATCAGAAAAATCAAGTCTTCCTGGCAATTCGCAAGGTTCAGCCGGTATGAACTCTGAAATGAATCTAAGTTTGTCTTTGAAATAAATCTGGGAGCCGTCCTTTTTCGCATTCATGCTACTGACGCAGGAAAGTGCTGAAAGAACAGAAATATATAACACATACTTCTTCATTCCTCACGTAAGAATGGTGTTGCAAAAACAGAGCATTCCATTCTGTACCGCTATGTTGTTTTATTCACTGTTCACAATCCGATGTTTGCAATGCAGAAGCTTCTAGCTGACAGAACTGAAGTGGTATGCGAGCCACATTGCACGAGGAGGATGACTGCCTCCATCTCAAGACTTCTGGTGCCGCCCCTTTCCATGCTAGGTGCCAGAATTCTCAATGTTGATGTAAGCATTTTTGCATTCCAGACTTCTCCTGCTCTACTTACAGCTAGGATGGTTGAGACTGTTGAAGCAGTGTTGGAGATAGATCAATCAGCACATGTTGCCATCAGTTGACACTATCAAAGCGAGGTAGCTCACCTTTTCTGCATTGTTGATTTCTGCATTCAACTTTGCATGGATGATGCAACAGGGTGTAACGCTGTTTATAATCATTCTGCGTTTGCTGCAGGACAAAGGTCTTTTTGTCATTTCAGATGAATAGTAACCTCCATCTGTCACCTACAGTCACCAGTTCAGCTAACCAATGCATGCACGAGAAGTTTTGTGGCCATGTCCGTGATGTCACAGGTTGGTATGTCATAATGCTGTAGGCTGACAGAAACCTATTTCGGTTTTTGCTCTTAATCAAAGTGACTTAGGCTGTGAGGAATGCCGCAGTGGACGACTCCAAAAATTTCGTCCACCCAGGTTCTTTCAATGCACTGAAATAGCACAGTACATGAGCAAATTGATCAAAAAGCAGCCGTCAGGGCCGGGATTCGATCCCGTGGCTTGGGTTTTAGTTGTCGAGTGCCATAACCACCGAACCATTGCGAAGTGGTCTACTTGGTATTCTGGAAAGCAGTTTTTTAGTATTAGAAAAAAGGTGGACCCGAAGGAAAGCGATGTGATTATGAGCTCGGATGGTTCCAAAAACCCTCGGAATAAACCTTTAGAAATAATATAGGTCTGGAGATACCTTGGGTTATATTTGTGAATTTCAAAAAGATTGAGTGAACAGCAGTGAAAGAAAAATAAATGATAGGTATTACTACTAGAAAACCCTTTGTATATTTCAGGATGTTTTTTTTTCTTTTCTCCTGTGTTTACATTTTACTTACATAATATCAAGGAACATGCAATGCCCCAAGACTCTTAGGCATCATAATTTAGACATCAGTGACCGTGCATTTCATATAACAGAAACACAAGGAAGCATAAACATTATATTGTCATGCCTCGATAGAACGCCAAGGAGGACCCAAAGATAGGACGGGTTTAATAATCAACCAGGACGAGTCTTGCGCTCAAACTTCCTTCTCTTCCAGGCTCGCGCTTGTGGGGCCAGTCATCACCTTTGGCATCGTTTTCTGTGCGGCAATATGTTAGAGACAACACTGTGACCTAATTTACTGTCAAGCATCTCACAAAAATTTTCCCCTTCTACGTGAACAGAAGCACTTGGTTAGACAGCCCTTGGACAACACCACCATCTGGAAGCACAAACTCTGAAACGTCGTGCTTTTGCGTGAAATCTGCCAGGTTCTCATTGCTGTCCAATAGAATATCCAGCTCCCATAATGCCACATGCCTACTTTTTCCCTGACTAGCATAGACATACACAACTGCCTCTCGACTCCCTGCGAGCTTGACAAACTCAGTGATGGCCTCTTCAGGAGTGCTGTTCCCGACGTGCAGAACCTTTTGGCATTGCAGGTCAAGCTGTGACAAGCATTCTAGCCCCCCTTTAAGAGAAGATGGACGCAGAACCAAGCAGATACCTACAGAGGAAGGGCACAAGGGAGTAGAATGTGAAGTGAGCAAAATGCAGAAAAACACAAGTTGGCTGTTGAGATAAGAAAGTGACTGAAACGAGAACCCAAAAGAAGCGACTCGCTTTTCGATAACTCTTGCCCTATTTCACTCACTTTATGTCATTTCGCATCACCTTTTTTATTACACTCTTGACACCATGAAGAAGACAAGCCCCAGACTGTAGGAAAGCGCCATTACAGATTCACTGAACCCATTTCTGCTCCCACAATCATTACTCTTCCATTACCCAATACTGTTCTCTTTACAAGTAATGATACTCAGCCACTATCACTGAAAAGCTACTATGCTATCACTAAACACAGATTAATAAATAATGCAACACGGTTCTCATCCACGATACCATTCAAAGACTGTCCGAAATCAATAAGTATCTTCAGCTGTGGGCTTTAAAGAGGCAAGGCTTGTTTTTGGTATGAAACAAATATTCATAAATGACTATAGCATGCCTACGTTTACTGGCCCTTCAAGATATGGTGAATCTTTGTCAGTTCCCTAGCATCTTAATATGGAGCTACTTCTTGCACGCGTTTTCTAGAGATAAACAAGTTTTGTCTACTTCTAATCACACAGCTATTCCAAACTTGTATTCTGACTGCAATGCTATAATTAAAAAAAACTTTTCCACCCCAAAGTGAACAAAAACAAATACTGCAAATCATAAAAAGTATTTCACTACTCCATAAAGAGAGCAAACAATAAAATGAACAGTGTGATTTTCATACCGTGAAGGACGGCCCAATGCGCCGTGCGTCCACGCTTGAGGCAGGGTTCAAAATTGCCATCAGAATCGTAGCTGAATGTTCCGTCAAGGGAACTAGCTCTGCATACTATGACGCACAGCATCAATGGCAACAATCTAAAGGTTTGGTTTGGTTTAGCTTGTGGGGTTTGACATCCCAAAGTGACTCAGGCTATGAGAGATGCTGTAGTGGAGGGCTCCAAAAATATTTGACCACGTGGTGTTCTTTAACGTACAATGACATCACACAACACAAGAGTGCCTTGCTTTTCCCCTCCATCGAAAAGCACCCGACGCGGCCGAGATTTCATACTGCTTCCTTGGGCACAGTAGTCGAGCGCCCTAGCCACTGCACCATCGCAGCGGGTTAGCAACAACTACTTAAAGGATTTATGCTTGCTAAATAATGGACTTTTACCTGAACAGAAAAATTAAGTAAAAAGCCACTTCCCCTAAGAACTAATGTTGTTTCCTGCAGTACCTTGCTTTTTTTTTTTAACTGACCAAAACAAGGAGGGTAAATAGAATGCCGCCATTGATGATGATTTATTGACCATTCCCTTTGTATCGGGTGGGCACCATGTACTCACCCACCATTTTGAGAGTGCTGTAGAACCATCTGTTGGTGGCACAGCAAAACGACGACTTTAGACCGTCAAATGAGGCGGCCATGGATATATGTAGCGCTTACGCTTTTATGTTTCTTTGCATTTTGCATGACTTACCACTCATAAACTTTTCAAAAATGAATCTGAGCCTCACGGCAACACTGCTTTGCGCATCCACAATGGCAGGGGCAAGTGCAGTGTCCACAAGTGAAGTGAATGGTTCAGTTAAGTGCATGGTACGTTTGTACGTAAAAATGCTGCGCCTGTGGCTTTTTCCAATTTGATTTGTGTTACCAATGATGTGCCATTCACTAACAATAACTTTGGAGAACTCAGTACATTTTACCGTCCTGTGTCTACAAAATCTGTTGCAGCCCACACCATCACAAACAGGTAGCATGCCTTAAGTGTGAGTAAACGCATCGCAGTAGCACTAATGTCTCTGTTTTTGTTTCAGCAGGGCAGAAGAAATTAGCACCAGATCAGCTGAGCTAGAGCTACGAGGAGGTATTTGTTTAACAACCACCATTGGCGCGGCATTCTGGTCCTGTTATAATAAACAAAACCAACCAGTCCCGTGGAATTTTGTGACTGGTTGGTGCTGCTCAGCACAATGCAATGCTGACAATGGTTGTAAAAAAAAGACTGTACTTCTTAGTAGCGCAAGCTTGGCTGATCTGATGCTAATTCCATCTTCTGCTCCTAATGGGAAAAAGTCACAGGCATACTATTTTTACATACAAAGGTATCATGCACATAACTGAACCATTCGCTCCACTTGTATATACTGTACTAGCCCCTGCCATTGTGAGATGTGCAGAAAAGTCTTGCCAAGACGCTGAAATTTACTTTCGATGATTTTACGAGCAGTCAGTCACGAAAACATCAAATGAACCTAAAAGCGCAAGTGCTACACATATCCATGGCTGCCTCATTTGGCAGTCCAGGGCTGTCGTTTCGCTGTGGTGCCAACAGATGGCACTACTGCGCTCTCAAAATGGCAGCGTCCCATTTACCCTCTGTGTTCTGTTTACAGTGCTGAATACAGACAATTTCCTAGTCTCATTTTAATTTGCTATGAAAGCCACTTCCCATAAAATCTAATGTTATTGCTTACAGTAACTGGTCTTTTTCTTTTTGCTGAGCATACAATCCTGTATTCTAGACTTAAGCACATTCTTGATCAAGCTTTCAAAACAACAAATAAAGCTAAACTCTTAGTATGCAATCCATAAGGTGGGGATGGCCAGTGTTTACCTTGGGTTTTCCTGCTAGCTTTTCAATAGGGCTCAATTATGAGCCCTATTAAAGACCTGGCAGGAAAGCCACCATGAGTGCATATGTTGCATAGTGAAAAATGAATTCATTCAAGAATACCATTAAAGCACTAATACAATATTGCCACCTGGTGTCCCCATGTTCTTGCATGCGCCTGGAAGAAGAGGACACTGAAGTTGACTCTCGCGTGCTGTGTGCCGAACTTCGCCTGCTTCGTCCCGGCGTTTTAGTCAAGTCTAGCCCTGTTGTCCGTGACATATTTTGGTGTCGGCGCAGGGTATCGATCCCAGTATATGTCCCGCACTCCTCCGCATACCCAGGATTCAGGTCCTGTGCCAATCGACACTCCTGTTCACCGCGCTAGCCGGAGGAACCTAGGCCTACCACCTGAGCACGGGCCGTTGGAATTCACCACCGCAGCCGCCCCTCGACCTGTCATGCAAACTCCAACGTACTACACTCTACAGAGCCCACGACTGCCTAAGACTTTCCACGGCTGTCAGACGGAAGACGTCGAAGACTGGCTCACCCAGTTTGAACGGGTCGCCGCATTTAATCAGTGGGACGACGCCGCAAAGCTCAGGAACGTCTTCTTTAGCCTGGAAGATGGCGCTCGTACTTGGTACGAGAATCGTGAAGGCGTGCTAACATCGTGGCGCGAGTTCTGCCGCTGCATCCTGGACACCTACACCAGCCCGGATCGCCGAGAACGAGCGGAAAGGGCCTTACGCTCTCGAATACAGATGCCGAACGAGACCATAACCATGTACGTGGAGGACATGACTAGGTTGTTCCGACGATCTGACCTGGCCATGCCCGAAGAGAAAAAGGTGCGCCATCTCATGCACGGCGTTAAGGAACAACTGTTCGCTGGGCTCGTGCGCAACCCGCCGAGCACAGTTGCAGAGTTTGTTTCGGAAGCAATCACAATGGAAAGGATGCTCCAGCAGCGGTCTGCGACCTACGACAGGCCGGTACTCGCCGCTTCGCTCACTGAGCCGCATTCGGCCTTCGGGGCTAGTCCGGATCTTCTTCGCGACATCATCCGCTCCATTTTGCGTGAAGAGCTCCAGAAGCTTTTCGGTGCTCCCCAGCCGACGGTCAGCTCTGTCGCTAGTATTGTCCGAGAAGAACTCCAGCAAGCACTTCGGCCTTCGGTACCAGCTGCTAACCCGCCATCCTTTTCCACCGAGTCCTGTCGGCCAACGTATGCGGACATCTTGCGACATCCCCCGACTGATTCCACGCAATTACTGCCACCCGACCAAGGCTCACTTTATTCAGCCCACCCCGAGCCGTACATCGACAACCGCCGACCACCCCAGCGAAAGGCAGACCTGTGGCGTGCCCCAAATCGGCAGCGCCTGTGCTTCCACTGCGGGGAAGCTGGTCACCTGTATCGACAGTGCCCATATCGACAACTGGGACTGAAGGGTTTCCCCATCGACATGCGTAACCCTCCTTTAGGCCAACGACCCCGGGATATTGAAGACTACGTAGCCCAGCAGCGCATGGCGCCAACTTTTAGACGACAGTCACGATCTCCGTCTCCACGCCGACTATCCTCGCAGCCCAGCTCATCCGGGATGGTGCAGCGACGGTCGCCTAGTCCGAGCCGGGAAAACTAAAGACAGCGACCTCAGGGGGCGAGGCCGCTTCAAATCGACGCGACGAAGACCCCCCGACAACGCGACCTGTGAGTGACCGCGACTTGACGGCCCCGACGACAGTTCGTACACGTGAAGACAGACTCTCGCTGGATATACCCGTGCTCCTCGACGGCTATAAGGTTAGCGCATTGGTAGACACTGGTGCTGATTTTTCGATTTTAAGCGGGAAGCTAGCGGCGCTTCTAAAGAAAGTGATGACGCCATGGTCTGGCACGCAGATTCGAACCGCTGGCGGACATGTCGTAACTCCGAGCGGTCAGTGCACGGCGAGAGTCCAAATTCGCAACTCCACGTTTGTTGTCAGCTGCCTTGTGATACCTGACTGCTCCCGCGACTGTATCCTTGGTGTCGATTTTCTCCGGGAGTATGGGGCCATTATCGATCTCCGGAAGCGCACCGTGACCTTTTCGACCGAGAAAGCTGATGATACTGACACCGCAGACCGCCAAAGCCGTGCCGCTCTTCGAATTTCTGCCGAGAGCGTTTCTATTCCGCCACGTTCTAGTGTTTTTGTGACTGTTAACTGCGATGAACTACGTGACGGAACGGCGGTCGCTGAGGGCAACCAGTCCCTTTTGCTCACCCACGGCGTCACCTCGGCGCGGAGTCTCATCCATCTGCGTAACGGCCGATCTAAACTCCTGGTGACTAACTTTACGAACGAACCCCGCCATCTTTTCCGCGCTACTGCAATCGCATTCGCCGACGCCTTAGCGGACGTTTCTGAATGTTTTACGTTTGGAGAAGTTGAAAATGTGCGCCCATCCCTTGATCGTCTGGATATTAGTACAGATCTCTCGGAAACACAGCAGCACGATCTGCGTTCTCTCCTTCTAAAATACAGTGCTTGTTTCGCGACGTCATCGAAAATTCGGCAAACGCCTCTTGTGAAGCACCGCATAATTACTCCCGACGATGCCCGCCCTATACGCCAGCAGCCGTACCGCATCTCAACGACGGAACGTGAAGCGATTCAGACACAGGTTCAGGAGATGCTTCGTGATGGTGTCATCCAACCCTCCAACAGTCCGTGGTCGTCCCCTGTCGTGCTGGTGAAAAAAAAGGATGGTACCCTTCGCTTCTGTGTTGATTATCGAAAATTGAACGACATCACTAAAAAAGACGTCTACCCGCTGCCTCGTATCGACGATTCGCTCGACAAGCTTCGCCGTGCCCAGTACTTCTCCTCCATTGACTTGAAGAGCGGGTACTGGCAGATTGAGGTCGATGAGCGGGACTGCGAAAAAACAGCTTTTGTCACCCCAGATGGACTGTATGAGTTTAAAGTGCTGCCATTCGGCCTATGTTCAGCGCCGGCTACTTTTCAGCGCATGATGGACACCGTTCTCGCCGGCCTCAAATGGCAAATCTGTTTAGTTTATCTCGACGACGTTGTCGTGTTCTCTGAAACCTTTGGAGAACACCTCGAACGCCTTCGCGCAGTATTAGACGCCCTCCGGTCAGCTGACTTGACGCTCAAGCCCGAGAAGTGCCACTTTGGCTACAAAGAGTTGAAGTTTCTCGGTCATCTTGTGAGTGCCGCAGGCGTTAGGCCAGACCCCGACAAAACTGCCGCTGTCGCCAAATTTCCCGTTCCTGCCACGAAGAGGAGTTTAAAACGTTTCCTGGGTTTGTGTGCGTACTACCGCCGCTTCATCGCAGACTTTTCCAAGATAGCCGCACCCCTGACCCGCCTCACGCGGGATGATACACAGTTCGTGTGGGCTGCCGAGCAACAGGAGGCTTTTGCGGAGCTGCGCAGACGACTGCAAACTACCCCTGTTCTTGCGCACTTTGATGAAGACGCTGCCACCGAAGTCCACACCGACGCCAGCAACATCGGCCTTGGCGCTGTACTCGTGCAACACCAAGCTGGCGTGGAAAGGGTCATTGCGTATGCCAGCCGTACGCTCTCCCGCGCTGAAACAAATTATTCCACTACGGAAAAGGAATGCCTCGCGGTTGTGTGGGCAACTATGAAATTTAGGCCTTACCTCTATGGCCGTGCGTTCAAAGTCGTTACTGACCACCATTCTTTGTGTTGGCTGGCCAATCTCCGTGACCCATCGGGGCGCCTAGCACGATGGAGCCTTCGCCTCCAAGAATTTGATTACTCCATTGTGTACAAATCTGGTCAGAAGCACGAAGATGCTGACGCGCTCTCCCGGGCACCCATCGGATTTGTCGATAACGTCACGGATGACAGAGGGTTTCTTGGACTAGTGAATGCCTCAGACATAATGACCCGACAGCGAGCTGACCCAGAACTTCGACCTGTCATTGACCACCTGGAGGGTCGCGCTGCTGACGTCCCCCGTCAGTTTGGAAGGCACCTGTCTGCATTCTGTCTTCGGAATGGCGTTTTATTCAAGAAAAACTCCAGCACTGTTGATCGAGCGCACCTCCTTGTCGTGCCGGCCGACCTTCGCGACGATATCCTTTTTGCTTGCCACGATGAGCCCACATCCGGTCACTTGGGCTTTGCACGCACACTCGCTCGAGTTCGTCAAGCTTACTATTGGCCTAAACTTTCTGACGCTGTCCATCGCTACGTCAGAGGCTGCCGCGAGTGTCAGCGTCGAAAGGTGCCTCCTCTCAAGCCCGCGGGTTTGCTCCAACCTATTATTCCACCTCGGTCGCCGTTTGACCAAGTCGGCATCGACCTACTGGGCCCATTTCCGCTGTCATCGATGGGTAACAAATGGATTATAGTCGCGACTGACTATCTCACACGTTATGCGGAAACCAAGGCAGTGCAGCGGGGCACATCAATTGAGATCGCCCAATTCTTTATGCAGCAAATCGTGTTGCGTCATGGTGCACCGTCCCTAGTCGTAACCGATCGAGGTACCGCGTTTACGTATGACGTGCTCGAGCTTAGTCATACCAGCCACCGAAAAACTACTGCATATCACCCGCAGACGAATGGCCTCACGGAGAGACTCAACAAAACCATCGCCGACATGATTGCAATGTACATAGACTCGCAGCACAAAAACTGGAATGAAATTCTCCCCTACATCACATATGCCTACAACACGGCCACCCAAGAGACGACGCGTTTTACACCATTTCGCCTAGTCTACGGACGTGACGTTCAGACGATGTTGGATGCCATGCTTCCGAGCTGCACAGATGATCATCCACTCACGCCAGACGCCGAGCAGTTTGCTCAGCGCGCTGAGGAAGCACGTCAACTTGCCCGCATTCACATTCAACAACAGCAGGGCACGGATGCACGCCGCTACAACCTCCGTCACCGACACGTCGCATACCATCCTGGAGAGAAAGTTTGGGTGTGGACCCCGGTGCGTCGGCCCGGCTTGTGTGATAAACTGATTTCTCGTTACTTCGGACCTTACGAAGTTCTGCGCCGAGTCACGGAAGTGACTTACGAAGTTCGTCCAGTGGGTACTGTGCAGCCCTCGCGTCGGCAACCACGCTCCGAGGTCGTGCACGTTGTCCGCATGAAGCCCTATTTCACGCGGTAGTGCGCTATGCGCTTGTTTCGTTGTCGCGTAGGGCACCTTACCCCGCCTCCGTTATCTATGCTGTCCATGTGCTGGTCTTTCGTTTCGCTTACATTGGCCATCGCTCGCGCTCCGTCCCTTATTTCGTTTTTTAAGAGGGGGAGTAATGCCACCTGGTGTCCCCATGTTCTTGCATGCGCCTGGAAGAAGAGGACACTGAAGTTGACTCTCGCGTGCTGTGTGCCGAACTTCGCCTGCTTCGTCCCGGCGTTTTAGTCAAGTCTAGCCCTGTTGTCCGTGACAATATTGAAGCAAGCAGCTGTTGACCAGCTGAGCTCCCTGCCTTCGCCATCTGCCCAGCGCTACGACAATAAACCGCTGTTGTAACAATATTTGTATTAAGCAGATTTAAGTTCATATAAACACTTTATAAATGCAAAGCCAAAATCAATATATAAAATGACAAGTCAACTTCAGGTATTTCTCTTTGTTTACTGCACTTCAGGTGTCAGAGAAAGGAGGGTTGAGAGATAAGGAGTACAAATTTTAGACCATTTTGGAAAAACTGGTCAACGGAACCGAGAGTAAAAAGGTTGAGCAAGTTGCACGTCTGTGAAAGCCCTAACAAGAAATGATACTTTTACACCTTAATAATGCCTCCTCAAGGATGTATTGTGTACTTGCACTTAGACTTGAATGAGCCTTCAGTATTATTGAAATATACATAAACAAGTTTATTACAAGCTCATTTTGCACTCTGCTGTAACTCTCCTTCACTTGTATTTTCTTCTCCAGTGCAATCCTAGTAAGTGCTCTAAAAAGCACATCCAAATAAATATGACCAGCAGGCATTCTGCAGCGGCTCTAAATATACAAACAAAACTTTATTAAAAAGAAAGCACTTCAATATAGATATACCCCGTTGGACAATATATATCGGGAGAATCATTCTCAAAAATGTCAGAACAGCCTAACAATAAGAGTCGCACTGACGCTTTGTGTACATACACTAAAGGATACGGGATTAGCACTGGCTTCCCTCGAAGCAAGTTTCTGACAATTTCCGCTTGCCGATGCTCTTTGGAGACAATCTCAAGGGAGCATTTCTGCAGGCACTCCTCAGCAAGCGTCTTCATATTTTCAACTGCAAGCAAAGCATAAATAGTGCAATTAAGAAGTAAACCATACGCAACAAGACGGACAAGTGTACATATCAGTTCGTGTAGCATTTCTGCATCTCTATTATGTGTAATGAATGCCAATATTGTTTCGATGCAACCAAGCAACAAGCACATCAGTAGAAAAAGGCTTCACCTCTTCAATGCAAGAATGGTGATGCAAAATTTCAATGCCAATTAACAAAAGGCCAAGAGCATCTTAGTGTCTATGCATTCGAACAGCTTGCAAAGCAGGACAGGCCACTCATTTGACACAACTGCTTTCCTCGTGGCATTGAAAAATTACAAAATTTACAAAGAGCTTTTTTTTTTTGCAGAAATCTCAAGCATGACGACAGTAGGCCCAAGGCAATTCTAAGACTGACCTGCAGTCTGGGTAACAATTTGAGAAACTCAAAGTAACGAACCCATTTCAACAGTGTCCATGCAATCCATGCAATCTCACTTTACTTATTGTATTACAATCCTGACATCAAGGATTTGTAAAACATGATATAAAAATAATTTAAATGTTGTACTGGAGCAAGCCCATCAGTTTGATGTCATAGTTGAATAACGTATGTTAGTAGAGCAAGTTCCGACTCCTACTAAGCCCACATTTACTTAAAACCTAGCAGATGTTAGTGCAGCGTAGCAGCATTTCACTTTGAAATAAGTCCAGCAACCTGAAAACATCTCTCCTTTCTTGGTGAAATGAAGTGACTTGGCCATTCCAAAAAGTGTGCTGACACTCACTGGTTCACCCTGGAGCAGCTGTGATGCCATACTAAGTGCTACCAGTCCACATCTGTAGGAAGAGAGGGGAACAGCAATTACTACAAGCACATGGATGAATATTAAAAGCTGCTTAACTAGTATTTCACAGAGGCCATAAAAAGTTCTAGAAGGACACAGCTGACTAAGGACTAACAATAATTTATAGGCCACAAGGTAGGGACATGGAATAATGCATTCAAATCATTTCTCATATAATGTTTTCAAATCAGAGGCCTTTGTGATTCATAACTGTCTCCAAGCCCCCAGCACATCAGCATTTCTCAGTTCCTCTAATATATGTGTAACGCAAGCCAATACCTTATCAAGCCAGTATCTTAGGTTGAGACTAAGAATCAGGAAATAAAATATTGAAAACTATTTTACTCAATTTTTTACATCTCCTGGATTGTGTTATTTCACGTGTGCAAAGCTGGATTTGTGCTTAAGCAACATAACAGCCAGGAAAAAAACTGGGAGCATGTTTGACACGAAGGTAGTGGTTTAAATTTTATAACAACCATTCTTGCCTGCAGCAGCACTGTCGATAGCAGCGCCGCTGCAAGGATAGTGATGATGTAAGTTGTGCGATTACTTTTCTGAAAGCATTTTAAAAGCAAATCGACCAAGATTAAACAAAAGTGGCTGCATTTTAATGAGACGGAAAAGCAGACTGCGTTACAGAAATTGACCATCTTTATGACACTCTGGTGTAGTCATAAAATGTAGTATATTCATTTCACCCGCTGCAGGCAGCTACAGTGTTAGCCGCTACAAAAGGACACAGCATATGGCGCCACCATCTGCTCAAACCTTACCTTAGAGTTTTAAAATATAAATTCCAGCTTGAACCATCATTTCTGCCCTCATTAGCCAAATCTACCAGAATATGTGAATACATTTACAGTCATCTTTATTTTTTAACCGAAAAGAATACGACTAAGTATTGTTATCTCGTGAAAAATTTCTTGCTTGAGAGTGGGAAAAAGTTTATGGAGGTAAAAGCGTAATTAATTCAAACATTACCTTAAGAAAGCGGACTTCCAGTACTGAGCAGAGTTTCGGCTTGAGTGAAACAGTTTGTTTGAGAGCAGAGAATTGAGCAGAACAAAAACATTTGGCACAGTAAAAATGTGAGGCTCAAGCAGGCTGTTGAGGAAACACCGTTAACCCTTTTATAATGCGCAAACTGTACGCATGTCTCATATGTACACAAATGGTAAAACAGCACTCACAGTGGCTCTAGGAATTGAATGACATCATGTTCAAGCCATTTCAACTCGTGGTTTTAAAGAAAGAAGCCTATACATGTGTATTTATGTCTTCATAAAATGATTTGAAATGGGTACCTCAGTCTTTCTGATGCATCCGAAAAAATTGGTTCTGAGGTAGCCTGCTTTCGTCCCTGTGTTAACCAACAGGCTTCCCAGAGGATCACAACTTGTTAACACGTGAGGATAGGAGATCGCCTTTACTTAGCACAGATTTACGGTTTCATAAAAGGTGAGAATTCTCTGCTACCCAACAGAGAAGCGGAACACGCAGCTTAGGTACGTTTGGCAACGACAGTACGTATTCCAAAATCCTAAAAAGGGTCAAAGCGTGTGTTTGCTGGCATATGCGATTGAAATGTAAAATGATGAAAGAAACCATGTGGACGAGGAAGCAAACAACAGCTAATATCCACTCACTGTGGACCCTTTTGAAGCACCTGCTTCAAATGTGACACTCTGGATATGGCAATCGAATCTTGAAACCCTGTTATGATCTTCTCAAACTGCATTTCAACCAAGGAGACGGCAGGATTGTCCATGACACCCGTGTCGTGATCACGTTGGAGCGCTGCACCGTCTTGCCTACGTTGTTCTTCGGGAGGTGGTGGTGGCGGTGGTGGTGGAGGAATCATTTCAGACGCCTCCGTGGGACTCCGCATCTTTTTTTGCATTCAAACAGACATGTTCCTAAGGCTAGAAATTCACAGCGACGTTAGCAACACACAGCCACGACCTACTGTATAATGCACACAGCTATGACACAGCTTTCGGTTTCGCTCACTGCTTTTTTATCCATGGTTTCTAACCGGTCAGCGTCTCTGGTCAGCGCCTCCTTACTATTGTATTGTTTTTCGCGTAAAGAATGCGTGAACATCTAAAAACATTTTGAAATTAGTGTTTCAAAATTTTATGTAGCAATTTGAATCATGCTGCCTTGGCAACATCCCCCTCGCAACAAAACACCCGAACCCCCGAACTTGCGTACAAATCGGTCTAGTTGCGTACAATCCAAGTCAAGCCAACCTGCGCCGCGCAACATGAACCATGAGCATCGTCGATTGAAACAACCGTAAGGCCAGCAAAGTTACAATTCAAGGCACTACTGCTTCCCGAAATAAGTCCTGAAAACGATAGAATGTCTGCTTGTTTTGAACCAAAGTGACTCCACATCTTTGTGTTCGCCCGATCATCCCGTGTTTGCCGGTTTTCGCTGTCGACGACGGCACAATGGCCAAAGCCGTGACAGTCACGAAACTCCGACGAATTACCAAGAAGAACCCCGATCCCAATCCGCTGTTCACGAAATGGCTCCAGGAGTGGAGAGATGCCGCTGCGGCCTCTAATAGCAAAGCTCAACACGTCTACGGCAAGGTAAGGTTGTGCCTCCGAGGACTCGTCGTTTTCAGTAATGTTGACATGTGTCTGGGTGCTTATTTTGATCTGACGTGGACGCCTGCATTTTGCATGGGTTGCGGAGGCTGTCTGTATTTTGAGATAGAGGTGTGATGCCATGGAATTGAATTCTTGTTCAATGTACGCAGGCGTTAAAGTCGCTAAGGAAATACCCCCTTGTTCTCAAGACCGGCCGGGAGGCGAAGATATTGGAGTATTTCGGTGAGAGATTTTGTTGAAAGCAAGTCCAAATAGCCTGAAGCATGTGTTTGCAGCTAAAATATTTCTGTCGCATTGATCGCTGTGGTGGAGTGTGACTGAAAAAGGTGTTCACTGCTCCATGCTGTGTTTGACTTGAAAGCCTACAGCAGCAGCATCAGTTACAAAGTGACTCTGTTGTTTCTGCATGTAAGCATGAATTCGTGGGAATTTCACACTAGCCTTGAAAAAAAAAAAAAAAAAGAACAGATCAGCTTTGTGAGGCTTGCTCATTTTGTTTATTTGTATGCTACCATATTACCCAAAAGAGGCATTGTAGTAGGGGGGTATAATGCCACCTTTGACAGTGCTTGTGTTAAGGGAACATTATTCCCACAAAATAAGGCAACAAAATATCAAAACCCAAACAAGCTCACAACCTGATGAGCAAAAGTGCACAGAGGGCTGGCATAAAGAATGCTGACCTATGCCATGAAGAAAGGAAAATGTAATACATCATACAAACACAAACACTTTGATTCATGCAAAACAAAAAAATCAATCTTGCCACAACATGCAATCCGAATACATACCACTTCACTTGCAACCTCCTTGCTAAGGTGGCCTCTGAGTGGGAATTGTACATGTTCTCCCATCTAATGATCAGAATTTCCCATTGATGCATAGATTGTTCCAAATGATAAAGGTAGACTACCTAGCCCTTTCTATCATTGCTGCTTCATGTTTCCTGTCAAATGTTTAACAAAACAAAAATTGTGTAGTCCAGTGCTAGATTTGATTGGAGTCTTTCTCTGATTATTTCACATTTTATGTTCTCCACATCCACGGTGTGCACGCAGTGGCGCTTGTAAGTCCCTTACAGTTGTAGAGTCAGTGACTGGAAATTCTAAGATTCTTGACAGCAGCCTCAAAAAAAAAAAAAAAAAAAAAAATCCTTTCTCTTCAAGTTTCAATGCGTTTCTTTGCCCCGATATCAAGACTGCTTTAGAACCAGGCAGTCACAATAACATAGAAATGCAACCTTATTACATGCTTTTACAATTCCACTCTTTACTGTTTTTAATGCGCTGTTATTTTCTTGTGAACCGACATTCAGAAACTCAAATGGGATTTCCCTCTACATTCCGGTAACAATGTGCTGTTTAATTTTGACAAATTGTCATGTTTCAGAGGTGCCTTTGACATCTCGTTATTATTAAAGGTTCGTGCTAGCTACTTTGGGAAACTTCCATGTCATTAAATCGCCTATGTAAATACTTTTCAAAGGCTCAACATCTGCTCACCGCTGCAGGGGACAAGCTTTGTGCCATGCTAGACAAAAAGCTTGAAGAGTATCGTCGAGACAATCCTGCCTGGTGTCTACCCTCAGATTCTGCTCCCATCGTACTAGACTTGACAGACGATGACGACTCTCAGACGTCCACAAGCCAGGATGATGCCGTTGGCTCAGCTTCCAGCGGCAAGCCTGCTCCCACCGGCAAGGCAAAGAGAAAGAAAGCTGGCGATGATGCGGGCCCAACCGCAAAAAAACGCGGACCACGTCAATACATACCGCTTCCACGCAGTGGAGCTCACGCAATACTGGTGACCTTGGGGCAGCGTAGACTAGCACTCAAGGTGCCATCAACTTAATTGTCTGCTTGCTTGTTACTTTCATTCTTTCTTTGTTTTTTCAAATTCGTTGTAGCTCTTTTTCCTCAGAGTATGCATGGTTAGGTGCAGTATGAAAGGGAAAACAAATGCATCCTGGTGCACGCCAAATCGTGTGCCAAATCGTGTGCCAAATCGTGCACGAAATCGTATGCCTTTGGCGGCCCTTAACACTGAAGATGCCCATCATTGTGCTTGCTGTCTGCCTACTTTAGAAGGCAATGGAGTGGCTTTACATGTCGACGTGCTTGTTCGATGCGTCTTGCTGTTTTTAATATTTTGGGGCGTGCTGTTTGAAATTGTTACTATTCTCGAAATTGGAGGCATTCCTTATGACAAGCCGGATGGCGTGTTCCATCAATCTGTAGAACAGCCACAGACAACACATCAGCATAATGTGTCAGCGTATGTTTGCACGTTCTCTACATTTCTTCCACTTGCATTGTACTACTAGGCTGTAATGAAATATGAATGCTTTATTTCTGGAACATTTAATTCAAAGTTTATTTTCAGTTCGTTCGTGAACTTCTGATAGGGTTCTCATCCCACTCAATCCTGCTTGCATGTGCGATGTCAGTGCACATTAAAGTACCCCAGGTGGTCAAAATTTCCGGAGCCCTCCACTACGGCGTCTCTCATAGCCTAAATCACTTTGGGACGTTAAACCCCACAAACCAAACCAAACCATATTTTGAGTAGCAGTGAAATGCAATGCCCCTGTAAAAGCAGAAATATTAACACCAAATCAGCTCAAAGTTCGCAGTGACTGCAACTGATTGCTAATATTTCTCGTAACTAAAGACCACGTAACGCAACATCTTTATGTGGCAAGCCCAAATCCAGGCCATACGCTGCAGTATGCAGCAGTTAGCTCCAGGCTGGTTTCGGTCATCTAGAAATCTTTTTTTTCCACACCAGCATATCAGTAGGCCATGTATGTTTTTTTGTGTTTGGTGTCCATCAAAGCTCAGCTACTATTTCTGGATTTTGAATACTGAGGCCTCTACTGGAGTCCATCAGAAGTAATCTGTACTTGGCATCAAAGCACTGTGACGAGACCTTACTTCACGACAAATTTTCTAGTCATTAGAGTGGAAGCTACAAAGCCGGTGTAGGGTAATATAGCCCCCTCATCTTTAAAATAAATATATTTCACTTAAAACACAGTGCATTACCAATGTTTGTTATTTCAGTTTTGTTTCTAACATAACCACATACAAACTTTCAACATTGGAAAGTGAAAGAAAAAAAACTGTTTTCTTTATTACAATAAAATTTATAGGTATGGTTTGTTATAAGCTTCCACAGATGGCGCAAGCTACGCTGGGAATGTAGTGAAGCTATCGCAGGGAAAGAAATTTGCCAGTAGCTCTTTGTAGAATGAGAGTTAAGGATGCCCCACCCTCTATCGCCGTGAAAAACTTAAAAAATCAGACAGCTAATTTTCTTCATGAGATTAAATTTCTACTTGCTTTAGAGAGAATCATTGGTGATTTGGAGGGCTGCCACACCTCACATGGCTTTAGTATGGCTTTAGTTTATTGTGACAGCAAAAAATAGTAATGCCTTTGCATTACTCATGCAGTTATTTGAGCCCATGTATATAATCATCAAAGAAGGTTTATTTTAGCGTGCAGTTTGCCTCAAATAAATTCTTTCTTTTTTTTCCATCTAAACATAGTAGTATTCAGGGTTGCTTAATGGATCAGAATTGTATCCGTGACATGATAATAATAAAATACATACAATGACCAGCTTCTTTCCATAAGCAAAATTAGGTGCATTATTGGTTGGTTTGGTTTGTGGGGTTTAACGTCCCAAAGCAACTCAGACTATGAGAGACGCCGTAGTGGAGGACTCCGGAAATTTCTACCACCTGGGGTTCTTTAACGTGCACTGACATCGCACGGCGCCCGTGTGCCGTGCGATGTCAGTGCACGTTAAAGAACCCCAGGTGGTCGAAATTTCCGGAGTCCTCCACTACGGCGTCTCTCATAGTCTGAGTTGCTTTGGGACGTTAAACCCCACAAACCAAACCAACCAATAATGCACCTAATTTTGCTTATTCAAAGAAGCTGGTCATTGTATGTATTTTATTATTATCACGTCACGGATACAATTCTGATCCAGTGACTTCTGTTAGTCCCTTAGCTCCTTTTGCATCAGCTACAGCCTTCTTGTCACCATGAATTTTCTAGCGTCATTGATGCATTGGATTCTCTGCCCCCATCAGGTATGTTATTCTTCGCTTGCCATCTATTGTCACTGTTAGCAACTAGTTCTCCTAGTTACATTCTTATACTACCAGTTTTTTATATCACACCAACAGACCATTTCGCTTTTGCCCTTCAGCAGTAGCTCAGTGCTTATGGCACTCAGCTGCTGATCATAAGGACATGGGTTTGATCCTGGCTGAGCCAGTCACATTTCGATGAAGTCAAAACACAAGGCACCCATGTTCTGTGCAATATGAGTACGCGTTAGAGAACCCCTGGTGGTTGAAGTTTTTGGAGTCCTACTGTACAGCGTTTCTCATAGACGTCTCTTTCTCCAAACCAAATCATTTCGAGGTTAGGTTTGCATTATGCATACTGCTGTGGCCCGCTCTGCTAATGTTATGGTCAGCTAGAACTGTATTAAATCTTGTTAGCTTTCCAATCAATATTGCAATTTTTATGCCTTTGATGTAGCATTTATAGCTTTCTTTTCCATCAGTTACGCTTTCCTCAGTCGCACTTTAAGCTTTGCAGCTTTCTGACAAGCCTTGCAGTGAAAGGGAAAAACACATATTTCTAATTCAGGTCTACAACACACCCTGGCAGTTTCTCCTAAATAAAGTTTCTTTTTTCTTGAGGACGCAGTATAAGGAGTGAAGGTCTTTCACTGGGGAAATGAGCAACGTGGCACCTAAGACACTGAAAGGGAAATAGTTTGAGATTGTTGTAGTCTGTTTGCTCCTGCCGTTGCTTTATGCAACCACTAACAAACAGTGCCATAATTTGCGCAGGCCTCCTGGGCAGGTGCGAGCAGCCATGACTGGATGAGCAAGTCCGACCTGATCATCGCCGCGCAACCGCTATGTGATGCATCTTTCACGCAGGTGAGAGAGAAACCATATGCTCTTGGAGAAATATGGGGGGGGGGGGGGGGGGAGGATTGGCTTGGTGGTGGCACTTTGACTAGTGTGACTAAATTCAACTGCTCAGCCTCATAGACAGCTCCTGCCTTCTTTACTTAGTTACTTGACCTCTGTTTGACCTCTATTATCATAGTATGTGTCATTCATCTCGGTGTGCTAAATTGAAAAAGCAGAAATTTGGGGGGGGGGGGGGGGGGGGTCACTAGGTTACAACCTTAGAAGCTGGGAGCTGGTGCTGTTTAATTTTGTTTCTTTATGCATTGATCCACGTGAATGTATATCTAAGACATATGTGCATACTGCCTGATGTTGCAACTAACCTCTTTTTCTCCGGTTAAACATGAGTCGCAGTGTTGGTGCAGTAAAATGAGTTGTGATTGTTGTACTCAGCAGATAGGGTCTCCCCACAGTCCGTGGTTGACGCATTGCATTTTCTGTGAGGCTTTCGTGTAGCTCTGTCGACCACCCCACTAATTTCCTCCTCAGCCCCTGCCAGACTCCCACTACACGGCCTGGAGCAGCATGGCAACACTGATCAGGAAGGGACTCATCTCCAAGCAGGGCTGTCCAGCAAGGTATACAAGCTCACTCCATCACCTGTTTCTTCCTTGTCACACCCGACATCCGTAAAGATATGAGTTGTGCATGGGAGTCTGGGGAAAGGAGTTTTACAGCAGCACATTTAAGAGAATGGTGAATAGTACCAACTAAGTTCTTTTACGGAAAAGAGCTTTCTCTTAAATTAAATTTTCCAACCAGACAGATTTCTGTCGAATGTTTTCTTTTGAGTCTTTACAGCATAGAAGTATAAAAGACTTACTCGTGGGTAACAGTATTACTGCCTTAGTGTGTCGCAGCTGGAAACTGCAACATTGATGTGGTTCTCAAGGAGAGTGAAGCTACTTCTATCCAGGGTGACCTAAACCATGAGGTCCTTTTTTCACAGCCTTTTGTCACAAACATGCAGCCTATGGGGTCTCGGCCTAAGCCTTGTAATTGGGCCTCTATCACCTTGGAAAGTTAAAAGCTCTAGAGAGGTGAAGACAAGGTTTTCTCGTACCTGTGACAGGCTTGAGCCAAAGTGGGCTGCACCCCAGAAGCAAACAAATCAACCAGCATACTATGAAATCGAAAAAAGCCCTTGATATTCTGTTGCTCGCAGTTTTTACGTGAAAAACCAGAGAACAGTGCTCAATGAAGACTGAGAGGGAAGAAGAATGTAGATTAAATCTCCTAGTAAATGTTCACAGTACATATCCTCACATCACTCAGTGTCATGCGATCGTTGTATGATAAGGCAACTGATAACGTAGGCAGACTGTTCAAGTCATCAACCCACCCTGCACTCGGAAGCACTTCTAAGCATAATCAAATCGCAATGAGCCATACCCCTGGAAACAAAGTAACAAGAGCTGATAAAAACGGTCGTTCATTGCTGCTACAACAATAACGCCAGTTAGCAACAAAAAAATTCTCTCAGGAATAGATTCAACTCGCCAGCAGGATTGTGAGCCAAGAGCTTGCCCACGTATGGTAGAAAAAGAACTCTCAAGCTAATTGTACTAGATTCCTTGACATCGACAGAAGCAAATGGCATGCATATTAGCAGGTTGCTTGCAGCATAATTTCTTGAAAGCTCTTTATAAAAGCTTACATAGCATGTTGCATAGGTGCTTTAGGAATAGTTTTACGTAAGATTAAGCCACATGTTGAAAGTCGGCCTTGTTTCCTGAAGGTTCCGTAATTGTGACTTTAGTTATAAACATTCTTCTTTTTTTTTTTCGAAAACGATCTCTCCCCATCTCAAATCATTTTTAAAACAGGCTGAGCCTTTTACAAAACATCACTGATGGGGAATCCTTCTGCAGGTTCAGTCTGACAGACGAAGGTGAGGAGCTGGCCGGTCGACTCATAGCCCCAGGAACACCGGCGGGAACGACAGTTGGCTGTGGCATTTCACAGGCTGCAGACTGTGGCGGGATGCGTACAAGCTCTCAATCGGACGAGGACTCGTCAAGCAGCTATACTGCTGCTGTAATAAGGCTTCCGCCCCCACCTCCGTTGGATTCTATGCGCGTCATTCTTCTAGTCGACTGCAGTGAAACAACGGCCAGGTAAGAAAGACCTGCTGTCATTCTGCTCGGTGCACTGACATTGATCACGGGAAATCTTGCTCTAGTTATGGCAGCAAGACAAATCTAAGGGCTAAATTTCACACTAGTACTGCGTGTGTTTAGTTAAAATGTTTTTTAACTATTTGGCTGTTCTTAGCAAGGGCATTCAGACAAGAAGTGCCAGGAGCAACGTGCACGAAAGAACGCATGTGAGACATACGGGCCCCTTTCTGATTGTATTCTTCACTGCTTTTGCCCTTTGCGCTGCTTTTCTGTGAAAGATATTGCTTTTTTTTATTTTTTGTAGCCATTGGTAAACACAATGTCAGTGTGTTAACATCTACTGACGGTTCCTTACAACTAGTGTCTACTACTACTATACTACTAATAGGTCTACTAGGTCGATGGGTCATTCCTTGCTGCCGCAGATGAAGTTCTATGCTTAAGTTGCTCTGAGCGCAACGAAAAACAAAGCCTAAGACCGAACGGGGCAATCAGTTCTTGCAAGTAGGTTTATTCCTCGAAAACTGAAGCTACTTTTTGCGCGGGTACTGCTGATAGTTACTAACCTGGCACAGGCTTTCACATTCCTGATTGGCAGGTTGTGAGATGCTGGATTAGTCAAATTCGGGCAACTAAACCACCATATTCGTCCAATCGAGCTCACCGCACACACATCTGCAAAGAAGATTGTTTGTTTAGAAAGTGCTCAAATGTCAGGGAGGTGTAATTTATGTATTTGCGCAGAAACAGCATCAGCAGGATCAGTCGTTTGTGGCTTGTGAAATTGCCTTTGAAATTTTTTATTATTCCTCTCCTTTTACGTTTAGCTCTTCTGCATAGTCTGCACAGTGCATATGTGCACAACAGCATATTTCTACACCTATGCATATGTTAATGTCCCTGTTATCTGCATTGTTATCCGCCTTGTGTCCATTGAAGGTAAATCATTGTGAGCATTCAACCGATTGTTGCTTTATGAGCAGGAGTGATGAGCACGCTTTATCTTTTGTTTTAGGCAGCATTACTCAGTACTTATAAAACCCCGTTTATAAATTCACTTCGGAAATTCCAGTAAAATGTGCTTCCATATGCTCAAGCTTAGTGTTCCCCTTCAGATTTCAGTTACCTGTACTTTGTTGTCGTAGTTCGCAGGAGCGTTTCTTGAGGGAACTGCGAGAGCTGAATATCCCACATGAGGTGCGACGGCTCAACGTGGGTGACTTTGTGTGGGTTTGCCGGGCCGAGGGTGGCCCCCACGGGCGGCGCGAGTGGGTGCTGGGCCCCCTGGTGGAAAGGAAGCGCACCGACGACCTGGCCAAGAGCATCATAGACGGCCGCTTCCACGAGCAGAAGGTAGGGGTTGCCACAAGGCACCGACTTGACCTTTGTGTTGCTCGGACAACTTTGCTACTGGGGAGCCCCCTTTTAGTGCAAGGACTGTCATTGTCATAGTTCTTATTCTCACATTCTCCACGACATCCAGGTGCGACTCGTGGCCTCAGGCATCAAGCCCCTGGTGTACCTCATCGAAGACGTTGGTGGCAAGTCGACCCACTGCATCTCTGAAGCCGCTCTGGAGCAGGGGGTGCTCAACACACAGGTTGGAGGAGACTCGGTCCTCAGCTTAAGCGAATTCTGGACAGCACCCTCTCTGCGTGCTATTTCATTTTGCATTTTGATGTTGCTGTACGTTCACTTTCGTAATGAACTTGCACACATTTATAGGCCATTGTTTTCACAGTACGCAGTGTGGACTGTAGTAGTACACCAAGATGCTGCCTGCCGATAACATCATAGCATGTTTATCTTTCGACGGGAGTAGTACTGTGACTGTGACGGCACTTGGCGAGGGACAAAATGCTTTAAGCTCTTGACACGAACATTGACGTCTGTGGCTTGCCTAAAGTGCTGCTGTACCCCCGTCTTCGTCAGTGTAGGCTTAGGCTCCTAAGCCTAAGCTGCTAATCTTTTAAGAATTGAAGAAGAGCATAATAATTTAAGACAGACCCCTTTAGTAAAACATCGTTTCACTCCACTGGTATGGAGTAAGCAGGAGTTTCAGAATCATGAGCGATTTTGCAAGCTCGTGATTTGGATTGAACCTTCTTCTCATACTGCAGCTAACACTTAAATTCTTGTTTAACGCACTCGTGACCGTCATTCAAGTAAAAAACACGCGTGGGGACTTTTAGGGCAGGTGTTCAGCATGTTGACTTTATCTTGCTGTGACAACAGCAAACACCTCTTGAAGCAAACAATGTCAAGAAACAATGGCACGATCGTGGCTGACCACACGCTTTTGTTGGTGACAAACAGGCAGGCGTTCATGTGCACATACAATTGTTTGAGCGAATCTACATGAGATTTCAACGAAAAAAAGTCTCAAACATTTTTTTTTTTCTCTGTGTAATGAGCGCTTCTTTTAAATTGATGTCAACTTGTCTTGAAAAAACTGGCTCCAAACTGCTTGTTGCTTGTATGCATCTCTGGGCCACTGTATTGAATGGATGCCACTCCCTTGACTTGTTAGAATGGCCACAAGGGGATCTTATCACATGCTTAGTTCAGAGTTAGAGCATGAGCTGTAGTACTCAAGCAGAGAAGAGTAGAGAGTTGGATTTGTTCGTTTACGATTGTGACGGAAACAGCGCTGACACAGGACGAAGCAAGAACACAGCACAGGCGCTGAGTAGCAACTGGCATTGATTTCGGAAACGCAGAAATATATAACGCAACCTTGCAAAAAAACAAACAGGGTCAAGCTGCTGCACAAAAGATGGCGAAGTAAAAGGCATGTGCTCAGTTCGTGAGAAATGAAACGTAACAAGATAGGAACTGACAGAAAAGAGAGTGAATGGGGGTAACAGTGAGGGTGAATGGGTTATAACAAATAAGAAAAAAAAACAATAACAAGAGTAAAACAAAGTTTAAATTGCACAGGTGCGTGTCAAAAATCAAACAAGATTGTTGGAAGTAGGCGAGGCGAAAGGCACACTCTCAGTTTGAAAGAAGGATAAACAGGATAAAGCACCAAAACACAATAAAAGGGTGACCTTGCTGTGGAAACGAGAGAAACAACAAGGGTAAAGACAAGTTACACAGGCGCCTAGCTAGTATATTGACTATAAAGCTCAAGAAAAGCAACTTCTTTTAGAAGCAATAGTATAATAGACAGCACACTAACACAACTTTTGCATTTGCATTTTTGCATTTGCGTTTGGCACAGTGAATGACTAGGTTGGAACCGGTAGTCACATTTTGAGAATTTGCGTGCTCGTGCACCCTGTCATCAATGCATCTTCCGGTCTGGTCTTCAGAAGACTTGCCACAGGAATGTGTAATTTTGTACACAATGTTGTTCTTCCGCTGCACAAATGGATTTAGTGCAGGAAAAAAAAAAATGAAAAAAAAACGCCAGATTTCACCTAGCACCAGAAGTGATAGGCAAAACCAAGGGGTTTGGTACGGTGTGGTGCAATTTGGTACACTCGGGTTCACTGTTTTCAGCCCAGCTGCATCCACTGCAAACCAAAGGCCAAATTAACCCTTTCCTCTACCACCAGTAGCCACCCTTCGGCAAACTTCTTAGTAATCTTTTTTTAATTTTCTGAGGTCCCTTTGCCACTTTCCTATTCGCTCGGAATCCGCTCCATTACCCAACGGATGGTGTGACACATAAAGTAATGCCCACTGCACTGGCTCTTGGGGCTATGATGTTCTTTCGCTGAAGCCAATGTAGTGTGACCGGATATTGGCCGTGGTGACCACATTTTGATGAAGGTGAATGACCTTGTGCTGTCCTATGGTAGAGCAGGTTAAAGAGCCTCGGGAGGTCAAGATTTATTCATAGTCTTCATTTGTGGCACTCCTCTCAAGCGATTCCCGTCTCTCAATGTTACGATGGCAAAACTTTCACTTTCGTCTCCTGGTTCATCTGACAACAATGATAAAATTTTGGTTGGTTGGTTGATTGGTTTGTGGGGTTTAACGTCCCAAAGCGACTCAGGCTATGAGAGACGCCGTAGTGGAGGACTCCGGAAATTTCGACCAACTGGGGTTCTTTAACGTGCACTGACATCACACAGTACACGGGCGCCTTGCTTTTCGCCTCCACCGAAAAGCGACCGCCGAGGCCGGGATTCGATCCCGCGTCCTTGGGAACAGTAGTCGAGCGCCTTAACCACTGCGCCACCCCGGCATTGAAATGTTTAGTGGATGGAGAGAATAGATTAGCCATGGTTCTTTGCAACTGTCAGAATAGATACTCTCAGAGGAAGCACAATGTAATCAGGATTCTGTTCTCGAACTTTGCCCCTGACACCCCTGACTATGTCCCCTCGCCTCCAGGTTTCGGATGGCTTCCTCATCAAGTGGACGCGCGATGCTCGGGACACAGCGTGCTTTCTGGGCATCACCACCTGCCACCTGCAGGCCAAGAAGGCAGAAGCGCCGTCCTCGGAACAGTTCCTGCAGGGAAAGCCCACCTGGGAGGAATTCAACGCCGGCGGCGTCAAGAGCAGGGTACGCAGCGAAGATGCGTCACTTTTCTAAGACCTCATTCATTCTCCATAGCCTCCATAGCCTGGTAGCAAAGTTCTGTTCCACTTTAGTTACCTTGATCCTGTCTCCTTGAGCAAGTTAGCATATCAAGTTTGGTGGCTACGGTGAAAACGCGGTCACATACTTTTGTTGGAAGAATCAAGAAATGTGGCCCTTTGACAAACGATGGGAGCAGTAGTTGCGCAAAAATGTTCTTCATTTAAAATATTACCCATCGTCTCTGTATGTCGTTTTGCTTTGCTCTCAATCCATCCAGGATGGAAGTGAGCAACAGGCTGGAGCCGAACATTTTTTGGGCTTGATTAAGGCCTTGTGGGCATGATTAAGACCTTAAGTGTCATTGGCAAAAAAAAGTTAAATTCCATGAATTGATAACAAAAGACTTGAAATATACTGTGAGGAACATAAAAGAATGCTACTGAATGCATCTCATAGTAGTATTATATTCTGGGGCATGGCATGGTGGGAGTTTTTGTTTCTTCTTCTTCTGTGGGCTATTCGAAATAGCGAAAGCGACCTTCACCTCCTCACCTGTAAGTCACTAGGTGAAACCAAGTTTTCAAAAGCCCTAGGGCAAAGTTTACGGCATGCAAGTACTAAGAGCCGGGGGCTCTGGGTGTGGGAAGAAAGCAGTGCAGGTTGCTAAGAAGGAGAATACACTGGAATAAGAAGAGTGTAGTCAGGAAGGCAGGAACGGGCAAGCAGCCACAAAAGTGGGCATCTCTGAACACCTAGCAGTGGTGGGACATGCGTTAGGGCAACTTTGCTTTTGCTCAACTGAAGCACTCATCTGAAGGTACTGCCTTTTAAAGCGTGTCAGCATATCTGCTGCTTCCGTATTGTAGCTTGCTGTGCGTTTTTTTTTTTTCTTTTTCAAGGGTTTTCTATATCTTATTATGCTCATAATGTTGTCTATTTTAATATATTCTCCTAAGGTCACGAACTCTCTCCCCGCCTCCATTACAGCTGAAACTCGATTTAACAAATTCAGGGAGCCCAATATGTTTCATTAAATTGAGAACTTCGTTAAATTGAGTGAGTTATTTCTTGGTCGCTTAATTCAGTGTATTCAATTGTATGGTGCAGCAGCATCCAAAAAGCTACCACGGCTTCATATTGGCAAATCGTAATTTCGCTGAAAGTGAAATTACGGCCCGCGGAAACGACCGACACCACTAGCTCGTATAAAAAAAAAATTTCCTCGGCAATAAGAGCCCCAGCTAACTACGAATTTATCCCCAGCAAAGAAGTCGAGGATCTTTGCTTGCGTGCGCTTTGTAAGCAACAACCACGCAGATTCCTCTTAGTTCGGGCGACAAGCACTTCTTTCGTCCCCTCGTGTGTTCCGGCAAAATTCCACAGCAGATAAAGAACATCAACCATTTCAGCTGCCATCTGGTGAATTCAATTCAAAATTGTAAATCTCGTGTTTGCATGCCCCAGTTCAGTAAAAGTGGGACGAAAGTGCTTCGCAATGTTACCATTTACTTGTAATCAATCAATTTTAGGGCATTCTTTAAAAAGCAGTCCAAAAATTAAACTTTTACGCCTTTCCATCTTCAGTTTTTGAAAAATGTTTTGCTAAATCGGGACAGATCAGGAAATTGGTTTCTCTATGTCGAGTGCTTTGGACCATATGAGAGTCTAAGGGGTATCGGGATATGTTCGTTAAATCGGGAGAATCATTAAATCGGGTTTTAAACTGCGTATACTTGCGCAAGTAAGGCGGATTAGTCATTTTACCTACCATTTCATCATTCCTACTGATGTCCACAGCAAAAATGGTTAATAAAAATGAGAATGTGACTCCTAACAGACAATTTTGACAGCATGTCTGAATCCGCAATTTATAACAAAATTTCTTGGAACTATGAATCTTAGGTGTTACCGCCACTGCAGATGTAAGGTTGCATACCGACGCACCATTAGACAACTTACGCAGTCTATGTGGAGCCATTCTTCAGTTGAAGATAATGTGTAATGTGCTATATATATTTCCCAATAAGGAAAAATGACATAAATATTTGTCTTATGCGTATTATGTTTCCTGCGGCATACGGCATTTTTTTTTTTTGCTCTGAGCTAATGGAATTTAAATTTTTCCACCAGTGAAGATAAGAGCCCCAGTCGTGACCACTGTTATTGTAAATAGAATGGATTAATTTAAAGGCAGTAAAATTTTTTTGTGTCGAGTAGATTTATGCTTAGGTGTCTGCATAAACGAATTATACTGTAATACCTCATTGATACTTTTTTTTTTTTTTTTTAATGTGGGAGGAAATTGTATGATTCGAACTGCCCGACTTTGAAAATTTTTCATGCTGAATTAGTTACAAAGGCATTTAGAATAGAAACTTTCACTGCATAAAAGTGTAAATTAGAATTTATAGACATAAAGTATGCGCTGCACTTTTTTTTTTTTAGCTCTTGCAGAATTCAGTCCTATGCGTTCGTAGAAGGCAATGGAAAGCAGACATCGCTTCCTTGGTCGTTTTCGAATGCTTTGACCCCATACACCGGTGACATGTGGGGAAGCTATCGCAGTGGCTTACAGTTCAGTGTTTTTGCTCATGTGTGCGTCCCCCGGATCCGGCCTTCTCGTATGCAACCAAAAAGCTATCAAACATTTCACCCTTGTACCCCTAAGGCATCGCAAAGAAGCCACCGCGTTTCTCTTCATGAAGTCATGTTTCCGTGGGAACGGGCGCCTTGTGTATTGGCTCGCTGGCTTTTTTTTTTTTTTATGCTTTGCCCCTTTTCATCAAGGCACTGCAGGAAAGCAATTGTGATGGGTGAGCGTCGCTGATCAGTTTTTCAAGTCACGAGTGCTCGTTAACACATGTCCGGTTGATCGCAAAACGTATTATATGACCACAATATGTAAAAATTTCAAACGCTGTAACAGTGAAATCGTGTTATCCAATTATCCAGAAATATATTAACCAGGAGAAAAATAGTGGAACTCTATGGGAGACATTCTACTGCCCCTAATTTTGAACGTATGAAACAGTAAATCTTACGAACCAGGAATGTATCAGTGAGGTCCTACTGTGTACAATAACTCTTCTGAACATGTGTATACCGTTCTCTTTTTGACAGGGCCTTCAAGTGCAGGAGATGATGGCACTGAATCTCCTCCAGGTTAAGGGACTGTCGCTTGACAAGGTGATGCCACTGGTGCAGAAGTACCCAACACCCTTGAGGTTTGATTTCTTCCAGTTATTTTGTTTTGCGTGTTTTCATCAAACTGGGTTTTATTACAGCAGGTTTTTCTAGTTTTTTTTTTTATACTACATGTTGCACTACTCTTGATCCCATGATTTTCATTATGTTTACCTTTCTTCTCATTGAATATGAACCTACATGAGCCAGCTTCAACTTGTTCTCTGCATATGTTTTTTATAACTTCATGCAGTGTCCAAATACTGCACATATATACTCGATGGGGGAGACCTTTGACAAAAATCATGCCCTGGAGCGGTTTGTATTATTTGTAAGTCCTTTTTTGCATGTGTAGGTTCCTGTCACGTGCACAGGTGGCAGCCGAGATAATCGCCTTATCTGAGAGATCTTCACTTTTTGCAACAGCATTGTCAACATGGAAACATTTTTTGTGTAGACACGCCGCCATTGTCATTACATCAGCAAGAGCCTCGCAAACATTCACGCCACTGGCATCGCGAACGAAGCTCGTTTTTCAGAAGCGAACCCACCTAGATTGCAAGGCCAAGGGAACAGTGATGTCTTTAAGGGAAAAGAAAATCATGCTTGCAAGGCACGTACCAACACGCACAGTATGCATTGATGCATGGATATATGGACTGAATGAAACTTTTTAAAAGTCTCAGTCTTTTAAAAAGTCTCCTTCAGTGGAGTAGTCTGTCTCAGTCTTTTGTTCTCCTTTGTGCCACTGTAGCATGTAGACAAATGTCCCTGGCTCGCGCCATATTTGTTTGCATGGTCGTATAGGGCTTCTACAGCACCAAATTGATTCATCGGTTGGTTAACTGGTGGTGTGTGCACTATTGTGAGCATGGTTTGGCTGTTGTGGTTGTGGCATTGTTCTGTTTTCCTCTTTTAGTGGTACCTCTTAGTGACCACATTTAATTATTATAACTGATACAACAGCACTGTAATAAATGTTTTTTTTTACATAGGAAACATTTAAAAGCTGGCGTTTCCACGGAAGCTCATTGTTATATCTAATATATTACTGTAACTAGCATATATATAAGTGGTTATAACTCTATGAACTGCTACCCAGAAGGCTATTGCTCTACATTTTTTGCGTTCTATGAAAAACACTTTGTTTGGTTTTCGTTTCATCCAAGGACGCCGTTAGCTTGCATTAGCTTCGAAGCATATGCTGCTAATTTCCTCTCTCACATCTTTACACCTACAAACTTCCTTTCAGCTGCTCACTGTAAAATTCTGTATCTTTTTAAACTCTGTCATTTCTTTCAATGGTCAGTACTTGAGCTGGCAGAAAATTGGTCTGTACAGCACTTTTATTTCAATAATTACCATGAAAGGGCTGTTGATTGCTTATAGGTATCTTTCAAATTTGCTCCTACGAAGGAAATTCGTGATGTCGTTCGTGCAGAGTCGTTTCACAGCCAAATCGTTTTGGCACACGATTTGACAGAACTTTACAACCTTCGTTTTCTGATGGTTCAGTGGCTGTTTTCGATCTATACATAGGGTGGAACCCCTGATGGGCTTGCTTGCACGGGCACTTCTGTCAGGTGCACCTTTTAGTATAAAAAGTACAATGATCTTAACAGTTTACGTGATCTCTCTACTCTTGCACATGACTATACCTGCGATGCATTGCCCAATACTGTCCCAAACATGTTGCTATGGATCTCATTTTTTGCAAGGTACAGTAAAAGCTCATTTATATTGAACTTCAAAGATCGCAACTGAAATTTACTTACCCAAAGTTTAAATTATCGAAAGACTGAAAAAATTTAAGACTATCACTTTCATCAGGGAAAATTTATCTGATGAGTCTGCGAATGGTCGCTTGTTTTTCAGTTTGCATTTCTGTTGGTGCTTTATTGCGTGCATAATGTTTGGAGCATCGGAGCAGAACTACTCGAAAATGGCGAGGGTCTTCGCACCATACCGCACTCTGTGACGCGGTAGTAGTGACACCCCATCACAAGCAGCCTACACCGCGTGTGAGGAGGCCTCACCGCCCAATGTGTAGATGAAAGCGAGGGAAATGCACGGTGCGAGCAAACAGCATCTGAAACAGCACGTTGCTGGGCTCTGTTGGCTGGCTGATATGCCATCGTGAATCCCTTAAAACCAAAACTGAAACTAAGTGCTCGGACTATACCTGAAGGTGAAGCCGTCCATATTGACTCACGCCTGCAATTTCACTTACATCAGGGGCGATCAGAAGTGCATGGTCAACTCTGAAGCATGCTGTTCAGATTTGAGTAGGCCTACATATTTTGATGATTGCTTGCCATTCTGATTGTACCAACGCCATAGCCTTACCTGAGTGTTGGCTGGGACTGCTCTGGCAAATAGAATTATCAATATTTTAGATTTAGCAGTTATTGAATTAACCGTATTTTGGTCACAAGCAGAGTTGCAAGTCTCGGTAGTCAGGCGGAATGCGGTTGCCACGAAAACTCTAGAGGGAGTTCTCTTGAAAAGATTGCAACGACCAAACCCATTGCTTCCAATGCCAACCGTCTGCTTCTTCCAGGTTCTTCGAAGCGTTTGATAAAGCGGCCTCTGACCCTCGTGGCAAGACAGCATTCCTCAAAGACTGCGGGTAAGCAAGTGCTCTCTTTGTTTGTTGTCAGCTGTTTGGCAGCCATAAGAGAAGTCGGAATGAGCTTGAGGAGGGTTGTCACAGCTTGAAGTTCAGATGAACTGTAATCATGTTTGTGAAAGACGTTTTCCGAGCTTGTTTGCCAAATAAAATGTCATTTCTCGCACCCATCTCGTCAAGATATTGACGCGAAAATGGGGAAGGGGATGGAGCCTTTAGGTCCCCCCCCTTATTTTCGTCATTGTGGTCATAAAAAATGGGGGGTGCTTAGAGTCGAGTTAATACGTAGCTCAGCCCTTTCACTTTTCTTCTTGAAGTGACATTTTTAACTTCACACTTCTTTATGTCTTATCACTGTTTGGCTCCAGGTGCATTGTTTCTTTTTATTGATAGATTGGCCGGCTAGCATTGTACTATGTGAGCTTCTGATTAGGTATTAATGAAGACTATTCTTTGCCATCACCAATGTTATCAGCAGCCATACTAAGTGCATGGCATTATAATAGATTTTCATTATCCTCACTACTGCTGTCTCGATTCGCTACCTTTGTTCTGATGTCGTGCGAAATAATTTTTAACACAGGATACTGTTAGTAAAACCTCATTACAAGAGACACGCAAGGTAACCGAAAAACATGTCTGTGTTGATCAGTTTACTGCACATCAGCATATAAATGCATTCACACACATTAACAGGAAACTTTTCAGGAAAGCTTAAAGAAGTTATTCATACTAGTATGTATTTTTGTGAGTACAGTGTATTCCTTCCCAAATTCTGGAGGTAAAGCACTTCACTTTGCAAGTCTTCCTGTTGCTCTAATACCTTTGAAGCAATCTTATATGCTCGTCACCCTCAGATGCTTACATGTTTGTTGCCCTCTGATGATTCACAAAGAGAAAGACGTCAGGATTCTGAGCTTTCATCTTGTGATCAAATTTTAACAGCAAGGAGTTAAAATTAAAAATGCTGGATGTCATTCATAAATTTTGATTTGCTTCGTAGGTGATAGTAATGCGATGCCAGTGGCTGAAAGAGCGGGGTCGTTTTTACTTTCCAACCAAGGGGAACCACTCCTCAGTTCCTGACGTATACAACAAAAAGGACACTGATATGAAACAGAATTTAGCTAAGGGAATCTGAAGTGAATCATTTATGAATTAGTACATTTCAGCTGCATTGCATGAGCATACCTGGGTTGTGTCTCTTATAAATAGTGAAGGATTTACTCCAGGGACCCGAAAAAGTTGTCCTTAGTAACCAAGTGTCTCTTGTAACCATGTCTCTTGTATGCAATGTTGTTAACATGGCAGACATAGGAAAACCAACCAAACCATTTTCAAATGTCTCTTATAACCGAGTGTCTCTTGTAACAGTGTCTCTTGTAACGAGATTTAACATCAGCGCTTAGGTAGGCATGAACACTGGCTTGCTCAGTGAGTGTGTTCGATGGTTTAATATTTTCATATTAATTTGTGAACTTCATCTGAGAAGAGTTGCTATGTGACGTCTTGCACCATCATTTATACTGTACACAAATTTTCACGCAGGATCACCGGCAAGGCTTTGCACGACAAGCTGTGGGCATTGTACGGAAGTGCCGAACCTTTGCAATGAAGAAACAGCCGGCTGCCACAGAGTCTGACGAGAAATGGAGGAGCTTATATACATATATTATGAAATCATATATATGACATAGCATTGCTTTTCTGGACATCAATGGCGGAATTACATCAACATTATCAGCCTATGCAAACATAAGAAGCCATTGTCCAGTGCACAGCCTATGCTCTATATCATGCTGTACTGTTTAGCGGAAAAATAAACAGTGATGGGAAGCAAGCCAGCTGAGGGAGTTTTGATCTATATCCGGTGTGACGAAAGGTCGGCACTAGAAATTTCGATGGGGCACAAATACAAAAATAGCTACTTCCTTGATGCATTTGGACAGCACGCCTGTCTTGGAGCGTTTACTATACTGGGGAATATGGCCGGACAAATCTAAAGCTCTATGCATTATGGGCTTTTTGCCCTTTTTTAAGTTACGGGTCTGGACTCGCGCTTGTGAGACAAATTTCTGTGCCTGTATATTTGTTTCATGCTTGTTCTCATTACATCATCACCCATCATGGCCCTCGTTTTTCTTCTTTTCTTCTTTACCTGGTGCAGAGTAGCAGACCAGGTGCTCAACTTTCCGGCCGTCGTATCTGTCTTTCCATTCAGTGAACAGATCTATCTATCTATGCGGTAGAGCATGCGTCAGCATTAGTGCTCCTTCCAGACAGAGCAATTACTACCACCGAAGGGTTCAAGGTGTGCGGGAGTCATGTATGACATGATCTAGTCGATCAGTCGCAGTGCGACGGGGTTAAGCTACGTCACACTACACTGTCCCCAGGATCGACTCTGGTGATCACGGTGCGTCTCTCGCCACCCAATGCCTTCCCACTTTCTCTTCCCTTTCCCACTTTGCCTCCTGCCAACCGAAGCTTCACCTGCCACCGCTAGATGCCGAAAGAATACTATTGGTGCACCAGCACCAAGTGGGGCAGCGGATGGGTGGCAGGGGACATGGCTGGACAGGTTGTGTGACATCACAAGACCACGATATGACTGAGATGGCAGAGCTGCCATCTAGGGCAGATGCTTAGAAATGTAACATTGCGATGAGACCCAACCCCAGGACCCTGGCATCCTGAGTCTGACACTCTACTCCTAGGCCACGTAGGCACATTCATATGGTTTGGTTATATTAGATCTTTATGTCTATCATTAAATGGCCTTTCATAAAACGTGGCAGCCTGTGTGCTAATGAGTATGTGTGAAGGTATAGAGGCAATAACTAAGAGAATACGATTTAAGTGATTAGCGAAGTGCATGTCCCATCATGCGCAAAAGAGCGGAGAGACAGTGCTTTCATCAGGCACGTCTTTTTATGCCAAAACACAGTAATGACAGCAGTTCGTGTGGTCCCTCTACTTCTGGGAATGGCTGCATGTGAATGAGGATCCACAAGGGTGGAGACACAAATGTGGAAGGTAAACAAAGCCTAACAAGGTAAAAATGTACTAGCTCGGCTTAGCCATATAAATCGGTAGACTTTCCTTTTTCCTGTAACGGGCATCAGCATCATCATCAGCCGGACTATACCCACTGCAGGGAGAAGGCTTCTTTATAGTCACATTCATAGTCACACTCATTTCAAGGCACGATATACTACACCACTGATGATGTCATCATTTATTTAAGAGTACATACGACATATACATACAAAGCTACCGGCCCGGTCGCTGGTTGCCTGTCGGGGCAGTTGGCAATGGGAGATGGTCATCATCATCATCATCAGCCGGACTATACCCACTGCAAGGCGAAGGTCTTTCCCATATTCCTCCAATTAACCCGGTCATGTGCTAGCTGCATCCATTTGACCCTTGTGAACTTGTTAACCTCACCCGCCCACCTGACTTCCTGCCGCCCCCTTCTACACTTTCCATCCCTTGGTATCCAGTTTGTTACCTTAGCGACCATCAGTTATTCTCTCTTCGTACTACATTCCTTGCCCATGCCCATTTCTTCTTGATTTCCACTAGAATATCATTAACTTGAGTTATTTCTCTGACCTACTCTGCACGCTTCCTGTCTCTTAACTTTATTACACTTACCACTTTCCTTTCCATAGCTCTCTGCATTGTTCTCAACTTAAGTTGAGCCCTTTTCATTGGCTTCCACGTTTCAGCCCCATAGGTGAGTACAGGTAAGATGCAACTGTTATATTTGATGTTAATGCATTTAAAGGAAAAAAAAACAGCTTGTGCATGTTCTGATAACTGTGGTCATTAATCAAGGACATGAACAGATTGTGACACACATCACAATCACATAATATATAATAAGCTACAAAAGGAGGACTGGAGACCCTTTGCATGAGTAATTTGTCGTAAACCAAATGTGTCGTATCTACTATTTGTATCTGCAATATGGCCTAACGAGATAGATGAGTGACTGGGCCAGTTACAGTACCGAACTAAGAGTGGCATTTTCTTTACACTTGCGACTCTCTTCTTTCTCAATTATATATGTGTCATGGAACAGCATATCAGGACAAGCCACTGCCCCAGCGCTAACATCTGCGGCATCACCTCGTGCTGCTTCCTGCAACTCTGTCGCTGTCACAGCAGGAGAGATGGCGGGACGTTGTTGCAAACAGCACAGGATAGTCCGCTTCCGCTTACGATAGGAACAGCAAGTATCCCAAAAATATATCTAGAAAAAATACTGCCGACCAAATCTCCGTGCCAAATTTTAGCCGCGAGGATTCATCAGTTTAGCTCGGAGAAGCATTCAACACGCTGTACATTTGCAGAAAGGTTTTACCGAAACCGAAACTTAATAAATATAAAGTTTTTAAAGCAAGCAACTTAACGTATAAAGACAAACATTTTAACAAATAGAAAATGAGTTTGTGTTATATAACACAATATAAGGTCATTAATGGCTCACTAAGCATGAACACATAATGACATAGTTTTCGGAACAAGTTAGTACTCATTCCTGAGCACCAGGCGGCGGGACGCTCACTTCAGATACTCCACGCAGCATTTCGGTGTATGCCGTGGCCAGCTGTTTACTTGGTTTGTGAGCCGTTTATTTCGGAAGGTGGGCGCAGGGCCTCGACACCGGCACCATGGTTTTAGCCGACTTAGGCCGCAAAATCACCAACGCATTGCGGTCGCTAAGCAATGCGACCATCATCAACAAAGAGGTGAGTTTGTCGGACCAGCCTCGGCGATCACCACTTTTCTCGAGGCTTACAAGTTTCCAGCGCCGGCAGCGGCGCATCTAGCTTTGCCGAGAAACCCGCATCCCGGGTTTCGATTCCCCGTAATGTCCCGTGCAAACCACTTCAGACGAAACCCCGAGATCACCCTGCTCATGCTAGCATCCCGTAGCTTCAAGGAAGGTGAGGGGACCGTGCTGGCTCGCTTCCATGCTTACACGCGTCATGTTCGACTGCCGCATATGACAGCTGGTTTGATCGCAAGGAGTTGGGGATTACACGCCGACAAAGTATCGGAAACAAAAGCGCACTTGCCCGTTAGTTTCGCGTGCAATGTCGACCTCTGAAACTGGCTGCTTTCGCTCTAATAGACTGGACGCTGAAATGCATCTGCGATCGTGCACGATAACGCAGTAATTACAAGCAGAAAACCTGGTCAGCGGAGTTGTTTTGTGGCATTCGCTAACCAGCTAAAGGTTTTCATTCAATTGACTGTCGTCTTTTGAGCACGATGGCGTAGTTTTTACCGTCAGCATCTATAGATTCATCTTGCTGCTCTTGTAGACTCGCCGCGCGCAGTTCGCGTGTTGTTTGCCGTGTTTTGTTGCTCGTTTCACCGTTACCTTTCCCTTTTCGATCCACAGGTGCTCGATTCTATGCTAAAAGAAATATGCACAGCCCTTCTAGAAGCCGACATCAACATCAAGCTTGTCAAGCAGCTCAGAGAAAATGTCAGGTATGGTTACGACATCGGGAAGCGTGTGCTCAATTCAGGGCGCACGTGCGCAGCAGTACGAGCTGCGTTATTAGTATTTTACACTGACACAGAAGCGCTTTTTCTCTCAACACTGTCTTTTTAAAGCGTTTGAACTGATGTTCCGTAAATGACATAGCATGTTCAACATGTTATGACCCATGTCACAGTTGGCCTAATTATTTCATTTGAGTGCAAACTTTACTCTATCTAAAAATACCTGTAAACTGGCTGGGAGAAAGCAATGATGAGTTTGTTTCACTTGTATTGGCATCTCCTTGCTGCATTCAGCAGCTGTGGAGTTATTTGTCATAGATGCGTTAATATGCGTGTTGAAAGTTACCTGCCACTACAAAGTTAATTGTGGCTGTCAATTGATTATATTAGTCTTACAAAGTTTGACGCGCGTATGTGTTGCTAAAAGGGTACACGTTGACGCTACAAGGCTCACTCTGCTTTTTGAAAATACCACATCATTTACATTGTTGTGTTTTTGGGCTTGTATCATGCGCCTTTGTTATGGGATACACTTATGGAAGGGCCGTACTGAACAGGAGTGATTTTTTTTACATTCTCCACTGACTGTGTTTTTTTTAAAGGGCAACTTCGGAGGTTTCATATCATTGTGAATTGATAAATCGCAGTCCTTAGAGTCCTTTATCTTTGGTGCAAAAAGAAAAAGTTTTTCAAAATACCGAGTAAAAGGGCTTTATGATAGCGAGAACCAGGAAGTCACACCAGAACATCACAGCAGACGGACCTGTGACGTCACAAAAGCCCTGTTGTGTTCACATTGACGGGCTAAACTGGTCACTGAGGGCTACCATTTGTCTGAAATAATCGAAGACAAGCTTGAAATTTTCTTTCAACAAAAGCGGAGTGAATATTAGCCACCATGTGTCCAGTGACTCACGCCTGCAATATCTCCCCTACTGAAACTACAAAATGGGAAATCTTAGTTATTTTTTTGCCAAAATAAAATGTTACCCTGCAGCAAAATTTGGCAAAAAGGACCAGAAAGTTATTTAGAATGTTACCATGAAAATTTCAGTAAAATCTGAGCAAGTAGAAAACACGGAGTTGCTCTTTGAAACATACGATTTTAAAGACTAAGTTGTGGTTCCCATCTTGGCAGCCATGCATTCATTTTTCATTTGTATCTAGAGCTGTCTCTGAGGTGTCGTTTTATCGAGTTTTACACACTGAGTTGCCATATGCATTATTTTTAATGACATCTTCTCTTAGCATGTACTGCAGAACTGTGGAGCTCGTCATTAGGTCTGTGTCACCTAAGAAATTAGATAGCTGCAGGTAATCATAGAAGGCTCCAGCAAATGTGTGTGTGTGCTGCCCAGATCGGTCATCGACATCGACGAGATGGCAGCCGGCTTGAACAAGCGGCGCATGATTCAGTCTGCCGTTTTCAAGGAGCTGATCAAGGCAAGTGTCTCAGTTTCAGCTGGATTAAACTGACTATGCGTGACCGTAACATTGGGTGTCAGCTGGGTTTATCTGGTTTAAAGTTCATTACAACCAAACATTCATTATCAGCTATGCATTGAAACAAAGAATTACTCACAAGCTGAGCTTCAGCACAGGGGAAGTTGTTAAAAACTTGTATATTTGAACTCGCAGTCAGCAGTCGTTATTTACTGAATGCTCGCTTCTCCGTTACACGCTACTGTCGCGCTTGTTTTCCTGTGGGTGTGTGAAAATGTGGCCTCATTTTTTCTTTCCTTGCCAGATCATGAGCTAAGGCTACAGCTAATGCTAATGCAGCAATCTTATGCCCCTTTGCGGCTACTAAATTTCTTTTTCTTAGCCAAGTTCATTGTTGCATTGCGGGAACATTGAACCAGTATTTCTATAGCTCTCTTTGTCAGCATAACATTGACTTGTGGTTTTAAATGTTTAAATTTGTGCACTTTTTCAAAAGACATTGAAGTGGCACGCGCCAGTCTTGCTGTCCGCAGTTGTGTCAGAAATCTACTTACAGTAGCTATGCCTTCGTGATTTTTAAAAATATTCATTTGCTCAAGTTTCACAACAATTAAATTCTTTTAAATTGGGGCTCAGAGTCAATTTCAGTGTTACAAATGCCTCGACTACTACAGATATGCTCAAAGTCTCATTTCATTCAAGCTTATGTTGTGTTTAGGCAGCTGAGTCGATTCTTGCAATACTCTTAAATTGCAAATCTAAAACAACTAATTCTAATATCAGGACAAGCAGTGGTAATAGTGATTGATGCAGAAAAACTGATCTTAATTATTATAACAACCTACTTTTCTTCAGGGAACGTGTATAGATATTAGCCTTCCAACCGATTTCCGTGATGGAAAGGCGTTGATTTTCTTGGTTCGTGTACATGTAATGGCAACCAATTCCGGCCCTGATGGGGATGTCAGAGTGTACCAAAAGCTCTCACGGACTGTCATTTCAATGAAGTGTTTTTGTTTTCTTCACTCATTCGCACAACAGCTCGTTGACCCTGGCGTGAAGGCCTGGCAGCCAGCGAAGGGCAAGAACAATGTCATCATGTTCGTTGGTCTCCAGGGCAGCGGCAAGACCACCACCTGCACAAAGGTATGCTTTTCCTATGCTTGTGTGCTCATTTCAGTCATCATTCATTCAATCAGTCAAGTTTATTTCACATGAGCGAAAAAGGTGCAGTATGCCAGGTTGGCTGTTATTAATGCAGTAGCATTGAAATTTCCGTCACACCAATACCCCGCCAATCGAAAGGGGAAATTCCCCGATTGGTCAAAACAGTGATGATGTCATAGTGGTGAATGCAGCAATGAACTGACCTGAACATACAAAGGAAATGCAGCTGAGAATTGATTGCTGTCACAATCTTTCCTAAGGAGTCTTTGGTGGTCTCGTTTCTTGCTTCCTGGCACATTTTTTTCTCTCCTTAAAAATTTACTCGTATGTGAATTTTCTTACACACGCAATGGATACTAGCTGCTTCCTTTTTTCACATGATGTGAACAGTAAGTTGGGACGTTGCAGTTTGCTCTATTTTCGCCTTCTTGTTTAAAGATCTTTTTCTGGAGCTTTACTTTTTTTTTTTTCTTTCATTTCACTCCACTTTGGTTCACTGCGCTCCTCATTTCTTTGAATGGCAGCGTGTAGTCTTATATCTTGCTGTTAGCTTTGAAGACCCCTCTATAGCCAACTTTGTTTATGCTCACTGGTGACACACTTCTACAGTTCTTGAATGAATGACAGGGAGGCAGCTTTCTCACTCCAGTTTTCGCTGATATTTAGTTTATTTTCCACTTTATTTTTTATTTCATGTGCTGGTTACAATTTCGAGTATAGTGAGAGGAATGGAGCGCTCAGTCATGTATGACAGAAGCATGTTTGTCCCTAGCAGTGGCATTGTAATGCACTTCACGTTCCCACTAACTGTAAATAATATAGGGAAAAACCGTTAAACAGAACAAGTCAAGGAACAACTAGCGCTCATGGTATGCATCATCTCAGCATTTTGTGGGATTTATTTCGCTGGACTAGGGTTTGTAATGTGGTTCGAACGCGTTATAGAAAAATTTATTTGATAGATGTAGCAGACAAAATCTGTTTCAAAAGATCACAGTTCAACTAATCTTTTTTCACTGTGTAAGGCGACGCCTTATTTAGCATTTCAAGGTGTGAATATTATATGTTACAAGTGCCTCTGTCGGTGCACTTCCACGATGCATGGACAAGTTATCTGTCCACGAATGTGTTGAGTTCATGCCTTATTGGTACAAAATAGTGCCTGGATCCATTGGGAACCTTTAATGGGCAGTCAGATTCTTTTCCAGCCCAGATGTGTAGGGACTTTATTCATAGCTCATAACCTTGAAATCATGGTCAGAAGGAATTAACAGAAGCCCTCATGCTCTTTTTGCACCCTCTTCTCCATGCTGTCTCCTGGATTGCTTGCTGCCTTTTTATCGAGTTTGTTAACGGTACATGTTGTTATCAGTTTTGATGGTTTAGGGATCGTGACATTTTGCTACTAGAGCCAAAATCTTGGCTGCCACATACCACCCTTCAGTGAAATCGGTTAACACATGTTGTGTGCCATGCAGTGTAAGCTGATGGTAAAGAATCCCAGGTCGGTGACCCTAAGCCCTTCACTACGCTGTCTGTCTTGGCTCACGTGGAGGTTTAGGATATTCAACCTCATATTAACACGATAGCGTTATTAAAGGGCCTGTTCTTTGGAAAATCGGGCATTGTCTGCGTTGTGAGGTAGTTTTCCTTTTGGTTGAATAATTAAGTGAAGGGAAAAATCATTTGTGGCCATTAGTGGCTCTTGTTTGTTGGCCCGTCAGATTTTACTGCAAGGCTTAGACTTGCTTTGATGCCTTACCGCATGCTCTCTCTTTCCCTTGAACGCAGCTGGCATACCACTACCTGAAGAAAGGCTGGAAGACGTGCCTGGTGTGCGCCGACACTTTCCGAGCAGGCGCGTTCGACCAACTGAAGCAAAATGCCACCAAGGCTAGGATACCCTTTTATGGAAGGTGAGCGGCGCGGCAGTGTGTCTGTCACGCTGACGACATGCGTGGTTCAGTTGCTGGCTGAGCTATTTTTTAATTCCCAGTACTATGAGTCCTTTTGCTTTCACAGGGTGGAAAGCAGTAAAACAATCAAACAAAATGTACAGAGGATCAAACTTCAAGTTGTATGATATTTTTAACAGCTTCACAAAATTTGCTAATGTAGCGTCAGTAAGAGCTTGTTGATCAAGGCTGTTCTAGTCGTTTATTTTTTCTGGAAGAAAAGAACACCTGGAAACATATCCGTTTGGTGGATGAGTCATAATACCATGCGGGTGAGTAGCACGGGGTGACAGTCTTCCTCTAGGAGGTCAGTTGTACAAACTGGGATTAAAATTTAGTTTAATTGTTATGGAGTACATAGAGCGATGCCAGGTGGACTGTCTTCTAGAGGCTAGTTCAGAGGGTTATCCCATGCGATTTCACACGTGCACGTAGCATAGAAAGCAATCGCTGCGTTTAAATTGAGCTCAAATCAAGTTTGATGCCGGTGCTCACTTTTAGCTTGCGACAAGCGTGGCACGCTGAAAGCCTAGTCATATTCGTCGAATATTATAAACCAAAACTAAACCATCATTTTCGCGCATGAAAAGTTCTCCATACGTTCGAAAGCTTTAAACAGCTCGTGCTTGCCCACTAGCCTTCTGGATATCAAGGAGGCGTCTGGGTAACTGATATGGGCTTTGTGCAGTAGATGTGCACGTGCTGCCTTGTAGTTGCGGCATTGTTTTGAAACGTGTTCTGTTACTTAATGGCCACTTTGATTGCAAAACAGTAGAATCTGAATGATGCGGATGTCATGGAGTTGCAAAAAAATCCTGTGGCAATTTTAAGATGTGTTTATGTGCTGCTGAGAAAAAATGGGCAATGATGTGCACAGCCTACAGCTACCTGTTTTATATCGAAATATGTTCCAAGTTATTCCGCAACCTTTCTTTGATTCAAAACATCTCGGCTTGGCTTTATTGTGCCTTTTTTTTCCTACTCCATTAATTAAGGGGAAAAAAAGAAGAGTAGTCACTTGATATATGGCATGTCTTGTTGGTATCATCACGAAATGGCAATCTGTACAATCTGCTGGTCTGTAAATTTTGTTTTTCCCTCGCAGCTACACGGAGGTGGACCCAGTGGTGATCGCCCAGGAGGGCGTGGAGAAGTTCAAGAGCGAGGGCTTCGAGATCATCGTCGTCGACACTAGTGGTCGGCACAAGCAGGAGGACTCGCTTTTCGAGGAGATGTTGCAAGTGTCCAATGCCACCGTGAGTGCTGCGGCAGGGGCCCTGTTTTTGTTTTTGTTGTGCTTTGCTCTTCACTTCTCCGATCTCTCCCACCCTCGTTGGTCCTGGCCTTGTCCATATTTTGGTGGTGGAGACAAGTTTGGATCTCATGTCGGAATTCGAAATCCTGTATAATTCGAAGGATTTCTGAGGTCCTACACTTCTTTTTACAATCACGGTGGTAGTGCACATCGTGGATTCTAAGGATACACGGCCATGAAGATTTGCCACAAGCCATTCAGGCTTTTGAGTCTGTTTTTCACTTTGAGTCTGTTTTGGCATCGTCGCATAATTGTAATTTATTGCTTTTAAGCTGTGTGTGTGCCATGGTGACGGGGTAGCTGCACGTTCTTGCTAAGAATTCTTTTGCCTGCGCCTAGTCTTTTTGCTGTGTTCAATAACTCCGAAAACCCAGGTAATTTGAACGTCTTTTGCAACCCCACTGGCTTTGAATTAACCAAGCTTTACTGTATGCTAATTTATAATTTATGAGCCTTAGAGAGCAAAGGAATAGCTGATCTTTTTGTTACGTTGTTCTGTCACTGTTGTGTTGAAGTTGTTTGTTGTTATTTTATAGCTTACTCTGTTTTGTTCCTGCAAGGTGAAGCTCAAGGCACCCATGTACTGTGCAGTGTCAATGTTTTAGTGCCTGTTGGAATCACAGGTGGTCGAAATTATCCAGAGCCCTCCACCGTGGCACATATCATACCAGCATTTCTTGAGAGTACCAGTTAATATTGCCGATTAGTACTGTCAAATTTAAGGGGGCATCAGTATCTTTTGAGGGCAGAGGAGGTAGCTCTTAGGTGTGCAACCGAGGCTTGGATGCATTGTTCTTCAGTAGGAGATTTGAGAAGCCTTGGTAGCCTCGCCCTGTAGTTCTGTGGGCATACTCAAGATTATGCTGAATGGAATCGTTCTTTTTCTTATGTCATTGTCCAAACAGCTTTCATTATTGTTTAGTGCAAAAACGAGTCTACGTCGGGATGTTTTTTAAGACACGCAAACAAAGGCCTTTCAAAGTTCTTGTGTCTCTTACTATTTGTGCAGCAGTCGTAAACAGTGCAGTCACAGCCCGAAATTGTGCAGAACACGCTTCAGGGGTTGAGCTCTTCACGTGCCTTACCTAACAAAAGCTAGGAGCTATATGTGTTGATAAACGACACTAGTGTACTCGTACCGAGACTCAAAGTTTTAACTTTCAATCTTTTTCTGTGTAACCGATGAGAAAGTTTAAACGTAAGAGTGTACTTTGTGTTACTTTGTCTGCCTGTACAGAAGTCTGCGCATATGTGAGCTCTCCCAAATTGACAGAATTATTGCTGGCTCGATTGACGTCGACGTGTTTGGTCGAGTGCCAAGAAAACTGACCACAGCCTCATAAGCTGTCCTGGCCCCTACAGATTGTTTTCTAGTGAATGGGTTGGCTCCAAAATCAGTTGTTAGTTTCGGGGTCCCATAAGTTAAATAATATGGATGCCAGCAAGTTTAGTTTAGTATGGGTGAAGTCTTCCACTGCGGTTTCACACTGTGGCTTTTAGTTATTGGATTCACATTGTGTATGGAGAGCAGGCATTAAATTCATTGTGTTAGCATCAGACATTACAAGCTTGTTCTAATTTTTGGCTTCTGGTAAACATATTGTTGTAAAAAAGATTTTAGTACTGTATTCAGGAAGGGTAGTTCTTCCACTCCGTCTCTCCTTTTACTCCTGTTGAATGCATTCAGTGTGCCTAGCTCAAAACCGTCTTTACGGCAGCTGCCTTGGATGCTCACATGTTCTGTTTGTGAGGAATGCTTAACTCTCAGTGCCCTTCGTGCGTCTCTGCAGAACCCAGACAACATAATCTTCGTCATGGACGCATCAATTGGTCAAGCCTGTGAAGCTCAGGTAAGTCTGCTAGTTCCAATTGCGATTGCAAAACTCACACTAGTTTCTGTGCTTTTTTTATCTTTGCCAAAAGATGTGCTTGCTTGTTTTTCAGGCATTTTTACTTCTTTTTTATTATTTGTCTGTTTTTGTTTACGCTGTATACCATTGAAACAGCCAGCATGTAGGTTATTGATGTCTTTTAATTCGACCACTGTCCGCCTGTCAGTGCGAATGCATTGGGCAGGCACTCTTGGGTCATGAATAGCATCTTTTAAGGCGAAACCCGTTAATGCCTCATCATTGTCGACAGAAGGTTGTCAGCAGATGTGTCACGCTTTTGAGAGCAAGAGTTAAAAATAAATAATAAACCTCCACCGGGAATCGAACCTCCATCCCTTGGATCCCCAGCTCAGCGATTTACCAACTGCGCCATGCCCCTGATTGTGAAACGCTCAAGAGACTTCACGAGTGACAGATATTACGCCTTTCCTTTCCTGCAAACGAATTATACAGCGCCGGTGAACTTTGATGCATTCAATGAAATGCTGGTTGTGTTCGACGAGGGGCGCATGATGCACCGTCACGACAGGTCATGACGTTACCAGGCGATTCATACATATACGAAGCTGACCTCACCAGGCGTCCGATCCAGGCGTCTGTGCGGCGCCTTTCATTTGCCGCTTCCTCGAACGCCCAGATGTCTAGGAGGCGTTAGTACAGCAGGCATCAGTGGCATTTGAAATTGGTTTACAGGATAAAGAAGGCACATCATCTGTCACAATTCTCCGCGGACACATGCACCACGCAGTTAAGGAAGGGAGGAAGGGGGGAGTGAAAACAGAGAGGGAGATAGAAGTGCCGTAGGGGCGGGCTACGATCCACTGTGCTATAATGGCTTTCGCCTCATTGCATTTTAGTTCCCTCTAGAATTTTTTAAGTGACCTGGCAAGAGGGCAAGCGTATGATAGTTGCAGAAACTAGGAGTGACAAAATAGGTTGAACCCGTATTGAGGACAGTGTAGAGAGCTGCGGAAAAGAAAATGACTGAGGTAACATTAAGAGGCTGGGAAGAAAAAGTGTGGGTCAGGAATTAAATACTGGTCAATTACTGTACTGAAAAACAAGCAATGAAAATGGGCGTGCACAAGGCGGCTACTAGTAATAAAGAGAAGAGGTAACCATAGATCCCTTAGGGCAACCAAGTTTATTCCAGTAGTAGGGAAAAGCTGCTGAGGAACAGACGAGGTCAGGAAGTTCAATTAGAGGGTGGTAGCAGTTGGCACTGGACGTTGCAGTAGGCGTAATTGGGCTAATGGTGGTGGCTTCTCGACGTTGGGCTGAGTCAAAGATAGTGTTCATGTAGCAGAACAGTTATTATGGGCAGTGATCACATTGCAATATATGCAAGTTCCAGAGTCATTGCCTGAGGTCACAGGGGTCAAACATGTGAGGTTAGTTCAGAAATAACTGCTGGAGCTACAGTCAACGACCGATAATTCGGACTCCACGGGGAATGTAAACCAGTCCGAAATATCGAATGTCCGAAAAAACGAATGAAGCAAAAAATACCTGTTTATTTACATTTTAGGGTGCCTGTTCCGGGAAGAATTTGTCGATGCGATGGAAGCAGCTTGTAGAAGAGACCAGTCTCATCGACGTTAAAAGTGTTGTCTGGCGAGTAGCGACTAAGCAGCGCTTCAAGTTTTTCACTGCGGTAGTTTGCGACCAGTGTGCTACTCACTGCACCACTTTCACCGCACATTTTTTTGAAGGCGAGGTCGAACCGCTTTTTAAAATTCCTGAGCCAACCGTCGCTGAACTGAAATCCTTCGATGCCAAGCCGCAGTGCGAGTGTCTCAGCCTTATGCTTCAAAAGGTGGCCAGAAACAGGAACACGCTGGGCGACAGTAGCGTTAAGCCAGATGTTCAACGCTTCTTCCAACTTCGGGTAAAGGCGTTGTCGCAGCCTTTTCTGTTCAGCTGTTGTTGTCTTCTCCGTGGCCTCAAGAATCTTGGACCTATTCTTCATATAGTCCGATATCGTTTGCTTGGAGATGTTGAACTCACGGGCAACTTCGACTTGAGAACGGCCGCTCAGCGCTTGCTGTATTATGGCTGCTTTCTTCGCCATTGTCAGCGTCGTGTATTTCCCACGTTTCGCCACCGTCGGCACGGACCGCGAAGGCACCGTTGGCGCCATTTGCCGTGGCCTGTCGTTGTCAAACTCAAGAGAAACGTTGTCGTATGGTCACTTGAAAGAACCTGGCCTAACGCTACTCACGCACGAGGCACTGAACAAACGAGCACAAACTGGTGGCCGATGGCGAAGACGCGGGGAGGCCAAACATGCCCGAGGGCCAGTCATGCGGAGTGGAGCGCCACCTGCTGTTCTCCCGTCGCAACTGTCCTGTCGCACCGCCGCCTCCGTGATCAGCTCCAGCAATGCCGACGGCGCACCATTCGCCGATCACGGAGGCCACAGTCGCTTATTGCGAGTAGGCGCCAAAGGAAGGCGCTCGTCTCCTTTCTTTCTTTCTTTTTTTTTTTTTAACTAGGAACGGCGGCGGGGGAAGCGCGCGCATCGAGGCACCCTGTTTAGAGTCCGGATTATCGAATATAGAGCCGGAGGCTGTCCGAAATATCGGTCGTCCTTACACATCATGTTTATGGGGCCAGTGGCGGTGCCGCAGAGCTGTCCGAATAAACGAGCATGTCCGAACTGTCAGCGTCCGATTTATCGGTCGGCGACTGTATAGTCAATTTTCGCATAATGCAGTATATGCAGAAATGGAGGAGGCACCTGGGGACTGGCATAAAATAATGTTTGGCGTGGTGGTGTCTGCAGGTGAATTTATCTGCTTAGCTTTCACCTTCTAGATACGGTCACGTGGCTGATTTTATTTACTTTACTGTACTCGTTTGCACATGATTGAGGTTTTGGTGCACAGTGTATCCTGTTCCGCTTTAGTGTGTCTATGAGGAGAGAATCAGTAGAAGGGCAAAGGCACTTGCCAAACGCTTAATGAAATTCAGAAGTAGTACATGTCCTGTAGGCTGGAAACTTACTTAGGGCACTTAATTTTTTCTTATTTGTGCAGGCACGTGCCTTCAAGGAGAAAGTGGACGTTGGTGCCGTGATTGTCACAAAGCTGGACGGCCATGCGAAAGGTGGTGGAGCCCTCAGCGCGTGAGCTTTTCTCTAATGCTCTCTTTTTCATTTGTTCCGCTACTCTGAATTGAAAGGGTCTACGGACACTGCATGCTCTAGCAGAGTGTGTCAGTCTAGAATGTTAACATTTCTTTGAATTGAGGAAAGTGTTGGATAGAAACACTTACCTGCAACAGTTATGCGGATGTTTCTCAAGGGCAGTAGAACCTCGGGGACATGAATCGCACGGGGTCGCAAAAAAATTCTCATAGTTTCGAAATTCGCGTCATCAAAACGAATGAAAATTGGTATGCAGAAGCGTGGGAAAAGCGTTCACACAGATCTGTTTACAGCCGCGAAGATTTCTTTATGGCTGCACAGTCACAGCTCATCACGGCACGTACAGCACTACAGACAAAAGCAACGTCGGCGATGTGCGGGCCGCGTTCCTCCGACAGCTTCTCACGGCATCTACAACACAAACGCAGGTCATGATTTCAGCAATGTGCAGTCCGCTCGCTGCAGCGAACTGCCCCTTGTGGCTAGAGTTCAACTAGCAATCACACGAAAATGATGTGCGCACCATACACATTCACTGCGCGGACCGCCACCAACTGCGCGCTGTGCACAGCATGAGTGGAGATCGTGACGTCAGGGATTTGCGGGCTGCACGGCATTGCATACTTCTCGCTGCATGCAATTCGTGATAGGCAATTACAAAAGCACCAGCATGCGGGCCATGCGCCGCCGCGAAATGCTCGCGGAGTCGGTGATGTACTGACAGTGTGTAGTGCTCAAGACTATCGTTGCAGTTCACGTGTTCGTATGATTCATAGTGGTACAGGAGTGTGTTTAGAGCGTTTGAAATTTTTCGCAATGTATGCAATGCACTTCTGGCCGAGGAATTGTGTAAATTCGCATCATCCCGAACTTTATATCAACTGGATTTATACTACCGAGATGTTTACTGTATTTTATGGCCACATAACGTTAACTGCAAGCAGGCAGCTGGCAGGGCAAACAAATGTTTCAGAACAGTCAGGAGCAGCCTTGAGTGTTGCTTAAAAAGTGATGTTGCGGTCGTTCGTGGACAAATATGGAAGCACAAGACTAAATAATTTCCCGCGAAGCAAAGTTGTAAACAGTAGCACCGTCTACTTGTGGTCGTAAAGGAATGACGCTGGTTGCAGAAGTTCAGTTACTAACCAGTGTTTTGAACTTGGCAGGTGAGAAAAATGGTACTGATACCAGCTCGTTAATTCGAACTTATGGGATTGGGAAGGATAGAATTATTCGATGTTCGGATTATCAGGGACAAGAACCATTTGTGTTACTTTAAATATACAGTGCTTACTCTCGTAGCGACTTCCTCGCATAATGAAGCCAGCTCCCACTTTTTTCCACTGAGAATTTGAAAATAAAAAGAGGGGGTAAGCCGTTATCGTGTCCCTCTGTTTTGCGCCGTCGCATTCCACAACGCATTTCTTGGCAAGGCACCAAGATGCTGTGCAGCGATAGCTTCGTTTTGTGTTTAGTTTTTGACATTAACTCTAGTGAAAAGGGGGGGGGGGGGGGGGTAGGGGAGGGCAACTTGCTAGCGCTCATGCGGTTGTGCAAGCATTGTTTTCAATATGTTCACTTCATCATGCCGCGTTCGGAGTGGACGCCGTCCACTGTCACACAGTCATTGAAACGGGTGATAGTGCAAATGCTTTTTGAAGCGAATGATGCTAAAAGTCGGCGTCATGATCACGACTGACCGCGTGCTTCCATTGATGACTGATGAGTAGAAGGACTGACGACTGTTGCAAAAGAAAAAAGAAAAGGTTTTTTCCACATAATGATTTAGTTTTTTATTTGGAGACCCATAACACCTGTCGGACATCGTAGCCGTTTATGGGCGTTGGCTGAGACAGGCCGTCTGAAATACTTATCCGCATTTCCGAATTAACAGAGGCCGAATGAACGAAAGTTTCAGAGGTTGTGTGGAAGAAGAGAAGTGCAGGCTGCGCCGCTGCAGCTGCCAGCCCTTGCCCTTCGGCATTATCGGCCGCTACGCCCTTCATGGCAACATTTAGGCTTTGTCCACTCCTCCATGGTTTTACTTGGTTTTTAATCTTCTACTTCCATTTTTGATGTGCACAGCATCTATGTCACCCTATTAGAGACACGTTTTTTTGGCCATGTGCTGGGCGCAAGGGCGCCCAGACGCAATGGTGCATAGTTTGAATTATCCATAGTGGAACCAATTCATGTTCAAATTAGCAGGCTTTTTTTATTCAAAGACCTTTATGGAGCTTGGCCGGACCAAGTAGTGTAATTCGAATTATCCCAAAATTATAATTATCAATCTTTTATTGTAATTGAACTGCCCAAAAAATTCATGATCGTTAAAAAAGAAACCACTCTGTTAAGAAAATCGACCTTAGCATTAAACTTAACATACATTTCCTGTATTCAATTTTCAGGCAATGGTATTAGGTTGTATTCGGGACGGAATAATGCTTGTCACTGTGCCGTAACAGCATTGAGTATGGAAACACAAATGAACGCTGCTCTTTACAATAACTATCTAATAACTTCTGCCAGCATGCATTTGCTATTGCACTCACTAATCATTGTTCCCGACATCAGAATTCATTAAAAGAAACAGACACACCCGCTTATTGTGAGGTTTTATTTAAACAAATTTTTTACCATGCTGTTAGCAAAACTGTTGTGGAATCAAGCACATGAAAGTGCTAGCTTTCAACTGTCCCCACCAAAAGAAAAAAAAAAAAGACACTAGTTCCTTCAAACACCTCATCTAGATCCCCTACCTAACAATGTTTTACTCTTTCTGTCTTCCGTTCATGCTACGAGCATTACGAGTTGAAGCATTTCTCCATGGATCTCAATACTATTTCAAGTGTGTGTGTTATTCTTTGGAATGCTTTGTTTTCATTTTTTCTTTTCTAATTTGTCACTTTTCTCTTCTCTCCTCCTTTGTGCCACTGTTGGCGTGCAACAGGGTGGCAGCAACGCGCAGTCCAATCATCTTCATAGGCACCGGGGAACACATAGACGACTTTGAGCCTTTCAAGGTCAAGCCCTTCATCAGCAAACTACTGGGTGAGAAATCGCAAAAGGAATTGTGTTTAACACAACAGCATCACTGCCCACGTTCCCCAGAAAGTATGGCGCTGTCAGCACGTGACATGGTCAGCAGAGTGTGTCACGTCACAACACGACGGGACATGGTCTAGATAGCGGGAACTGTCAATTCGGGCATCTCCTATCAGATGGGAGGGTGACATGGAAGCGAAATCCTGTACCTTTGGATCTCGTTCCAGACACGCTAGGCCATATAAGCACATTCCTATGGCTTGGTTAAACCTTTGTCGGGTAGTCATTCACAATATGTGGTAGCTTATGACTGTATGCTCATTAATGTGTGAGATAATGAAGGTGCAAATTAAGCAGTCGGCAATTAAACAAGCAAAAAAGTGCATGCATACAAACGTGTATCCATGAAGGGAGCCATAAAAAGAAGCCATTAACACTGTCGCGGCATGTCCTTAAGTCTTTCGGGACTGTGCAAAGAGCAGGCGGTTTTGTCGGGCCTTGAAAGAAGTGTTTATAAACAACTTGTTTGCAGCATCTTGGTGTACACAATTGTAGCCGCAGGTAGGCTCTCTCGGGCATAAAATTATTTCACTTAATCATTGTACATAACTTGAAAAAACAAATTCTCTCAGTGTGTGCTTAACAGAAAACAGAACAAAGTAACATTACTACTAAATAAAAAACATAATAAATATATTTTGAGGCATACAAGCTATGCTACTTTGACTCCTTTCTTAGTTGTAGAAATTCGGGTTGATAGTCTATAGGTTTATTTTTGGTGTTAGCTTTTCCACATCCATAGAAAAAAAAACGGGGGACATTAAGAGGTCTTGAAGAAAAGTAATTAAATGAAATACTTATACTGTCGTACTACAGAGCTGGTTATAAGAAAGGTGTTAAAATGTTCGTGATTTTTCGTTACATCCAAGTTGTTATATGCAGTTTTTGCATGAAGGCTAGAAATGACAATACAGAACTGAAACTACGGACAAATGCTCCGCTCCAGTAATTGCGATCCAGTTCTAATGGCGGTTGTTGAGACCTTGACTTACCCATTCTATTAACTTCGCTAATAAAGTGCTGGAAAGGCAAATATGTTATGGCAGGAAGTCTATTTTGAAGGCGTGTTATCATAACATGACTGGATTGCTAAATGGGTTTTTTACCATCTAATACCCATGCCACACAGGAAAATTGATGTCATTTCCACCGAATGGCATTCTTTCAATTTAATGTCATTTTTTCGACGCGCTGCTACACGACCAAAACTAATGTCATTTGCAAATGATGGCAATTGCGATAGATACACAAATGTTGGTGCGCCTTTGCGAGAATGATATGAGCGCTGTGAACGAAAGCAGCTTTTAAAATCATATTTATGTCTTGCATGACTCGTAACCAACCTATTGATTACGACTACCCATTACGAAGTTAGCGAATGCGCCGGTTGCGTTTGTTTACGAAAGGGCAGGGATTGCGCTCGCGTCGGTGCCTGGGTGTGGAAAGCGGGCGAATTGTTTCAACAACATACATTTTGCACACTCCAAGTGCAACACGTAAAATAGGCAGCGGCTAGTGTATTGACCGACGACGCTGCTATTGACTCTTCGAGTGTCGCCCCACGGCTTAGCGCACCACAGCCCCTTCGAGTCTCGTCATCGCAAGATCGTTTGCTCGGCATAAATGCCCATCGAAAAATGCCGGACCCCAGCCTCATCAAGAAAGCAAACAACAAAATAGCATCACTTGCTGTGCCGGATCCCGCGATCTTACCAAAACGGTGCTGCCTGCGAGAGCGGTGGACGATGGTGCTCTGGCCGTGCGCTACGCCCTGGTCGTCGCTAGGCCTAAAAGGTTTCGCATTGAAGCCACAGCGGACGGCACGTTAGGAATAGTCAGTTGCCTATTCGTGGAGCTGCTTACTGTAATTTCAATGGGGTCATAAATTTTCTGACGGTAAACGGAAGGTGTAATTTTGGCGACGCATTAGCATTGGAGCTACGTACTACGTTCAGCACGGGATCGGATGAGCTGCCTCACACCGGCACTGCGGCTGCTACGGGGCTGTGAGCAGAAAATCGCTCTGGTTACTTATCACCGATCCTCAGCAAAGGTTATTTTTGAGGTTCCTTTATCCGACCGCATATTATTTAAGGTCAACAGATTTTGACATGTTTTCTGACGGTGGCGAAAGGGAACCGCTGTGCCTGCGCCCATGGACTGCAGCAGCCGCGGCCATTGCCGCTCGCGCTAAGTGCGGTGGCTGGTAGCGAGGGTTGAATTGTTTTTCTTTGCGATGCTATTTGGCATGTTTCACATAATTTAATGACTAGCTACAAAATTGTAGATGCACAGTAGTATTATAATGCCTATGGCACTTTTGCAGTTTATTTTGAGTATATATTCTCACTGAGTCTCTGGTGTCGAGATAACACAAGCCCTCATTAGTCGCATTCGAATGAGTTCCTTAAACTCATTCAGTGCCTAATGTCATCTTCATCGAATGTCATTACATTTTCCCGTGTGGCAGCAAACAAATGTCATTTTGAACAAATGCCATTCGATGGAAATGACAATAAATTTGCTGTGTGGCAGGGGTATAAGTCTTCCTTCTGTTTATGGCTTAGTGTAGAATTTCTGCGTTTTTGAACTATCTGTGTTTTAGTTAATGCACAGGTTTCGATGCCCTAGTGAATGGAAATCAAATAGGGAGAACACGCACTGGACAGGCATAACTACTTAAAAGCGAGCTTAAATTGAATGTATGCTTAGGTTGGGTCACTAGTTGAAGCTTCATGTGGGTCATCAGGGCTCGATTCTTCATCCAGGCTAAACTCAAAGCTTGCGAAGTCGTATTCACAAACTGCACTACTTATTTATATCATCCAGAAATATTGGAAGTTAAAGCAGCAGAATCGTGCAGATAATGTGGAGTTGCGTAGTGCATCCTAGCACCACTCTGAATAATTTTCTCTTACGTTGCCACCTTTTTAAAAAAAAGTGAACTATATGAGAAATCTTTTCTTCAGTGGTCATAGAAGGGGGTTAGTGTTCCAATATGCGGAAATTTGATTTTGACAGCACATCTAAAACTATCGATCATATGTGATCCATGGCATCCGGGCCACGTTCTCAGATGATCTTAGTTGCTGCTAATAAAGTATGATTAGTGTGGAATTTTATGCGTCCATTTGCATACACTATCGGGCATGTCACTGTGCCACGGAAAAACCTGAATAATCAGGCATGTCCAAAAAGTCAGGCACTGGAACTTTCGGTCGCCGAATGTAAATGCACTAATTTAGAATGCTTGAATGAGTGGTAAAATATTCCCGTTCACTCTAGTTACTAACTCATTTTTGAAGTCTCGCAAAATATTTGCCACGACAAAATTCTTATTTTTTTTCTAACATATTAGATTTATTAATATCTTTCATCATGCAGGTAATGATTTTTTCTCATGAATCATGTATACTCTCTTAGAAGTTTATTTGATTCAGCCTTAAAGCACCTGGGGCATGCTCTCATTTCGCCTCTAATGACTTCTTGGTAAAAAGAATAAGTGGTATTGAAAATGCTTTATTATTTCATGCAACCTGTCGTTACACCCTACTAATAGTTTAAACAGTCACTTCAAATCAAGGAGCGCTATGTTCACAGCCTTAACTGTGTAGCCAAATGGTTGTTTGCACAAGAAGTACTAAAGCAAGGATTTGAGAGAGTAAGTGAAATAAAGTGGGCACATTTTCAGTGTTTCTTTTTTTCCAACTACCAACTTCCAATCCCTCTCTCAATTGTCAGTCCTTCATGGGGCAACACCCGTGGCTGGGTCAGCACAGTGAGCACTTATGTTTTCTGGACACTTGATGCAGGCATGGGCGATATTGAGGGTCTCATCGACAAGGTCAACGAGCTCAAGCTCGACGACAACGAGGAGCTCATCGAGAAGCTCAAACACGGCGAGTTCACTCTGCGAGACATGTACGAACAGTTCCAAAACATCATGAAGATGGGACCCTTCAGCCAGATCATGGTAAAAATATGTCTCACCATTGGATCAATGGCACCACATTGTTTTGGCTTCTAGGTCTTTTTTTTAGCGTTTTTCTTCGTACGTCATTTCAGCATGTCTTGAACAAAGCATGTCTTGTCAGTGTTTGTGAAGTGACCGCTTTGTTGGATGCCATGCAGGGCATGATTCCAGGCTTCAGCAGTGACTTCATGACAAAAGGAAACGAGCAGGAATCCATGGGCAGGCTAAAAAAGCTCATGACCATCATGGACAGCATGAATGACCAAGGTAGTACTTGATTTCCCCCCTGCACGCATTCCGTGATCTTGTGGACTATTAGTACAGTAAAATATCGTTAATTAAGCCCCCTGTTAACCGAGATAATTCGATCTTTAAGCGTGGCCCTGGGTAACGCACGTGGTAGTCTGTGGCATTGGATGTTCGCTCAGTTTTCATCTCACATGTGTAGACAACCATATTCCAAGCATTCATTAAATAACATTACTGTGACGTAAGCAATTTATAGCTTTATATATATGTTTATATATAAATACAATTCTGAGCTTTTTTCCTGATTTTACTGTACTATGATTATAATGGCCATTGGTTACTCGGCAAAAAAAAAAAAAAATGCAGAAACATAACGACTAGACCAAGCTCCAAACATTGAAAAAGTAGGCTCTGCAGTAAAGGCTGCAAAGGTTGGAAGTAATCTTCCAGGGACACCTTTCTTTTGGTGAAGGACATAAATAATTAGTACTACTCTTTACTAGGTATTTGTGTGAGAAAACCGTCGCACTAGCCTGCTTATATGATGGAGTAATAACTGAAATGTCATCTTTGCTTTTGGAGAATCTTTAGAGAGGCAGCAAAGTAGTACTGTTTTCAAATGACATTGTGCAGAATATTTTTCTTTTTTTTTTTTTTTTGCTTCTGTCATTTTTTTTTTTACTTTTTTTAATTTTTTTTTTTTGAGGAAGTAGGTAACTGCTTTATGCTGTAACCTTGGACATTTTTTTTTTTTTTCCAATTTGTGGGAGCATTGCAATCCCTTTCTTTTCGTTTCACCAGTGGCAAAATTTGAGGCTAGAACACATCATATAAACTTGTAATGTCCTCTATAGATTCGTAACCCTAATTTTTAAATTTAAGCTTTTTATTTTTAATTATTTTAACTTCAGTTGCGATGTCACAGTCAATTTTTTTTCTTCGGTCTGCCTCTGCTAGCCAGCTTAGCGCTCTGTCCAGTCCCAAGCCTGTGCGAACGAACGGGGTTAGTGTCAGGAGTGTCACACAGCCCCTGACTGTCGAACTTTCACATTAACCATGAAATTTCTGTTTTTCTCCCTTTTTTTTCTTGACAGAGTTGGACCACCGGGAAGGGGCCAAGCTATTCTCGCGGCAGACGGGGCGGGTCACGAGGGTCGCCCGAGGCGCCGGTGTCACTACCCGCGAGGTGCAAGAGCTGCTTGCCCAGTACACCAAGTTTGCCGCCATGGTCAAGAAGATGGGCGGCATCAAGGGGCTCTTCAAGGGTGAGTCGCCCATGCTGGCTCAGTGCGCGCAACATTTTTGAACACTTGTTAAGGAAGTAGGACGGAACACATCTGAAAGAGTAACAGTATTAGATGCATCTGAAGGGAATATTCTCGTGCATATCTGAACAGTCCCAAATGCTTCCAAAGGGATCAATCCAGAATTCGCATAGAAGGAATAGTATCGCTATCCATGTGCCTTCTCCTACGCTGTACGGGAAGGCACACGAGGGATATATGCGAAGGTGTCGGAACAGCGTGACGCCATCCCAACATAAAAGCAGTGGCGCACCAAGCAGCGTCAGCAAACCATAGATTCACATGGGCGTCAGCTGGAACGGCTCTAATCATCCAAGTTTCTTAATCTGAAGGGATAGAATCAACAAAATTTTACTCTATTGCAATGTAACGGCCGAATTGTATTGCATGGGCTTCTGCAGTGGCTATAAGGAAAACGGGTTTCCAAAGCGTGGCAGCTGGTGGAGTAACAACAGGTTTTGTTCTTACCGTGCTGGTAAATCGGGCTTGTTAGCTTGAGGTGATGCTGCAGCGGGCATGAAAGTTTGTCGACGGATGGTGGCTGGTGGTTTATCTCTTGCATGTCGTCTGCAGGCGGCGACATGGCAAAGAATGTGAACCAGGCTCAGATGAACAAGCTGAACCAGCAGATGGCCAAGATGATGGATCCCCGTGTCTTACACCAGATGGGTGAGTCGCGTTTGTTCCCTTCACCCTGAATGCATTGTGTGCGGTGCCTGATTTTCAGCGCCATTTAAAGTTGTGGCACACATTGCCCTTTTCCTTTTTAATTCATTTTATCCCCCTAAGGGCCCGAACTGGCATTGCATGTACTGCGGAATGTCACCAACCTACCTTTGCTTAATATGCACAGTGGACTGAATCGACGTTTAAACCATCCAAGTCATCTTAGTCATATTCGCGGTTGACCAGTAAACAGCTTAGCTGTTGTGGTGACATACTGGAAAATGTCATGCATTTTCTTGTTCTGCTATCCAAAATTAAATTAAGATCAAGGGTTGGACATTGCCTTGAAATGTCACGCACAACACTGCTGTAGCAGAAGCAACCGAACCATCTTTGCTTGGGCTCCCGGAAGTGGGCTGCAAATTGCGCTACCGATTGGTTGAGTTGCTCACTTTTTATTTGTTTGAGGAAGAATAGAAGTGGTAGGTTCAGCTGCATGCATGACTCCGAAGGAACTGCTCGGTTTCGCAATCAGATAAGCTGCCCAGGGAGGCCGCAAATGATATCACGTCTTATCTGATTGATGCCTCTTCCGGCGCCTTCTCTTTCGCAGGTGGGTTCTCCGGTCTCCAGAACATGATGAGGCAACTCCAAGGTGCCGCTAGCGGAAACGTCAACAACCTCATGAACATGGGAAAATGAACTGTCACTATCCCTGTATATAATTAATTAACCTCTTTTTATAAGAGACGCGGAAGCGGCAGCGAGGTCTACAACAAGAAGCCACGAAATAGGTGGTACTGCCATGGCGAGGGCGTCTTAACCGTTCTCTGCTAGCAATTTCCCTATTCTGCTGCCCCTCCCCCTCCTTTTTCTTTTCTTTTCAAATTCAGCCACTTTCAAGCTGTGCGGCAACGAGCCTCCGAGCTTTCCGTGCACGGTGAAATTTTTCCACGTTTGAGCGTCGTTACACAGCGTTACCCGAGACGCAATGCACCAGTTAGATAACGGAATTCCGTCTATGCTTCTGCGCTTTCAAATTAGTGATGGTCTGGTCCAGTAGCGAGCACTGAGAAATTGTATCACGGACGCGTGCGCGTTTCCGGTGTCTGCGCTTTGCAGGACCTGGAAGACGTGTTTCATTGCAGTTACAAGTGTAATTTGCATCATCACGGTATTCGCTTTTATGTTTGGAGCTATAGAGTGCGTCGCTTCGGGGAAACTGCTTTCTGAACCATGTGAGCACTTTTTTGTGCCGGGATTTCCAACACAGGGCAGAATGGCACAAATGTCGACAATGCCCTTTTTATGTCTTGATTGAACAGAGAAGCGAACTCTTGAAACGTGCAGGCCGGTTCCATGGCCCAAAATTTATTGTGTGCTCACGATGTTTGTTGTAAGATTTATTTAGTACACCTGTTATGCACTGTGTCATCGGTTTCGGTGTGGTTTACTGCGATGCCGGCCTTAATTCTCAGTGAAGTCTTACCTCAAGTCGCTTTTGCTGTAGCGTCAGGGAATGGGAAAAGAGGTTTTTGTACAGCATCGTGTTGTTGACACGTGTCAGTGAAGAACACTGCGATGGCGACTATCTTGTTTTGTTTTACTTCGGGATGTACAGAACACATTCAGTTAAGTTTCGATGTGAGGACGATGCATTTCTTTATAAAAAAACAAAGCAGAATAAATGCTTCTCGGTGAAGCTGTACTCTCTGTGCTGTGCAGTTTCTTAAGCAGTGCATCGCCTCAGAAACTGGCAAGTTGTAGTTCGTGAGACCTACTTTCACACCTGCAAAGAGCCTTGCACAAGTTGGCGAAAGTGAAGATTTCAGGCATTTGAAATTCCAGGTGAGTAGGAGTACTTCAAGTGGGATTCATAAAAGAAGATGGGGTGGTTGGCAAATGTCGGTTGGCAAATGTCACCGACTGCTTGGTTGGTGTCACTGCGCCGGCACCCATGGAGTTTCACGATGTGCACACTCCACGGTGGAGACGAGTGGAGCTCCCCGTATGAATATTCTGCAGCCAGCTGCTCTAGCTCGCCATGCCCCGTGAATGCTGTTCGAAATGCTGCCTTTGGTTGAACACTACCCTTGGCTATGGATAGACTTGTTGAGTTTCACCAAGGACACCCTCAAAGTCTCGGACAATATTCGTGATTGGGTTTGATCATGTAGAGTATACTAATGCCGCACAAATGTATGCGCATGTGTACACATGGCTCAATACATAACTTTGAAAGGGTGGAATAGCAAAGCTGAAAGAAGGGTCCGAAGAGAAAAGAAAAACATACACGAGGGTTACTCTCTGTGAGATTGAGCAATAGCTACCGAAGTGTTTTCACCTCTCAATCCATTTGGCTAATAAATTTTAGGCCCACATGCATTTTGGTAAGTGTAATTATAGAACACGTTTTAACTTTGACAATTGTTCACTGCTCCTCTCCAGCCCACCAAACCACCCACTGAGCATATCATAGGATGGCGCATTGCACAGTCGCTGCCACCATATAAAGATCGTGCTATGTTCCTCCGCTCTTGCCTTGCCCTTCCCTCCGGGTGACTCTCCAGTCGCAGCTAGCCTCTGGAATTATGCATTTCGGCTCTCCCATACCCTACCTCCCAGATAATGATTCTCTGGTTTTCCATTCTTATGATTGTGCCATACTCTAAAATCCTTCATGGGTAGCCACCCTCCGACTGCACTTTCCTCCACTCTGGCGATATTTTTCCATGGTAAGCGCAGCTCTAAATGACAACCACCGTCTGGTTACGCCAAGTACTAAAAACGGCTCGGATCTAGGGGACAGGAGGTGAACAGCTTTGGATAACTTATATCGAGTACAACTACACTACACTAATTGCAGGTTTTTATTACCATCAGTTGGTTAACCGTGACTAAAATTTCAAAGGGTTCGGCGAGTAGAACCCTACAGTAGAACAGCTATCACCTAGCACTTGATCTTAGGTGTAACCATACAGGGTGAAACCCGATTTTTATTCAATAACCACCTAAAAACCCAAGATGCATTTAAATTCCCAAAATTTTCTACGCTTTCAGGATAAGCCAGTAGGAATAAAAAGGTGAAAAGAGATTTTTTCAGCAGCACTGATAGTTTCAGCTTGGCACAATGTCCAATTAATTGGACACTGGGACTCTAGCGGTGTTGTTTCATCTAGTGGGGTGCCACTGAATACTACAGATATAACTGTGGAACTTGTGCAGAAAAGCACTTTACTATGACACAAGTTGAATTAGCAAAAAATGACAGCTGCCTTCACCTGAATAATTTTTTGTTGTACTCGCTTGCCCAAGGACTACGTTGTTCACTGTCGTTAGTGCTGTCTCCATTCAGAATTGGAATCTGACTGCATATCAAAAAGAAGTGCCAATGAAGTATCACAAAAATGTGTGCGAGTAATTGTTTTTGACCACCACCACAAAGCTAGCACATGAAAAATTGTAGAGGGCCCGTAGCCACCCAAGCACGGAGAATGTGTATGCATGAATGTGTTTTGCCCCTTTTGCCTTATAAATTACTCCAGATTAGATTAGAAACCACTTTTGGTCAAATTCAAACCAAGTCAAATTTTGGGGACCCATGGTGCCAAATTTGGAGGTGGTGCACCTAAATGAGGCCACCACTTAGTTGACCATACTCCAATTAGGTTGCAATTTTTGCCAAGTTTAGTCGAAATTTGGGGGGTCCGGTGGGCCAAGTCCCAGGAGTGGCCCATCTAAATTTGGAGGTCATTATTGAGCTGGCAAATGCGAATTAGGTTGGACACCAAATTTTAGTCAAATCCAGAATAAGACAAATTTTAGGCGTCAGGTGGGCCAAATTTCTTGAGCGGCCTACCTAGATTTGGGAGATCACCATCGAGTTGGCCATGCTCTGATTAGCTTGGACACCGATTTGGGTGAAATTCGACGAGGTTTAGTTGATCAATTATCTGTTAACATAATTATACATTACAATTAGAGTCATTATTAATCGCAACAACGCTCAGGCTTTTGCATTTCTCCACTGCAGATTCTGCAGTGCTCTCGGAATTTTGTAGCGAAAGCTACATTGGCCGCGATGCAGTGATTTCGCTGTGGCATATGTCATCAGTGTGATTTCATATAACTTGAATGACATAGTTTCTGCCTCTGTCAAAGCAAAAACGTCTAGAGAAACCGAAGAGGCAGCCATAGCGCTAACCATCTTCTTTTTCACTGCCACACTTATTTTCAGCGATTCTAAACCCACCATTCAAAATTTCGCAAGAGGGAAAATACCCCCAGTCGCCCATCAAATCTTAACCTCTGGCTCCACAGCTCCCCTATCCATTCACATCGTTTGGGTACCGGGCCATGCAGGCAACCCCGGTAACGAGGCTATAGTGCCTAGAATATACTATAACGAGGCAGCCCACTCAGCTGCTCGAGCGCATGTCAATCGAGCGGGGCATACCGAAAAGACTGGGGAAGCACGCGGGACAGACATCTCACCTGTCATGATATAACACTTCACTACCGAGAACGACTCTTATATGCTCCACCATATACCTCTCTCTCAAAACCCCATCAAATAATCTGGCGACAGCTACAAGCCAAAATCTTTCCCTCCCCAGCTTGGTTGACCTTGGCACACCCGGGCCGGTACGACTCCTCATGCTCCTCATGTGGCGCACCTAGAGCCACCTTCAATCACATGATGTTTTTATGCGAAGACCAAGCCACCGCCCAAATCTGGCCTCACGGCCCAAGAGGGTTGGGAGATCGCGGTCTCCAGCTCGGACCCAGCAGCGCAAAACATGCTGGTTGACTGCATGGGCTGAAGCGGTCGCTGCCAGGCACGGCCTGACAGACACCAGTCGGGATCAGGAACCACTTCAACCCTTGTAATGTGCCCTGGTTCCCACAATAAATGTTTTACCATCACCAATTTCCACCGTGGTTGCACCGCTCTCACAGCCGCTGCCTAGCAACCACATCCTCGCAGTACCCAGGTTCGATCCCGACCACGGCGGCTGCGTTTCGATGGAGGCGAAACGAAGAGGTGTGCTGTGCGATATCAGCGCACGTTGAAGAACCTCAGGTGGTCGAAATTACTCCGCCGCCCTCCACTACGGCTCCTCTTTCGACTTTCACTCCCACCTTCTTCCCTTCCCTTGCCCCGCCGGAGTGGTGCAGTGGTAAGACGCCCGACTACTCTGCCGGAGTACCCGGGTTCGAACCCGACCTCGGCGGCTGCGTTTCGATGGAGGCGAAATGAAGAGGCGTCCGTGTGCTGTGCGATGTCAGCGCATGTTAAAGATCCCCAGGTGGTCGAAATTACTCCGTAGCCCTCCAATACGGCTCCTCTTTCTCGCTTTCCACTTTCACTCCCACCTTCCTCCCTTCCCTTACGGCGCGGTTGTGGTGTCCACAGAAAACGTGAGACAGTTACCGCGCCTTTCCCTTCCTATAAATCAATCAATCAGGTCTCCAGCTGACGCGCGTAGCGGCTACAGTGTACTAGAATATTCTAGTACACTGTAGTAGCGGCGCTGTATATAAAAAGCGGTTGGTTCGTGGGCGCCGCCATGTCTGAAGCCATGGAAGGCGAATCGGAAAGGTATAAACAAACCAATCTTATGCGTTAGAATGAAAACAGGCTAAGGCGACGAGCCGAAGAAACCTAGCATACCAACCTGGATGTGCAGTCAAGGTTAACCAAGGCTAACCAAGCTATACTTTAGCCAATGTTTTCAGACTGCAGTTGGTTTATTATCTCTCTTTGCACACTTTCTAACCATTCCTACCCATTTGTGCACGCAAATCACACCCTTTTCTGCTCGTGCACGTTCGAACATTACAAATTTCCCGCCACCGAAAGGCCTACGTCACCGAAAGTCGAGTACCACGTGAACCGATTTGGACGTCGCCATACCCTTTCCGGCTATTTCGACGTCTGATTGGCCTACCTAATTAATCTACATGCGCAGTAAATCTTTTCCCCGGCGAGATTTTTTCGTCCTCTGCTAATGCAACCATTCTTTTCCAACCTGAGCCCAACGTTGCTAGAGCGTTGTCCTGCCCACACACCCATTTAATGCTTACGCATTAATACCGTTTCCGTTGAACGCATATGCCCGTTCACACTTGCGACTAGCAGCGGTCGCGCGACCGTTTTGGTCGAAAAGCGACAGTCGCAAATGGTCGCATCGGTCGAAAAGCGACTGCCGCGGACCGATCGGGCACTGCTCGAATTTTCAGTCGCGCGACTACTAGTCGCAAACCATTTCACCAATCAGCGAGGTCCCGGAGTACTCGATCGAGCACCTTCTCAATGCAATTAAAGAATACCCCTACCTTTTCAACAAACGGCACCCGGAATTCAAAGGCAGGGAGCAGGATATGGCCTGGGAGGAAATGGGTTTTTCACGCAGGCGCAACATTTTACATTGACACGTCGGCGTTCTCCTGGAAACACGAGAGCGCGGCATCCGCACGGGCTCGCCTAAAAAAGCTTAAGTGTCTGGCAAGCGGCTGTATACCGACGTTCGCTGTCATCGCCCAGCAACTCTCCTACTCTCAACTCGTTCGGAACCAGAACAGAACGAGAAGGCGACAGTCGCAAGTGTGAACATCGGTAGTGGCGAGCTCCTCTTCTCTGTCGCGCGACTACCAGTCGCGCGACCTCATCTAGTCGCAAGTGTGAATAGACCTTAAGGCCCGTTCACACTTGCGACTAGCAGCGGTCGCGCGACCGTTTTGGTCGAAAAGCGACAGTCGCAAATGGTCGCATCGATCGAAAAGCGACTGCCGCGGGCCGATCGGGCACTGCTCGAATTTTCAGTCGCGCGACTACTAGTCGCAAACCATTTTACCAATCAGCGAGGTCCCAGAGTACTCGATCGGGCACCTTCTCAATGCAATGAAAGAATACCCCTACCTTTTCAACAAACTGAACCCGGAATTCAAAGGCAGGGAGAAGGATATGGCCTTGGAGGAGATTGGAAAGATATTCGGACTATCCGGTAGGTACCATGAACTTTTGAGAAATGGGTTTTTCACGCAGGCGCAACATTTTATATTGACACCACGGTGATTGACAGTCTATTCGTCGTTGGCGTTCTCCTGGAAACACGAGAGCGCGGCATGCGCACGGGCTCGCCTGAAAAAGTTGAAGTGTCTGGCAAGCGGCCGATACCGACGTTCGCCCCAACTGTGCCTGACGAACGAGAGGCGACAGTCGCAAGTGTGAACATCGGTAGTGGCGAGCTCCTCTCCTCTGGTCGCGCGACTGGTAGACGCGCGACTTTCATGCCATATGCGATGTCGGTAGACGCTTTCCTGCTCTACTCGGTCAGCTCTCTGCGGCGGCGCGCCCATGCGCAATGCGGAAGCTACCCTTCTTCAATACACGCCGGTGCGCGCATTTGCTGTGATGCCGCTACTCTCCTCCTCTCTGTAGTTAACGCAGCAGCGGAAGCACGGAGGTTTTTCCTCCGTGAGGGGAACACCTGTGGAACAGCGCAGTTGGTTGCCATGGTTATGGCGGCACGAATACTTTCGCATTCTCATAATGCAGTTTCAATACCTGTGGAACCGCGCAGTTGGTTGTCATGGTTAAGGCGGCACGGAGACCTTGGTTTTAAATATGCGTAGCGAAACTTTGGCTTCAAAAGTTGCGGCGGTGCTAATACTTCGCATTCTCCCAATGTAGTTTCTACAGTGACCTCTGTTTTTTCCGGACTCCTCCATTACGGCACAGCTGCCTCTCTCTCTTCTTTCAATCCCACCTTCCTTCCCTTGCAGTGTGGTTATAGGGTCCACGGGTGTGTGTGTGTGACAGATACTGCGCCTTTCCTTTCCTATAAACCACTTTTACAGCGAAACTGTATACCTTTACCGTTGTTATGTATATGTATATAAGGTTGTTCGTTTTTGGGTAAAACCCAATTTATCATGGTTTTTGCACCCCGAACATGTTCCTTAAAAAAAAGTAGGGTAAAACCCAATTTTTTTTCGGTTTCAGCTGGAACAACTGTGCCCACGGGATATGTTGAAAGCTTGTATGAAAGCTCCAAAGCATAATCTATTCGACCGGTACTTTCAGATAAAAAGGTTTTGTATGCGAAGGAGGTGCACTCGAGCAGCCTTATAGATGTCCAGAAAACTCTTGAAAGTGGAAAACGCTTGATCACTTCGTAAACGTCAAACTGTTTGACAGACTGTCGAACTTTCCATGATAAGTAAAAGCGATCGATCGAGCACAAGGTCTTTTTGTCTATATTAACCTAAAAGCAGTGCCACATTAGTAAAATCTTTTGAAGAGTTTTGCGCGAAAATGTCGCCAAATTAATGCCTTATATTAATGCATTAAATGCATCAAATGAAACTGTTAAAGTGACGGATTATTGGGACGACGCAGCTGTGCGCTACCCTAGGCTAACAGATGGAGCGTTGACATTGTTGTGTCTAGCTGGTTGGTTGATTGCACAAATTTTATTTCCATCGGAAATGGGCCTCCTCTTCCGCCCCCTGCACGCGTGTCGGGGAAGAAGACTGGGAGTCGTGAGCCCGCGGATTAGAGGCTGGCAGGTTGTGGCGGCTTCCACCAGATGGACGGTGCGGTGCTGGATCGCGGGGTCCGCGCTTCGCAGCAGGGTATCCCAGACTTCTCTACATGTTATATTTAGTCCTATCCCTGATGATTATGGGCACTCTCAAATTATGTGGTCGAGGGTCCCTCGAGTCCCACAGTGTTTACACAGATCATTGTCCCTAAGGTCTGGTAGCGCGTGAAACGTCCAGACCGCCGGGTTCATAAAGCTATTAGTTTAGTCTTCTATTCTTCTCTATTATTTAGGCTAACATCTGGCGGGGGTACCATGTATACGTCCCAATTTATCATGGTTGATGATTTCCGCGTAATTTTGCAGACGATCGTCGTATGCGCCCAGTGTTCGGGGGGCTCAATGGCTCCCGGAAGTAGATCTCGAGCTAGCTCGTGAGCCGCCTAGTTGGCCTCGTTACCAGCCACGGCAGCGCGAACAGGTGTCCAAAAATGAACTGAATTTTAGCTAATGACAACTGTGGCGTTGAGCGCAGTGGCGTCGCTGGGTATGCATCTTTGCAATTTTTGGTGGCTTTTTGTTTAAATTTTCTCAGCGTTACTGAAAATGTCTTTTATCCGGTGGTGGCACGTCTCTTGCTTAACCTGTTATTTTCGAGAACCTCCGTATAATTTTGCAGTCGCTCGTCCATGTTCCGGCAGTCGGTCGGCTTCACAGTTACCCGGAATTAGAGAGCTCGACTCGTGGGCCGCTTCGTGCCAAGGACGGACGCATATGCAGGTGTCTAAATTAGGCTAATTTTCCTATTTAGTCGTCTACTGGCCAGAATCCTTGCCGCTTCCGGCGAGACCCTACCCTTTCTAAAATTCCAGATGGCCGTTTTGCTCGCTAATTATGAAATCGGCAATTCAGTTCCGACGCAAGTGAGTTGCAACTTCTCCAGCCATTTCCGTGTTGCGGCTTCTAATGGTGGCGGCCAATACTGGGGCACCTCGGCCGTCGACCACCGAGGCGACCGCCGCCCCCGTTTTGCCACAATTGCCGCGTCCACGCTCGCAACCGACTTACTGTCCATCGATCGAATCGAAGCGTCTGATTATATAGGGCATTGCACAATTAGAGGCGCAATGTAGAATGCTTCTCCCAGCTAAACCGCGGAATCCTTGCAGTTCAAATTTCGCACAGAAATCAAATTTTGTCGCTAGTATTTTTTAATACTAAATTTGTTTGGGGTACTTGCCTGATTCGATCAGAAGAAGTCAGATGTTCCCATCGCCTGCGGCGGCGGCGACGCCAGACGAACCGCTGCCCCAGCAATGGGACTGGTAGCGCCACCTCATGCTGCTTACAACAACTCAAACCTTCTGCCAGAAACGTTCGCCCCCTCTTTTCCTGCTACAGAGTTGTTGTAAGCAGCATGAGGTGGCGCCACCAGTCCCATTGCTGGGACAGCGGTTCGTCTGGCGTCGCCGCCGCCGCAGGCGATGGGAACATCTGACTTCTTCTGATCGAATCAGGCAAGTACCCCAAACAAATTTAGTATTAAAAAATACTAGCGACAAAATGTGATTTCTGTGCGAAATTTGAACTGCAAGGATTCCGCGGTTTAGCTGGGAGAAGCATTCTACATCGCGCCTCTAATTCTGCAACACCCTATAGTGCTTCTGCTCTCTTCTCCCTCCTCTCTGTGTTGAATATAAATGCAAGCACTGTAGGGAGAGAGGGACCCTCGACTACATAATCTGGGAACCTGCTGCTAAAGCAAATATAAATTGTAGAGAAGCCTGGGAAGCTCTGCTGCGGAGCGAGGTCCCTGCTCCACAGCAATCCGCCTCACGGAAGAAGCCGCGAAGAACCAAGGCCTCTTTACCTGCTTCTGATCGCGGAGGTCCAGGCTCCCATCCCTTAGGATACATGCCGGGGCCGGGGACTAGGGGGCCTCCTTATCTAGTGGAAGGATAAAGTTAACACATCAACGAGCTTGAATTTAGCGCCTCGATTTTGATTAGCGCCATCCGAATCTCGCACGGATAACAAAAGATGGCGCTGCAGCTGAAGCGGAAAAAAACAAGTATTTGAAGTTTAAAGAGCAAGGAACAGGCAAGGTCAATGTACAACTGGTCGCGCAACTCGGAAGAAAACGCGTGCAGCTGCCTACTGCCAGCGGCATCAACTCGATGATGAGGGCTCCTGCGAACTGTGAGGCAAATTACTAACGCACAGAAAATAAGATCTGCCAGAACTCCAAAGAACTAGAAAGTAAACATAATATTCGCGCTCAGGAATGAATGCAGTTTTTGTTTCTTGCGTAAGAAAAAACGTGTCACGTTTTTAATAATATTTTAACTTGTTTCTAACGTCCTCTCTCGGCCACTTATTATCCGCTGCGTAGTTGCCCAAAGCTCAGATAAGCTTTTTTTCATCCGCGTAATGGGTGTGTCGTCGGCCCCGGTTCAACGTTCATCGTTGCGTGCTGCGTACAGAGTGGGTTATCTGTAACAAACAGTCAGTATTTCATTCTGCTGGTTTTGGTAGAGCTTTACTGCAAGGCGAAGACTGTCTGTGCTCGATGAGAACCTGATTGCCGCTTCATGTGCGCATTTCCGGACGATGGGACAATGCTGCGTCACAGCTCGGCGGCTCGGCTCGGCCTCCCAGGCACGTCGCAAGAGTGGTGGCTTGTTTTACGGATACACGTCTGCATGAGCGGCGTATCGCTGCATGTTTTAATTGAGCGGTGAAGGTGAGATTTTATTGCCCCCAAGAAGCGTGTCGCATTGCTCAAAGCCTTCCGTTCCGCTCCCCTTGCTGCGTGTTTTGCTTACTGCGTCGTATTACCGCACCAACGTTCGCTGAACGTGCTTTAGCTGTTATTACAGTGATGTTCCTATTGTCAATGGGATCTTTCTCATGAACATGTTAAATGCTTAAGTTGTAAATTTGTAACCTCACATTGACTCCTTTCAGTGGCAAATGAAGCGCGAGTAAAATATGGGAATCATGAACAGGGCGAGATTTATTGGAGCGAAGCTATATCATAGATATTTTCTTTTCTCAGACGCATTAACTTCTAAATACTAGCAATCCCAATTTGAATTGCTTACCTAAGCTCTTACAGGTTGGCGTTCTAGCGCTAGCGTTAGTTATTCCGTTCGTTAGTTTTTGTTGTTCTTTGACGCTGATATGTATACTTTGTTTGTTAGCAAGATCTTTTACCCTTTATAATCTCACCGCGTCTCGTTTGGAGACCTACGCTCAGGTCATTTTGTTATCACGAGGATTTCATGAAGACCGTGACGAATGAGCGGTGGTTGCTCTCCTACACTTAGATTTCATTGTCGTGAAGCGTCTATGTAAGTAATCGTGAATTAATAAAGCCTGGCTTTCTGTGCAGCGCAGCTTCACTCATTTATGCCCTTAGTGAAAAGCCTCAAGCCATGTGGTTCTATCCATGTGCTTGCCGAATTCACTTGAAGGCCCTTGTTCACAAACGTGCCCGAAGAAATAAGCCCCAGAATGCGTTTACATGACGCGCGACGAAAGACTAGGCTAACGACGACGGAGGCAGAACGATGCTATGATAAGGTGGTTAAAGATGCCGTAACATTTCAGTTAACGTAAAACTTGACAGTAGAAATCCATGTCAAGTAAAGTTGGCTGAACAGTTACGGTGTCCATTTTTCTGCCTTATCCGAGCATCGTTCTGCCTCCGTCGTTGTTGGCCTTGTTTTTCGTTCATAAGTAAAAAGACAATCAAATTCCCCGCCAAAAGTACGTCACCTGTGACGTCACAAGCAACGTCACGTGTTTGTTGTGCCTCACAGTTCGCAGGGGGCGCTGGGAAACTAAAGCCTCGCTCAGAGTCGACACGCAGGCTTCTATGGGAGTTACGCTACCATTTGTTCTTCTACCATGGAACAGGCGGTGAAGAGCTCAGTGGGGCGGCTGCCTTTCAGCTTGTGCCGTTTGCGATAAAAAAGTTCAGCATGTCGAAGGTGAGTTACGAGCTTGTACCTGTCGATGCTTTAGAATGTCATGTGATGGAAGATTGACGTAAGGCTCTATCGCAGCCGGTTCTCTTGTCCAACTTCCTCAGCTCCTGCGCCTGGCGCGTTCGCATAGGTGAGTTTTTGCCTTGGTCGGGACAACGGTGGTTGCATTGGCGTCGAAAGTCTTCGTTGCCGCTCCGCGTATTTTGTGCAGTGTTTGTCTAGGTGAAAGTTTGTGGTTAACGAAACGGAACTTGTGCCGTGCCGATCTGGGCGGGGCTTGCACAAGGCGCCAGAGTTAAACCAACTATGCGCAATATGTGTATGCATATAATAAATAAAATGGTCCTCTTGACGTTGTTTTCGCAGTGTTGGAGGTCAAGAAGATTTCGTACGAGTATCGGACTGTGGACTTGAAGCCTAAGGATGGCGAGCAGGTATGCATGCATGTACTCGGCTCGCGAATGTCGAGACCGACATAACCGCGGTTTTGAGGTTTTGAGGTTTTATTTCTCTAATCTTCACTGACACAAGCCCAGAAAGAAATAAGCTAATTATAAGCAACTGCTCTTAACTGTTCATAGCATTTGCCTAAGCTGTAGTACCTTAATTGTAAATGTGTTACCGCGCACAATAAAATAATGTATTCGGATGGTGGTAGTCCCGGTGAATGGTGTGCACGTAATGGCGTTCAATATTATGTGTATGTACGTGTGCTAGGTGCATGAAAAATACTTCGCGGCCCTCTCCTGCTGCAGCGCCGATAACCTCAATTGTTATCTTAGTTCTTAGGGCACTTCTGCAAGGAGGCTATCACAAATAGCAATGGCTCGAGTAGAATGTGGACCTTGTCGTGCTCTTAGCAGGAATAATTGTGAAGGTCTAGGTAGTTTGTCACATATGTTTAGAGAGTGCATTTTGGGTATGGTAAGTGTACTAGACCGTGAAGTGTCACGAAGAATACGAATTAGTATATATGGTCAGAACTGCAGCGAACTGTATGTTCAGCAGGGAAGGTGGCTCCTTTTAATATAATCTTATCAAGTTGATGACCGGAAATATAGCAAAGCCAAATGCAAAAACATGCCTTACAAACAGAGGAGATCACTTGAATTGACTCCTGAAAATATGTATATTAGAAAGCGTCATGAAAGATATCGAGCAACATTATAAAAATATAATTGAGAAAAAAGTGAACCAAAAACAATGGCAGCAAAAATATTCCTGGTCACCACACATTTTATGCCCCTTTTTATGTTTTTAGGACTAGTGGTTTTCCTGTTGATCATATTCTTTAATTCGTAGATGTGATTTAGATATTAGCTTGCACCAACAGACCTCTAAATTTGAATTCGCTGAAAATTAATGCTGAGCGCTGTGTGTGAGGTCATAATTAAGCATAAACAGTTTTGTAGTGGCTTGTCTTATAAAATTCTCGTGCTGAATAAAAAGAATGTATATAGAAAAAGGTGCTGGCCACATAATAGGTAGTGTTAATGACTCATTAAAAGCATTTCTTTAAATTATGTACAGATATTAGCACCTGTTCAGCTCCACCTTATGATCCCTGTATACATGATTGCTACTAGACTTAAAATTGTTATTGTAAATGGGGCAAATTAATTTATTAATATTAAATTTCTCATATATGTTGTTTTGATACCAAGTCAGGCATACCCCCTGACAAACTATCGCTGTTCCACGTAGACACGTTTGTCCAGCTTGGTTAATTAAGTGTGGCTTTATGTCAGTGTCAGGTGGTCTTCCACGTAATGTGCACGACTGCGTGCTATGTGTGGTGTAAGAGTCTCAGTGCATGTACAAGAGGATCCGTAAGGAGAGCTGCAGATGAAAGCGATTAATATTGTCACATTGTACCCTTGAAGGCGGAGCTCAAGGCTTCCCCCAATTTTTTACTTCTCAAAGTTCCGTACACATTGTGTAGATTTGTCTGGAAGGTTTTGCGGTCCTGTCCTTCTTTCTCTGTGCTGCGTCTTCCCGCTAAGCCGTTCTGTCAAAGGTATTACTAGGTACTCTGGCGATAAACTTTGCTCATTGTGTAGAGTTGGCATCAAGGGTTTGCAGGATGGAGGGCCAAATATACTAAAGGAAAAGCAAAAATCAGTAATTGAGTACCATCCTGGTAATCCAGTTGCTTAAAAGGCTGGCATGAAATATAAAGGAGTACTTGCATATGTTCTGTCTGTCATCCCACACTGCAAAAAGTTTTTGGTGATCACATATATATTCTAAAATTGTATTGCCTGCCGTACACACTATTGTATGCATGTACAGGCAGGCAAGCTATATTGGTTGAATGTTGCACAAATAAGCTCGCTGTTGCATTCAAGGGAAATTATTTTGCCTTTTCAGTGGCGTGTAAATGGAGCATTTGTTTGCTGCAGTTTAAGTTTATCGTCCATGCCACAAAGCTTGTTTAAGGGGTTATTTACGATGGCAGCCTTAGTAGTCTCTAACACCAGCCTCCAACAGAGCCTGATCCAGGCAGATATAAATTTGTATCACCTTTCATGGTATCTTGACTGCAAGTATGGGAACTGTGTGTTATTGAGCAAAATATATATTTTTGCATCCATTTAACTTTTCAGCAAACCGACAAGTTCAAGGCGCTCAACCCTATGGGCCAGGTTCCCGTCCTGCTTGTCGATGGCAAGCCCATCAGCCAGTCGGTATGTGCCATGCCTGTTGTGTAGCATTTTGTTTTTATTTGCTGTCACTGCAGCGGCATCAATTGAGAATTGTTTTTCCAGCTAGTTGGTACTTCATTCTACTATAATTGTGAAGTTGAAACTACTGCATTGTGTGAGAAAATGGGCAGCCTTCGATCTTGAACATTTCGAGGGAAACCTTTATTTCAGGGAAGAGTAGGAAGCACTCAACCAAACATGCCATTCAGGACTACCCTTTCTTTGTGCTTGGAGATGCTTGTATGCACATCATTGTGGAATTTAACTATTCTTTTCACGACCCAGAGTTTGCAGTGTAATTGAATCGATATCACCTCTTTAACTATCTCTTGTTTCAGTTAGTGAATCAATGCTGCTAATTTGAGCAGTAGCGTGAACGGTTAATTATGCACCAGCTTCTAATTCTACAACAAACTAAAGTGCGCTATGGGTTTTCCAAGCAGCCATCTTTTTATATTGCCTTCCTTGCCACATATGAGCGAAATTCTCTGCAGTGACAGGGGAGCTCACAGCATGAACAGCATGGAGCAGGCCATAATGGGGTGGTGTGTTTTTTTCTTTTCCAACTGGTGTGCTTTGCCAAAGCAAAATACTAGCAAGAATAACACATCCGTTGAATTCTCCTGAGGCAGGAAATGAAGCAGACAACTGTTAAAAGCAGGCCACATGTGCTGATGGTTCGATGAAGCACTCTAGGATGTGCTGTCTTTCCTGTTGTGAGACAGTGTACTTTCAGCTCATCAGCAGTGTTGGACTGTTTTGTAATATCAAAACTTGATCACAAAGGACCCACTGGAGTTTTTTTTTACAGCATAACTGGCCTTCTCGAGGCACACGCGAACAGCAAAGGGTAGATGGAAAAACTCTGTTCACAAAGCGGGAAACAAACCGAGAATATAGGTTGAACACAGCCAGCTGAATAATGCAAGTCGAGGTTTTTTCTTGCCATTCTAATCGTGAGATGCCTGCTGAAGTGGTTAATTGGTTTTGCTTTTGGCAGCTGATCCAATGGTCACGGGATTGATGCACAGCTGTGGCTCTGTAGGGCATGTTGATGGAGGCAAAATCGCCCATGCACTATGTGATGTCAGAGTATGTTGAAATACCCTTGGTGATCGGAAATAATACGGAGCTCTTCACTGGAGCGTCCCTCGTAGTCAGTGTGCAGCTTTGGGACGTTAGACTCCACATACGGCTCCCGTTACGGTTCCCGGTCAATACCTTATGTACTCATACATGATGCAACAACGAGTGTAACAGGGAGGGTTGCTTTTGCTAGCTAGAAGCAGGGACATCCAGTATTTTTGGAGTGCTATCTCTGAAGCCCGTATCCACTGCTTTCGCCAACGTTCGTCTGATCCTTGTATTAGACATTAGTTTGCAAGCAGGTAGTACCCACATTTACCAATTTCCCTGGTGTTTGTCTAGTCCTTGGCGTACGGTATATAGCAGTTGGCAGGCAATAGTTAAGACTAAAACGAATCTACAACAAAGCACTAACTGTGAATGGATTTCAAACTCGTGGTGGTAGGAGTGGATCAGATTTGGCGACCACTGCATGTGCTAGCACACCTAATTTGCATTTAGTGTAACCATGCTAAACCATTGCTTTATTGCGAAAGCAATACTACGCCAGGTCTAACCGCTCGTCGCTGCGTGCCGTGTCCTTGTCCGTCTCCTTATTTAAACAGGAGGAGAAGAAGTAGCAGCAGCTTTTGCTCCATATACGGTTCAGTGGCGTTAAACCCTTTTCATTCTATTTCTTTTTTAAAAATAAAACTGAACTGAACTGATCTGTTATCATTCACTTATAAAATGATTACACTGTCCATCTCCAGTCACAAATGAAACAGTGCACCGAAACATTCCCTTCTACTTCCTTTTCCTTGTTTTGGCGACTGTTGACGCTGTTCATCAGCATAACCAAAAAGAGCCATACCAGCACATAGTTTTTACTGGCTGGAATTGGATGGAATTGTTCTTTTAAGCAGTTGCATATTGATTGACGGACACACGCGCACCCTCTGTACGTACCCACAGGTGGCCATCATGGAGTACCTGGAGGAGAAGTATCCACAGCCAAGTCTTCTGCCCACAGACCTTTACTTCAGGGCTAAGGTGTGTGTACAAGGATTCCTTGCTTTAGCGTGACCCCCCGTTCTCCCAACCTTTGCTATCTGTCAACGAAAAGGAAGCTGAAAGTTCCAAAAAACATGCCTGACAGTATGCTACTGTCAGGCATGTTTTTTGGAACTTTCAGCTTCCAAGGTTTAAAAAAATATTTAACCACATTGGTTTCAACTGGTGTCTCCAAGGTACAGTTTTTTTTTTTAACTTTCACTTAAAAAAAAAATTGACTGCGTTTCCAGGATCCTCAGGAGGTCTAAATTACTCTGGAGCCCTCCACTACAGCACCCCTTTCTCTCTTTCCGCTTTCACTTTCCGTTTTCACTTTCAGCTTTCTCTCTTCCCTTACTGTGGGTGGTTCAGGTGTCCACAGAACAAGTGTGGCAGATACTGCGCCTTTCCTTTTCTGTGAACGAATTATTATTATTAACTTTCACTTGGTTGTAGCTGTTGCGTCCTAGGTACTTGCCTTTTACATATTTTTAAACATATCCTTTCCTTCAGTAATGGCTAGAAGTCGCTTGTGAGATTGACCTGGAAAAGTGGCTTTTTTTTTTCTCCTCCAGTCAGTGTGAAACAGGCGCGAGCCAATTTTTGTTCCTGTTTGCCTTGTGGTTGGACTGATAAAACTTTTGTATCCACCTGTGGCGAAGTAATACAGCTGAGCAAGTAAAACAGGTGTTTTTGCCAAGGCACTTCTACTAAATTGGAGGAAACTGAGAATACGAACTGTGGCACACGTTGTACAAAACATTTCTGGCTGGGATCTTGGCCGAGTGCATAAACGTGGTGCGAATTCCCGCTTTTTGTTCGCTTTGAAAGTTTTTGACATGCTTCCGTTGCTCCAAAGCCCAATTACCTGAGTATTTTGACATTTAAGAGGCATTAAGTTCTGTCACGTGCTATTTTACTCTCCACAAGTACTAGTTGGCAATTTTGTTTGTTTAATCCCGGTGCTCTCTGCTGCTTGCTGCTCCAGACCACGTGGGCCAGAGAAGGTGATGGGATATATGCCACTGACTGACAGAGCTGAAGCAGTGTTATCGTGCGCATCTTTTGGTGGAAGATAGTAAAAATTTGTTGAACCATAGTGCCACAGGTAATTACATTTTCGAAGTTCTAAAAAACTGTTATGGCTATCATTATTAGACAGTTACAAACCTCTAACTGCAACAGTTAAAGGGTTAACTATCAGAAATTGGTTATTGACCAACTTAATAGGCAACATTATTCTCGTGTGTTTTGATGTCTCCGCAGTGCTGATATAACTGTGCCGCAGGTGCTCTCTTTGTATCTCAAAAAACCTTGTTTTAAAAGCTAGTGGCTGATTTCACTGAGACACCTGGTTTACTAAGCCGTGTTGTGGACACATCCTAAAATTTATGAACATGTGTAGAAAAAAAATGCCCTCGTTCTGTGTGAGAACATATGTAACCGGTGGCCAAGAAATCGAGCATAGTATGTATAGCCTACTGCAGTGCGGCTCCAAACAACATGTGTGTGGTTTTGTCATGTGGATTCCAGTCCGCATGCATCACACTGCTAAAGTTCTAAAGAAAAAAAAAACAAAAAGAATGAACGGCATTACCCTCGAGGTGCAGCTGTTTGGCACGCGAAGCTCTGCCGTTGGAAACAAGTGTTTGATGGGGAAATGAAACGGGCCTCACTGAACTCGTATGGTACAGGATGGGCTTGTCCCATAAATAAATTCTCGCCCTTTTGTCTTTTTATTTTGCCTTCTTATGGAACGATGCTTCAGGAGGAATTTAAGGCTGGGTGAGATTTTTGCCGTGGCAAAAAAAAAAAAATAGTTTGGATATGGTTGCCCCCTGCTAGAGCAATTCTGTAGATTTGAGAAAATATGTTATATACTCAGGTATTTGTGCCTCCCCAAACACATTTTTCATCCATTTCAGGGTCACATTGATTGGAAAGTTGGTGGTGAAAATTTTCAGAGGATTTATTTTCACTTTTTTTTGTTTTTTTTTTTCAGAACATCATGTTTTGACCATGTACTATTGGCAGAAAATGTTTGTGAGACGTGGCCACTCAGAAAGTAATTTTTTTGTTCTGTAGTAAAGGAGCAAATTGCCTGAAATCTATGACTGTTTATAAAGGGGCATAAATGCTAGCCCCTGGTGGCAATACCAGACGACTGAGCAGTGAACTAGAGCTGTAGCTTTTTTTCCATCTCGTTCCAAAAACTCGTAGTTTTTATCGTGTTGTGCAGCATAAGCTTTTTTTACTATCATTTAGAATTTCAGGACTTTGCATCCAGTATATTTTAACAAAAATGTACATAAGCGGAAAAGATATAAAGCTTGAAACAGTAATAAACAAAATTGTAATCTTATTTGGAGGTCTATTGCAAGCTGCATTCATTTAGAAGACAGCTAGCAAATTTCTTATTTCTAGCTTTTATTATGACTACTTTGCAGCCAGCCTTCTAAAATAATTTTCAGTCTCACCCCGCCTTCAGCTGTCAGTGTCAACATTGATTGTACTGCGTCTATGTACAGCAGTAGGGTGTAACTATTAGTATGCTGTTTGTTTACTTGTAATGAGAAATGGAAAACTTTTTGAGCGCAGTTGCTCTCCTTCTCCTCCTCTTTCTCCTCCTAAAGTTTCTAATTTCAGGAAATTTGTGGATTACCTGAAAGCTATTCAAGTTCCTTGGCTGGATGAAAAGGCTTAGTATTGTGTGCTGTTTTTATCAAGTTCAACATGCGAGTGATATCCGACCTTATTGGTGATTTCATCAGCTCATTAGCCTTTTGGCAGTTACTGCAGGAAAGAAAGTACACGAAGGAATTAAATCAGCCCTGCTGTGGCGGCTCAGGGGTTAAAGCACTCGGCTACTGAACCAGAGTACCCCGGTGTTCGCTCCCGTCCTTGGCGGCCACTTTTCGATGGGGTCAGAGTGCAGTGCAAAGGCACAATATGCTGTGTGATATATGTCAGTGCACACTGCAAAAGTCCTGCTGGTTGAAATTTCCGGAGCTCCCCATCATCTACAGTTTCCCTCGTAGGTGGTGTTGGTTTTGGACATCACACCCCGTATACCGTACCAAGAATAACATTGGATGAATCATTTCTTGTAGTTTTTGTGTTAAATATCTGAAATGTTTTTCATTTCCTGAGTGCATCGTAGTTTTTTGTCATAAACCAATATTCTTATACTTGCCCTTTATTCATCAAGTATTCATGGTGCTTATTTGTTTATTTCATTTAAGATACCCTCAGGGCCCGTAAGGGCATTGGAGGGGAGTGAGTTAACAGAACAATAAGTACATAATTGAAGTGTTTACAAGGGTATGAATTTTAGTAAGAATAACATAAATGCAACAATAAATGTAAGATATATGCAATAAGCAGCACAGTAATCCTGTCAGTATACAATATTAGCTAAGGTGGTACGAATATTTCAGTTATCCGCGATGGAAACAATATTTGAAGGAAGATGGTTCCCTTCAGTCGATGTTCACAGTATGAAGGATTGCAGGCAAGCGTATATATTGCTCCTATCAAGACCGGTTTTATGATGGGGATCGATACGATGTCATATGTAGTGAGGTTGCAGAAAGAATTCGTTACTCATGGTATGATACATCTTGTGCAAAAAGGACCAACCCAACTATTTTGCGATGTGGAATTAATGATGGAAGTTGAAGTTCGGACTTCAAGGCTGTAATGCTTTTTGTTTGGCTGTAATTCAAATAAATTAAACGAAGTTATTTTGAACAAGTTCTATGGCGGTGATAAGTTTTTGTAACCGGGATCCTATGCGGATGATGCATACACCAGTTTTATGCATATCAGTGGTACAGATCCTTGAGGTACACTGGAGTGCACATCAGAAAACACAGAGTTATGACCTTTGACTAAGATGAATCACAAACTGTTAGTAATTCAATCCGTTTTAAAGCGTTAGGCACAATGTTAACATGACTAAGCTTGTGAACATACCTTGTTGAAAGCCTTAGAAAAATCTAAAGATATGCAATCAGTGAACGTTCCAGATTGCGGTGCAGTTTATGGAAGAAAGATGCGAGCCAAGTTTCGCATGACTACGACTTGCGGGAACCACATTGTGCCGTTGTAAAGAACGAATATGATTCAAGAAATTCTGTCAGTGCTTTAAAGATTATATGCTCTAGTAACTTAAGCATTTACCTGTTAGAGAGATTAGGCAATAATTATTGGCAATGTTTCTACTTCCTGACTTATCAGGAGGTCTTGAGATTGCTGAAAGATCTTCGTTAGTATGATGGAACTATATCTGGTAGTATTTTTCAGAAATTTCTCATTGACAGAATCAAAACCAGAAGAAGCTTGATGATCAAAGTTTTCGACAAGTTTAGCAACACCAGCTACATCTACAAAAATTGGGAGCATCATCGGATACTTATAATTCTGTGATTGAGGAAGGTGAGAAATACGAGCACAAGAAGAATTTTTAACAAATATACCATTTAAAAAAGTTGCACATTCAGTGTCAGAAATCTGTTCACCACAGGAGTTCTGTAAAATAATTAAATTTTGATAAGAAGGGTTAACTACATGCCAGAATTTATCGACGTTAGTTTTCAACATATATGGCAGAGTACTCGAGAAAAAATGACTCTTAGTGCTCTTTAAGGGGTTATGTACTCAGAAGAAGTCAGTTTATATGTTCCCCAACATGAGTTAGTGGCGATGCTTTAGCTGCACGATAAAAGCTTTTTTTTTCCGGTTAGAAAGGAGCCTGGTGTGAGCGTTGTACCATGGGGCATGTGAGTTAGAAGTGATGGTGCGGTTTGAAACGCATCTATCAGTTAAATCACTTACTTTGGCCGCAAAACTATCGCAGTTTGCCTGAACAGTACGGCCGTGAAAGTTAATTTAATATTATGTCCAAAAATACTGATCATTTTATACTGATAGCTTCGAAGTTGGCGTTCTTGTACTCAAAAATCAGTTTTATTTTTTTGTTATATTGTCCTATGTTAATGATAACTCCGGAGACAAGAAATGAAAAGACTAGCATGGTGGTGAAATAAACTCTTTATTGGGCTCACATGTGTTCAGAAAAGAACTAAGCAACTTGGCGGTAGTGATAGCAGAAAGCGTCTTTAGCATCATTGAACTAAATATACCTGCTGCTCTTGGCAGCACTCTAAAATTTGAAATCTGCAAAGAAATATCTAGATAAACTGGTCAAAGGCAGCTACAACAAAATGGAACAATGGGAGCAGTCACGCTTGGCTGCAAACATTTGAGATATATCTCCGCGCATCTTATGCTACAAGGAAAATGATAAAGTCACATCTTGGCTAAACTGAGCGTAGACAAAGAAAGAGCACAAAGTCTACTTGGCATTACTTAAATTTCTGCACACTAAATTATAAGGACATAGTTTGCCGGTGTTTATTAACAACAAATAACTATTACAATGGTTTGCAGCCATGTGCTCTTACATGTCCTTATATTTTGAGCTGCCGCTGTCAACTGGAACTTCTCGTGAGCTGAACAAATTCAAAGTGCTCACATTGTGGCTTGGCTGATATTGTTGCAATATCAAAGTTTTCGCGTGCCTGTCTTTCCTTCACAGTGCCGAGAGGTTGTGGAAGTGCTTGTGTCCGGAATCCAGCCACTACAGAGCATTGGTCTAATCCCACTTCTTGGCAAGGCCGAGTGGAAGAAATGGGCAGACCGAAACATCACTCGAGGCTTCACAGGTGAGGCGAGAGAGCACACCTGACAAAAAACAACCAAGGCCAGAAATATGGCAGGTCTTGTTTGTGAGTTGCGCCAGCTGTTTTTTGCAAAGATTCCAAACCTCACTTGTGACTGATGTACATGATGGAGTTGGCAGCAGAGTTTGACTGCATGTAGACTTTATGGTGCGTCACTGATCTGTGCACTTTGTGGCCTTGGATTCTTTTCATTATTAGTAGGGGTTTGCAGGCTGGCTTAATTGGAGTGCGTTTTGTTTTCCCCGAGCATATAGGCCGTTTTACTATATGCAGTCGTTATTTGCACTTGGCGCATTCTTTAAGAGGCCTTTGAGAGGAACGTTTCATGTTAGGCAAGAGCGGCGTAAGCCAGAAAACGTGGTTTGTCATCACGTTTTGAAATCGCTTGGGATTCCACAAGGCTTTTCTGAAAATGTAGAAAACCTGTGCATTTTAGGTGTTATCTTGGGGGAAGAAACAGCAGTAATCTTGCTACCATTTGTCGCACACATCTTTGGTCAGTATTAATTAAAAGGAGGTGTGCTGTAAGAGACCTTTTCTGTTCATATACGTTAGCATTTTGACCTGTTAATAACTTGAGCCAGACATTTAGGAACCCACGAGAAGCTCAGCCTCTTTTTTCCGCATTATGCAAAATTGCGCTACAGAGGGCAGCAAAATTTGTTAAACTGCCTATGATATGTGAAGTTGGGCTCTTTAGGCTATCTGAAGAACAAGTGTAGGAGGGAAGGATTGAGACTGACTCCAGTGATTCTACATTTGGTTTCTCCCTACACCCCTTTCTTCCTGCCTCTGAATTTGCAGCCCTGGAAGCCATTCTCACCGAGACAGCAGGAAAGTACTGCTTTGGAGACGAAGTGACATTTGCAGATGCCTGCCTTGTTCCACAAGTGTGCAATGCGTACCGCTTTGGTGTCGACGTGACACCCTTCCCGACGATACGGAGAATCTACGAGGCACTACAACAGCATCCGCTGGTCAAAAAGGCCGATCCATCGTGCCAGCCAGACACTCCACCTACAGGGATTCCCAACACTGCTGACCTGTTCAAGGGCCCTGGGGACCAGTAGCTGTCAGAGCTGATAAAAGTGCAACCTTATTAAAGAATTTATATTTTGTTAGTTTGAATTTACAGCTACCATTGTTCTTTTGTAGATTGAGGACGTACCACTGTCATTAGCTTTAAAATTTTGACGGCTTATGAATTTTGCAGCTATGCATTCGTCCAGAACAATGGTTCTCAGCCACATCAGATGTGTCGGAGACCCCTTGTGGACCAGTGAAAGTGGCGGGGGACCCCTTAAAACCAAAGATGGAGGCGGGGGAGGGGGTTACGATATTGCAGGGACTGCGGCTGCAGTTCCGGGTGCAGGTCACGAAATTCGGATTGAGTCAAGGCATTTAAATTGGCCTCTAAAATATGCACACTTGATAAGCCAGTGCTCCACGGCTTGGAGGGGAAGTGGGGAAGAGGCAACGCGTCAGCGCCACTGCGCATGCTGTTGGAGGAATTCGACTCCTCCCCACTCCGCGCTGCTCGCTCGTCGAACATCCGAGACTCTTTGCATTGCAGCCCTGTCCGGCAGTGCAGCCAAAGCTAGAGTTTCACGTATGCTGGCGTCAACAAACGCCGTACACGACCTCTCCCTCTCTCTCGCACGGACTCTGTTTCCGCACTTCTCTCGCGTTTCTTTAGCTTTTAGAATCTAACGTCGCTTTGAACTTTCATACTTTTAACCCTGCAGAATTGTGTCTAGCTAGGCCAGAGCAATCGCGCAATCTTTCTCTTTTGTGTGTGCGCGCATGGGTTTTGCAGACCCTGAAGATCGCTTTGTGGATCTTTATTTGAAAAACACTCGCCCACATTAATAATTGAGTATGCCAAGCATAACAGAAAAGCAATGAGAATCTTTTTACGTTTGTAGTTGATACAACTAAAGAGCGAAGCAGAAGATGTCTCACAAGGGAGGAGTGCCTCCAACCACTAGTGTCATCCAGTATTCATGACACTGGAGTTAATCCAGTGAAGCTGTGGTAGGGTGTCTAGAAGGGGAGGTGTGAAAAACGCGGCGCACTGCCCATAGAGAGGAGTGGCCCCCTGCGCGTGACTGCCGCCAGGGAGCGCCGCGGTCTGGGGCGCCGTCAGCATTCCGGAGGGGGCGGCAGAGTGAAGGTAGTCAAAGCGCGGTTTGACCCGTCGTCGTTGTGTGTTTCGGGGCGATTTCCTGCATGTGCTGCTTGCATACCCTCGCTGCGTGCTGGCAGAAATGCCGCTGATGTCAAAGAAAAAAAACTCAGAGGTGGTGCTTTGTTCCCGGGTGCGATTCAGGTTACAAGTCGTGTTCGGAAAAAGTGTCTCTTTTCCGTGCACCGTCTTGCCCAGATCAGCTCTCGAAGTGGGCTGCAGTCGCCCTGGATGCTGTTGAGGTCGCGTTAGACCACACAGACTATGTCGAAAAGCGAAGTGACGCTCGGCTGGTATATTATATTGCGGGCTATGTGGCCAGGAAGCGTGTGCTGTCGACAAACTGTATAGCATGCAGGGAGGCTTGCCTTATGGAGAAAGACTGCGTCCCTATTGGGCTACTGTATTCATCATCATCACTGTATAATTTGATTCAAACTCTTGAAAACAGGCTGACACATGAATTCAGCAGAACCCGTCTGCATTCTAGATTTGTTTTCAGCATACTGCAGAAAGTGAGCTCAAACGTGCCACAGCATGGTTGTGTGGAGCATTGTGTTGAAATCACAAAATCGGTAGTAAGGTGTTTCTGCCTCACCAGAATCCACTTTCTTTTGAAGGGTCTAAATCAAGAAACTAATGAAAAGAAAAGGTAAAAGAACAAAGCCTTGTGTGATTTGATGTAAGCAGCGAAATTGGTCGAAAACATTCTGCTGTGTGCCAATAAAGCTTGCTTGTCCAGGAACACGTTGCATGATTTTATTGCGTTCTTGTCCTGGAGCATCAATGGACAAGAAGTGGAAGCTGTGACAGATTTTCTGTTCTTGGGCTCCAAGATTACCTCGGAAGGAGACTGCAGCCATGAAATTAGGAGACGCCTGCTTTTGGGAAAAAGAGTCATGGTTAGCCTTGACCACCTATTAATGAGCAGAGACATTAGTCTGACAACCAAGATCCGTATAACTCGTGCTATGGTCTTTCCAGTTGTGATGTATGGATGCGAGAGTTGGACTGTGAAAAAGGCTGGCCGCCGAAGAATTGACGCGTTTGAATTGTGGTGCTGGCGAAGACTCTTGAGAGTTCCTTGGAATGCCAGAAGATCAAATCAGTCGATATTGTCGACCATAAACCCTGACTGCTCATTGGAGGGTCAAATTCTAAACTTAAAGCTCAGCTACTTTAGTCATCTTATGAAAAGAGAGGAGTCGCTGGAGAAAGATTTGATGTTGGGAAAGGTTGAGGGTCGCCGGAGAAGGGGTAGGCAGCGAACGCGATGGTTAGATGGCATCCTCGAGGCACTGTAGATTAAGTTATGTGATGTTAGGAAGATAGTGAGAGACCGGAAAGCGTGGCGTGACATGGTCCATAGGGTCACGAAGAGTCGGACACGACTGAACGACTGAACTGATCATATCCAAAAATGCACGAATGTTGGTTGCAGCACACGATCTTGCTATTGTACGGGCAACAAGCTTAATTTTGTTTACGTAGGCTGCATGACGCCTACCACAGCACGAGCAGCGAATATTCGAGGAACAAGTATAGTTGAAATGGCTCTGAAACCTTTCAACACGTTTGTGATGGTTTAATAATGCTCTGGTAGGTTTAATTGCATTCAATCGCTTTCGAGCGTGATAACACCCGCCGCAAAAAGTAACGTGCGCAAGAATCGGGTGATTCTGGCAATAACTATCGTGTTCACCAAGACGAAGAGGAAAATTTTTGCGTATACAATCATGCGGAACACATTCCGTCGTAGTTAAGCTCCACAAAAATTGATTGGCTTATATAGATTCGTAAAATATGTGCTTTCGGCTAGCAGAAAACGCGCGAAATTCGCTCAGGTGCCCAAAGATACTGTTGTTTCTCTTCGTTTATATGTCAACAGTAGTATTAGTTAAGCTTTATAATGTTTGAAGACCTGCGGTGTCTGCTAAAACTTCGAAACATTCAACAGAACGCGTTTCGACTACAGCCTTGTCCTTGCTCGCGCAAGCAGACGCGCCGTGCGAGCTGACGGCGCCGCTGACAACAGCGCCGCCGCACGGCAATCACGCGGAAGGGACCAGCTTTTCCTGTCCGGTTTTCACACCTCCCCTTCTAGACACCCTAGCTGTGGTTGGTCTTCTTTCACTTTCACCCCCCCCCCCCCCCCTCTCACTGACATCATGGTAGCAGGCCCAAAAGGATCAACCACGACTTCGTGATGGTCAGCCATCCGCATTGACTGGAGGAGCTTGTGTGTAAGAAATTCGTGGGGTTGTGCAACCGAACAGCGAGAGATAATATAGTTTTTGGTGTGCAAAATTATTAGTTATTGTGCACTGTGAGACTGTGTTTACATACCAAGGACTAGAGGCCTTGCCCTTGGCCTCTGGTAGCTCCATAGCCCCAGTCCCTCCCCCCCCAAATATCAGGGGATGCTTCCCTGCGAGTTTATGCAGATCTGGCAGGAGCATCTCCAGTGAAGACATTGGGTGGGACAGGGGGGGGGGGGGGGGGGGTATATCTTGGCTAAAAAAAAAGGGATTGCATAGTGTGTATGTGGTGTATAATCTCGGTGAGGTCCAATGTTATGTCATGTGTTTCAAATGTCTGAGAGCGGTGTAAGAGGGTGGATGCTCGCGGGGAAAGGGTAGTCCCAGTCAAAAAAAGTCAATGGGTCCAATTGGAAATTTCCCAATTGAAATGAATGGGTCAAAAACCAATTGTGTTTTCGCCACCCATTGGGCCTGACCATTTGACATGAATTGGTGCTCCCAATTGAAAATAATAGGTCACCCATGAAGACCAAATGGTTCATCAATTGAACTCAAATGGCATACCCATTGAGCCCAAATGGTTTGAACTCACATAGCTGAAAAAAAAAAAATGGAAATGCAATTTCAATGTTTTGTGTCCAGAAGTTATAGGGGAGCCGACTTCTATACAAGTGGAATGAAATTACAATTTTTTACAGAAATCATATATGAGACAAGCAAGCATTACACACATGGAACTAATACAGATTCAATGTATATATCCACAGGTTGCAGACTTATATACTCCATTCTTTGAACAGTGCTGCTGGGACCAGTGACACATTTTTGTTATTCAGAGTTAACTTATTTAATTATGCCTGCACTTAGAGTGAACATGATATAATCAATAAGATTAAGCGGCATATACTTTTTATAAGAACTTAAATTTTTCACTGTTGTCTTTTAATAGAGGTATGTATATCTGTGCACATCTCAGTCAAGGATATCACTGACTTGACTTTCCCAATTGGGAATGTTTGCTTAGGACCAATTAGAACCAATGGGAAGCCCAATTCGTTTCAAATGGACGTCCCAATTGGGAGCGAAGGCATCCCAATTGGGATTGAAGTAACCCATTGGGCTTCCCAATGGGTTTATTCAATCCCAATTGGGACCCCCAAATGGTTTCTTCATTCCCAATTGGGAGTCATGAAACCAACTGGGCGTCCCAATTGGGAGTGAGGAAACCAACCGGGCTTCCCAATTGGGAGTGGAGAAACCATTTGGGTTGGACAGTACCCATTGGACAAACCATTTGGGATTGGCAGAACCAATTCAATCTGACTGGTCTTCCCAATTGGACCCATTGATTTTTTTTGACTGGGGTGTCCCGAGGGTGCGGTAAGCTGCCTCTCCTCCTCGATCCTAGCACCCTCAAGCGTCATACACTGCACTCTACACAATAATAATAAATTGGTTTACAGGAAAGGAAAGTGCAGTATATGTTACTTTTTTTCGGTGGACGCCTGAACTGTGCCAGGGAAAAAACTGATTGATTTATAGGAAGGGAAAGGCGCGGTAACTGTCTCACTTTTATTCTGTGGACACCTCAACCGCGCCGTAATGGAAGGGAGGAAGGCGGGAGTGAAAGTGGAAAGAGGAGTCGTAGTGGAGGGCTACGGAGTAATTTGGACCACCTGGGGACGCCTCTCCATGCAGGGAAGGAAGATGGGATTGAAAGTAGAAAGAGCGAAAGAGAAGCCGTGGTGGAGGGCTATGGAGTAACTTCGATCACTTGGGGATCTTTAACGTGCACTGAAATCGCATAGCACGCGGACACCTCTTAGTTTCGCCTCCATCGAAATGCAGCCTCGGCAGTTGGGTTCGAAGCCGGGTACTCCGGCACAGTAGTAGTATGTCTGAAATGTTAGACATCTAAACCTAAATATGGCAAAATGGAGGCGTCCATTTGCTGTGCGATGTAAGTCGACGTTAAAGATCCTCAGGCGGTTGAAATTACTCCGCAGCCCTCCACTGCGGCACCTATCTCTTTCGATTTCACTCCGAATTTTCTCTCCTTCCTTATGGCTCGGTTCAGGTGTTCACAGCCCCGCCGGGGTGGTGGACGCCCGACTGTGCCGGAGTCACAGACGACGTGTCAGTTGCGCCTTTCTCTTTCTCAATAATAATTGGTTCACGGGAAGGGAAAGACGCAGTATGTCTTACTTGCGCTGTGGACACCTGGACCGCGCCGTAAGGGAGGAAGGTGGGAGTGAAAGTTTAGAGAGAGAAAGGGGAGTCGTAGTGGAGGGTTACGGTCTAATTTCGACCACCTGATTTATTTATAGGAAGAAAAAAGGCGCGGTAACTGTCTCACTTGTTTTCTGTGGACACCTCAACCGCACCGTAAGGGAAGGGAGGAAGGTGGGAGTGAAAGTGGAAAGAGAAAGAGGAGCCGTAGTGGAGGGCGACGGAGTAATTTCGACCACCTGGGGATCTTTAACGTGCGCTTACATCGCACAGCACACGGACGCCTCTTCGTTTCGCCTCCATCGAAACGCAGCCGCCGAGATCGGGTTCGAACCCGGGTACTCCGGCACAGTAATCGGGCGTCTTACCACTGCACCACCCCGGTGGGGTCGACCACCTGCGTTTCAATTTTCACGCAGGTTCATAGAGAAAAGGGGTTATTTTGTCGGCATAATTCAGGGAGCTCGATGCGGCCGCAGAGCTGAGCAGACTGAAAAAAAAAAAGAAGAATACTGCAGCAAAAGCTGCGGCAAATGTGACAAGGACCGGAGAAATAGGAATAGGTTGCGGGCCGCCACTGCAATCGGCCAATAATAATAATAATTGGTTCACAGGAAGGGAAAGGTGCAGTACCTTTCACACTTGTGGACACCTGAACCGCGCCGTAAGCGAAGAGAGGAAGGTGGGAGTTAAAGTGGAAAGAGAGAAAGAGGAGCCTTAGTGGAGGGCTGCGGAGTAATTTCGACCACGTGCGCTGACATCGCACAGCACACGGACGCCGCCTCCATCGAAACGCAGCCGCCGAGGATCGGGATCGAACCCGGGTACTCCGGCACAGTGGTCGGGCGTCTTACCACTGACCACCCCGGCGGGGCAATCGGCAAATGCAACAGGTTTTTGTCAACATTGGAGGGCTGGGAGGCGGTCCTGACCTCTAGGAACAGCGCCTCGTCGAAATTGAGAGAGGACAGTTGATTTTGCCATCTTCTCGGGCTAGGGAGGTGATAGCCTTCACCTTGTCTAAATCGATCGTTTTGGCTGTCAATAAACGTTCTCATTATCGTCGTACACGCGCTTCTCGACACAGATGCAGCCAATGTTACCGAAGATGGCGCGCGTTTTACAAACCGAGTGGTGTTCGTGGCTGCGATTGTTCGCGCTTTACTGGTCGAGATTGCCATTGTCCCGATAAATATATGCTTGAACAGCGCTTCCTTCATTGGTGATACGTGAGCATTTAATTAGTTAATTAGTGCATACACTCTGAGCCGGCAGTTATTCAACGCACCCGCACACACACAAGCTACATGAGTCGATCCGCATGCATTTCCGTGGTGTTCGCATCAACTGCCAGAATTTAAAAACATGTAATACGAAAAACAGGACAATGTGTTTGTGTTGTTCGTTTTTCGCTTTGTACTGTTTTTGCATTACCTAATGTCTCCGCACCTTGCTTGAATTTAGCGCGTCGATTTTGCCGCAGGAACTGACCGCCCGCTTCAAAGAGAAAAGCCACATCATCATCATCATCATAAAAAACAAATGCAAAGCGAGTGGGAACAAGCCAACAGTTCTCTTTAGTCTGTGGACATTGACGTTGGGCACGGTGGCTGTGTGTGGGGCCGATCAGAACTTTCTCTTTCTGCGAAAACAGTTGCGTTTTTAAATTTCAGCATTTCGAAGGTAAGTCGGTAAGTTACGAACTTGGACCTGTCGATACTTTGGTCATGTTGCAGTAGCCATGTGATCGACGATTGGTGACGGACTTTATTCGCAGCCGGTTCTCTTGTCCAACTTCCTCAGCCCCTGTGCCTGGCGTGTTCGCATAGGTGAGCGTTTTTGCGTTGGTTGGGGCAGTGGCGAGCATTAAAAACGGCTGCCGCATTGGCCTCGAAAGTCTTTGCGTTGCTAAGCCGCGTATTTAGTACAGCGTTTGGGTGGGTGAAAATATGTGGTTAACGAAACGAACATGAAACGAAACTTGTGCCGCGCAGATCGAGGCGGGGCTTGCATTAGGCGCCAAAGTTAAATCATCAATGCGCAATGTGCATTCATATATAAGAAATCTGTTTTATTAATTTATTCAATTCTGCCAGACGTCTTTGGTGGCCAAGGCAAGAGCGGTACAGGCATATACATCGTTGAAAGCTGGGATGATGTAACAGGTAGAAAGACGTAATTGCAGAACCAGCAATAATGGGTTGTGCGACCGTTTTGGTAGAAAAGTGACTGTCGCAAAAGGAACGAAAACTGGTAAACAAGGCTTTGTTCGGCACTGAGGCACGACGATTTTACCGTTATTGGGTTTGTTTTGTGTCGGGCGTGATGTGGTTTTACTGCATGTAATCGTGAAAGTTCAATTTTTGTTTGATTATGTAGATGCTATGCAACATTTTTAAGCGACGGAACTTTCGGCGTTATTCAAGCATCTGGAGGTCTGCTCGAATGACTAAATTGGTGATGGAAACATATGTATGCCTTCTATTGCGGTGAAAATAAATCGCAGTGCTCTCTTTTCAATGGGCCTTCGATACAGTTATGTCTACTTGTGTGTGCGGGTCCCAAACGACATTCGTGTACTCACTTTCGATCCACATTGAGCTCGATCTGCATTCAACTCAGTGCAGATCCAGTTCAATATGAGGATCGAAAGTGTTTGATCGAGTGAGAGGTTTGTACAATGCTTGAGACGGTTTCTTAACAGCCAAAGCCTATTGGATGGCCTTGAAACAGCTGTGTCCAACAGGCGAATTCCAAGTTAGGGTACTGTTTAAAATTATCCCTAGGTATTTATATTCAGTTACGGGGTTAATAGCTAAATCATTAATTTTGTATGCGTATTCAAAACAGCATTTCTCGCGTGTTATTGTCAATTTAGAACACTTTGAGCTATTTAAAGACATCCGACAGGTAGTCGCTCAGTATGCAGTGGTCTTCAGCCTTTTGAATAGGCAAATATACTACACAGTTGTCTGCGAAGTGGTAGTGCACTGGGGAATTAAAGGTCAAGCCATTTAAATAAATAAAAAATAGCACTAGAGGCAGCATGGAGCCGTGGGGAATTCCCGAAAGTACTGGAGCTAGCAGAGGATCGCAACCGCGAATCTGGACGTATCTGTGCCGTCCAGATAGATAGGATTCAAGCCATTAAATAAGGCGCTGATTTTGCAGTAGAAGTCTGAGTTCTAACATCAGTTTACAATGCAAAATGCAGTCAAAGGCCTTTACAAAGTCTAGGAATATGACATCTCTTTGTCCACCCTCATCCAGAAAAGCAAACTTCTTGGTTATATGAATTAGTTGCGTTGCTATTGAAACTTAATGCTGAAATCCATGTTAAAAAGAAGTTGCTGCTCTCTAAAAAGGAACGCTCATGCTTGAAAATGTTCTGAGACTTTACTGGAAGTACGTAGAGGTGAAACGGGCCTATTGTTCAATACACATAATTTCTCCCCTGATTTGTGAATAGGTACCTATTTTGCAACCTTCCAGTCTGCTGGAACTTCTGTATTTAAAAGGCTTTTATTATAAGTGACCACAAGCCTGTGGAGTGTGTTAGCGCATGTAGTTCTAATTAACAGTGGTTCTCTCCCCATTGTTTTTGCAGTTTTGGAGGTCAAGAAGATTTCATATGAGTACCGGGCAGTGGACTTGAAGCCTAAGGATGGCGAGCAGGTATGCATGTGCTTCTTCATGCATCTTCACCAACACATGTTCAGGAAGAAATGAGCAAGTTATATAAGCAACTGCAAAAGTAGTTAATTATGTCGCAACTGCTCTTAACCGTTCATCACATTTGACTAAGCTGTACTACCTTTTATATGTGTTCCCGTGCAATATGCACATGTGAATTAATATTGGTAATTGCTAAACTATGCATATCAGGTATAGAATAATCTATTTGGAGAATGATAGTTCCAGTGAATGGTGTGCATGCAGTGCCACACAATATGAATTTTAGTGTACTAACGTAGAGTGCGTTGGGTGCATGATAATTGAGACACTTATTTCTTGTGTGGCCTTCTACCAGCTGCTGCGGCATCATTATCTGCACCTCAGTTGTTATCTTAGTTCTTAGGGCACTCCTACAAGGTTATTGCAAAGAGCAATGGCCCAAAATAGAATGTGGGCCTGTTAGTCTTGGCATGCACTTAGCAAGAATAGTTGTGAAGATCTTAGTTTGTCGACCGCATTTGCTTAGAGAGCGCATGTTAGATATTTTCATGATTGTGCAACTGCATTAGTAAGATATACCAGACTGGAAAACACCACAAGGAATGCAAACAAGTGTGGTGAGGACTGTAGCAAACTGTATGTCTAGCAGGGAAGTTGGGGCATGGTTCACTTCAATATGGGCTTATCAAGTTGACGACTGGTAATGTTGCAAAATCAAAACATGGAACCACATATCTGACAAGCGGGGAGGTAACTCATTTGAAGTGACCAATGATTATGTGTATTTAAGCAAGCATGGAAATATATCCAGCGACGTTGTAGGAATACAAGTTGAGAATATAAAATACTAAAATGCATTTAGTGTTCGAACGCCGTGGTGGTAATTCAGTCGCTTCAAAAGCTGGTGTGTAATATAAAGGGGTACTTGCATATTTTCTGTCAACCGATATTAACATCAAAAGGTTGGTTAGTGAGCCCACACTACAATAAATTTGGTGCTGAGCACTTATATCTTGTAAAATTATATTGCCTGCCGTACACACTATCGTATGTATACACTGGCAGGCAAGCTATAGTGTTCTATGCTCATGTTGAATGTTGTACAAATGAATCTGCTATTGCATTCAAGGGAAATTATTTTGCTTTTTCAGTGGCGTTTAAAGGGAGCATTTGATTGCTGCATTGTAATTTTTATCATCCATCCCTTATCCTCCACCCACAAAGCTGGTTTAATGGGTTATTTACAATGGCAGCCTTTGGAGTCTTTAAAAGCAGCCTCCAATAAAGGCTGATGCAGTCATATGTAAATTTGTATCACCTTTCGTGATATCTTGGCTGCAGGCTTGGGAACTGTGAGTTATTGAGCGAAATATATATTATTCACACCCACTTGAATTTTTCAGCAAACCGACGAGTTCAAGGCGCTCAACCCTATGGGCCAGGTTCCTGTCTTGCTTGTCGATGGAAAGCCCATCAGCCAGTCGGTATGTGCCGCTCCTGTTGTGTGACATTTAATTTTTTATTTCCTTTCATTGCAGTTGCAGTATTTCAGAATTGTTTTCCTCGCTAGCTGGTACTTCATTCTACCATAAATGAGATGTTGAAACTACTGCATTGTGGCAGAAAATCGGTAGCCTTCGATTTTCAGCACCCAGATTAGAGAGCAAAAGTAAAGCACTGAACCAAACGTGCCATTCAGCACTACCCTTTTCTTACTCTTGGAGGTGCTTGTGGTATGTAACTTTTCTCTTCCTGGCCCAGTGTAAGTGAATCACAAGTTAAGATCACCTGTTTGGGCATCTCTTGCTTCAGTTAGTGACTCAATGCTGTTAATTAGAGCAGAACAGTGAAAAGTTATGCACTGGCTTCTAATTCTGCAACAAACAGCAATGCACTATGGGCTTTCCAAGCAGCCATTTTATTTATATTGCCTTCCATGCCACATATCAGCATAATTCTCTGTAGTGATAGGGGAGCTCGCAGCATGAACAGGTGTGCCTCTTTTGATGTAGCGTCACCTTAGAAGGCCATGATGGATTTTTCTTTTTTTTTTTTCAACTGTGTGCTCTGCTTTAGCAAAACAAAACTTTAAAAACAATGGCTCATCTGTTGAATTGACGTAGATGACTGTTAAAAACAGGCTACATGCGCCGATGGTTCAGTGGAGCACTCTAGGATGCGCTCTTTTTCCTGTTGTGAGAGAGAATAACTTGAGCTCATCTAGCAGTGTTAGACTGTCTTGTGATCCAGTACTTCTAGTGTGCTATTTTTGGAGGTCGCATTTGCCAATTTTGCCAATATTTGTTTGTCGAGTCCTTGCAGGTGGTGGTTTACAGGAAGTTAGAACCCACATCTGCTGATGTCACTGATGTTTATCCGGTTCTTGGTATCTGGCATTTGGTAGTTGAAGCCAGTATAGTTAGGGCTAAAATTAAACTAAACTAAATCACTTTGTAGCTGTGTATGGCTTCCAAACTTACTCCACAGATCTTTGAAGCCTGCTTAAACTTGAAAGTATAGTCTAGAAACTAATCCCCGAATAAACAGAAGTTTTAGTTCACCTAATTTGCATCTAGCATAGATATTCTAAGTAGTTTTTTTTTTTCAAGTACACATACAGGTGAGGTTTATGTCTGGAGTTAGTGTCGGCTACTCCGCTGCACAAATTTAAGATTGAGCATTTCAGTGCTGTCGACTTAGTTGTAATGCATGTAATGATTTTATGTTTTTATTAACAGTTAAGAATGCTCATATATTCAATTCGAATAAATGCTATGACGTTTTATTCTTGCAGTGCCAGATAACCTCCCTGACATTGTAGTCACACATTGTACTAAACATGCTTGCTCACACAAGCATGTCTCCAAGTGGTAAGTGTTTGGTTACTTTGAAAGAGTGCCTTAGAATGACCACACAGGTTTTCTTACTATTGTCACAGCCATGTCCTCATTCGAAAGAGAAGCAAAAAAACATTACGAGGGACTTTAGTGACTAAAGTAGTGAAAGGAGAAAGCCTGAGTGCCACATTCTGCTAAGTTACTAGCATGAATGAATGAATGAATGAATTAATAATTAATTAACCAGTTAGTAATTAAGAATGTAATTATTTAGTTACTAAATCAGTCCATTATTTATTATTAGTTAATAATGAATTCCTGAATTAGTCACCAATTATTAATATATAAGGCACACATTCGCGCAAACTGTTGTGGTGCTTGGTGATTGGTCGAGACTGCTGTAACATCATCCCGCCTCTGCCAATAAGAGCGCCTCAAAAGCGGGACACATTTTGTCCACGACAGCATGAGCCATTAAAAGGCTTTTGCCTTAAAAAAAAAAAAGATGCGGCATGATGGTATGTGCTGCTGACTGAACATCAAGAAAGTGTTTCAGTGCATGAGGGGCAACAAGACATGACAGTGAGCATTTGGAAAGGAAAAGCTGAGAGCTGGAGCTAAGGTAAAGTGGGCTGTACTCACCCGAGCTATCTGGAAGGCTAGCAACTCTGGGGGTCTCTTTCTATGCAAGCCTGAATAAAATCAGTTGCTCTTGCTCATATGTATATACAGTAGAACCTCGTTGATACGTTTCCGGTCCATATGCTCAAAATGGCGGACAGTAAAGTATCTCCAGTAGAGTTACACGATTTTGAACCGGTTAATATGTTCCCGGATAACATGATTTCCCAGTTACTACGTTCAAAATTTTGACATATTGCGGTCATATAATGCGTTTTGCGATCAACCGGACATGTGCTAACGAGCACTCACGACATGAAACACTGACCAGTGGCGATCACCCGTCACAGTTGCTTTCCTGCAGTACCTAGGTGCGAAGGGCCGAAGCATAAAAGGAAGCCAACAAGCCAGCATACGAGGAGCCCATTCCCATAGAGACATGACTTCATGAGGAGAAGCACGGCGGCTTTGTTTTCGGTGCCTTATGGGCATAAGCGTAAAGCAACGGATAACTTTTTGCTTGCATACGAGTGGGCCAAGGCCGGGGTATGCACGCATGAGCAAAAATGCTGCGACTGTAAGCCACCGTGATGGCTTCCCCACATGTAACCGGCGTAAGGGGGCAAAGCATCCGGAAACGCCCAATGAATCGACCCCTGCTCGCCATTGCCTTCCACAAACTGGATTTGTTACTAAATCTCTTCCCCATTGAGGACAATGCATCGGGCTGAATTCTACGAGACCTTAAAAAAAGAGCAGTGCATACTTTGTCTATAAATTCTACTCTACACTTTTATGCAGCGAAAGTCTCAATTCTGAATGATTTTGTACCTCATTCAGCAGTTGCATTTTTAAAAATTAGGCGAATCACATTTTTTCCTAGATAATGCGTTTTTTCTCCAATTTAAAAAAACAATGCATAAACGAGGTTTTGCTGTAATGGGTGCGGCTTCTTCACAAGCGCTGTTGTGGCCTATTTTCAGCTATTTATTATCCTTTTATAGCCTGTTTATCAGATGTTATGCACCATTCGATGTTTCTCTTTTATTAGGTAATGAGCCTTTTGTCTCATTTGCCAACGATGTGAGATTTTTAATAATAAAGAACTGTTAAAAAGTGTATTAAGTTTTTTTTCCGTTGCCAGGCTGGCTTGGTGAAACGGCGTTATAGTTTAGGTAATAGGGTGCTGTAGACAAGTCCAGTGGAAGGGAAGTCCTAGGAGTGTTGCTTACGGCAAGGCTCGCTCTGTAGGTTATGCCTAAATGCTATACTGTATATGCTTTCTACCCTGGCTTATTGCACTGCACTTATGATTTTGCCATATTTACTTGCCATAGTTTTAGTCTAGTTATTTACAGTGAGTTTTTGGTCTTGCATAATCCTTTCTAATAGGAAGTTAGGAAGTGTTTCACATGATGGCATGGTGTTCTGCCTAGTATTTCAAGAGTAATCGGAATTCAGCAGATACTGTTTTGGAACTCTTTGGCTTAAGGTACCTTTGCTCCGAAACACTCTAGTAACTTTTGAAATCAAACTATTTTTGATGTTATCAGTATTAAATGCATTTAAAATGCTGTTGGTAATTCAGACTCTGACTAATTCAGTCAAATTTGTTATCCTCATTTAAATTTGAATTACATGTTTATGCCTCAATAATATGTAAAAATGTACTCTCTTTGAGTAAGTGCATTTACACTGTTCCTTGTAGGAACCAGGAGACGTCTCAGGTTGATATGAAACCATAATGATGATGGCTGAGTGGAAGGTAACGTGACACTATCCATAAAGAAGAGCAGGAGTAGGCAGGGTCTCGCATATTCCGCCTTTTTCTGCACCAACCTGCTTGCTGTTTGGATATTGAGTGATATCCACTTATGTGTGCCAGAGCACAGTATGTGGACATCGATGACAAGGTGAAGTTGGCCTTTATCGATAGATCGTCGCATCTAAGGGAAGAAAAAATGCCGGTATTCCCACTACTACCCATTTTTACAAGCAAAATGTGGTCGCTTTAAGGCGGTTCTTGTGCATACACTGTTTTTTCTGAGGCAAGGTTACACTGCGGTTCACTTTGCATCTTTGATAGCAGAGTCCTTTTAAGTCCTAATGTCTTGAATCTCCTAGTAGGGAAATGTTTAAAAACTAACCTTCTCAGCAATGAGTGCATCTTTTGGTGCAACTCAGTTATCACTATGGTCACTGAGCAAACAGGAGAAGGAAAAGATTTGCTTGTTATGACATGCATACGAAAGGAGGCCAGCAGTCACTGAAAGTGAGGAAATTGCGGGGAAATATTTCTACCTTTATCGCTTGTTTAATTTCTGGCATGGTGATTACTAGCGTAATAATTTTGTGGCATGTAGTTGTTTTTGTTCTACTTTCTAGTCAATTCTATCTTCTACCCCTTATGTAATATGCCTAACGAAAAGGGGCCTTTAAGGTAATAAAACTGAACTGAGCTGAACTACCTTTCAACCAAGGAATGATGACAGTGTTCATCTCCTATTGTTTGGCGTTACAAATTAAATAACAAATAAATTTATAGAAACATTTCCCTCTGCTTTCCATAGTCAGAGAGAGCCATGCCAGCACATAGTTTTTACTGACTGGAATTGGATGGAATTGTTCTTTCAAAGAGTTGCATATTGATTGATGGACACACACACATCCCCTCTGTATGTACACACAAGGTGGGTGTGCATGGATAAATTGCAGTGCAGTTTATTGGTGAAAGATTCAAGCTGAGTTTCACATGAATTCGATTTGTGGAAATCATGTTGTGCCATTATAAAGATTGAGTGTGATAAAAAAAATTCTATCAATTCTTTAAAGATTATATGCTCTAGTAACAGCATATATTAGTTAGAGAGATGGGGCGATAATTATTGGCAATGTTTCTATTTCCCGTCTTATGAAGAAATCTTCCAGAGGCTCAGTTATTGTGTAGGCAAGGTACATTTGTCAAGAGATTGCTGAAAAATCTTCGGTAACATGACGGAACTATATATAGAAGTATTTTTCAAAAATTCGCATTGATGGAATCAAAAGCAGAAGATGCATGATAATCAAGGTTTTTGGTAAGTTTAGCAACACTAGCTACATCTACAAAAATTGGGACCATCATCGAAACCTGTTTCAGAGGAAGGGTTAACTACACGCTAGAATTTATGGTCATTAGTGTTCAGCATGGTTGGCAGAATATTGGCAAAGAAATGAGACTTAGTGCTCTTTAAGGAGTTATACACTCACAAGAAGCCAGTGTATATGTTTTCCAACGTGAGTTAGTGGTGATGCTTTAGCTGCACGATAAAGGATTCCTTTTTCAGTTAGAAAGGAGCCTGGTATGAGCTTTGTACTATAGGGCATTTGAGCTAGAAGGGATGGTGCGGTTTGGAACGTATCAATCAGTTAAGTCTTTTACTTTGGCCGCAAAATATACCAGTTTGCCTGAACAGTACGGTTGTGGAATTTGATTTTAAAAAATGTCTAGAGGTACAAATAATACTATATCAATGGTTTCAAAGTTGGCGTTTTGTAGTTAATAACTTTTATTGTTTTGTCAAATTGTCATATGTTAGTGACTACTCCGACGACATCAAACGAAGAGACTAGCATGGTGATGAAATGGTCTTTATTGGGCTGACATGTTCTCGCAAAAGAACTAATCAACTGAGTGGTGGTGACTGCAGCAAGTGTGCTTAGTGGCCATCGAACTACAAATATCTGCTGCACTTGGCAGCACTCGAGAAAACTTAAAGTCTGCAAAGAAACATCTAGATAAACTGGCCAAAGGCAACTACAACAACAAATTGGAACAATGTGGAAGCAGTCGCGTTTGGCTGCAATCATTTGTGATTTTTTTTCCGCGCATCTTATGCTACAAGGACAGTGACAAAGTCTAGTCACATTTTGGCTATGCTGAGCGTAGGCGAAGAAAGAGCAAAAAAAAAAATCTTGGCATTATACTTAAATTTTAGCACACCAAATTGTAAGGCCATTTGCCAGTGTTTATCGGCTGCAGCAAATAACTATATTACAATGGCTCGCAGCAATATGCTCCTACATGTCCTTATATTTTGAGCTGCCGCTGTCAACTGGAACTTCTCGTAAGCTGAACAACTTCAAAGTGTCCACATTGTGGCTTGGCTGATATTGATAGTAGCAGCGGGTTTCGCAGCACCCTGAGATAATTTTCAGCTCGGAATCAACTTATCGCGGGCTTTTCTTTGCAGTGCCGGGAGGTTGTGGAACTGCTTGTGTCCGGAATCGAGCCATTGCAAAGCATGGATCTTATGCCACACCTTGGCAAGGTCACATTGAAGAAATGGGCTCGCCGTAGCATCACTCGTGGCTTCACAGGTAAGGCGAGAATATACATGTCAAGAAACAACCATGTTTAGAATTGGGGCTGGTCTTATTGTGAGTTGCCCCAACTGTTTTTTTTTAAAGGTCCAAACATGAAAACAGGTTTGGACCTCACTTGATGTGAATGGGCGTTAGGGTAATTGGCAGCAGAGTTTGGTTGCATGCACACTTTATGTTGTGTCACTGATGTGCACGCTTTGTTGCCTTGGACATCTTTTATTAGTCGGGGTTCGCAGATTGGCTTATCCCAAGCATACATGCAATTTTGCTATACGCAGTCATTATTACAGTAAGACCGCACTGTAGTAAACTCGGATATAGTAAAGTGAATCTGAAGTCCCAGTTCATCTTTTTTCCCTTATAGTAAAGTCGTGTTGATAAAAATTTGTTATGGTATAGTGCGCCTGGCCTCGCCGATATACAAAACCATGAAATGATGTCGCCGCATGCGCGTTACCTTGGATTGTCGGAGAATTTTTCTAAAGAACCCAATGAGCATATTTCTAATTGGCTTTACCACAAGACATTCCTGCTCTGAGAAGACAACTTTACGTAGGCCTTCGAGCTATGAGGGAAAGCATGCAGCATGTATGAAAATAAATAAAGAATGTAAAGTTGGCTACGAATGTGGAAAAAAGGCAGCACGGCCCGTTTAGAAGTTAAGAGTACAAGTGAAGCAAGTAGGGTAGGGAAGATAAAGCCGAACATTTGCAGCACTGTGCAGCGCGACGCACGAGGCAACAGTGGAAAGAATTGGAGGCGTGGCTTTTTGCTGCACTTGAGTGTCGTGTGCATTCTCACGTGCAGCCTTTTAAAAAGCAGAAACAGCGGAAGATGATGCCATATTCATGCATGCCATTTAATTCCCAGACAGCATTTTCGGAGCCATGTCATCATCAACAACTGATATTGTAAAGACCCTGATATAGTAAAGGTAATTTTTTGCCGGTACCAGTGAATTTACTACAAAGGGGTTCTGTTGTAACTACATTTGGCGCATTCTTTGAGAGGCCAAAATCTTTGCACGTTAGGACAGAGGGTGCATTGAGGCCAAAAAAAAAGTGCGGTTTGTCATCACCTTTTGAAAGCACCTAGGGTTCCTTAAGGATGAAAAGATGGAGAACCAGTGCATTTAATTTATTTTATTTATGTATTTATGGTATTTATGTATTTAGGCATTTAGTTATTTTTGAGAAAAAAAAAACATTTGGGGTCTTGCTGCCATTAGAAACTGGGGCTCTGCTTCTGCGCTGTTTTGTACGTCTGCCTGTTTGTTGCAATGAGTCTGGCTAATTGCCTCCATGAAATTCTTACAAGGGCAGCATTCTATTGCATTAAGCCACGTGTGTGCTGTGGATTGCTGGGTTTAAGATTGGCTCGATGTATATGCTTGGGAAAGTACTGTAGCCGATTTCATTTCTGCCATGGATGTCCTTGTTGTCGCATTTGACTTATGGAGCAGTTGCTTGCATTTATTTGCATGTTTCATATATTTTTACATGCTTATTTTCTTAGTGGCGCTTTTCTGACTGCAGGAATGCATAAATAAAATGATAAGGCTGTTCTTTTTGTAAACAGTTGTGTCTTTTTGTGTATATTGACAACTAATGCTCACTTGTTTCAGTAGTCTAAGTGCAAATGCTCAAGCATAGATATTGATCTTAGTGCCTTCTCTGGGGAGTCTTATGGCAGATTGCCGACGCATAATCTATGCTACGATATGATGGCATACTTAGCGGTGCAAGATGTAGAAGCAGTGTCAGTAGCCATCATTTTAAGCTGGTTTGGTCAAGCATTTCTCCTTATCTCACCACATAAAACCAACCACCGGGCTGTGGAGTGTTTGTGCCCATAACAGGAAGATCAGTTGGTTTCCGTCATGAACAGGGTTCGAACCCAGTACCTTCGTGCGTGTTAGTGGATACTTTGCCATTAAGTCACTGCTGTGGTCAAATAAGCAATTTTTTATGCTTTTCGAAAAGCCATATTGTGCAGCTGATAATTTCAGCCCATTTCGCATTGTCTGAAGGACTTAGTATGGATGCCAGATGTAAGTTGAGTGGATGGAGAAACCATGCATTGAGGTCTGGAAGGAGCAGCAGCAGCAGCTAAGTTTATTTGCTGTGCTGCCGTGCTGTCTGTAGTATGTATTACAGGCTGCCCCGTGTCTTGCAAGGTGTCCAATGCCTTTTACAGGAATGCATATCTGAAAGGGCATAGCATGTTCGATCACACCTAGTCACTGGCCAGAAGCCTGCATCTGAGGTGCCTAGTGCTTTGGTCACCATAGGGTTGGAATACAGTGAAAGCTTGCTAATTTGAATTTTCGGATAATTTGAACTACACTGCTTGGTCCAGCAAAGTTCCAGAGAGGTCTGTGTACAAGAAAGCCCGGTAATTCGAACACGAGATCGTTCCGCTACAGATAATTTGAACTGCATGGCACCGCTTCTGGGTGTCCTGGCGCCCAGCACATGGCCAAAGAAACGCCCCGCGATAGGGTGGCATAGTTAGGAGGCTGCGCGTGTCCTAAACGGGGACAAACAAAATCGCGTAAAACCATGGGAGGGTAGGTAAAGTTTAACCCGTGGCCGGCACGGCAGCCAGCTGCACTGGAGTAGGGCTGTGGCGGGCGGGGTGGCGGCTACTTGCTGTCTGTTCTGCGTAACCTCCGAGACTTGCAACTTAGTGCTCGTTAACTCTGCCCTCGTTAATTTGTAATTGCGGGCACAAGTGTGACGAAGCACAAACGGCCTCAACTCACACTACCTTAATAGGTCGACTACGTTTCAGTTTAGCTGCACCGTCCGTGTCAGCGGCACTCATTGGCCGCGCATCAGCCAGCTAACCGATTGCAATTGTACGGCATTTCGGATGGTAGGTTTCTTACGCGCTTTCATCACGGTTCTTCTGCTTCTTATACACAATGCAGGCTGCTTGTGAAGCGGCTTTCCCGCTACCACGTTGTACCGTAAAGGATGAGTGCTGGCGAGGAGTCAAGGTTAAAGCTTTAGTGAAGGTCACTGGCACTCTGCTAAGTTTACCCCCTTCCCCAATCGCTGCGCGGCATCTTGGTGCGCTGCTACCAAGAAATGAGCTGTGGGTTGTGATGGCCACGGCGAGAAGCGGAGGGATGCGCCAATGACTAACCCTTTTTTTTCTCAAATTCTTGGCAGCAAAAGTGGGGGTTGAGTTCATTATGCATTTGAGCTCATTATGCGAATGAATACAGTAATGCAAATAGCTCTTGTCACGTTTTTTGAGGCCTTTCGATAATTCTAACATTGGATAATTAGAACTTTTTCCAGTCTCGTTAAAGTTATAATTAACGAGCTTTTACTGTAATATGGCTTTCAGTGAGCAAGCATCACTAGCAAACACTGCTTGCTTATGAGATGTAAAAGAAAGCAGTGGGTTATTCGGACAGCATACCTGCTGTGGTTCAACTTCATTTTGCAAGGCAATGTCAGGTTCATTTTTGTTTAGGGCTGAAATGCAGTTTATCGCGTTACCCAGCAATAATTAGTCGGAGACCTCGGCTTACAGCAGATGGAAGTGCAAGGAAGGATTAGTAGATATAAGAGAAACCAATGCTTATTTACTCTCTCCTAGAATACTCGAGAGCAGGAGGAAGGCAATAAGATTGCAGTGTTGGATACATCAACCAGTAGAAGGTCCAGGCTGTCAGCGTTTGGTTAGGGTGTCTAGCACATTGCTTTACTATGGCTGTGCCATGAGAAATTGATAATGTCTGACAGCATGCCTAGGCATTGAGTGCAAAGTCTACACTTTGTGCCTATGGAAGTGCCCTAATTCCATAGTATCGCCAGTATCCTACCAGGCAACATTATACAGGTGCATGGGATTGCTTGCCCAAGGTCTCTCTTAACTCATGGGTTCGCATTAAATTTTTTTGATCGGGTAGGAGTGCTAAATAAAGCTTCTTTTTTACCACAAGGCCATGGTCGATGTGCTGACGGCATAGCTGGGCTCTGTACTTACCTTCATAACGGCCTTATCGGAGTTTTTTGAGGAGCTATCTTGAAAAGGAAGGGGCACGGAGCTTTTATGCACTAATACAGGCTTTTAGTTTGCCTGCGCACAAGGAAAATAAATGGATGTCTAAGGGCTTATTCACAAAACCTAGCATTTATAAAAGAAAGTGCAAAAACATGCACATGCTTTCATAGAGGGAAAGAACATAGAGACCTAACAAAGGTGTGCCCTATGGTTAAGAAAATGAAAAAATAGTGTCACGCTGCCTCGGCTTGCAAACTGAGGCTCCCTTTCAACCCTTGTTGAGTGCTCTTTCATTGCTTTTTGTTGTCACTGACATGCTGTAGAAGCAGCCATGAAGCTTCACTGAGACATCCTGGATGTACAAGCAGGTAACTAGAAAGAAGACGAAAGCTACTGGCTGCTAGCATTACTGAGGCCAGCGAAAACATCAGGTAATGCAGTCCAGCCACGTGATAGCACCACAAGAATGAGTAGGGAAGTGGCATTGCTCCCCCTCTGTGAAAAATGCAGGCATGAGTGAGTGGCTAACAGGCATGGTAAGGCTTCATACAGGAAACATGCGCAACTTCTGACCTCAGCTACTCAGAGGAGTGAACATGTTCTTGGGGATCAACATCATAGTTTACGTGCTGAGTTGGTGGAGCACTTCAGATGGTCCAAAGTATGAGTGAAGTAGATTTTCAGAGCACCTTCTCATAATGATTGTGCTCAATATCTAAACTGGTTTTCTGCGCTCGTAACTCGCATCTCTGTGGCGAAGGTTATATCGGTGAGCATCATTTTTTTGCTGGTGCCTGGTACACAGCTGAGCAAGTTGGCAAGCGGCCTCGGTGTGATGTACGGATTGGTCAGCACTTATGACTGCGGACTTAACACAGGTCGAACATTTTCGTGGCTTTGCTACTGTGGACTAAGTGAAAGGGAGTAAAATGTTCTTGCAGCATGTGAAGGTGACATCAGGGAATATCACGTCGCAATTCCAATGGTCCTCATTAACATACATTTAAATCGTGACAGCGATTGGGTTGGGTTGGGTTGGGTTTTTTGGCACATAGGCTACTATGGCCATCATGCGCCAAACACTAGGTTGCTGAGCTTCTTTATGAGTGAAAATGAAAAGTTTAGAAAATTACAGCTGATTTAGAATCCCTAACTCTTTAAGAAAACTAAAAACAGATGAAATTTCAACAAGCGGGTTGTCTCCTAATAGTAAACAGGGGTGGAATGGGATGCGTTCATTATAGAATGGAGTAAAATATTTTTTCCTTAACTGTTCAAGTTCTGTGCACGAGATCAAAATGTGGTTCACGGTGAGCTCACCTCCACATTCTTTGCATAATGGTTTTTGCTCTTTTCTCAGTAAGAAATTGTGTGTCAAGTGTGTATGTCCGATTCGAAGACGGCACAAAATCACCTCACTGAAGCGTTTGTTCTGTGTACATGATTTCCATTCTCCTACTATGGGTTTTACTGTGTGTAGTTTATTTTGCTCTTCGTTATTCCATTTTTTCTGCCATTTATCTATCAGGCTTCTTTTTACTAACTTAATACAATCCTTGTAGGGAATTGGTATTTTCTTTATTTTCTTAGTTCGAGCTTGTGCAGCACATGAGTCGGCTACTTCGTTACCATCTATCCCAACATGGCTAGAAACCCAGCAAAAGATTATGGTTTGGCCTTGCGTTGTGATTTTTTCTATGCCGTGAATGATGTTCCCTACTATAGGCTCGACTGCATTTTTGGAATGTAATGCCGTAAGCACACTTAAAGAATCGGTATAGATTATGCTCTTTTCACAGTTCTGTTGCATAATTTTATTTACAGCTACATAGACAGCATAACATTCTGCAGTAAATATTGAGGCACTGTTAGGTAGCCTTACAACTTTTTCTCTGTTGCCTTGCACGACAGCACATCCAACATAATTTGCTGTTTTTGATCCATCTGTGAAAAATTCTGTGAAGTTCATATATTTCTCTCGTAGTGCTAAGTATTCCTGTAATATGTGTTCGTGTGCTGTTTGATTTTGTCGGAAGGCTGTCAGTGTGAGGTCACATGTAGAGGGAAGGCTGTACCAGGGCGGAAATGGATACTGTCTCTGGGCTACAGTTGGAAGTGCATCCAGTATTCCTAAATCTTGGCATATTTCTTCAAAGCGGAGTAGTAAAGGCCTGATAGCATGGGGTTTGTTTATGAACAGTGTTCTGGAAGGGCACTTTGTAACTAAGGGGAAACAGAAATGTTTTGGTAAAGATCTTATCCTGAGTATGTATTCACATGTAAGCATGCTCCTCCTGTCGGCAAGGGGTGGTTCATTTGTTTCTATATAGATGCTTTTAATGGAGGATGTTCTGTATGCACCACTAGAAAGACGTAAGCCGAGGTTATGTATTGGGTCTAATCGCTTTAGATATGATGACCTCGCGGAGCCATACACAATACAACCGTAATCTAAACTGGAGCGTACAAGATAGCGGTAAATGTGCAAAAGGCATGTTCGATCGGATCCCCAGTGCTTCTTAGAGAGCTTTGAGTATGTTGAGGGACTTAGAAGCTTTCTTCTTAAGGTTAGTTATGTGAGGCAGGAATGTTAATTTTTTATCAAAAGTTATACCTAAAAATTTGTGTTTATTTTTTACTGGCAGTTCAGCTTCATTTAGGTATAAAGTTGGATCTGTCTGTAGGCCTCTCTTCAGTGAAAAAAGAACAGCTACTGTTTTTTGAGGGGAGAATTTAAACCCATTCCTGTCTGCCCATGTAGCTAACTTATTCAATGTTATCTGTATTTTCCTCTCACAGGATGATATGTTGGATGATGTACAGGCAATTTGCAAATCATCAACGTAGAGTGAATACATAACAGACTCTGGGATTGCTTTACTTATACTATTCATTTTTACAACAAACAATGTAGTACTTAAAATACATCCCTGTGGTACGCCATTCTCCTGGATAAATGTTTTTGACATAGTTGTGCCTAGACGAACATTAAATGAGCGGTTAGAGAGGAAATCACGCAAGATGTTTAGCATTCTCCCATGGATGCCCAAGTCTGCAAGGTCACGCAATATTCCGAACCTCCATGTTGTGTCGTATTCCTTTTCAAGATCGAAGAAGGCCGCTAGACAGTGCTGTCTGTGTATGAATGCTTCTCTGATGGTATTTTCCAGACGGACAAGATGGTCAGTTGTACAACATGCCTTCTTAAAACCACACTGATGAATATCGAGAAGCTCTTGGGATTCTAGGATAAACATTAATCTAATATTAAGGATACTCTCAAATGATTTTGCCAGACAGCTAGTTAATGATATTGGCCTATAACTGCTGGCCGAAGTTGGTGGTTTGCCATGCTTCAAAAATGGTACAACAAGAGCTTTTTTCCACACCTCCGGTATCTGTCCTACTACCCATATCTTGTTGAAAAACTTTAGAAGGGCTTCTACAGATGGCTCAGAGAGGTGGGACAACATTTCATAATGTATCTCGTCGGGGCCTGGGGCAGTCTTTTTGCCAGTAGATAGAACTCTATGAATTTCTTGTATTGTGATTAAACTGTTAATCAGTTCGTTGCTGCCACCGCTAGTTGGGAGTTTCTGTTTTTCAGCTGTGATTTTATATCTTAAGAATGATTCTGTGTAGTGGTTAGAGCTAGACACTCTGCAGAAATGCTCACCGAGTATATCTGCCTGCTCCTGCAAGCTAGTTTGCACACCTGGAGGGGTTAGGAGAGGGACTGTGTAGGGGGAGTAGGTACCATCTAGTTTGCGAACTTGTTCCCATACCTTTTTGGATGTGATGGAACTGTTTATAGATGAAGCATAGTTTTTCCAAGATGTTTTCTCTGCGCTGCGACGAATATATCTTGCTTTTGCTCTTGCTTTCTTAAAGTTCATTAGGTTCTCGTGCGTTGGGTACCTGCGAAAGACACCCCAGGCTTTATTTTGTTGTTTTTTTTGCTTCCTTACATTCCTGTGTGTACCACAGTTTATGATTTGGTTGTATTTTGCCCGAGGACTGCGGGATAGCAAGGTGAGCAGCAGCAAGGATACGGGTCGTGAAAAGCTAATTTAATTCATCTACACTGAGGCTGTCTGAAAAAATGTTTTCTAGATTGGCTTCTGATTTGAACAATGACCAGTCGGCTAGGTGGAGCTTCCAGCGACGTGGTTTAGAAGGGATGATTGATGGAGAAGATAAAAGCTCAATAACAACAGGTAGATGATCACTTCCATACGGGTTGTCTATCACGTCCCATTTAAAATAATTAAAAATTGATGGCGAGCAGAGGGATAGATCTAAACAGCTCATTTTTCCAGACCTTGGTGAGCAGTATGTTTGCTTTCCGGTGTTCAGCAAACATATGTTGTTACATAATATAAAATCTTCTAATATGCGGCCTCTAGTATCTGTTAATTCACTGCCCAAAAAAGATGAATGGGCATTAAAATCACCAACTACCAGATAAGGCTCTGGCAGCTGGTCTAAAAGCTCCTCTAAGTCATGGAGGTTTACCGGTGAATGAGGTTGAAGATATAGCAGCATATCGTTATCGTTTTAAAAAGCAAAGTGGTAACAGCTACGGCTTCGTATTTAGTTTTGAGCTTGATTTGTCTGGTTGCAACACCACTCTGGATAACAATAGCGACACCTCCTGATAATCTACCAGACTGCTCCCGGTCACACCGAAAGACTTTATAATTTTTTAGAATGTTTTTATATTCAGGTCCTAGGTTTGTTTTTTGTAAACAGATGACGAATGGAGAGAACGTGTTTAAGAGATCTTTTATATCACTATAGTCATTAATTAGACCTCGACTGTCTTGTCCAACTGTTCGGTGAGCCCATTTGTTTTTGGGTGGCAATCGATCACTTTCTTGTGGTTTGTGCCACTCAGTCACATGACCTCCTGTGTAAGTACCGATGTAAAAACTGTTCCCATGGTAAATATCACAACCATGGATGCATTGTATCCGACTGTATGACTCGCTGTTTATATTGTCTCAAAGTTTTATTGCTGAAATTCACTGGTAAGTACTCCAAAAAAGTTTATATGCCTTTCTCTGCGTATTGGGAAAATGCTCAAACAGTCATCACTTTTCTCTACTCCAGTTTTCCGACTAGAAGATCACCTTATGCAGCAGTTTTCTTCATGATTCTTTTATATTTGTTTTGCTTCACTCCTACAACCATGCTGCAGGTCAAGGCATTCTTTGGTTCTTAAATTTGTTGTAATATCCCTATCTCAAATGTTTTTCTTAGTCTAGACATGTCTATGGCAACTTTATCGCCAAAATTCGAAACTGAAAATTTCTGTCTTGTGGGAAGAAACCTAAGATGGGTCTTGGCGTGTTGCATGCTGTACAAATACAAGGCAAGTTTACTGTATATTACTGATCGCAAGCCGCCACCCTAAACTTCAAAATCTCTTTAGTAGAAGAAAGTTTGATCTTGAATATAGGTGGACACTAAACTGTGCTGTGGCTATAGCTCGCCAAACATCTTTTCGGAAGACCTAGTCATTCAAAGACATTCATTCATGCACAAAACGCCTCTTAGGACTCGTCGTTGTTGCTCTCAACAAGGATGCAGTCATGGTCATCTGGGGCACTGTTGCTGCTGGCCTTTGGAAACAGTGATGAGATTCTGCACATAAAAAATGCCCCAGAGACCATGCCGGTTGACAGTCTGTACCAAGCATTGTTGACAGAAAAAAGTGTTTCGCAAATGGGCTCTGTTACTGTTCATATGCTCTGGGCAACTTTTGCCATATAGTCGTATGTTTTCTCAGGCTCAGGTTGTTCCGACTCTTAAAATTTGTTGCCTCTTTCTTAAACACTTTCGAGTCCATGTGTGGGATGCACATCTCCCCTATGACGGCTTGTGCCTTCGCTTTAATGTCACTCTAGCTCACATTCAGGCTCTTGGTCGTGAACCCAACCTCGAACCGCATCTTCAGCTGCAGGGTATTGTCGGGACTTCGGTCCATGAAAAGAATGGAGCACAGCAACGAATGCAAAGATCTTGCTTTTTTGCTTTCTCTGATTCGCCGCATACTTTTTCGACTGGCCAAACTTCCGCTGTTCCGCGATGCTGTTTTCCGATTCTGCGTAGAGGATCATTAGCTGCTTGAAAGCCAAGCTGTATCCTTGCTACGACATCTGTTGAACGCACTATCCTATACCAGAGAAGTAAAATGCAGAAGTGGCAACTAAGCATGAATAAATGTGCAAAGACTTTTCTGAGAACATGCGACTGTTCACGTGCTTTAAGTCTGAATTGGATTTGAGGCATTTGCCAGTTGTTGTGGAATGCGCATGGTTCTACAGTGCTTCTCTGTCATATGAAAACAAAAATTTGGGGCATATCTTTAGATCTTTTTCCGTTTTTTAAGCAGTCCGCTTTTGTGCCTTGTCTGAGAGCTATTGCAGAATTATGAGGGATTGTGCTGGATATTACCCGCAGCTTGGCTGAAGCTACTTTTGACATCACATATAAGTCGAATTTACAACTCCCCGCATAGGTTGACTTCGAGCAAAAAGTCGACGGTCAAAATTCGGAAGGTTAGTTTCTTTAAAAAAAGATCAACTTATAATCGGTAGTATGTGCTGACTGACTTTGAGCCATGTTTTCTCACCTTTGAAACCTTTTCGCAAGAAATGAAGGAAGAAATGTAGCTTAGGAAAGAATTTTCTTCATGTATTGCGATGCAATTTTATGCAAGTAGTCCATATTGTCACATACTCTGTGACCAGGGCGCAAGACATAAAAGTGTAGAACTGTAAGCCAGTGCGTTTAGCCCAGTTTTTAATAAGTTGAAATAATTTTGTAAGAACAGAAAAAAAGCTTTTTTTTTTTTTGGCTGAAAGCCACGTCCCCCTTAATGCCCCACATACTGTATTGTACTGTACTTAACCATACCAACAGTTTTTGTATTGTTTTTTCAGTATTATTCAAATACCATATGTTTGTTAATCCCAAAGTTTGGAAAGTGCTATTCTAAAGGAAAAAGAAACTGTCAGCCTATATACTAGTGAATAAGGGAGCTGCGAACACTTTTGGGACTTGTCAATTGAAAGGCAGTGTGCTGTTACTAATCTCTTCTGTTTCGTGTGCATTACTATTTTGACTTTCGTTTTCTTTGGTGTTTTTTTCAGCAGGACATTCAGAAACTCAGAGGTAGTTTAGCTCTCTTTTTCATTATAGAAAACTGGGCAAGAGAGGATGGCATAGTATCTAATGAACTGTTTATGGTGTGTGCACTTGGATTTTCTGGGCTATCTTAAGGACAAGTGTAAGAGTGAAGGATTGATACTGACTTCAGAGCTTCTGCATTTGCTTTCCCTTCACACCCCTTTCTTCCTGTTACTCTGAATTTGCAGCCCTGGAAGCTATTCTCGCTGAGACAGCAGGAAAGTACTGCTTTGGAGATGAAGTGACCCTTGCGGATGCCTGCCTTGTTCCGCAAGTTTGCAATGTGTACCACTTTTGTCTTGACGTGACTCCCTTCCCGGTGATACAGAGGATCTACGAGACACTCCAACAGCATCCGCTGGTCAAAAAGGCCGATCGATCATGCCAGCCAGACACCCCACCTACAGGGATTCCCAACATCGCTGACTTGTTCAAGGGTCTAGTGACCTAGTAGCTTTGAAAGCTGATAAATGTGCAACCTTATTAAAACATTTATATTTTGGTGGTTTACATTTTGGAGCTTCCATTGATCTTTTGTAGATTGGGGATACACTATCATTAGGAAAGCGAATTTTAAAATTTTGGTGGCTTATAAACTTCGCTGCCATGCATTCACATATAGCAGCGATTCTCAGCTATGCATGTGTCTGGGACCCCTTTGTGGACAACTGGGAATTCGGATTAAGTCGAGGCTAAATTGGCCGCTACTAAATGTGCACTAGATAAGCCGGTGCACCATGGCCTGGAGAGGAAGTGGGGAAGAGATGATGTGTTGGGGCCGCATGCATGCTGCTAGAAGGGATTCGACTCCTCTCCACACTGTGCCGCTTGCTTGTCGGACATTTAAGACGCTTTGCATTACAGCCCTATCCAGCAGTGCAGCCAGAGCTCGAGTTTCACTGATGCTGGCATCAACAAATGCTGGAGACGCTCTTGCTCTCTTTGTCCCTCTTTCATGCTTTATATTTCTGCACTCCTCTTGCATTTCTTTCGCCTTTAGAAACTAACGTGGTCCTTGAACTTTAATGCTTTTAACCCTGCAAAACGGTGCCTCGCTAGGCCAGACCTATCGCGCGATGATTCTTTTTATGCGTGCATGTGCACGCATGTGTGTGTGTGTGTGTAGGCGCATGGGTTTTGCAGACCCTGAAGATCACTTTGCGAACCCCCCGGGGTCTACAGACCCCTTTTTCTGAAATACTAGCGTATGGTAATAATTGAGTGTGCCAAACAGAATGGAGAGGCAGTGAGAACATCTTTACATTTGTAGTCACCATCATCATCGTCAGCTGGATTATACCAACTGTAGGGTGAAGGCCTCCCCCATATTCCTCTAACCCAGTCCTGTGCTAGCTGCATCCACTTGACCCCTGCGAACTTCTTAACCTCATCCGCCCACCTAAATCTCTTTCCGCGCCCTGCTGCGCTTTCCTTCCATCGGAATCCAATTTATCTTAAGCAACCATCGGTTATTCTCTCTTTGCACTACATGCCCTCCATGCCCATTCCCATTTCTTCATTTTTACTAGAACGTCAATAACTTCAGTTATTTCTCTGACCCACTCTACACGCTTTCTGTCTCTTAACTTTACACCTACCATTTTTCGTTCCATAACCCTCTGCATTGTCCTCAACTTAAGTAGAACCCTTTTCGTTAGCCTTCATGTTTCAGTCCCATAGGTGGGTACAGGTAGGATGCAATTGTTGTATACTTTCCTCTTGAGTGGTACCGGTAAGCTACTAGTCATAATCTGCGAGAACTTGCCAAATATGCTCCATTCCAATCTTGCTCTCCTAGTTATTTCCCTTTCATAGTATGGGGTCTACGGTTACTACCTGTCCTAAACAGACATTCGTCTACCCCTTACAGTGCTTCACTACCTATTGTGAACTGCTGTTCCTTCGCAACACTGTTGAACATTACCTTTGTCTTCTGCATATTGATTTTCAAGCCCGCCTTTCTGCTATTCCTCTCTAGGTCATCAATAATTCTTTGCAGGGATGAAACGAGGGAGAAAGAAGAGCCGTAGTGGAGGGCTGCGAAGTAATCTAGACCAGCTGGGCATGTTTAATGTGCACTGACATCGCACAGCATATGGACGCCTCTTAGTTTTGCCTCAATTGAAACGCAGCCGCTGGAGGTAATATTTTATTGAAAAGAAAAAGGGAGAGGGGTTTATGGGAAGGGTAGTCGGGTCCATAGTCTAGGATTCCGTTAGCTAATGTCATCTCCCTCGCTGTCCATGAGGGCTTGCTGGTCCTCGAGGTCTGAGCTGGACAGGACTGCCTCCTATCTTTCCCATGTTGGCTGCATTACAGTGACTAAGACATTGTTAGCTTGGCGGGTCCATACCATATGGTACAAATTGCTTCCTGCTCACAAAATTTCTCGATTCTCGAACCACGTCCAGGCCGCGTTCCGAAGGCTGAATGAAACTTTCTGGAGCTTTTCTGGGTCGTGCCAGTTAAATGCGGCAACCTGTTCGAACTGAGCCAGCCAGTCTTCGGCATCTGAATTAGTCACCATGGAGTGACTTTGGGAGGCGAGGGGTCTGCAGGGTGATGTAGGGGGGGGGGGGGGGGGCAGTAGAAGGAGCACTCACGGTATGAGTTGGCGGTGACGTTGCCATATCTGCTGGAGTGGTCTGCAGGGACTGGTACGATGCACGGGGGTGATCACGAGAGGTAGGTGGGTCACGTTTTCTGCCCCAGAAGGGAGCAATTGGCGCCTCCACCAGTCACGATCCAAAGAGCCTCAGACGTGCGAGTAGGTGCTGTGTGGACGCAGAGCGATGTGCAGGCAGACCCACGAAGCGTTCTCTAGATCTTCGAACAATGCCCGGCCCGAGCACTCTCCACGCGCCATTTCGTCCTTGCGGCCCAGGACCTAGGCTGCGCGATGCTAGACATGTGACAATATTAATGGCCTGCCAGCTCGTATCGCTTCTAACATCCAATTATTTTTTGACTGCGTTTTCTATCGTCCTATTACTAATAAATGATATGCTTATATTCAGGCAGACTTATAACACTGAATCATGATGCAAGAAATTGCTCTTGTTCCTAAATGCTAATAAATTTCTACAATTACATTTCACTGCAGTCAGTCCTAATCCACGACAAAATGATATGCCTCCCGTTCCGGAATTTCCCGTCAGTTAACTTTCCTGTCCCCTTTAATGGCCTCTCCCACATTTCCAAAATTACTAATGATGCCAGCCAAATGCTTGGTTTCTTGCATTATAACTTGAGAATCCCACTGTAAAGCTGCTTACCTATTTATCACTTTCGTCCCAAACAAGAGTATGCAGGCGCAGTTTGGAACCCTACCAGTCATCTTTTTTACCCTTGACTTTGGTCAAGTTTGGCGAGCGTTTGACCTTGTCCGCAGGTCGGCACGCGAAGCCTCAATGTTGATGGGAGAAGGCACAGGACAGACTTAATATATAAGCCTGGCTAATGAGTGAATGGACTTCGTCCTCCTCGGTACTAGAAAGAATAGGATAAGGAAGAGAATATACGAAGGGGCTTAGAACAAAGGCCTGGATAAGGCTGCGGAGGTCATGTTCGTGCATGTTGTGGGGGCGGTTTGCAATGAGATGTATGATCTGGTGTAGGTGTTTGTGAGTCGAGTGATGAGGGTAGTATGCTTCCCATTGAACGGAAAGAGTCCAAGAATGCGGAGGGTTGAGACGACAGGAATGGGTGTGTCATTAAGGTAGACAGTGACGGAAGAAGGCGACAGGGTGGCCACGTCCCGAGGCAGAAAAAGCAAGAGCTCTGATATGGCCGGGGAGAAATATATCCGGAGCGTGAGTCACCACCCCAGAATAGGTCCAGTTGGGATGATTAGATTGAATTGGTTCTGCCATTCCCAAATAGTTTGTCCAATCTGTCCTGTCCAACCCAACTGGTTTCTTCACTCCCAATCGGGAATCCCAATGGGTTTCTTCACTCCCAATTGGGAAGCCCAGTTGGTTTCGTGACTCCCAATTGGGAGTGAAGAAACCATTGGGGCATCCCAATTGGAACTGAATAAACTCATTGGGCTAATTGGGAAGCCCAATGGGTTTCTTCAATCCCAATTGGGATGCCCAATTCGTTTCTTCACTCCCAATTGGGAGTCATGAAACCAATTGTGCTTCCAACTGTGCTTCCCATTGGTTCTAATTGGTCCAAAGGAAACATTCCCAGTTGGGAAAGTCAAGTAATATCCTTGACTGAGATGTGCACATAATTCATACCTTTATAAAGAGACAACAGTGAAAAACTTAAGTTCCTATAAAAAGTATATGTCGCTTAACCTTATTGATTTTATTGTGTCCATTGTGAGTGCAGGCATAATTAAATAAGTTTACTGAGAGTAACAGAGATGTGTCATTGGTCCCAGTAGCACTGTTAAACGGTTTATAAGTGAAAAGTATCCTGTGGATACATACATTGAATCTGTGTTCTGTGTGTGTGATGCATGCTTGTCTCATGAGTTCTGTAAAAACTTGCAATTTCATTCCAGTTGTATAAAAGCTGGCTCCCCTGTAACTTCTCGACAGAAAACATTGAAATTGCATCTCCATTCTTTTTTTTTGTCAGCTATGTAAGTTCAAACCATTTGGGCTCAATGGGTATGCCATTTGAGTTGAATTGGTGAACCATTTGGTCTTCATGGTTGACCAATTATTTCCAATTGGAAACACCACTTCATATCAAATGGTCAGGCCCAATGGGTGGCGAAAACACAATTGGCTTTTGACCAATTTTCAGTTGGGAAATTCTCAATTGAACCAATTGATTTTTTTTATTGGGACAGCATCCACACCAGCCTGGAGAATGGCCTCCATGTCACGAAGATTTCTTGTGGTCACCCAGAGGATGACGCACCCATCCAGGTCGCGCGCTTCTGTCTACCCGTCAGCTCGGCCCCTATTATCCCTCATCCAACCTTACTGTCTATTCCTTCCCACGTCTCCTTTCCCCTAAAAGTGAATCCCTTGACATCCCGAACACCACTCCTCCCGCAGAGGAGCGCGAGCCTCCGCGCTCTGGCGTGAGTACGGACGGCAACCAGCCGTGGCCTATGCGGGTGCCTCCCAGTACCGCTGCTATCCAGCCCACCCTTGCAGTGGCAGATAATTCTCTTAGACCTATTCAAACTGCATCAGTCTACACTTCGGCTTCTGTCGAGACCGAGGAGGCAGCTATTGTCCTCGCAAACTCAAACCTCCGCCGAATACATTTTCAGTGAATCGAAGTCTACGATTTTCAATTACGGGTTTGGACACTTTTTAATGTTGCACTGATAGGCCTGCCCAAGCAACTGGCCGACATCCCTCACCTGCATCACAGCATTTATGCTGACGACCTCACACTTTGGATCACGCGCGGCAGTGACGGCCAGGTTGAAGACTCTACAGACCGCCATCGAACGGATCAGAGATTATCTAAGTGCAGTTGGCCTCACCTGCTCAGCGGCACAGTCAGAGTATATCATAATCCCGTCCCCGGGACGACGCCTTTCAAAGATATTTCCTGACATCAACCTCCAGGTGCAAGGAAACCCGATTCGTCGCACAGATCACATCAGGACCTTGGGCTTGCACATAATATGCTAACGGCAGCAACATTACGCTCCGACGCATCGGCCAGTCGGTGGTACAGATCGGACGCATCCTTAAGCGAATCTCCAACAATTGCATCATGGCATGCAAGAGACCAATCTCCTGCGCCTCGTTCAAGCTTTCATCTGCTCCCGCATCACATACTCGGGAGCATACATACATACATACATACATACATACATACATACATACATACATACATACATACATACATACATACATACATACATACATACATACATACATACATACATACATACATACATACATACATACATACATACATACCTACCTCTCACATCGTGCCGAAAGCGAACGGCTAGAGGCGTCACTTCGAAAAGCGTACAAGACTGCCCTGGGTCTTTTCATCTACACAGCTACCCAACAGCTCATGGCTCTCGGAATTTCCAATACCGTGAGCGCACTGATCGAAGCAACCCTCATCGCCTAGTATGAGCGGCTCTCACACACACGCTGGCCGAGAGGTACTGCAGCAAGTTGAATCTCCACGTCAAGAGCGGCCCCAAGTCATGCTGAGCTTACACCGGAATATCGCCTAAATCTCCGCATCCCTCCCATTTCCAAACGGATGCACCAGGTACAACACGTCGACAGACGGGCCGATCGGGCTCGTCAATTTGAGAAACGCTTCAGCGGACATTCGGACGTCGCGTATACGGACGTCTCTTACCATCACTCGAAGCCAGCGACGGTGGCGGTAGGTCTCGCCTCTCACCGCATCTGGTACACAGCCTGCGGCATTCGCAGGGCAGAAACAGTCACCGCAGCTGAGGATGTTGCCATTGCGCTAATGCTAGCCGACCCTAATATCAAAATCGTCATCAGTGATTCTCAACAGGCTATCCGGAACTACGATGCTGGCCGTATCTCTTGCGAGGCGTTATACACATTCTTTCCACTGCGCTCTCTTCCACATCTCACTTCTTTGGACTCCAACCTACGAGTCGCTCAGCGGAAACGCCCAGGCGCACACTCTCGCTCAAGACCTCAGCTGCCGAGCCGAGAGTATGATCAGCCACCCTTCTTCCCCTGACACTCATATTTCACGCGCTTCTCTACACACCACTTACACGGACATACTCCAGCACTACCGACTCGAAAGATGCTCATATCTTCCCGCACACTGCGATCTAACAAGACGCGAGGCCGTCCAATGGCGCAAACTACGAACTGGCAGCTTCCCACGCCCTCTTTTATACAGAAAGATCTTTCCGGAACAGATAGCCCCCATGTGCGAACACTGCTCAACTGCGGCCACTCTCATACACATGGCGTGGACTTGTACAGGTGCCCCAAAAGTAATACGGAGCACGCGAGCTGCGGCCGAACTGGAAAAAACTGCATGCCAGCGCGCTCTATCTATTGATGCGCGGCAAAGACCGAGGCTACGCCGGCACATCCGGCTCACCCATCTCGATAACTTGATGCTCGCGTTATCGCCGCCACGAGCGAAGCAGCACTCTTACCATCACTGCTCGCCAGGGGTGCTTTAATACATCATGCAAGGGTGTTTGTCCGCGCCGTGTAGAAAGTTGGCGTTCGACAACTTGCGCTTTTTGCTTTATCAGGAATGCCACCATTTTCAGCCTGCGTGACCACCTTCGTTCGCTATTCGCTTCGCGGCGAGTTTGTGACAACGAAAATATGTGGTCAACGTTTTCTTGGCTCAAGGAAGCGAAGGAAAAAGAATAGCGCGCATGTGTTGCCTTCGTTGTCTTCATTATAAAGATAGGGGTTCAACAGTGTAGAAAGCGAGCTAATTAAGGATCGCTTCCCTCTGCACAAATTTGTTTTCTTACATTGGAGGCAAAAACGACGAACAGAAAACGAGGTTGTCTCCCATTTATTCTCCTGCGATCGGCTATATTTTTCAAACGTGCAAAGAGGAAAGGAGAACAGGGTGGAGATGACTAAAAAAAATCTTCCAAAGGCACTTTTATGCAATTTCAAAGTTTAATAACGGGTGAAGCTCCCGTTCACGCTAATGACATCGGTCATACGCCGAGGAAGGGACTCATATAAAGAGTTGACGTATCCGGGTTGCTCTCGAAGCTTGTCCCACTCTGCCTTGACAGCCTCCCAGAGTTCATCTTGACCCGTGCTGCGATTGATGCGAGACATATTACTTTTCAAAGTTCCCCAAACGTTCTCAATGATGTTCATATCGGCGCCTTTTGGAGTCCACTCCAATAGCTGCACAGCCCGCTCTTCAAGCAAGGCTTTCACAACTCGCGCAGTGTGGACGGGGCTATAGTCTTGTTGCAAGAAGAACACTCCATCATTAAATGGCCCGTCCAGTGCGCACGGGATGAGATAGTGGTCGAGGACGTCGCAGTAGCTGGCTGCGTTAAACTTTATTGGCAGTCTTATAAGAGGGCCGAGGCCTTCTGCACTGACAGCTCCCCAGACGTTCACGGCACAACGACCACTGCCGATCACTTGTGTCATGAAGTCGGGCAGGTACCTGTGTGCGTAAGAAACATGCGTTGATCAGCTACTACGTAATGCATGATAAAAAGAAACGCATTTAACTGAGAACCATGATTGTCAGGCCACAGAGAAAGAGAAAACCATATTTCGGCTTAATGAACCCAAGTAACTGCTGCAAGAGGACTAGCGAAGAAAAACAGTTTCATTACTCTACATTTACTTGTCCATGACTCACCGTGCTTTAGAACGGTGTGTTCTTTACTTCACACAAATCAATTTTATTCGGACGTACCTGCAGTTGTATGGACGCCAAACACGCCGCTGCTGGTCCCATCTTTAAGAGTAAGTTGACTCATTTGTAAAGATAACTTGTTGCCAGTCCTCCACAGTCCACTGCTCGTGGGCGCGAGCAAATGCTAGGCGCTGTGCCTTCTGTCTTGCCGTTAAATACGGCTTCTGGGCCGCCACACATCCACTTAATCCGGCCTCCTGGAGTCGGTTCCGAATGGTGCTCAGACTGATGTCTAGACCGAGGGCATCTTGAATTTCTTTTGCACTCTGAAAAGGATCCGCAACGGCGGCAGCGACGATCAGTTGGTCAGCCTCAGCCGAAGTGCACCGCTCGTGACCTGGACGTGGAGCATCGCCAAGGCGGCCGCCTTCATCCCTGTAAGCTTGTATAATACGATTCACAGCTGTCATCGACCTTCCAGTCCTGCGGCATATTTCTCGTTGCGGCACACCTTGCGCCCACAGGAGAACAATTTCGCGTCTAACATCCAGTGGAACTCGGGGCGGCATTTTTCGTCTAATGGGAATTTCCACAGCTTTCGTTGATATATATACGTGCGTGTGGGCGTGCCTTGCAAAAGGCGTCCTGCCGTGTTCTCATGGATTATCAAGGTGATAGCATGAACAAAGCAAGCTGCTGTGACGTGCTCGACCACTAAATCATCCCATATGACTTGTAGGATTCTTTTAACGATGGTGTATTTTTCAAGCAGTAACACTGTAGTCCCGTCCACATTGCGTGAGTCAAAAAAGTCTTGCTGGAAGAACAGGCTGTGCTGTTGTTGGAGTTGACGCCAAAGAATGCCGATATGAACATAAGTGAGGTCGTTTCGTGAACATTGGAAAGCAATCTACCTCATTTCAGCCGCAGAACGAGTCCAGATGGTCTTTGGGTGGGAGGCTGTCAAGAAGATGTGGGAAAACCTCCGAAAGCGACGTCTTCTCCTTGCACGAATCTCTTTTTCGGCGCTTATGTCGTAAACCTGTGTGGGGGCTTTGCAGGTTATGAAACTCAAGTTTGCATAAAATGGCACCTTCCGAGGTTATTTTCTTAGTTTCTTCCTTTAAGCTGCCCATTTCTACCTTTTATGTTTACCATTTTGTTCTACAGTGTAAGAAAGTGAATTTTTGTTGAAGAAATTGGTCTCGAATTATTAGCCCACTTGCTATGCCGTTCGGCACCTATTTTTATCAAAGACAACCCATGCATGCTATTGTGTTTTGTTTTTCAAGCGTTTCAGGAGCGTTTATACTCGTCAGTGTAGAAATTCGCCGCAAAGTGGAGCGCAAACTTCGACTGTAAACAAAGATAATGCGGTTCCCGACGAAGGATGATAGATGCATGGTGCCGATAGCAAACATTTCTGCACGGCCCAGATGAACAACAAACCATGAGGTATTGAAAGCGCCCCTGGCGGGCAGGGATGGTAGCAGCGCAGCTTCGCTCGTTGAGGCGATAACGCGAGCATCAATTTATTGAGATGGGTCAGCCGGATGTACTGACGTCCTCCTTGCTCTTTGCCGCGCATCTGCTGATGGAGTGCGCTTGCATGCAGTTTTTTTCCAGTTCGGCCGCAGCTCGCGTGCTCCGTATTACTTTTGGGGCACCTGTACACACTACAACACAGACAACTAAAACACCCCAGACACGTGGGAGTCTCTCCTGCGGACTTCCGAGCCAGCAGACCAACGCCAGCTTATCTAGCGCGCGGTGGAGGCCGCGACATCCCAAGGGATCCCCGCCGACCTCTAAGACACGCAACAGGTCGATCATTTGATTGGTCTCCTGTTTTTGGGAGTATTAAAAGAGTTCACCACCCACGTATACTTGCGCTTCAGAGTTAAGTTCAGAATCACAGATGGCGCAAACGCTATCATAGCATATGCTTTAGATCAGATCGAGGTGGCAGATTAAGCGACCATTTATTAAATGCGAACCATAGGCTGGTGTGTGTTGATGTTGCACATCGCCTATATACCGTCTTTCAGCACCCCAGCCTACTTTTGCCTACTTTACAGCGCAGCCGATTCACTTGAGCTTTAATGGTTCCTATCTCACCCCAGGACTATTTGTATGCAACGACTGACCAAGTTGGTCCATTGGTCGAAATTTCTATAGCCCTCCATGACTGCGTCCCTTGCAGCCTGAGTCACTTTGGGACGTTAAACCACATAATTCAAGCAAAACCAAGCAATTGGTGACGTAAATGAGCGCCGTTGCTTTCCTTCGTACACGACAGCGGAACGCAGCTCTCGCGGTAGGCGTCGCTTCGCTACCTGGAACAGCAGTCTGCAGAGTGCACGTATGATAGCCATGGTCACTACCAACAACAAGGGTATGCTCGAGCAAAACACCCTGCGCCTGGTTCAAGCATTCATCATTAACGGAATTGTGTATTCGACACCATATTTGCATCTCGAAACGGGAGACTGTAAAAAAATGGATGTCATATATTATACGCAACGCAGTTAAAAATTGGCAGTGGCTTAGCTTGGTTAAGCCTGGCAATTGTGAAAGCAATAGCTATGGCTGCGCCTAGGTTCAGCTGGTGGTGTAGTTGGTTGTGGTGCTTGTGGTTATGCTTATGGTTATGCAGTGATTCACTCTAGCAACGACACATGGTTCAACTATTGTTTATTGCGGGGTGCTACCTGGTTATTCTATGTATAGGGTCTTGAATATTTGAGGGCCGGGTTTTAAAACAAAAGAAAGGAAAATCTATTGCACTATTCAAGCTGAAATAATGTTCACAAAGTAGAAAAATATGGTCTACGTTATTTGATAAGTGATTCAACATCGGTACTTCCCTAGATATTCCGGAATAGACGAAAAACTGCTCTTGGCGGCGTGCAAAGTTTTCGCAGAGGAGAGCCGAAAAGCTGCTTTGACGTGATGCGCCATCTGTCAAGCAGCGAGGCAAGCGCCATCCCGGCCGTTGACGAGCTTTGCTTGCTGCTTGACAGATGGCGCATCATGTCAAAGCAGCTTTTCGACTCTATTCTGCGAAAATTTTGCACGCCGCCGAAAGCAGTCTTTCGTCGATTCCGGGAAATCTAGGCAAGTACCGATGTTGAATAACTTATTAAATAACGTAGACCATAGTTTGCTACTTTGTGAACATTATTTCAGCTCGAATATTGCAGTAGATTTCGCATACGATTGTTTAAAACCCGGCCCTCAAATATTCAAGACCCTGTATAACTAGTAGCGAGGCAAGGAGTGCCGTGGCTGCAACGATATACTTGGTTGTGGGTGAGGTTAAGGCAGAATGTACAACTACCGCTCTGGCACCGGCTGCAATGGCATTTTTTACGCCAGCAGAAATGAAAGCATCCCTGGAGACTGCGTTGGTTCCACCTGCCGCTAGGTCGCCTCCTATAGACCGTTTTATCATGGGCGCTGCCATTTTGTGTATGTGGCGCCATCTAGCGGCCGAGTTGTGAACAACCGCCATGCTGGTATGTGGGGTCCCGTCCGCGGAACAGGCGACAAGTAGCGGAAATCGACATTTTGGAGCTTTCGCGTGCAAAGTTTTGCTTTCTGAAAGTACCTAGCTGAAAGAAAAAAAGTTTTCAGTAGCAGCGAAGCCATTCGGTCAGAAATGACAAAACATTATGCTCCTGATCAGGTTGGCTGAAGGCTACGAGCCTGATTACAATTAGGGCGGCGGCGCACCACTGGCAGTGATGGCAGCTTTCGATCTACTTTTTACTCTTAAATGATTTCTAGAGACGGCTTACCGTAACAATTTGAGAAAAGAAAGCGAATGTAGCCGTTTCATGTAATGTTTAGGAGCAATGCTAATCGCGCTAGATTTGTTGGGTCAACCAATCATTCATATACTCTTTACTGCTTGTGCGGCTACTGCGGAAGTTCCCACACCTCCACTGGGGTTCTATTCTTAAGTATCCATTATCCATTTCGGATCCATTTACTCTACCCTGGCTACTTTTGTTGGGTGGCAATCAGGCAGGGTGTTCAATCGTCCACTACTAGGCAATCGGATTTCAGCATTGCCTACATGACTCGATCACCTGTTTGCCGGTATATGCGGGGAGTGGCGATGACTTGTCAACAGCGGAAGCTGCTATCCTGCAATTTCTCTGACTGGGCGTTAGTTGCGTTTGTCTGACGTTGCCGTCATGCTGACATTAAAATGCAAGATAAAATGGACAAATGATACCTATGGAATAGGTTTGGTTTCTGGGGTTTAACGTCCCAAAGCAACTCAGGCTATGAGAGACGCCGTAGTGGAGGACTCCGGTAATTTCGACCACCTGGGGTTCTTTAACGTGCACTGACATCGCACAGCACACGGGCGCCTTGCCTTTCGCCTCCATCGAAAAGCTGCCGCCGAGGCCGGGATTCGATCCCGCGTCTTTGGGAACAGTAGTCGAGCGCCGTAACCACTGCGCCACCCCGGCGGGGTAACCTATGGAATAGGGATCTTAAATTATGTCCCATAATGACCTCGTCGAAAGTTGATTTTGTCAACAATTATATAGTCCATTTTTCGTCGCAATGTTTGCTTACTGCAAGCAATCGCTGCTATTCCTATGATCATATTCCCATTTATTATCGACAGCAAAATCTTAGGAAATGCATGTTTAAAAAAAAATATATATTTTAGCGCTGTTTCACTTAATAAGTTGACAACCAATTTATTAGTATATCGTTGTCTTCAAGTGGGACGGGTTCTTTCATACTTGCATTAACCTCAGGTGACTGAATCGAAATAGTTCTTCTTTACCTGGCGGCATCTCTTAAATATTTGCCGCAAGAAATATCATCCACTTGTTGCCCAAAGTCTGCCGTTGTTGCACGGGTATTCAGTTTTTCCGACCCCTACTCTACAAACACAGTTTTCGGAACTCACACGAAAGGCTGCCAAAGCGAAACATTTTCGGTTGGGGCTTGAAATTCAGAAGCTGTTCGTCTTCGCCCAATTGAGTGAGTCGCAAGTGGAACAGTGTAGAGCAACACACGCGCATACCACCGCTGTTAATATTTTATCTTCTGTTAATCATCTCCTTTTGGTTATTTTTTTTTGTTATTGCAAACAACTGAGTAAAAAAAACGATTGCGTTAACCGCGGCAGCTCTTAGCAGCTAAACTGCGGCCGGCGGAAATGAAACGATCAGGGAAATGAAGGAAAGAAAGGGGCGAAAGAAGAAAGAACAGGGAAAGAAAGCACATCGCTCACATCAGCTAATCGGCTTGGCTATTCAAGACACTCTGTGTGCAAAAGACTGCAACGTGTGCCCTTTCTCCGTAGAATGTCCTGCCGCCCCCCGCTGCTATCCCCGCTTCTCCACATAACAGACAGGAGGAGCCGCGCAGCGCGTTCCGGTTCGAGGCTATTTTCCTCCTCGCCGCGAAAACGGTCTATAGTATCCAACGTTGCATCCCAGGCGGTAGCTGCGGTAGGAGCGGGAGCCAGGCCGCGGTTGGTTGCTACCGCCTCGCGAGTTGGGGGCCCTGTTTTTGCAGCAGATGAGATGACGTCATTCCGGCTGTAGCGCTCCCTCACGGAGGGAGCGGAAGTTAGGCCGCGGTTGGTAGCTACCGCCTCGGAAGTTGACGGCGCGAGTTGGGGCCCCTGTTTTTGCGGCAGATGGGATGACGTCACTCCGGCTGTAGCGTGAGGGTGAGGGAGCGGGAGTTAGGCCGCGTTTGATCGCTACCGCCTCACGAGTTGACGGCGCGAGTTGGGGCAACACGTTGGGGCCCCTGTTATTGCGCAGCTGTGCTTGGCGGCGTGCCAAAAGACTGCAACGTGTGCCCTTTCTCCGTAGAATGTCCTGCCGCCCCCCGCTGCTATCCCCGCTTCTCCACATAACAGACAGGAGGAGCCGCGCAGCGCGTTCCGGTTCGAGGCTATTTTCCTCCTCGCCGCGAAAACGGTCTATAGTATCCAACGTTGCATCCCAGGCGGTAGCTGCGGTAGGAGCGGGAGTCAGGCCGCGGTTGGTTGCTACCGCCTCGCGAGTTGGGGGCCCTGTTTTTGCGGCAGATGAGATGACGTCATTCCGGCTGTAGCGCTCCCTCACGGAGGGAGCGGAAGTTAGGCCGCGGTAAAGGTCAATAGTAGCTACCGCCTCGCTACGCGAAGGGCTGAAAAGTGAAAGTAATATTGCTTTCGCAATAAAAGGCGCTGGGCCTGCCCCAAAGCACTTCCACAGAGCGCCTTTTGCCATTAGGGGAAGCGAAGAACTCCTTGCCGCCCAACGCGCCATCCAGATTAATCGACCAGCAGCAACCCGCACGGGCCAGACTGTTCTTATGGACCTTAACTTGACTAGCCCGCAAGGTCTCGTACAAAAACAGGCTATACCGCCCGGGTGGTCAAAGTCGTTCGTAGCCAACCCCTACCCCGCAATATATGCATCCTCTGTTCCACCAAAGGCGCCGGGAGGCGCGGGCCAAATACATTCAGGAAAAGTACGGGACAGACACTGAATCCTTCTACGTTGAAGCAGCAGTCAGTAGCGGGGTACACGGTAGCGGTTTTGATTCAACAACAACTGGCTGATGCCCTCACCGTCTGCGATGACAATATAGAAATGGCAGAGGAGGTGGCCGTTGCTTTAGCCGCCACGCATACCACCTGCGTCTATACAATCACAGATTCTATGGCTGCCTACTGCAACTACATCAAAGGACGAATATGTCCCCAGGCTGTCCCAATATTGAAAAATCATGGACAACCCGAACAAGACAAATGCCTCTTCTAGACACCGGGACATCAAGGCGTGGAAGCGAACGAATGCGCCCATGCCGCTGCCCGAGCTCTTCTCCCCCGGGGACTCGACCCCTCCATCCTCCACACCCCCTATCCCGGCCCTCTGGCGACGTACGCGGAGAGCTTACAGCACTGCAGACTCTCGCATAAAATATCCACCCTCAGCCAAGGGGCTCTCCAAAGCGGAGGAAGTTAGATGGCGACGCCCACGGACAGGTACATATAACACACTAGCCCGTTTAAACAATACACCCTGGGTTCTGCGACCACAAATGTAAATATTGCGGGGAGGAGGCAGGCCTGCACCACATGGTGTACACCTGCCCACACAATCCTCCAGATGACCCAAATGCAGTGCCAACAAGTGAGGGGTGCGAGGCTGCCCCTCCAGCTCTGGACTGGAGGCCCAACGGGCCGATCGTGACACTCGCGCGGATAGCAGCGGCACCCGCTGGAGTCCCGGACTAGGGACCCCACCTACACATCCCCCTCCCTTATCTGTGTTTAATAAAGTTTTCAATCACTCACTCACTCACTGCCAGCCGCATTACTAGCCTTATAACCCGCTCCTGCTGACGCCCTACTCCTGTGCGCCGAGCGGTGTAGAGACGGACATGGACGCTGCACCTTCGGACTAATCCGTCGCCTGGCACTGATCTGCCTGCAGGACGGCTCACAGCCTTTGTCGATTCTATAACGACAAGCTCTGATCACTACATGGTGCCGCGCTGTCCCCGCACACCAACATTCTTAGATAAGAGAACGTTGCCTCACACCGAACCGCGAAGCGATGTTTCCAGCCTCATAAGCAACGGTCTTCAGTGCGCTGCTTCCTTCCTTTTACCCGAAGCGAATTAAGGCATCCTGTGTTTGTGTGCTGTACTATGTCAGCGCACGTCACAGATCTCCAGGGGGTCGCTTATTCCACAGCCCTTCACAGCACCTCTTTCTCTTCATTCTTTCATTTCCGCCTTCGTTCCTTAACTGTGGGGTTCAGGCATCCTCCGAGAAGACAGATGTTGAGCATGTTTACCTCGAAAAGATTTTTGTGGAGGCCTTGATCCGTGGTGGCTCAGTGGTTAGGACACTCGATTATGCTAGAGTACACGGGTCTGAATACGGTTGCGACAACCGCGTTTATATACAGATAAAATGGAAGTTCCTGTAGCTTTTAAGTGCGCACAGCAATCCAGAAAGCATCATGGCGAATCTATGCATGCAGCTCGGGCTGCGGCTCCAACCGCGACGCACCATAGTGACACCTCGTCGTGACATCAGTTGGACAGATACGTGTCTAAATGTGTAGCACTGCTACACAAGCAGCTAGGCTGGAATTGAAACAGAGGCAATGTTAGACAAGCGGTGATATCTATTTTACAAGCCGGCAGTATCCGTGGAACCATACATCACTCTGTCAACAGTCGACGCAATACAAGCCCACATGTCCGCTTTCCTATGCAATTTTCTAGCCGTTTGGATTCGCTATTATAATGCAGTGGCCTAAATATTGAGATCGTAACGAAATATTTCGTTCAAATTCATCGGAAGCCTATGAATGAAGTTCACAATTAACGGATGCTAGCGGACCATAGATTCATAACGCTTTTACTCTAAGAATGCAGTGCCGGGAATCAAGATCAGTTTGAAATTTCAACGCTTTTTCGTAGATGGGCTGTAACATTTGCTATGAACGTTACGCATGGAATCGAGGAATTACATTCCACGCCAGCAAATTACAAGATATTAATTCTTCATCCAGTCAGTAATTAACTCACAAAACTTGGAGCAATACATAATGCATCATAGGCATACCAATGTGCGGCCATGTAAAGCCAAGAGTCACTACAACATTTAAAACTCAGAAAAGCGGCGTTATATGTCCACTGAAGAATGTGTACTTGAATAGCGTTTCACGAATGAACATGTACTGTATAAATGAGGATGCGTACGTTTCCATGATGAACTTAAGGAGAGTTAAGAGAAGCTGTCTAGGTAGAAACTTACATGAAATATCTGTAGGGGACTCATTTAAAAAATCTCAGAAGTATTCTTTCCCGCAATTACACAAACTATAGAACCATAGTTTCGTAGTTGGGGATGAAGATCGGCATTCTCAATTACGTACCATTACCAATAACCTAAACGAGATTTGACCCATTGTAGCGGGTCAGGGATCACATGGTTGTTAAAAAGATTATACAAACTCATTGATTGTTCAAATCAAGAGTCAAAGAGAGCGCAGACGAAGAAAGTGCTGATGTCACAAGGTGTCCACGAGGAAAAAAAAATCAATGAAAGCAAAACTAAGGAAGTGGGAGGCCTAAACAGTACTTTTCTGGCCGACATTACTATAGGTAACATTTATAACGTAGTATTTCTCACTCACTCCATTAACTAAGGGTTCATATGCAAACCCTTTTTGCACTGGAAGGCAAACACAAAGTTGGGGGCACCTCGTAGCTCTTTGTTGCAGTCGAAGTCTGGCCGAATCCTAGTTTGGGTGTGGCAAAAATTGATGAAAAACAGCCGCTCTGGAGAAAATTGGGGCGACACCGGCGAACTGCGTTTCTGTGCTTGAAAGGCACGAAAGGCTGGAAGGAAACCCGTTACTGGTACAGACGATTCCAGGGTGGCTATTTCGTTGTCGTCCATAGACAAGCTGTTGTTCGCAGAACTAAGTTCCTCTTGGCCAACGTTTTTGGCATCAGGTTCACTGCCAACGCCTTCCAGGACAGTCTTAGAGAATGCAGCTCCCAAGCCTCCGTAGTTGATGGCGGCGTCGCCATCTACGAAGTAGAAGGGATCGTGCACCATAAGCATGGACATGCTGACTGTGTTGAGGAGCTTGTCGTAGTAGACACAGTCCTTGGAAAACGAATGGGGCAGCCTCTTGTCTTCGAAATAGGGCTCAGTTCCTATGAGGTCGGCGTTGGCCTTACGTTCTGCTATCCAGTGGTCTAGTGTCGTCTTCCTCCTGGTGTAGTGGGAGACGTAAATTTTTTGGAGCCGGTCCTTCGATCTGTACTCCGGCTTTGGCCATAAGTTGATTCGCATTGCTCGCATCTTCTGCGCCAAACGGGATCTTGTCGTTGGCGCCAAGTTCGATTCCTCGTACATTGTGGCGGCCATCTCTTGGACGCTTCGGAGAATATCGTCTATATTTTGCCTTGCTCTCTCAGAAACCTTGAGAGAGACGTGCTTGGCGATGAGCAGTATCTTGAAGGAGCTCTCCATCTGGGTTGCACAGAACAGTGGGCGAATGAGGTCTGCTAATTCGTTGCTGCCGTATTTCTGAATGAAGAACCTGGAGTCCGCTATCGGCGCGTATATCTGGAGCACCCACCAACCCAGGTGACTGAGTATCAGTGCAGGATCATGGTTCGCGGTGATGTACCGCGCAGCCTCTGGCGTTCCTTTTTTCTTCACAATCGCCATGTCGTCTAGCACGAACGCATGTTCGGGACGAAAGTACCGGTTCATCAACGAGACAAAGCGGTCTGGATTCTGACCGAGCGCACCTGCCAACGTCTTAAACGTGAAATATTCGGGACCTTTGTTCCTGTGGACAGCATCTAACTTCAGCACCACGTGTTTCGTAAAATCGAAGACCTTGTTGTAGTCAACTATCTGCTCTGTTTGATTGGCATCGCTCTGGAGGAGGAAGTACGCCAGGTATTGCTTGATATACTGCCCCACCACGGAATCGCTGCTCATGGTACTGTACTGACTCTTCCAGAACTTGACGTAGACACCGGGGCCGACGTAAACTGTCTGTCTCCCGGTGACGGTGCGGCCCGGAAGCAGCGTCAGGTCAAACCAGAGCGGTATGTTCCACCGGACACACAAGTTGAGGTGAGCTTCGAATGGATCTGTGTCTTGCGGAGGTATCTCGGGCCACGGAACACTCAGGTTTCGCAGCAGCTGCTTAAATAGCTTGCGCGTCTCGTCAGCGTTCTCCGCCGACTGGTTCTCGCATGCACGGAAGGACTTGGCCACCATGGCACCCAACGGCGTTGAGGAATAGCGACGGCTACGGATCTCGTCGCTTTCCATTCGTAGCCAGTGGTATTTGACGTGCCACTGGTATTTCCATTGCTGTGTCACCTGAGCCTGCGGATCCGGAAGCCAGCGCGACGTCACGTATCCCTTAAAGTCATCGCAAGGGTTGACGCTCGGATTGAGGGACGCACCGAGAAGACCGTCGATCTTGAAACAGTCTGCGGTGCTGCAGCCGAAGCTTATCAAGTATTCTTCACTGCGACTGCCACCTAATGCCTTCGCTACGAGGTAGAAAGCGGAGAAGCCAATGATGATGACGAAGACGGCCATTAAGGAGACGACGATGCAAGCCCAGCATTTGGGAGGCCCTTTCCTCTGGCTGTGGTCGTGTTGCGAATCGCACTGCGCGATGGACATGCGAGAAGAGATGAAGGCGGTGAGAACTGCACCGCGCTACCAATGCTACGCTATCAGGCGAAAACCCGTGTTCAGTGTACGATACATTATTGGTGCAGGAGAGGCAATTTTGTGCTTCATTAAAAGGTGGCAAGCTACATTTTGCCCGAAGCAATTAAAAGCTTATCAACCTGCCCACCTACCCGCTTATTTTTACCTTTCAAAAGATCAGTACAGGATCACGAAGTTGGGGTGCCCATAAGCGAAGGAGAAATCAAATTCAGGGGCTCAATAGCAACCCGGCCATGGTACTATAAAAGATGTAAGAGCAAAGCGTTCAATCAACACTGTTAACACAGCTGTGCCACATGCTTCGTATGATACCCAGTCAATGTTTTTTCTCAAAAAACAAAAACAAAACATGGTTACCCGACGTTTGCCTCTCTCGAAGCAAATGAATAAGTGATGACAGTGATGACCGAAAGACGCTCCTCTTCACTTATTTCTCTATATTACTCTGGCATGTAGGTTTTTATATAATACGCAGCGCACGAGTCGGAACTGAGTTGGTCCGTAGGTATACACTGCATATAGGAGGCTGACTAGACATCATCTCTGCCTCTCATCAGACTTGAGGAAAGGTTCTTTTTTCTCGGTGAGGGCGGGGCGTCGGGGGGTGGGGGGGGGGGGGGGGAGAGGGAAGGGTTTGTTTCCAGCGTTAATGCAAATAATTTCCTCAAGCCCTTGGGATTTACAGGATTGTAAACAGAAGCCGAATCCTATGCTCGGGATAGCTTCTTTATATGACTTTAGAAACGTGAAATTACGTATTATGACGTTTATTTCGTTTTAAATACATGCATTGGAATCATTCGCATTAAAAAAAAAAAACTACAACTATTTTTATGGCGAGACTATAAAAAGAATTAGCAGTTATTTGGCCAGTACTTAGCCCTATACAGCCATGCACTGATTTTGTAAAGGTTACTACGTGGGATGCGTAGGATACTAATGAATCCCCATGGCTTCCAATCGCATTCGGCTGCAAAAGGAAATGTGCATTCGTGGGGGCCTGAAAAAGGCATAGGTAAACAACAGAGTGAGAATGCCTCGACTAAGGACGACTGATATATCAGCACTTTACAGCGTCTTCCTCAAGCCTTCAGCATCTAATATTGCAAAAAATAGATTCGCTCTACCAACAGATTTACTGGTGCACATGTTGTTGCTTATAACACGATAATTGTACACCACGCTCAGAGAAGAGGTAAAGGCTTTTTTAGGGTTAGATGTGCTTCTAAGATGCTTTTTTGAGTGTAAACAGCAATAATTTACATTCTCAGAAAATTGGATCCAGCTCGAGTCAAGAGCCCCTACCACCATCGCCAACCTTTAATGAACACCACCCATAAGACACCGTCCAACTGCGCCCAAGTATCAAGGTGGCTGCCCGTTCGCTCAGCCAACGTTAGGTCTCCTGCGCTCTCACACACAGAAAAAAAAAAAATTCCGCATGTAAGAAGCGATCGCCTTACAGTAAAATCATTCATTAGCGATATTAAGTATAAGGCGACCCTATCGATTAGAGGTATAGGCGAATAGCGGGGCGTGAGTGCGTTTGTGCCCCGTAGTGCGCCAGCTATGCTCGCTGTGCATACTAATCAAAAGTCGTAATCTCATTCGTCGGCATGACTCTGCTACCCCTACAATGGTTGTGGTCCCCTTCAAACCCTAAGCGGCCACCACCTAAGTGTCGCCCCGGATTTGGAATAGCGTTCGATTCTCCCCACATTTTTTGGTGGCAGCGATTCGTAGAGGTAGTTCAAGTTACCGATGTCGGCGATGACCTGCTTAAGTCGTGCCTCATTACTGTAGGGGTTTCTGAGGGGTGACCCGGAGAGCGCTAGGCTTGTAACACCTCCAGCTTCATCTTCTTCTGCAGCTACCAGAGCGGACTCTTCAACCACCTCTTCTTTAATTCAAGTTTATATGCGATAGCGAACGCAGTTCGTTCGGTCGAAAAAACGTCACTGTCGCTGTTTGCCGTACCTCAGTTTAAAAAAGAAAGTGTATAGAAAAAAATCTTTGCCGCAACAATGTCCTCGTGGCGATTTAGTATCAAAACTGTGATGAGAATGTTCTTTGGGTAGCGTTCATGGTGACGTAACACCATTTATCTTGCCATTTAGCATCTATCTGCTTATCAAATTGGATGCTAACTTGCGATAGCAAATCGAACGGATATATGTATACGTACCTCCACCTGTAAGCCGTTCATTTCAAGGCAAACGCCTTTAATGGCTCATGCTGTCGTGGATAAAATGTGTCCGGCTTTTGCTGCGTTCTGATTGGCCGAGGCAGAATGACGTCATAGAGGTCTCGACCAATCACAGAGTATGCGCGAATGCGTGCCTTATATGGCCATATGTGAATAATTGATCAATTACTAAGGTAGTTCCAAAGCAAAAGAAATGCAAGAAAGCAAACTGGTTATCTGAAGAGGCTTTGCAAATAGCTGAAGAAAGGAGGATGGCAAAAGTTATGGGGGAAAGAGAAAGATACAAGGTTCTCAATGCGGATTTTCAGTAAATAGCAAGAAGGGATAAGAATGCCTTCCTGAACATACAGTGCAAAACAGTTGAGGACAACAGCCAATTGAGGAACACAAGAGCTCTGTATAAGGCAATCAAATATATCAAAGGAAGCTTCTGTGCTAAGATGGGCGTGATAAAGGACAAACGAGGCAGGGACCTCACTGAAGTCTCAGAGATAAAAAAAGAGGTGGCAGGAATACACAGAAGAACTGTACAAGAAGGACCCGGATGTGCAAACCCAACATAAGATGGTTGTGATTACTGATCTCGAGCCGGGCATCCTGAAGAGTTAAGTTGAATGGGCCTTAGCCAGCCTTGCTAAAAACAAAGCTAGCGGAACTGATGGCATTCCAGCTAAATTGCTTCACAACTTCAACCATGACGGCGCTGTTAACGTTATGTATGCATTATGTCAGCAAATTTGGACAACCCTGCAGTGGCCACAGGATTGGAGGAGGTCAGTTTACATCCCCATTCCAAAGAAAGGCAGTGCCAAAGATTGTTCCAACTACCGCACGATCGCGCTTATTTCGCATGCTAGCAAGGTAATGTTGAAAATCCTCCAAGGTAGGCTGCAGCAGTATGTGGATTGGGAGCTTCCGGACGTACAAGCTGGGTTTCGCAAGGGCAGATGAACTAGAGACCAGATTGCCAACCTTCGCTGGATCATGGAAAAAGCAAGAGAGTTCAAGAAACCCATCTACTTCTGCTTTATTGATTATGCGAAAGCGTTTGACTGCGTAGATCACAGCAAATTGTGGCAAGCTCTCCAAGAGATGGGAGTTCCAATTCACCTCATCTGTCTCCTCAGGAACCTGCATGAAGGGCAAGAGGCCACAGTCAGAACTGGGCATAGTCTTACTGATTGGTTTCCGATTGAGAAAGGAGTGAGACAAGGCTGCATACTGTCGCCCTGCCTATTTAACCTATATGCTGAGTGCATCATGAGGAAGGCCGGTCTGGACGAGTCTCCAGCTGGAGTGAAGATTGCTGGAAAACGTATCAACAACCTTAGATATGCGGATGATACCACTTTAATGGCAGAAAGTGAAGTGGAACTCAAGAGGCTTCTGATGCGCGTACAAGAAGAGAGTGAGAAGTTTGGACTTAAACTGAACATTAAAAAGACAAAGATCATGGCGTCTTGCCCTATCAAGTCCTGGAGCATGAAAGGACAAGAAGAGGAAGCTGTGATAGATTTTCTCTTCTTGGGCTCCAAGATTACTCCGGAAGGAGACTGCAGCCATGAAATTAGGAGACGCCTGCTTCTGGGAAAGAGAGCCATGGCTAGCCTTGACCGCCTAGTAAAGAGCAGATACATTACACTGCCAACCAAGATCCGTATAACTCGTGCTATGGTCTTTCCAGTTGTGATGTATGGATGCGAGAGTTGGACTGTGAAGAAGGCTGACCGCCGAAGAATTGACGCGTTTGAATTGTGCCTCTGGCGGAGACTCTTGTGAGTTCCTTGGATGGCCAGAAGATCAAATCAGTCGATATTGTCGACCATAAACTCTGACTGCTAATTGGAGGGTCAAATTCTAAAGTTAAAGCTCAGCTGCTAATTTGGTCATCTGATGAGAAGAGAGGAGTCACTGGAGAAAGATTTGATGTTGGGAAAGGTTGAGGGTCACCGGAGAAGGGATAGGCAGCGAACGCGATGGTTAGATGGCATCCTTGAGGCGCTGCAGATGAAGTTATGGGATGTTAGGGAGATAGTGAGAGACCGGAAAGCGTGGCGTGATATAGTCCATAGGGTCACGAAGAGTCGGACACGACTGAACAACTGAACTGAACTGAAATAATGAATAAGTAATTACCAATTGATGACGAATTAAACAATTCATTTATTAACTAAATAAATAATTGCCTATTTAATTGCTACTTAATTACTTATTTATTAGTGCTAGTTGCTTAACAGAATGCGGCACTCAGGCTTTAGCCTTTTACTTCTTTAGTCGCTAAAGACCCTCGTAATTTTTAAGAGCCAGTGTCCACGGAAAAATATTGATTAAAAAAAAAGTGAGACAAATGCTGAGCCATCCATTTGAAAAAAAAAAAACAAACAAACCAATCCCCGCCGCGGTCGCCCAGCTATTCCTCTTCACCACAACCCCACTTGGGAGTACTGGGAGGCGACCCTGCTCGGCTGCTATGACCTGCAGACCCAAAAGGCCTTGGTCGAGCGCGCCCGGGCAGCGGCCGACCCCACTGGGGTCCCGTACTAGGGACCCCACCTAGTATTCGCCTAGTATTCGCCAGGGCCGGATTTTCAAGATCCGGCTCATAGGTATCTCTATCCCCTTATAAAACATTAAACGTTTTTCACCGTGCTGGAGTACCTGGCCTCGCGGCTGCGTTTCGATGGAGACGAAACGGAGTGGCGTCCGTGTGCTGTGCGATGTCAGTGCACATTAAGGAACCCCAGGTGGCCGAAATTTCCGAAGTCCTCCACTACGGCGTCTCTCATAGCCTGAGTCGCTTTGGGACATTAAACCCCACAAACCAACAAACCAACAATTGGAGGTATTGATTAATACAAACCGCAAACTAGCCTTCAACGTGACTGGCTCATGGATGCCATATGGGAAGCAATATGACATTTCACCACCCTGAACGCTGCACAATGTACGGTTGCGTCATAATTTAGATAAGAACTCACGTGCGTGTATTCTCATTTTTCTCCGACAAGTTTTTCTCAATCCTGGGTTAGGGCCAAAGCCACGCCTTTTCGATCGAACGAATACTATCGCACAATAATTAGTGCCGTCATAATGTATGTATGTATGTATGTATGTATGTATGTATGTATGTATGTATGTATGTATGTATGTATGTATGTATGTATGTATGTATGTATGTATGTATGTATGTATGTATGTATGTATGTATGTATGTATGTATGTATGTATGTATGTATGTATGTATGTATGTATGTATGTATGTATGTATGTATGTATGTATGTATGTATGTATGTATGTATGTATGTATGTATGTATGTATGTATGTATGTATGTATGTATGTATGTATGTATGTATGTATGTATGTATGTATGTATGTATGTATGTATGTATGTATGTATGTATGTATGTATGTATGTATGTATGTATGTATGTATGTATGTATGTATGTATGTATGTATGTATGTATGTATGTATGTATACCTTTATTGAGATGCCGGCAAACGACGAATGCGTCGAGACGCTGGCCAAACGTCGACCCGGGGTGTTATACCATACGCTGCGTTACCTCATTTTGGCCCGTTTGTGGTGGGCCGAGAGGCTTTTGCTTTTCGAGCCCACCCCGGCTTGATTGAAGCAGCAATCCAAATTTGACAACCGGAAAATTTCACGTTTTCCTTGTTCCCGACATTTAGTTGCTTCCTGACGAGTTCGGCCCCACTTGGAACTTACTCCGTTACACACATGACTGTGTTGCTTCATCATTACTTCGCAGATCCTGCCCACGCTTATTTTCGCTTGTAGATTTCAACGAAAACGTCAGATTTGGTATAGTTCCCTATGTCAATTAGTTCCTTTTATGTTTCTTTACGTCACCTTTATCAGTTTTATTTCCACGATGTGCAGCACTGTATTCAGATATGTGGCGCAAACAAAGACAAACACAGGAGAAGATCCACAACACACGCGCACACTACCAACTGTAAGAAGAACCGGAAAACACTTCCTCTTCTACACTCAGGCATGTCTCAACTTCTTCTTCTTCTCATCTCCCTCTTCTTTGCCAAGGGGAAAATGTCACACTCTTCCTCGCACACCATAACCTTGTCCAAACATGGCGGTGACCAATCTCTTCTTTCTTTTCTTCTATTCTTTCTCTTCTTTACCAAGGGGATAGTGACACTTTCTTCCTCTCAGCCCAAAAAACATCGCCCAAACATGACAGTCGCAAATTCTATACTGTCTTGTAAATCCACACCACTGCATTGCCCAGTAACTCCTACCACACTGGACAGGTAAATATCACCACATAGTCACAAATCATACACTAAAAACACCACCACACAAATACAGCAAATACAGTAGGACATGTCCATCTACACACCATAACTTAAGTAGTCCCTATCTATTGAGAAACTATATCTTGCCAACATCTAAGAAGCCGCGAGGCCCATGTACTTAAGGGGGAAAAAAATTCTGCAAACTCCCATGGCCCCAAAAACGTTGCAGAATTTTTTTTCCCCCTTAAGTACATGGGCCTCGTGGCTTCTTAGATGTTGGCAAGATCTAGTTTCTCAATAGATAGGGACTACTTAAGTTATGGTGTGTAGATGGACATGTCCTACTGTATTTGCTGTATTTGTGTGGTGGTGTTTTTAGTGTATGATTTGTGACTATGTGGTGATATTTACCTGTCCAGTGTGGTAGGAGTTACTGGGCAATGCAGTGGTGTGGATTTACAAGACAGTTTAGAATTTGTGACTGTCATGTTTGGTCGATGTTTTTTGGGCTGAGAGGAAGAAAGTGTCACTATCCCCTTGGTAAAGAAGAGAAAGAATAGAAGAAAAGAAAGAAGAGATTGGTCACCGCCATGTTTGGACAAGGTTATGGTGTGCGAGGAAGAGTGTGACATTTTCCCCTTGGCAAAGAAGAGGGAGATGAGAAGAAGAAGAAGTTGAGACATGCCTGAGTGTAGAAGAGGAAGTGTTTTCCGGTTCTTCTTACAGTTGGTAGTGTGCGCGTGTGTTGTGGATCTTCTCCTGTGTTTGTCTTTGTTTGCGCCACATATCTGAATACGATGATCCACCAACTAGCCTCTCAAGCCGTTATTTTGCAGCACTGTCTTCTACTTCATTTCAACCCTTTCGCTCTCCTCAAAGGCAATGCTCTTTAGATAAATACCGACAAGGTACCGTTTTTACAAATTTACACCTGAGAGAGTTAAGCACAGGGGAGGAAGAAGAAGAAATGAAAGTGTTGTGGGAGCCAGATCACGCGGTCTGGCTCCAGAAGAAGTCGCCGATTTGCATGGTCGCTACACATTTTTACTCTGCGCCCATCGCACTCCAGCCTTTCGTCGAACTCACAACTGGCTGGTATTTGGAACGCAGCCTACTTCGCCTTGAAACTGTGATCTCGTCAAAAGGCAAGTGATTCTTGTGCGTTGTTTCAGGAGTCTGGAGCAAAATTTCAGCACTTTCCTACATCAACCATGAGGATGCAGCAACACCGGAACTGAAATTTTCTTTCATAACAACCCAGGCTTGAGATACTTCAGGCGCGCAGTTTTACACTGCAGTTCGACAAAACAGCTTGGAGTGATTTTGCGGAAGCGTGTTCTCGCTGTTAATTTGCAACATTTTTTTAAAAGACTTGGCTGCTCAAGGACACGAGGAAGCGAACAAAAAACGGCAAGCTATGGGATTTTTGATTTGATGGTTCATTTCTGGTGTCCTTGTCTCTGCTGTTTGGTCAGCTAATAATAAACCTCCCTCCCTCCTTTGACATATTAGATGATTTATTTCTTAACTAGGAAAAGATAATGGCACAATTCGGGCCTTATGCCTACCGCTCACTTCTAGTTGGTAAATCGCCAACGTATTTGAAGGAGGAAGCGCACGCTTGTGCTTTGCATAAAGTGTGCACAAAGCATGCACAACTCTTTCATCATATTTCATTACTATGCGCTTATTAGCATTCAATTCACGCCACTCTAGAAAACAAGGCTGGGGTGGTGCCTCGTCTTGGGTGATGTAATATAACTCCATTTGATGCACCTTGAACAGCAATCATTCACGAATGGTGGAAACGCGCCAGAGGCGGATGGTGGAAATACCCTAGGAACATTTGGTTTCTTTCAGTTTTATAGTTGCACTCTGTATTTGCTGGAAGCAGGTTACAACCATTGCCTAATGGCCGCATGATTCGAGCCTTGTGTCTCCTTTCAGGCTCTGACTGTCCAGCGGTCCGTGATGTCGGTGGTTCCCGAGCGGGTCCACGAGTTCTACGAGCCTCCAAAGCCGCAAGTGGGCACCGCCCTGCCGAGGTACGATGACACTTTTGTACCATACTGTTCAGACTACTGAACTCACTTGCGGACACTTGGATACAAAGGCGTTTGTACAAAGGCCTTGCCGTTTACTGATGTTGAGGCTTTAGAGTGTGAACTGTCTCTGGCATGCAAGTAGTGTCAATTTCATTGCCCTTTTCTCATCCCTGGCCATACTTCAGTTCTACCGCCATGTCCCGCAATTTAAAGCATTGATTTTGTGAAAGTTGTTGCACAAAACATTTTCGCTTCTGGTTATTGCAGGAGTTCAAAACTGCCTTGCAGAGAACATTTGTACCGCATCGTCCGCAAGGGCGTGCAGTCAAATTTTACGGGGGCCTCATGATCATCCGAGGCATGTTTTCGAAAATTCTCTATTTTACGCAAAGAGTATAACAGATCACTCGGTCGAAAAGCCGTCTCCGTGCCCCAGCTTCAGCTCAAATGTCAGGAGTTGTCCGAATTGTTCGGAAAGTGGCACGCAAGTAGTTTATCGATAAGGCTACGTACAAATAGATGGACAGTGTGGTGCGTGGGCGGTGGGTATTACTGTAGCGATAAATGATTGATTATTCATTGAAATTAAAAATACTTAAATATATATTAGAGCAAATAAAACAAAAATTAAAAATAAGGACTATTTCAATAACAATAAAAGAATTATATATTACAGAATAAACATTTTAAAATTTAAAACGAATATTAAAAACCTAAGTGCCGAGTCATTGCGTTCTCGTTCGTCGTAGCTAAAAATGAAAAGGGGTGAGTCGTCGTGTCGCAGTCTGTCATAACGTAACATTTAAATGGAATGAATCATCGTGGCGTAGTCCGTTACACTAAAGTTGCCAAGTCATTGCATCGTTGTCGGCCGTAGCTAAAAACGTAGATAAAGCAAACTAACGCACGCTATGACGTCTGCTCCTACAGCGAAGCCTAAGCGTGCTCTAAATTATTCACCCCTTGCTACAGCGGCTACTCTAAGACATATACGGAACCACACAAGAGACATTCTCCACTATTCTGATTAGCAGTAGCATAACAGTTTTTATGTTCATGTCCTAATTCTGAACAGATAATTAAAACAAAATCCCCGTTGCGTCGGCGATGGCACGTGCTTCTTAGAGCCGGCTGGTGCATGGATCTAAATCTACCATTACTAACATTACATTAGTAGTTGGGGTCCTAGCAGGGGCCATGCAGTCTTAAGTCATACCAATGGTTTATGTAAACGCACAGTCTTCCTTAAAATTATTTATTGCTTACAGTTGTGTGCTGTGTAGAGAAGCAAGTTCAGAAATTGATTGCAGTGCAACTAGGGGCGACCCACATAAAGAGCATTATTGCGGTGAAAAGTAATAGGAGGGGGAGAACATGCACCATAAACTTAGGTTTATGGTACGTTTTGGCCCTTTTTTTACGGCTGCTCCTCGCTCGCATACATGCCATTTGCTATCTCGATCATATCTTTCTATCTGTGCGTTTATCATTGAACAACTATTCGTTATCATGTAGCCATAAGATAGCACATTACACTGGAGACTAACCGACATATATATAGATCCCTGCTTAACCAAGGTGTCAGATAATCGTTGTGCGCCTAAGAAGAGCGTGTCTAGCTGGGGGCCCAAGAGTCTTGGAAGGCTGGAGTCCTATCTAACCTTCTTATCTCAAAGGCGAAATCCAAATTTGCAGCTCCTGCCAACTTGGCAACGTCATGCGGTCCCGTGACGTCACATAACTTGCGATCAATCAGCGCACGGCCATGTCACCTGTAAATTATTGCCTGTAAATTGCCTGCTCGTGATTATTTCGCAAATGACGCCGAAAACAACGCTGGCGCCAGACTTTGTATGCTGAATTTATTGCTAAACATTTAAAGCAATCAATTATATAAAGGAAATCTTTTATACCCGTAATTTACTTTTCAGCTATATTTTATGACTATTTTGCTGGCACTGTTTTATTGATTTTACAGCACAGCATTTTTGTTCCTGCTGGTCTGCGTTTGCCACGAGTTTGATGTGTCCACTCCTATCTTGGTCCGGGTTGGACCGACAGTATATATGCACAAATAAATAAATAAATATAGTCTACGTTGGAAACTCCAGGTGGTCGAGATTTCTGGAACCCTACTCATAAGACGCCCATCGTAGCCTGAGAGGCGTGGGAATGCTAAACCTCATAAACTTGCACCGAGACCTACAATTTCGGCCCCTCGCAACATGTGTGGTGTGACTATCCGCAGGTATGGCACCGAGGACGGATACCTGGTGCTGCAGGACTTCAAGACGCGCGACCTGCCGCGGCCTCCGCCTCCCGGGTGGGAATCTGCCAAGCGCATGGGCGTTGTAGCCGTAGCAGCGCTCGTCATCTTCGGGGCCGTCTTGGTCTTCGCGATGCTCAACCGGGGGACACTCTCAGCGGATACCAGTAAGGCCACCAACCCGGAGCCGAGCAGGAACGACACCAACGAAACTGTCGGGTGAGGAAACCTGTTTTCATATTTCCATTTTCTGCCCTATATCTCCTCTTTTTTCCCGTCGCACCAACCTCACCCTCACTGGGCACTGGGCCTCCTCCGCTAAGTGATGATCGTAGTTACCTACACACCGCTATCTTCTCTCCTCTGCCTCCTCCATAAAGCTTTGCATGGCTAACGAACTGAAGTTCTCACTCAATCCTTGCTCTTAGCTTTCTGTTGTCGAAGATCACACTTTTTCCTGCGCTGTCGCTTTTTGTCTTGTTCTTTATTCTATAGCTTTTTATGACGTCCTTGGTTTTCTTGTAACCGCAGCTGCTTCTGCGGCACTCCTCTAGGCAAGCGTCGTCCCCTTGACACGGTTTGAACCATGCGAGTTTAAGTAGGAGCGCAGGCAACTCACTGACTGAGGATTGTACAGTGATGCTATCTGATGCGAGCTGCAAAACATGTAGTCATTACTCATGACTGTAGTCAAGTTTGTTGCTCTTCGCGTTCTTCTCATCTGCACCTCGAATCTTCAAGGTGATCATCGACTTGGCTGGCGACATGTGGTTGTCGCGGAGGTGAAAGTCGAGGAACTCGAAAACAGAAACTCAACTAAATATTATATAACACTAACAACAAACAATATAGAGGAGTATGTCAAAGAGAGAGACAGACGACTTCACTCCTACCAACAAAAAAATTGCTGACGATTACGTTACTTCCAATGCGAAATTTGAGAGCAGCTCATCAGCTATTTCACCTTTTCGATAGATTTAGGCAAAGATTTCTAGCAAGACACGCATGTACAATTACAGGCTTTTTAGTTTTTTACACGTATTCCTTCAAGAAACACTCCACTAACGGTTCTTGGCTGTATGAAAGAAGCTTTGTAGTCGGAGAAGTGAAGAGAGCAATTCAGTTATCGGGAGGTTGCAGGAGGCAGCGCGTGGGCCCATAGGAGCATTGCGCGACGAACAGATAGCAGCAACTAACTGACGCCGCCTACGCCGCTAGTGAGTGAAGAGAACGTGACTCTGCGTTTCGGCTTGGGATGCACGCACCGTGATCCGCTGATAGCGAGCCGGCGTTTCGGCAACCGGAGAGCAACCTCACCGCCACGCAGGAAGAGGGAGAGAGGGGGTATAAGCAGCGCGAACGGGGGAGCGTGCGCAGCAATCAGATAACACTCGTGGTCGGCGCCACGCAGGAAGAGGGGGGCTGAGCTGGGGGGCGGAAAGAGAGGCGGAGTTACGAGGCCGACGCCGACGCGAAACCCAGGAACGGGCGCCAAAGAGCTGCGCTCTAAAATGACTCGATGCATCTCAACGAGCTGGCACTTTGAAACACACTCGAACTCACAACTCTCTTACCACGACTTCTCTAAATCCTGGGCCTGCCTGTTTCCGCTGTCAAAGCCTTAATAAGAACCGACTATGTTGTTTTGTTGCCACTGTAGGAAGAAGGAAAAGAAAATGCACGAACCTGTCAATTGGCTCTACCTGTTCCACCACCGTAGTCTTTGTGCGACAGAGGAGAAGAAAGCGATGATTGAAAGAAGTACAGACGTTTTACCTTTGTTAATCACGGAATATCGTGCAGCAGCGGGACGTTTTGACAGGATTGTTTGCTGTGTCTCCATTTATTAAACGTTACTTTGCTGTGTTAATCATGCGGCCATGCTTCCAATCTACGCATTCTTTGCATGTTCCACAGATACAATTTTCTAAAAGTAATGCTTTTATAGCAGTGGCGTTGAATACAAATCACACTTTGTATAATAGTTTGGCAAAGACAGAAATGCGAAAGCCGGGTCGTTGCTGCTGGGCACGGTACATTGCGCGCCCCTTGTCGAACAAACCCGCGTTTTGTTGAACGCATCAAAGTTCACTGGCATTCTATAATTGGTTTACAAGAAGGAAAATATGCTCAGTATCGGTTATACTTTGCTGTGGACACCTGAAGTCCCTCGGAAAGGTCAAAGGTCAAATTGGCTTCAGATATGTTTTGCGAGAATACGGGGAGTACTGCTGCAGCACTAAAAGGAAAAGAAAGAAAGAAAAGACGCGCATTGCAGCAGCCGTCGCACGTCACCGAAGCGGTGACGAGTGCAATGACGGCATGGGAAAAACACCATACACCAGTTGCATGGAGCTCCGCCGCAAGGGGAGAAGACCTCTAGATTCCCAGGCCCCAAGGGGCTCTCCAAAGCGGAGAAAGTCAGATGGCGACGCCTACAGACAGGTACATATAACACACCAGCCCGTTTAAACACAATACACCCCGGGTTCTGCGACCCCAAATGCAAATATTGCGGGAAAAAGGCAGGCCTGCACCACATGGTGTAGACCTGCCCACACAATCCTCCAGATGATCCGAATGCAGTGCCAACAATTGAGGGGTGGGAGGCTGCCCTATCCAGCTCTGGACTAGAGGCCCGACGGGCCCTCGTGACACGTGCGCGGGTAGCAGCGGCAGCCGCTGGAGTCCCGGACCTACACATCCCCACCTACACATCCCCCTCCCCTAAATATACTTAATAAAGTTTTTCACTCACTCACTCACTCACTCACTCACTCACTCACTCACTCACTCACTCACTCACTCACCCCGGAGGGCCTACCGGGAGCAGCCGCCTTCTCCCAGCTATGGCAGCGCGACACGCTCTTAAATAAGCATGTTCGAAATTTCGAGGAAGGGTAGCAGCGCTGAGGAAGGGAGAGAGAGCGAACACTGTGGCACGCACGGTACTATGCCTCTCTTTCCCGATCAGTCATTATATACCAAAATGTTCGGGAAACCACTGCCTGCGCGTACCTATTCGTCGTGTTAGAGATTAAAGAGTAGGGCCCGGACCGCGTTTCAAGACACCGACGAGGGCGACTGCCCCTTCTCGCCAATATTCGACTTTCCCGTTGCTTCTGCAGTTTTTTCTCGACGCACAGTCTATCGACGAATGCGAGGAGACGCTGCGCCGCAGACGAAAAGACGCATTCGGCCGCACTTCCTAAGTGCAGCTACTCGACGTTTCCGTTTGCACCGTTTTCTTCGGAGGGCGCGTTGAAAATATTGCGAAATGCCCACTGAGACTTCACAGTTATCGTGATGATTACCATCTTGTCTCGCGAAAGTGTATGCTATTGTAAGTGGATCGCTGAAATACATCGCACATAACGAATATTTTCTACTTAAGACTTTGTACACGCTTGATGATATGTGCATTGCTTTGTGTGTAATTAATTACGACAACGAAGGGCACATATTTTGGTTAAGCTTACCAATATCATATTTCTATGCTTTAGACGTTATCTTTGTTTGGCATCTGCACAGCGTGCCATTGTTTTGATTTCTCGATGCGTGAACGATGGTGTACTTCCCTTTTTATACCCGTGAAGACAAAATTTAGTGGCATTTTCGAGTACTTTTCGTTTTTCTTACAGCAGGCACTAATTATTTCTTCCTATTTCATATGGGTGCATTGGCCGCGTCAGTGACTAATAATGTACAGCCTTTATCAAAAGTTTACAGCCCAGGGGGTTTACTTCTGAGCAATACTGTGGCTGCATTCCTAGGTTTCCATACTTGCCCAAGGCAAGACGATTTTGTGTCCTACCCTCACCAATGGCTAGGACGTCCACGATTAGTACAGCAGTCATATTATACGGCTTAAAAGCAAACCCTCTGGGCTGCAAACATTTGATAAAGGCTGTACATGTTCCTAGTTCTGTGCCACCCAACTTCTTTTTACAGTCCTAGCAGTATATGATGTCTGCAAATCTTGCTGTGGCCCCTCTTCCATTTAATTGGGAGGTTTGAGTGGAGAAAACATTTTGATATTGGTCACACGCGAGTTTCATACTTAAGGGAAACGTTATGTTTCTAGCTGCATGTGAATGTTTTTTATTGTACAATGGACCACAAAGCTGTCGTAAAGTGTGCGTATTCCGTGTAACAAACGGCCGTGTTTGTGGGCTTCCTGCAGTCCTCTCTGAATCTCTTGGACAGATTGGCCCAAAACTTTTTTTTTTTTGCAAATTATTTCTGCACTAGAAAACTAAAATTTATCGAACTAAAATTACGCAACGAAGTCGACATTCAATCTCACACAGAAACACAGGAACGATTTGCGGTCAACGTGCTGTCAAGAAAGCACTGGTGGTCAGATGAAAATGTGCCTTTTACACATCTTTAGCTCTAATGTATACTCTATTCTGGAGTATGGATGTGCAGTGTATGGGTATGCGAAATTGATATACTAAACCGAGAACGTTTAGCATAAGCAGGTTAAACACATGCTTCGCACATCTAGTTGGCTTAAGTACGTTAAAGCACTGCCAAAGTTTGAACTGACACATACAGAAGATGTGTGGAAATGGCCATTAAGAAGAAGAAAATAAACCATCAGTCTCAGGCAGGAGTATAGAGCCTACGTGTCTGCGTTGCCGTGCGTTGGCCTCTTTGATGCCGACGGGGACCATGTGATATAAGTGTGCTTTGTATGAAACGCTAAGACTACAATAAAGCTGGAATACAGCAAAAGTTATGAGTCCGGTACAAGGCGTGCAGAAACCAATGTTTTGCCCGTTCTTTCTGGGTCACGAGGTTTCGACCGCGCTGTAAAACCTCCGGTATGGTAGCCCGTGAAGCCTTGGCAGGCTATCCTTGTCTCTGGTTATGCCCGTAATACTCGAGTTTTGTTTTCAGGGCTCCAAAGTTCCACGTTGACACCAAAACCGAAGACGACGCCACTGTACAGGAAGATGGCGCGGAGTCGACAGGCGTGTCCTCGCAGGATTACGGTCTTCGTCAGGCGACGCCAAAGCAGCGAAGACCGTCGGTCGCCACGATTGTTTTTGGAAGAATAGTAAATACAACTTCTCTACGCAGCCGCCTGAATGGCAAGCTGGAAAAGGTTGACGATGAAGACGCCACTGTTTCTTTTGTTGCAGATGTCAGCAGAGACGTAGAAGTCTTGTCTCTGGTGACTAAAAAGCCAGCATTGGACTGAGCGGACAAAGTCTCCGGTGTAAAGGACTCTCTCTCTCCACAAAAGGCGCGGTATATGAACCACATTTTGTAATAAAGCCTCAGCACAGGCTTCGTTATTTTATGAAGGATTGTGACCTCTGTGCTCATTTATTTCGGTTATCAAGTAGTACTTTCGGACAGGGAAGTGAATAAAACAAGCGTCGACTATTAACGCCCGCCATCGGCAATCTCTTATGATAAGCACTATCTGACACAGGGCGTTTCCGCAAGCACGTGAAACGACCACCATTTACACTTCGAATTGTTGATAGATAGCTCTCTTTAATAAAAGCAGATAATTAGGCCGTCGTTTAGGATTCGCTGATATGCTGCTCTGGGCAGGAAAGGGAATTGCGGAGAGAACGTCATAAAGAGAGGTGTTGAAAATAAAGGTGTTGAATTGCTGATGAGTTCACTCTCGCTCTACCATCTTGGCTCAGTTGGTAGAATGACTACCCCTGACGAAGGATTGTTAGTCCCGCAAAGATTTTCTCTTACACGAAATTCATGATAAGGCTGTGTAGATTTCTTTGTAGCCGTATGAATAAGATGCTTTTAACGTCATTAGGACTGTGCAACTTGTGCTCCTCGCGATGTCATAGATATACCCGAGCATCGGCCCCATCCTTGGTGAGTTTTAAAAGCAGGCCACTTTAGGACCACCTTTATACTTGGCAGCGGGACTTGAAAAGCGGTGCAGGCAACGCGGGCCTTTTTTTGGCGTAGCACAAGTCCCGAGTCCTAGAGATGTGATGAACGAAAAAAAAGTGAAAATTTGGAGAAAAAAAAAGTTTTTGCTGTGTATATTGTTTCAGCGGAGCAGGAAGTTAAGAAACATCGAAACTTCCTAATGCTATTTCAAGGAATTTGATGTATTTATCTTCAGTTTAGGCTTATTTTTTGGCTTCAAAAAGCACTACAGCGTGCCTCGGCCAAGAAAAGGGTAATGTATGCCTGAGGAAGGATTCTGGTGGCTGAAGTACGCGAAATATGAGGTAACCGAGGTCTGAGCAGCCTTATGGACACTCCACAATGTCTAACCGGCTTCCCGATTTGGGACACCGCTTGTCCTTCAAGCTACCTTGTGAGTAAGGCACATCATAGCTGCTGTGCTAATAAAGAAAAAAAAACGGGAACGCAATAGATTCGAATCAATCGAATGTCGCGTGTGAAGTCACTAAGGGGCTTCGCAGCTGTTACCGCTGCCGATCACACCGCTTACTATAGTAAAATACAACTAAAAAAGAAGATCAGTCGCTCAGACAGAGAGTTCAGTTTTTGATAATTGACTCCTGGCCATAGGAGACAGCCCAGAGGTATAAATATTCTTGAGTTTGTAATTTGTCAAATGATTACCCTTCTATTTAGGTAACCAAGAACGGCGTAACAGCGGACTATTTACTTTCACGGAGGAAATGCGTGCCGCGGTTATTTCAGACTTGAGTTGTATGCGACTACAGACTGTATCACACTCTTGGGCCGTGCAATCCACGTCGTCGTCTTCGTCAACTTCCACCTGTGCGCAAAAGCTTTCGTATACGTCATACTCGGTTTAACTACGTTAAAAGCCTGTTAAAAAGGGTGTTGCCCTTACACCAGCTGTCACTAGGACGTGGTCATACTTCCAACACTTATATCCTCTCCCAGGATGCCCGATCTGTAAAAACGAAGATGTCGAGGCCGACATCCACCATTTGCTGTGGGACTGCCCAGCACTCAAACCAACACGAATCCGGCACCTGAGCATAGCTTGCCTTTCAGCAACCAATCCTGCCTCATACGTCACTTGGACGCAGGGACCTCATCATTGCTCATTTCTGGACCTCATAAAGTCAGCCAACCTTTTTTCATTCATTTAATCATTTATTCATCCTTCGTCTCATACCCTACTGATGCCCTGAGGCGATAAATATCGACTAAAAAAAAAAGCCTTCCATTTTTAATTCACCGCCAAACAAGTGATGCTCGATTACCGCCTATAAATTAGGGATGTGCTGTGCGCACACGTATTTTTTGTTATGGGGAAGTACAAGTTGTTTTAAGAAAGCCGCCGCTAATTCACAAAAAATAGGCTTCTTAAGACGTCTTCTTTAGCCAATTGTGCCAGTTTTGGCGGACACCAAAAGCGGAAGAACAACGTTAACTAGTTTGCTGCTTAAATTATTTCTGATAATTAACTATTTAACAAATAAAGTTAAGAACCAAATTGCAATTACAGAGTTACAGCTTCCCATTAGTATTATCCTAATCTATTTTTTATTTTAAAAATTCATTTAGCCTTAGCGCTGTGGCTCTACAAATTCAGGCTATCCTGCTTCAAAAGATGCGAGCTTCGGAAAATATCGCGCTTTAAAGCACTGCTTTCAGCACCTTCAGTCAATGGCACAAAAGACACGTCACCTTCTCTGCCCTGCGAGCGTGGAGCAGCAAGCAGCGGCGAGCGACAATGAAGGTGAAAAAACTTAAACGAGGACCCTAACTAAGGCCATGATGTCTCTGAGTTAGTTGCTGTAGTAACACTGTGAGGAAATCTATGGCCCTGCAGACTTGATTGCATAGCCAAAGAAAGCTGACCCTTAGTGTAGTTTGGTTCCCTGGGCCGCCCGGCTGCACCAAGCCAAGCAACCACAGATGTCATTATCATCATTGCCATCGCCTTAGACTGTCAATCAACCTTAATTTGACGGGGGAAATTCAGCGGGCGAAACGGTTGAAACAGACTTGGCGTCTGCGACGTGCCAACAAGAATAGACTGTAGAACACATATTTACTTCTACTTTTTCGTCGCTCCAGCCACATCATTCGGCTGCAACGTCAGCTGAGCAAACCATTGGTTACCCGCCATTCTGGCCACTAGACGGTAACTTTACTGCTACTGATACGACGGATATGGTGAGGTATATTACATTGTGGGTGCAGTGGTAGAAACTAAGCTTCGACTGACCTTGTGGAGAGAAGTCTCTTTGAAGACTCGAAGGCTTTGTACAAAACTGTATAGGAGAACTGAGTTTTTTTTTTTCTTACAAGCGCTATAATCAGATTCAAAATCCTCTTCTGTACCAACTATGGCTACATACTGTCCGGATATTTCTGAGTTCCCTCTGTCTAGCTGTGTCACTGCCATTTCATGCTCCGCTTGCCTTCTCGAGGCATGTACGCAGTTGGCGACTGCGTCCTTCCTAAACGAAACCTACTCGACCCTGGGAGCTTCCCATAAATATGTTGAAACTATTGACTTCCCTACCATAAGAAGCCGTTATATTTTCCACTGTCTTATTCACTACATGCGCTCCTCACCACACTCGTGTCCACTTCTTTTTCTGGAATCTATCAATGATATTACCTTCGTTCATCTTTAACACGCCGTTCAAGCTTCGTTTGATAACCGTTATTATACGTGTAGAAAATTACCCTCGCGCTTGTGGACACTTTAAGCTTTCCACGGGAAGAAGTAATGCAGAAAGAACTACAACCCTTTGCTAGGCGATGATCAGCTCTCGCTGTCGTTTCCATCAATATTTCATTCGATGTGCATTGAATATGCGTCTCCAGAATATAAAGTCCCTCTGGTTTAAGTGGGTTGAATGCATGTGCTGAGGAGTTATCACTCGAAGACACAACTGATGGTGCAAAACTGCATGTAAACAGAAAGTGTGTGTATGACCGGTACCGTACTTCTTGCTAAGCAAAGTTGGCACAGTCATCTAAGACGTTCTGTTTTTTTCTTTATGTAGTGAAGGCAGGATGTAAGAACAGCCTGCGTGCTGTGTACTTGTTCTCTCTTCTCCGCATTTTCAAAAATAAACAAGTAAACATATTTCTCCCGCCACGAATCTCGCGCTCGATTTAATTGTGTGTATGGATTCGTTACGGCCCGAAATGATAGGGGGAAGAGGGGTCGTAGTCTGGAGAGCATTGCTATTTTCTGCGGTAAAAGATGGTAAAGCATTCGAATATTATTGCGACGACTGCAAGTGTTGAGTGCAACTAAGATATATCTTCGTGACGTAGTAAGTTTTGAACCTGTATTAAGAGCGCCGCGACATGGTTTCATCGAGTCCATTAGCTGTCGTAGTGGCCTCTCGATAATCTTTCCCTCTTTTCCCTGAACATTTAGGTGGCCTTGTAATATGTTTGATTCCCATGCGAGGGTTATTAAGGTCACACTACTCCCCCAGGCAGAATGCTGGGTGTCATGGAGGCGCCATTAGTAGTGATATTTTCATGTAAGTTATGATGAAGGCGGAGAGAAAAAATGGTGGACAAGAAGGCAGAACAGTTTTTAGTGTGGTTATGAAATGAGTTTGAAGAAATGTAGGGTTTATTGTGTGCCCTTGTAAATGAAGAGTAAAAACTACAGAAAAATAAAAGTCTGAGGAGTGAACAAGAAAATTACAAACAGGCAGAACGAAGGGACCAATTCCAGCAATTCAAATTTATTTGATTGCGTTATTGCGGAGAAGGTTTTTCACCAAGATGTCTGCAGTGTCCTGAACATTACTGGACATCATCTACTTGCGCGAACTCTCAGAGACCAGTGCGGCATACGCTGTGGATAAATGGTGGTATTTCACCTTCTCACTACCATTGCATGCTGCATCAACATGTTGCTAAACAACTCAAAGTTCTGAGTTGTCAAATAAAAAAAATGACAGGTCATGTCCTGAAAAAGCAAGGTTAAAATGCGCTAGCAAGCAGCTGATCACACTAATGTCTGCTTGGCTATTGTTAAAACCAATGCGAACGTTTTTTTTACTGGCCGTTGCAAGAACCTGTTTATATTCGCTCTTTACTAATGTTGAACTGCCTGAGCCTCCGCCGCCTTGTTCTTAAGGCATTGTTCTCCTTTTATTGGTATTACTATCTCCTTATCAGAGTCTGAACGCCCGTTCAAACACTTTTTATAACCTTCTTATCAAGTGATATCGCATTTATACCAGCAGCTATCGCACACAAAAGAGGTTCACGCCTCTTATTAAGTAAAAGGGCGGCGTAGTGACTATGAGGTTGGGTGCCAGATTCCAACTAGAAAATGCCGTGTTCAAATCCGCTCCGACAGAGGTATTTCACTGAAATCACTCGCTGCGACAAGTAATGCTAGCCCATGAAGTAAAAAAAAAAATTGAAGTACTTTATTGTAGTTGATGTCGTATGGTAGTACAAATAGCGCGTCTCCAAAGCGTACGATGACAGTGCGAAGCGAGAAAGAACAGCACCGACAACATGCCGTGGCAGTGACACTCGTCTTCTCAGAAAAAACAATGGTAGCAGCAAGAGAGCAATCGCCACTGTTCCTACCGCCCCGACGGGGTGGTGCAGTGGTAAGACGCCCGACTACTGTGCCGGAGTACCCGGGTTCGAACCCGACCTCTGCGGCTGCGTTTCGATGGAGGCGAAACGGTGTGGCGTCCGTGTGCTGTGCGATGTCAGTCCTAAAGAACCCCAGGCGGTCCAAATTTCCGGAGTCCTCCACTACGGCGTCTCTCATAGCGTTAGTCGCTTTGGGACGTTAAACCCCACAAACCACAAGCCACTTTTCCTACCTTCGCAGTGTTAGCCAACAAATCACTAGACTGTAAAAGCAAAATGTTAACATTGATAATCATAGCTTTCCTCTCACTAATGCCGCTAGCCAAACTGGTAGGAGGTGGCCCTGGAGCGGCATAACATCTGTACTCGCTGTGCAACTGGCGGCTACCTCTAGAATAAATGGATGGCATGTTACCTTTTACTGTATTCCAAACTATCTGTGATGAAAGCGAACAGAATTGATTTCACTTTCACACCTGGAAAGAGCAACAGAAAAAATTTGTTGGCGGCACTTAGATCTCTCTTAAGTGCGGCATGGCGAAAGCCTTTCCTGTGACTCGGCACGCATTTGCCGCCTTTTCATTTATTGGCGTCTTTTTTATATTTTATCGTTTTTGCTCCTTTACTTATTTTTTGCTCGTGTTCTTATTTACTCTTTCTACTTTTCTCTTTTTTGGTTCTTGTTTCTCTTTTTCTCGTTTCATTTTTTCAATTCGTTAATTCCCACGTTTTTTGCACAATTTTACATTTTTGCACAATTTCGACGTCCGTGGCTGTTTTGATGTCTGCACACTATATCGTCGTCCTTGCTATTTTGACGTTTAATTGATTTTATGGCTCTAATTAGTCAACTAATTACGCCACCTTAACGAAGGTTTACACAGACACATTTTCACCCTCTATGTTTAGAACAATCTTTAACTCGACAATAACGGTTACACTCTACGCGGACGCATATATCTTGCCCACTCTTGCCCGATCCAGCAGTGCGGCTATTCTTCAGGCTGATGGTCGGAAAAACGGAATCTTTGCCTTTGTCCTCGTTGAAGCCAAGTCCACCCGCTTCCCGATCAATACCGGCTCTTTAATGTCGATCCGTTCTTGCAGAAGGCATTTACCACCCATACTGCGCCGATAAAATGCCGCTAAAAGCAACCACGGTTCTACTTCTAGACTACTCCAAGTCTCGGATTACCGTACAAGGCTGTTTTGTTGCGTCAGCAAAAATCAATGACCGTTCTGCCTGTATCCTGCTGTATGTCGTCTCGGGAGGGACAACACTGCTGGATCTGGATGCCATTGCGGTTCTGCAAATGAAGATAAAAGATGCATCCTTGGAATGCCTTTATATGCCCCTTTATACATCCCTGTTACCATCTGAGCTACGTTTGACCTTCCAGCATCTGTTCACCAAGGAACTCGGACACCGGCGGTTACGTGCACAAAGTCCGAGTGCAGGACTCCATTCCTTCCGTCACATGCAAGTTCCGACGATTGCCATTTGCCATACGCGAGCAAGTTTCCGCGGAACTCCAGAAGCTTGAAGCTTAGGATATTATTGAACGGGTCGATGCTTCCAACTGGATCTCTCCTATCGTCGTTTCCCGGAAAAATGACGGTTCCATCCGCATGTGCGTGATTTTACGTGGCCTAACAATGCTATTGTGGTTGATAGTTTCCCCTCGCCGTAAACAATCTCCTGTTACCATTAAAGTATTTATCTTTCTCTCTTGCCGCAAACAGAAGAGCTTCTCATAGCTTGGCCGGGTCGCAATGTTTTTCGAAGTTGGACCTCACTTCGGCCTGTCATCAAGCCCCACTCCACCCTTAGAGTCGGGAACTAACATTTATTACTCAGGATGGACAATTCTGCTTCATGCTGCCTCTGACTCCTCCTCCAAATACACAATAGCCGACTCGCGAGGGGCTTGTCGGAACGTCCAGCAAGGGTGGACTGCTCCCTTAGCTTACCGCATCTACCAAAATTGTAGTCGAGATCTGGATCCCGCGTACCGATCTCTCGTTTGGGCTCCAGGTCACCAAGGTCTCCAAGGGAATGAGGCAGCCGACGCCGCACCGCGCGCTCTCTGTCCGGGCATTTCCCACGGGACCCGACGCAGAAAAGGATTTTGATTTCAGCCCAGTTTACAAATATAAAGAAATATGTGAATATTGCAGATCCACGCGCCAAACTCTTCCTACCCCGTGCAATGGCTGGGGAAGGCTATTCAGCAGGTTCTCCTGCTCATGCTCACCAATACAATGTTGTGCCCGGCTACTCTTAAACATTTTTGATCCCCAATTTGACGGGCTGGGCTCGCACTGTAAGGATGTATCTGACACCTACCACATGGTGTGGGCCTGCCAGAAAAACCCATCCTCGCCCCTATCCCCAACCCCACCCGAGAGAACTGGGAGGCGACCCTGTCCGGCTGCTGCACACTAGAGGCCCAAAAGGCCTTAACGCAGCGCGCCTGGGCTGCGGCAAACGCCAATTGAGTGCCTGCCTAGGCATCCCTCCTAGTGACTATACCTCTCTGTATATATAACAATAAATGTTTTCACGACCACCACCACCCGCTTCAAGCGCGTCTGTTTCGGCCTTGCTTCGGCTTTTCAGAAGATGATGCACTTGATACTGAAGGAATGCAAAAGGTTCTCTTCTACATTGATGACATTATTGTCCATGGCACCACAAGAGAATAGCCCCTGATTAATCTCTGAGCTGTTCTCGAGCGTCTGTCTCAAGCCGGACTCAAGCTTAATCACAAATGTGTCTTTGACGTTCCACAGCTTACTTTCTTGGGACACGTTGTCAGTGGGGAAGGATTGTCTCCACTTTCTTCTGCCATCGAGGCAATTACGAAGGCTCCGGCTACGTCTAACATCGGTGGGCTTCGCTCCTTCCTTGGACTCGCGGGGTTCTACTTGCAGTCTGTTCCGCATTACACCGATGCCGTTGAGCCTTTGCGGGTCCTGCTTCGTGGAAAAGATTGTCTTCACTTGGACCGCTGCTGCAGATTCAAGCTTCAAGCAACTGAAAGCCATGTTGACGTTGTGCAACGTGTTGCATTTCTTCGATCCTGCTCTTCCTGTTGTCGTCACGACTGACGCTTCCAGATATGGCTTAGGGACGGTGCTACAAGAAGACAACGGCCATTCCCTGCAAACTGTTGCGTTTGCCTTCTGTACTTTAACCCCGCCAGAGCGGAAGTACTCTGTTGGCGAACGTGAGGCCTTAGCTTGCGTTTGGGCATGTGAGCGCTGGGACGTGTATTTGTCGTGTCGGCCTTTTGTTCTGCGAAACTGATCACAGTGCTCTTGTCACTTTGCGGTCGACGAAAGGAACGGGACATCGGTCGTTGCAAATTTCATGCTGGTCGGCTCGCCCGTTGTGTTATAACACACTGCTCAATATCGTAAAGGCAATGAAAATGCTGTTGCGAAGGCTCTGTCTCACCTGCTTTTATCAACACAATCATCAGTGAGTGAGGCGAGCTCGACACTTCTGATGACGATTTCGTCTGCCTACTATCCCCAGCCATCACTATCCCCAGACATCCCCAGCCATTGCGCAGGCCATGCCGAAAAATTCCTGTCGAAAAATCCCAAGCCATAATATCTTCGATGCGCGGAGTTGTCTATCCTCCAGAATGTTCCTACCGAGGTGACAGAGTCGTCGTGCCTGAACGTTTGCGACGACGCCTCTTGGACATTGCTTATGAGTCACATTCCGAAATCTGTCGCACTAAAAGCCGATTACGAGAGATTTACTGGGGGTGAAAATGGACGAGCACGTTGAACAGTTGGTACGAATATGCGCCGTTTGTGTCATGTGACAAGTCAGTTCGTCCGGTTGTATGGTCCTGCCTCATATCTCCTGGATGATGGACGTGTGTGGCACTCATCCAAATTTTTTTCTGTTAGTCAAGCAGTCGTGCGGCTCCAGACTCCATCCTCAACTTCGGCGGCTCTCTCCGCTGACATTTTGCTACCAACAGGCTGCGCACGAGGGCCGACCAGTTTCGGAAACGTGGATCAAAGTTCAACCTCTACAACCCCACAGAGACCGACCTCGCATAACACCTACACTGCTGTAGTTAGCCCGGATACACCCTCTCCCTCATGCTCTTCCCCCAATATAGAACCAACAGAGGACCCTCCTTAACCCACGGGTGCCGCAGCAGTAGCAACGTCTCCTGCTCTTCCTGCGGCCCGTAGAAGTACACATGAAAAGAGACTTCCGTCGAGATTCAAAGACTATTGACGGAAGACCTTTAAACATTTGCCAGCAATCTTTTTGTGAAGTGCAAGGATTGCACGCGCGCACGCAGAGCGAGCGAGGAAGAAAAAAAGAGGAGGAGGACAAAACATGTTTATTTAGTTAGCGGTAGGAGGGGGGACCCTCAGTCCAAGGTCCCGTTAAAATACAGAACGGCTGTAGAGAAGTCGATTGTTGCGTACGATACAATACTAGCGTTAGCTATTATACATTCAGACAAACGTTTTAGAATACCACAAAAACGGTGTTTTTCACACGTTTTATGAAGTAATCGACAAGTGAATGCTAAAAATCTGTTTCTTCTCACGTTGCTCATGTCTGCACCTTTGATTCTATGCCGTAAATTTCGAGAGCGCTGTCCTTTGAGAAGCGAGACAGCTACTACGCACTCCTTTACCGACACTAACATACTCAAAAAGTAAAAAAAGAACTACCGGATGAAAAATGGTTTTAAAAGCGGTGTCGCGTATACTTACTATTAAAGGGAAGTTTGAGCGTCTTTGAATTTCTTGTTTAGGTTTATTAATAACTACGGAGACCCATGAATGTACCAGTATGAGAACGTGTATATAAGCAAGCTGCAGAAGGATTCGTTTCTGAACACCTCCGGCCGGGCACCTCGCCCCGGTTGTTACAGATGGAAAAAAAGTAGAAGCGTTACGCGAGCTTTCCTCGGCTCGTGCATTTGCCCCATGCAGAAGAAGCGGAAGAAGAGACGATGCCCACCCGACCGCAGGCCTCACGGCGCCGTTCGAGTTGCGCGGCGCACATGTCCTCGGCCCAACTCAGGCGGCAGAGCTTCTGGAGTACGAGCTCCTCGTCAGCCAGCTATGCGACCAGCACGGAGGGCACCTTGGAAGCCGGTTCTGCCCACGAGTCTACAGATGCGGTCGTTCAGCGCAGCGAAATTACAAGGTAGGCTTTTTATCCTGCCCTCGGCTGTCGCACATTTTTTTAGCCTAATTCGATATTCTTGCTGGATAAGCGTAGCGGTAATACGCTCCCTGGAGAAGGCATCGTCACATGATTGCCGGTAAAGCTCTCGGAAACTCAAACGCCAGTGCACTCGCGGCATCAGTGCCACGTCAGCTTCACCTTCGAGTTAAAGTAGATCACCCTTGTGGGAAAATTATATTCAGGGAGGGGTCCCCTGTGGTCGTGAATATTGAGACGCGTATTTATGTAGAAGAACCGAAAACTAAGCGCGTTGGTGTGTCATCGAAGAACTAAAAACAGTGCCTCTTTACTAAAACATCAGTGGTTCTCCTTTATTCGTGCCCATCGTCGCGGCGCTGTTCACAGTTCTTCAGTGTGTTTGTGTGTCGTGCTCCGTGGCAGTAAGACGCAGATTGACGATTGACATCAGTGCCGGCGTCCCATCAGCGAATTCTGAGCACCAATACTGTGACAGAACAGGGGGTCCATGTGGTCAATTAGTGAGTCACTAAATTTAAACAGCACCGATAATGTTTGGACAGGCCTTGTAGCTACAATTGAGGCCTTCGTTACGGCCGACTAATCGACATGCACTGGACCGCGCTTATACTCCAGCAAAGAAAATTAAGTGTCCGCACACATACTTGGATTAGAAATCACATATACTACCTTATAACAGAATCTGTACTTGGATTGGAACAGAATCTGGACAACCTAAGATTTCAATGAAGCAAAAGACCAGGCATGTTTTCGCATTCACTGATTACGAAAAAGCATTTGGTTCAGTAGAAACCTCGGCAGTCATGAAAGGGCCGCAGAACTAGGGTGAGGCGAGCCGTAAGTGAAAGTACTGGAATATATATATATATATATATATATATATATATATATATATATATATATATATATATATATATATATATATATATATAGTGGCTGCACAAAAACCATAGTTATGCATACAGAAAGTATCACAATTCTCATAGAGAAAGGAGCTAGACAAGGAGACACTATCATAGAGAAAAGAGCAAGGCAAGGAGACACTATCTCGCCAGCAATATTCATATCTTGCTTGGAGGAAATATTAAGAAACTTGAAATGGGGACAGTTAGGAATAAGGGTTGATGCAGAATACCCCAATAATCTGCGATTCGCCGATTACGTTATCTTGCTAAGTAACTTGGGGATGAAATTCAAAGAATGCTTGATGACCTAGACAGGAAAAGCAGCAAGTTAGACTTGAAACTCAATATGCAGAAGACTAAGGTAATGTGCAACAGTCTCGGGAAGGAACTGCAGTTTACAATAAGTAGCGAAGCACTGAAAGTAGTAGCCGAATATTTCTACTTACTGCCTAACCTCAGATCCAGGTCATAAAAGGGAAACAACTAGGAAAATAAGATTCGGATGAAGCACATTCGGCAAATTCTCGCAGATGATGAGTAGGAACTTACCGGAATGACTCAAGAGCAAATTATACAACAGTTGCATTTTAACTGTGCTCACCTATGGGGCTGAAACATGGAGGCTAATGTAAAGAGTCCTACTTAAGTTGAGGACAGCGCAGAGAGCTTTGGAACAAAAAATGGTAGGTGTAACGTTGAGATAGCCCGCGTGCAAAGTGACTGGGAGAAGTAACTCGAGTTAATGACATTCTAGTAAAAATCAAATCATTACGAAATGGGCATGGATATAGTATGTAGTGCGAATAGATAACCAATGGTCGCTTAGGGTAACAAATTGGATTCCAAGTGAAGGAAAGCATATCAAGTGGCGGGAGAAAGTTAGGTGAGCGGATGAGGTTCATTTCGCAGGGGTCAAGTGGACGCAGCTAGCTAGCATAGGACCGGGTTAAGAGGAGGAATATGGGAAAAGCGTCCACCCTGCAGTGAGTATATAGTTCGGCTGCTGCGGCTGATAATGATGACAAATTTGCCTCGTACGCTTGGTAAAGTTTGCCGTTCGTAAATCGAAGAATAATCAGCAGCAAGTCTGCTCGTAGGTATCTGGATGCCCCGTTCAACATCGAGCCCGAAATGGCCGGACCGCTGCTGCAGTTCCCGCTGGACTTGTACCTGCGCATGCGACAGGAAGGGGGAAATGTACTCTTATCCCCCTGGTACCTGTCCTGCATGCTGGTGATGATGTACCACGGCTCAGGCGGCGTCACTCGGCGTCAGATAGCGTGCGTGCTCCACACGGACGACGACGGAGAGATCGTGGCGCGCTTTGACAGCCTAGCCAGCCGCCTCTTCTGCCGGGATTTCCACAAGACCCGACATACACACTCAGGTAAAAAAAAAAAAAAACACTCTTCATCGAATTACCAGTCGATGCCCGTAGGTTCGGCATCAAGATGCGGTTCAGGAGAGAAGAAATTACCCTAACATCTTTTTTGTCTTGCTAACAAACACCTTGCTATGAAAGCGCGCACGAAGGCCCGAAACCGGAAATATGGCAATCAGAGGGCCATTCTTCCAGAGGACAACAATTGATAATGACCTTAAGAACACTGCTTATTTCGAAAGCCTTCATGAAACCATGGCTTCTGAGTTATACTTGCCATTGTAACGCATTTATCGAGACAAGGACCTGAAGTATACGACTTTATCCCAGCCCACTCTTCCGCTGCTGAACAGGTCGCGATCCAGACGCACAGGAGCACAGATAGGAGAGTTGATAGAGCGCGTACATCATGGAAGTTATGGACAATATGGGTCGGCCCCATCGGGGTAGCATGCACACTATGGAAAAATTGGCGTTTTTATTTTTAAAATGTAATCCGCTGAAGAGAAAGCAATATACCTGTCGGAGTTCATTGAAATCATTGTCTAAGCGAAACAAAACCAGAGCAGGGAGCTATGGCTGCCTATGGATTGGGCTTTTCAAAAATCATCGCTGAAGCCTGTTGTAGACGTAGCCTCGACTGATGGTACCAGTGATCATGTCAACGCACCGACACTGCCTAATCTAGAACTAAAGCACAGTGTGCACGCAGGTGTAACCGTGTTCAACACTTGAAAGGAAAATTTTAGAAGAGATTCCAACGCAGAGAACGCGGTAGTCACGATCCTCCTCGGCTGGAGGCAGCCTAATTGGGTCTTGAGGGAATGGAAGGGGGGAAGGCTTGAGTGAATGAAGAGAAGTTCTTTTCTCTGCCTGGGAATGGAGAATGCGGCAGGAAATACGTGGTTAGCAGGGTAAGGAAAAAACCCCATTAAATTTTGGTCATGGCATTACTGGCGTAAAATGTGTCCCAGTGCTCGATGGTCGACTGAACCGTGGATTAATCAAAGAAAGTTGCGGGCGAGCAGATGGACTCCTAGCATTTAGCTGTATCTTTGACGGACATTCTGTAGCGCACCAACGACCGGTAGAACTCAAAAACGTTCTTTTTGTATAGTAATTGTTACTGAGTACAATAAATTCGAGGATGTGAAGCGAAACGCTCCAAATGCACTGCGTTGTGAGTGCTAGCTGAAAACAATAGCGTGTGAGCAGGAGAGGCTTAGCGGACAAGGTGGCATTCCGAGTTTGGGAGGTCATACTTGACCCACGCAATGAGGGCCTGTTGGGCCCCTAGATCGCCTTAACTAAACACCGTCGCCTCCTAGTTCCAGGCTGGCTTAGATACAGGGAGTTATAAAAAATCATCAACACACGACTCACTGAAACTGATGAAATGGAACTCAGGTGGTGCCCTGGAAGCTACATCAGAGGACGGGACTGTAGCTTTCACTAGTGCTAGAAAGTACTTAAGAGGGCAGCTCTGATTTCACAAAGGAATTACATGGGCCGAACGTGTAACCAGGTGGTCGAGAAATTAACCTACACCAGCACAACGGGGATTAACGGCACTTTAAAATTCGCAAGTATTTTACAGTCGCTGTAAAATTCTTAAGGGAAGTGAAATTTATTTGCTTTGCTTACAAGTAAACAAACCGGGGAGAAATTGCAGGTATAACTACAATTTTGTTCCTATTCGCACAAATCGTTGCCCTCGGCACGCGTAATGCCAAATGATACGCACAAGTGCCTCCCTCGTCGAACTCGAAATATTTCATTCTAAGTACCTGACAGGACGGCGTAAAAATTGCCCTGACTAAAGCTAGTACAATTCGCAACCATACCAGGCGGAACTACAATGCAGCTGCTTCCGCTTCACACCTAGAAGTAATAAACAAGCCCCCTGAGGATCACCCGCGAAATTTTTATGTAGACGGGCTTACTGAAACGTGCGCTTTAACGCCAAGAGACCGCATCCTAATGTGTCGCTAGGATAGTCGACTTTCAATAAAATGTCCATTTTTTATGCCTTCAACTTTTTGCTGTCGGTTCAGAATCGAGGTCTGCCTTGAATCGAGTATATGCGATAAGATGGCCGGGAAGAGAAACGTGTTTGTAATGAATCAGTGGAGGGTGTTGGAGGCGGAGGGGCAGAGAAAAAGGTAGTGGCCTGGAGTTCTCAATGTGCAAGCGCAAAACCATGAAGCTGTTTTGCCGGAGACTCAATCGCTTTTACCGCTCGTGATCTTTAGGCGGATAATCGATGCCCTCAGCCGTTAAGTATAGCTCTACCAATATCTGTTCTTTCCTGTCTCTCAAATGCTCGGGCTTACGAAGAGTGCTCCATTTGCCCTTCAGCGGCGTCATGGGAATCGGTCACATTTGAAAAAAAAAAAAAAAACAAAAAAACATTCCAGGTATGCTCAGTTACCCTCATATTCCTGTTTTAGTCAACGTTGCTAGATGCATCAGTTTCACCTCCTTTCCCTTGTCTCCCTTGCAAACTATCTTTCGTGTTACTCCGAAATCAATTCTCGAGCGCAGGGAAAGGTGTCCCTGATATTTTCAACTTTTTACTTATTTAGTTTCTTAATATCAGGGTCATTACGACATTTAGGATAGCAATGGGAAGCAATAATACAAGACCACTATATGTGATGGTTTTTAACATAGGTGACGGAGAATCGAAGGTTTGAATGCTTTGGGTTGGCAAATGGAGGCTATACAAGATGACATGTGTGTCCAGTCTGAGATGATCATGGGGAAATTGCAAAAAAAAAATCGGTTTCTTTTGCAACCTGGAGCATTAAAGTTTAACAGTAATCAAATGGTATGATATGGAACTGCGAACGCTAATAGAAAAAGATCGGTTGCTCAATAGGTTGGTATGTAGTGAAGCCTTTTTTCTATTCCTCTATACATATGTTTGGTCCCAGGACCCTGATCCCCTCTTGACTTAATTTAAGCATCAGTAACTTCTCTTGTAACATTGTTAGCATCCCAGATTTTCACTTGGTCACGTTTGATTGAAATTGGCACTTAAGTTAGTTTGAATATATCGCGCTCAATAACTCAATTGTGAATTCTAAATTTGGGTAGGCCACTCCAAACTTTTTCTCATGACACCCAAAATTTGACTTCTTCAGACGAAGGCCATTAGAAACGCCATCTACGCAACGCTACTGAACAACAAAACATTGATCTCATAACGGAAATGGCACGCAACTAGCAGGACGTTCCCTGTTCTGCACGTGAGTAGACTTATGTGCACGCCTGTAACGGAGGCATACGCTAGATGTGCGTTCGAGAGAATACTTCGGACACAAGCTAGATAAAAATTGGTTTGAATTGTTTATGTTCACGTACCGGGCGCGCAGGCCTCGATGTAATCGCCTACGCCGGCCTGTATCACGACGCCCGGGTGAGCGTGTTCAGGGAGTTCAAGGAACCGCTGTCAAGCCTGGACATGCACGTTCATATCCAAGACTTCTCTGAGAGCCCCGAGCAGAGCCGGCTCGCACTGGACGGTTTTATACGTGCCCTGACGGGCTTCGCCTTCGACCGAGACATTTTCTCCGGGGACAGCATCAACCTGGACACGTGCGTGGTCCTGGCCAGTGTGTTTTGCTTTGGCTCGCGTTGGTTCGCCGTTGGAGGAGCCAAGCGCTCGACGGGAAACTTCCACGCCGAGTGTACCATCGACCGCCACGAGGGCGACAATGTCCCAACGCTGACCATGAAGGGAAGCTTCCAGTACGCCCAGTTCAGGAAAGGCGATGATCCCTTCGAGGCAATCGTGATGGACATCCCGTACCAGGATCCGCGGCGTTCCCTAGCAATCTTTGTCCCGGCCTCCACGTCCAGTCTGGTGGCCTTGGAGAAGAACCTCAACGCCGCCGTAATACTGACGTGCTTGCGGCGGCTGGAACACCGGGGTCTGGTAGAGGTAACCATCCCCAAAATGAAGGTGAAGTGCGTCACTGATCTGAAGCATTACCTTCCACCGATGGGAGTGGTAGACGCCTTCTACAACTCCGCGGACTTCGTCAACATAGCGCGCATTGGGGGTCTGAGGGTGTCTGCAGCAAAGCACCTCACTGTGTTTAGAGCCGGTCAGAGGGGGCCCAAAACTGCGGAGGCTGAAGCTGTGGCCAAGGAAACCATGCGGGCAGCTAAGGACAAAGGTGCCATCAAGATAACGGTCGACAGGCCGTTTATGTTCATGCTTCTTGCTCGCGACCCAAACACAGTGCTGCTTCTTGGGTCCTTCACACACTTCGACTAACATCCTGGGCATAGTAAATTAAATGTATTTTAGGGAGCAAGGCATGTGACAATTTTGTGCTTTCTGTATTACCTCCGCGTAGTTTAATCTTCAGGATTCGTATATGAATACGGAAACGGGGAGACAGCTTGACATATGGAACGACCCGCCACCCGCCCCTTTAGCTGTATATTGTCCTTCTCCAATTTTCGCGAATCGGGAGCTTTGAGTTAGAGACCACGGACACAAATTTCTAATTGCTTGTGCTTTCCTCCCCGTCGTCCTATACTGGAGGAAAAAAGTATTCATGCGCCGTATTCAAAGAGAGACTGCTCGTTTTGTGTGTAATCGGTGAAGTGAGCCTTCTGGAAGCGACTGTCAAGTGCCGTCACAGGGTTGTTTCACCGTAACTTTGCGATATGGGAAGTTTCTTGCAGACGCGCCAAGCCACAGATCTGTGCGTGAACGTTCACTCGATAAAGGCGACCTGCGATGAAGCAGATGTGGCTATCGATAAGAGACCATGGGAAATCTCTAGACCGCAAAGCGGCTATATGAGCACTATTGCATTTTTCTAACGTTCTCTTGCATTTTCTTCTCCTTTCCTCACTAATTAAACACTGGTGTTTTGCATACCATCGCAACAGCATAGAATTGAGAAGGCACCGGGTCCATAAAAGTGCGATGCTGTACAGTGCTCGACTAGAATAAAAAAAGATCGTAATTTTGTAAATCTTCATGCTGAGGGAGTTGAACAGTAGGTCATGGTAGAAAAATATTTGAGTAATAAAAAATTTTAAGAAACTGTCTACTGTCTATAATATTTTGATATCCTCTTATCTGTTGAATGAATATATTCTAGTAATTTTCTGAACGTAGAAGTACAGTGAATAAGACCTGCAAATATAAAGCGTAGTCAGATCACAAATGTCATTGGCTCCAGGTCGTAATTTATGCAGTCAAGTAAGCCAGACAAGTATGAGTCTGGTATCCTAGCTGCTATGACAAATGCAGAAAAAAAAGATATACACTTGCATACAGCGCCGACACCGACATTTGACACGAATGACACCTTAAACTTGTGCAGCGCCAAGACCGTCTGCATATGCCGCAGACAAAACCTCGTCTAACTACTGAGCATACAGCTATGCCGAACGGGCGATGCCGCATGTCATAGAATACTCAAATCGAAACATTTATTGTCTAGCAATTCTTTTTATTTGCTGGTTTAAAAATGCAGTTTCCAGAAGTCACCTGTCAGTCAAACGTAATCTCCAGGCTTCATACTTTGCTGCCCAAGGTTCTATCTATATCATGATGGAGAAAGCAGAACTTTTTTTAAATCCGGCATGCTATCTGGGCGTACTGGGGTTGTAGGACACCTGATATTTTCACTTCTTAAAGCTTCGTTAAAATAATTATGCACTGAAAGAAAAAATTCAATGTAAACCCGTATGCCTACTGTCTTACCTCCCTCCATAAAGCACACTTGAGAGTCTTGGCAACTTTATATAAATTCAGAATTAATAAAAAACTAATACAGCTACTTTTGTGCAAGAGCTAATTTTATAAGCTTTTAACACGGAGTTGACCACACTCTATACTCTACCACGGAGTCACATTTGTGCGGATTGTACATCTAAGCTTGCGCTTTCTCATTAAAGTAGTATCTGCATGCATTAAATATCTGTTGGAAGCTTGCCCTTGGTGAAGAGTCTCGTTGTCCTCGCTAACCCAAATCACTGAAATGTCGCTTGGCAGCGCTTTTATTTACTCGGAAGATGTGATACACAGACCGTTTGAGTATTCCTAAGCGCTGCTATTTTGTGTATTTGGCGCCGTCTAGCGGCTATGTTAAGAACAAACATCATGTTGCTCTAGGCCTCAGGTCATCCTCATGAATAAAGGTTTATAAATGAGTACGGGAGCATCCGCGGAAGAGGAGACAAGCACACTATCGCATTTCGGAGATGATTCATTCAAAATGCTTTTTTTTTTTTGCGTTCTGAAAGTGCCTTACTGGAAGAAAAAAAAAAAAGCCTTCCAGCAGCGTTCATGCTCTGTCGTACTTTTTAAAATTCATGCACAGAAATACTTTTTCTTCGGCAGACAAAATCTTTTCAAATTTTTTCGCAAATAATTTCGTCCGCTAGTTGCCTAAAGGTTGCATGTTACATGGGTATTCTGCTTCTCTTGTCCCTTCTCTACAAACAAAAGCGTTCGAGACACTCACGATAGGATGGTAAGGCGAAAGGTTCAATTTGTGTTTGAAAATCAGAGGCCGCTAGTATTGAAAACAGTGCTTCTCTACTGACAACGTTTCTCAAGAAAATAAGCTGTGGAATGTCGGACACATTGCTAACGGCGGCACTTTTTGCACCTGATCTGCGGGTTACAGAAAAAAAAAAAAGACGTGGAGAAGAGAGGGGAAGGAAAAGGAGTCGAAAGAATGGACAGCGGTAAGGTATGTACAAGAGCATGCTAAATGTATAGAAAAACTGCCCGTCTGCTATTCTATCAGCTGAGCGGGGTAGACGCTTTTCGGCTATCCGAAATGCTTTCTGTACAAAAGATTGTCTTCCGTGCAAGTAAATAAAGAGAGGTAATGAGACAGCTGTGAGGCTGATGTAAGAACACCTTTTACAGCTAAGAAGTGGAACTAATTCAATTCCGTGACACAAGCAAGAAGACGGCCTAACATGGCGACAGGGTGAAAGATGATTTAATGAATGAATACAAGAGAATGAGTTGCTTGCCACCACGTTGACAATGACCACGATGATCCGCCGCCCCTGGAGCTCTTCAACTATCCACTGCCAGAGCATCCATAGGACTGATGGCTCGAGGTCGCGTCGGGCGGCTAGGCGGGGGTTTCGTGTTCATGTCCTTCGCTTCCTTCAGGTCTTTCGAAATCCATGGTGACGTCGTGCAACGTGTTGCATTTTTTTGATCCTGCTCTCCTGTTGTCGTCACAACTGATGCTTCCGGATATGGCCTAGGTGCGGTGCTGCAGAAACACAACGGCCATTCCCTGTAAACTGTTTCGTTTGCCTTCCGGACCTTAACCCCGCAAGAGCGGAAGCACTCTGTTGGCGAACGTGAGGTCTTAGCTTGCGTTTGGGTGTGTGAACGATTGTACGTGTATTTGTGGGGCCGGCCGTTTTCTGCGAACTGATTACAGTGTTCTTGTCACTTAGCATCGATGAAAAGAACGGGACATCAGCCGTTGCGAATTTCATGTTGGTCGGCTCGTCTGTTGTGTTATATCTACACTGTCGAATATCGCAATGACAATGAAAACGCCGTGGAAGCCGCTCTGTCTTGCCTGCATTTCGTACGAACGTGCGCCGTCTGTCAGTCATGTGACAAGTCGGCTCTCGTCCAGTCGCAGCTCCTTTGCAGCCTTTTGCTGTCCCAGACAAGCCTTGGGATAAACTTGCAATTGACATCGTGGGAACTTTAGACAGTGGTTATCGCCTTGCGATAGCACATATTGGCTATTACAGTAAGTGGGCGGAAGTTTATTTCACAAGTACCATCACAACGGCGACAGTTCAAGATTTTGTGCTGGGCATCTTCGCACACGAAGGTTACCCTCAAGAGATTGTGTCATATCGTGGGCCACAATTCTCATCCTCAGATCTGTAAATTTTTCTTCACGAATGGGAAATACTCCAGTGCTACTCCTTGGTGTACCATCCTCAAGCCAGTGGACTTGTAGAACGATTTAATAGTGTTTTCTATGCATATGTTCAGCAGACTTTGTGCGAGCAACGTGACTGACGTACTGCTATCATCGACAAACCCGGTGTCTACCGCTGTACTCCACATGCCACAACAGGAATCGCCTCAGCCATCCTTCTCGCACAAAAATAAATGCCGTGGGCCTGCCGGTTGAGCGCTTCTCAACAGATCTTACAAGAGCGCTTAAACTCCTACGCCAGCGGCTCGAGGAGAATCAAGCCAACTACACGTGTTATGCAGAACAGCGGAGTGGGGCCAGGCACTGGGACTTCCAGATTGGCGACTACGTACGAGATCGCAAGCCGACTGTACGAGGTAAGCTGGTTACTCGGTTTTTGGCGCCTCGAAGATTTGTGGACGTAGACCCGCCTTATACCTGCTGATGAAGGATGTGTTTGGCACTCATTCAGTTTCCGTTGTTAGCCAAACAGTCAAACAGCAAACAGCGCCAACCTCCGTAGTCACCTCCGGCTTCTCTCTTCGTTGCGTTTTGCCACAAACTGACTGCACTCGAGTGTCGACCAGTTCAAGTCCCGGAAACGTGGACCAAAGTTTGACCTCCACAATCCCACAGAGTCCAACCTCTCCTAACACCAGTACTGCTGATGTTAGCAAGGATGCCCCTTTCCTTCATGCTCGGCTTCATCCAATACAGAACCAAAATACCCTCCTCAACCCACGTGTGCCGCAACAGTAGACACTTCCACTCCTCTTTCTGTGCTCAGCAGAAGCGCATGTAAAAACAGACTTCCCGCTTGGTTCAAAGACTGTGTAATTCATTAGAGGACTTAAACATTCGCGAGCATTTTTATTTCTTCTTAAGTGCGGCGGAAATGTGATAAAGACGAACTATGTTTGCACGTGCGCTCGCGGAGAAAGCGAGAAAGAAAAAGAATAAAGAACGGCTGTAGAGCAATCGATTGCTGCCTGTGTCCGCATCTTGATTACGATGCAGCAACTTGTTCCTTATTAAACGATATTTGTTACCTTAGCGCATCAGAGGTGTATGTGATACAGCATGAATAAATTAATAAATTAAAGGAACAACGTTTGCTGAATAAAAATTCCAGGTGTGAGCCATGATGTGGTCCCCGCGCCCAGGTAATATATGAAGCAAGATTGCTCGGCTAAAGTCCTGCTCCCGCTAGATGTCAAATTCTCGCGTATTTCAGTGGTAAGCAGTGCCAAAGCAACTAGTGAATGTCGGTTTAAATATTTTCGGATTTTCATATCGGATGCCCTGGGCGGGGATATAAATCTGCATACAGTTTGACGGTCGTTGGTCGTAATTAGTGTGGTCGTTTTTTATTTGACTGTTTTATGAAAACAGATATTCTTTTGTTTCTTAACTACATAACTGCATCTTCTATGTATATTGTTACGAGGCAGCAAGCCGATGAAAACAGAACAGAAAACAGAGATGTTCGATGACCGTGAGATGACGTTTTAATGAATTGTTGGCGGGCCTAGTGCGAGCGCTTCTGTCCGCGCCGCTGCCCCCTTCTTCCTCCTTTCTTGTCCATAACATTACCCGGGGCGATCGAGCGATCATCCCGATCGTGGACGAGGAAGTTTGCCGATGTTGAAGAGTCTATGGCATGACGATGGGAGTGTCTGGATGGCTGAAGAAGAGCAAGAAGGAAGAAGAGAACGGCTTGCCGGCACGATGAATCTCGATGAAACTTGGTCCAGGACGCTTTCAGGCCAGAGGTCGCCAAGACACGGTGGCGGAGGCCAAGACACGCACCGCATGGCATGAACAGGGGAGGATGTCCTCAAGTGTAGCGGAGTGTTGGGTCGTAGGTCTTTGGTCGACACATCTGGTCAGTCGGGCCACATATGGTCGTTCGGTTTTCTCCTTGTGTCTTGGGGTCATGTGTGGCATCTCGGGGCTGTCTCTCCTTCGTGGTGTCTTTTGGCCAGAGCGGGGGGGGGGGGGGGGCGGGGCGGAGCAATGACAAGGTCTTGCTGGGTCCGGCAGGCTGGGGACCAGCCGTGCGATGCCTCCTAAACTTCTCCTGACGGCGAAAGAAGTTGTAGGGTGCCGAAGCTCCGGGCCAAGATGAGGGGTGATGATGACATATCCCGCACCTCCACCAAATGTTACGAGGCAGCAAGTCGATGAAAACAAAATAGAAGACGTTCAATGACCGTGAGATGACGTTTTAATGAACTGTTCGCTGGCCTAGTGCGAGCGCTCCTGCCTGCGCCACTGCTTCCTTCTTCCTCCTTCCTTGTCTGTAACAATATGTTCGCCTTGAGTGTGCTTAAGTTCTGTTGCTCTGCCTTTACCAGACTACGTTACGAGGCCTATTTCCAGTATTTGACTAAAAATAAACCTTCAATTCAATGAAAAATTGTCGGAAAGGATGCCCTCTCTGACTGACGGCATGACTGATGGAAATCCCCACCCGCATGCTGCGAAGCTGAACTTCCTCTGCACGGGTGAGACCGCGTGGGGTAGTTACCGCACACGGAGGGATAAGATCGCGTGTGGAGCCCCGGAGATGTTCCTTTCTTGATAAAAGACAAGTAGTGTTGTCCAAATTAGGGACCAGATGCAATGTTGAGCTAGGGGTCTCTTGCAGCGTCGCTAAATTTGCAAAGCTCTGAAAGGCGGTAGATCCTGGGAAGCCCACTCAATGCGTATAGAGTGCGAGATGTTTGACGCGATATGGTGGATGTCCTGACATGTTACTGGGTGGGCGGCTGACATATCGGAGCAACCGTACTGCTTGAAGGACGTCAGTACGAATAGGAATATGGGCTGTAGGGGGCATAGTTGTGGCGGCCACAGAGCATACTGCTTTTGAACTGCTACGAGCTCAGCACAAAATGATGTAGGTATCTCAAAATAATGGCTTGAGAGGCTAGTTGGTGCATCATCGTATTCAGATATGTGGCGCAAACAAAGACAAACACAGGAGAAGATCCACAACACACGCGCACACTACCAACTGTAAGAAGAACCGGAAAACACTTCCTCTTCTACACTCAGGCACGTCTCAACTTCTTCTTCTTCTCATCTCCCTCTTCTTTGCCAAGGGGAAAATGTCACACTCTTCCTCGCACACCATAACCTTGTCCAAACATGGCGGTGACCTATCTCTTCTTTCTTTTCTTCTATTCTTTCTCTTCTTTACCAAGGGGAAAGTGACACTTCCTTCCTCTCAGCCCAAAAAACATCGACCAAACATGACAGTCACAAATTCTATACTGTCTTATAAATCCACACCACTGCATTGCCCAGTAACTCCTACCACACTGGACAGGTAAATATCACCACATAGTCACAAATCATACACTAAAAACACCACCACACAAATACAGCAAATACAGTAGGACATGTCCATCTACACACCATAACTTAAGTAGTCCCTATCTATTGAGAAACTATATCTTGCCAACATCTAAGAAGCCACGAGGCCCATGTACTTAAGGGGGAAAAAATTCTGCAAACTCCCATGGCCCCAAAAACGTAAGATGAGTCCAAGAATAACAACTTTAGGCCAAGAATAACAGCTTGAGGCCCGATAATAATCTCATTCTTTGCATAACTCAAGAGAATTGCTCAATAAAATTAAATTCTTTTCTACGTAAACTCAACGAAGCTTCACTAATGCATCTTTCATTCTTCTTCTGTGATTTATGAGGTTCCTCTGACGTGCGGTAATCTATATATTGGGCAAACAGGAAGATGTATTAATGATAGAATGAGGGAACATGAGAAGTCCATAGAAAATGGCAAAGGGTCAAATTTAGCCTTGCACTGCCAAAAGTGCAAGTGTGAGCCGTTGTTTAGTAGGTTAAACATATTAGGCAAGAGTCGGGATAAGATGGCAAGCGAAATTTTAGAGGCGTATTGGATACAGAAGAAGAATGAAAGATGCATTAGTGAAGCTTCGTTGAGTTTACGTAGAAAAGAATTTAATTTTATTGAGCAATTCTCTTGAGTTATGCAAAGAATGAGATTATTATCGGGCCTCAAGCTGTTATTCTTGGCCTAAAGTTGTTATTCTTGGACTCATCTTACGTTTTTGGGGCCATGGGAGTTTGCAGAATTTTTCCCCCTTAAGTACATGGGCCTCGTGGCTTCTTAGATGTTGGCAAGATATAGTTTCTCAATAGATAGGGACTACTTAAGTTATGGTGTGTAGATGGACATGTCCTACTGTATTTGCTGTATTTGTGTGGTGGTGTTTTTAGTGTATGATTTGTGACTATGTGGTGATATTTACCTGTCCAGTGTGGTAGGAGTTACTGGGCAATGCAGTGGTGTGGATTTACAAGACAGTATAGAATTTGTGACTGTCATGTTTGGTCGATGTTTTTTGGGCTGAGAGGAAGGAAGTGTCACTTTCCCCTTGGTAAAGAAGAGAAAGAATAGAAGAAAAGAAAGAAGAGATTGGTCACCGCCATGTTTGGACAAGGTTATGGTGTGCGAGGAAGAGTGTGACATTTTCCCCTTGGCAAAGAAGAGGGAGATGAGAAGAAGAAGTTGAGACGTGCCTGAGTGTAGAAGAGGAAGTGTTTTCCGGTTCTTCTTACAGTTGGTAGTGTGCGCGTGTGTTGTGGATCTTCTCCTGTGTTTGTCTTTGTTTGCGCCACATATCTGAATATGATGTAGGTAGTTTCGTAAGTTGAAATGTGGTGGTCTTATTAAGGTCGGGTCTGCACGGGCAGTAGACTGCTTTTTTGCTTCCCAACAATGGATGCTTGCATCTATGGGAACAGCAGTATTAACCATTGAGACAGCTCAGCCTCTTACTCTTCAATTGTCTGGCTAAGCGACGATGCCGAGTTGGCAGACGGTTTTCTGCGACTATCAGTTGGCTTGCTTTTGCTTAGCTGAACAAATTTCCAGGGATTGAGAACTGGCGTTGGTAGCTGAAGAAGGGAGCTTGAAGTTGCATAAGCCATCAGTGTTTGAGCGGAGTGCGATAGAGTAGCCTTCACCCTGCGATCATCACGGCGCTTCTGCATGAGCTCATCGATGGTGTTCAGCCGCGGATTACCTTGGGGAGCCCCGACCGATATGTGAAGTGTGGAAGGGATGTAATGGTCCTCATTACAACTTCAAGATGATCACATTGTGCTCTTGTCAGGTTTAGAAACAGGGCTTGATAAACACTACATGGCTGAAGAACACTCCTCACCAATTGGCATGCAAGAGACGATCCAGCACCACCCGTTTAAAGCAATTATTTTAATGGAACCTAATATCTTCATAGCTTGCGTTTTCAGGGCAGCCTCCAGAGTGGGCAGACCTTAGTGAGTGCCCTACACTGTGATATCATCAGCTTATTGAAAAAAAGAAACCTAATTCCAGGAATGTCAATTAAGTGCCATACCAGCGGCATGAGGAGGAGAAAATATTTATTTAAGCTGAAATGATTTGGAAAAGGGATGAAAGCTATGTGTAATAATAATGAAGTAGTACTGAAAGTGATAATACCGACCCTATGGCCAAGCAGCGTAGAGAAATCAACTATCCGACCACTTAACCACCGAGGCGTATTGTAACTGTTCGCACTCACAAAATAGATCCGATAAAACGGCACACTCTCAGAAGAAGATTAAGCATGTCAGTTGACTGATGTCGTATGCCTTCTCAACGTCTATTGCTAAAATTGTACGCACATTGCGCCTGCCAGGTAGATAACAAACCTGCTGATGCCAAAGCAGTCAACTCTTCTTCTATACCTACAGGTATACTGACCAAATGCAATTTGAGCGAGGTGAGCGGAACCATATACATAAAGCCAACATGACAGTCGTGTAGCTAGCATATTCTATACACGCTTGCACAGCGTTGGGAGGTCGTAAGTTGGCAAAGCGTAATGGGGGATTTCCTGGTTTCGGTATGGGGGTCACGAAAGAATATTTTCAGCTTTCAGGCAGGACACCATCTAACATTACATTTTTTATATGGTGTCTAGTAATTCAGATAATGTAGCGATAATCAGGTTCTTGTAAACGAATATTGAATATTGCCCCGCCCGGGTGCTGTTTTCACCGGTTCTTATACACTTTATTGTTTACTGCGGTGTAAATGATACTGCGCAAACATTTGTGCTGCAAAGACAAGAAAGAGCACCCAAAAAGGTTGATCAACCGCGCTGGCTACCGCTCCGTGTTGTTCTTTGTATGTGGTCGCGTCGACGTACATTAAGATTTTTTTTCCCTGCGAAGCTTCTTTCGTGTGCCTCCGATCTTGCCTCTCCAATACATGCATACTTATTGCTGTAATGTAAGGGTTGAAGTTGAAGTTGAAATTTTAGTTTTGCATCAAAAAACAAGGTACAGTAATATACAGCGAGACCTTAATGATTTCTCTTATCTCCTTCGGTATGCTCCCCGTGCTATTTATTTATGTGCAAGCATCTCTCATACTCAGCATATTCAGCGTGTTCTTTCCCGTTTGCGTCAGCACGAGTCTTATTTTCTACGCGAGAAGGTGTGCCTCGATGTGCTCTTGCACTGTGTTGTTTATGCCCAGTTTAGGTAATTTTTCTGTCGAGGTGTTGACCAGTAGTCCAAGAGCGCATTTGTAGGTTTTCCTCAGGATTGTCTCCAGTTTTTCCTTTTCCTGTTCCAGCGCAATTTGGTAGGGGACACCATCTACAATGCGACTTACAACGAGGGCCTGTATACCAGTCTACATGTGTCCTTCACGGACATGCCTCGTCTTCTGTTGGAGATTCTTGCGATCATTCGCGTGATCTGCGCTGTGGTATTTGCTAGATGCCTGATTGTTTGATCTATACGGCAGTTGCTTTGCATCCGCATGCCTAGGATTTTGATTTGCGACACTTCCGGGATCTTCTTGCCCCCTATGTAAACGTCTACGGAGTTGTGCAGATCGTACCCTCTTCTGTGGACTCTGAGAACCTCAGATTTCTCCAGGAACATTCAAGTCCGCAATGTCGGGCGTATGCGTTGACAGTGTCTGCTTCTCTCTGCAGACAGTCGTGTTTTTCTCCTAAGGATCACCTGGTCACCCAGATCGTGATGTCATCAGCGTAGATAGCATGCGTGGCTCTTTCAATTTTTTCGAATTTCTTTGCTAAGTCGATCATAACAACGGTAAAGAGCATAGGGGATATCACTGAGCCTTGCAGTGTTCCCTTTTTGTAGTTGTGGAGGGTGTGTGTCCTGATGCATCCTATTCCAATGGTGGCTGTTATGTCACTCAGGAAGGCTTTCAGGCAGCTGTTTATTCTCTGCCCGCAATCTAAGTTGCAGAGCCCGTCTAGCACTGCTCTGTGACTGACATTGTCGAACGCCGCTTTAAGGTCGAGCGCGAGCAAGATGCCTTCTCCGTATTTCGGGACAGTGTCAAGCTCCTCCTCCTTGATCTGCAGGAGGACGTCCTGTGTTGCGAGGTGTTTTCGGAATCCGAACATAGTGTGTGGCATGAGGTCTTTGTCCTTCAGGTGGGTCTGCAACCTCTGAAGCACGATTCTTTCGTATACCTTTCCCAAACATGACGTTAACGAAATGGGTCGTAGATTTTCCATGCTGGGAGTTTTACGGATTTAGGAATCATTACTATTTCCGCATGATACCAGTCTTCCGGGATGGTCCCCTGCTCCCAGTGTGTGTTGATGAATTAAGTAAATCTAGTAAAGTAAATTAGGTAAATTAAGTGATAATGTGCATGATCACGCGCATGAATGATGTGTTTGTGATGTACGAGAATGCTGTACGTATATATGTACGTGTTTTGTCGATAAAAATAAACAGTTGTAAGTTTGCGCTTCATTCATGTGTCGTCTTTCACTTGTCATTGTCTATCAAGTAGCGCAGTATTCCCCAGTAAGTAAATCTGTTGATTGAATTCTCGTCCAGGTTCCATATCATGGCGTTGGAAATGCCATCCTTGCCTGTGGTGGTTTTTTTTTGTGACAGAAATCACAGCGTGTCGGACTTCTTGTGTGGTAATGGGTTCGTCGAGACCGGGATTTGCTTCGCCCGTGTATGGCGAGCTGTAGTCGGCGTCCATTTTGTCGCCGATGTATCGCTGCTTGATGTTCTCTAGCAGTTCCCGGTCTGTACCTTGGAATTGGTGCGCGATCCTTTGGATCGTCTTAATGTTTTCACATTTGGTCTTAGTTGGGTCTATGAGAGCCCTTAGCAAGGCCCGCGTTTTGGACAAGCCTAGGGTCCCATGCAGGGCTTTGCATTTCTGGTCCAAGTCCCATTTTGAGAGCTCCGTCGCATATTCTTCGGCTTGTTTTGCGACCTTGTCGATCTCATGAGTGAGCTTTCTATTGTGCTTCTGCTTTTTCCATCTCCTTAGCAACCCCCGTCTAGCATCCCAGAGGTGTAAGAGATGCTTATCCATGTTGGGCGTGTTGGTGGTGAGAGCGACCTTCCTAGTTACTTTTTCCTAGTCCGTGTTGATACCCGTGACCGAGTCCCTAATGTTCGTGATATCTGCGTATTCGGACCCCGCCCTGGTGTTTCTATAGACTTCCCAGCGTGTGAGTCTAGCCTGGCCATATTGTTTTCTGATAGGAAGGGTTTCTATCTGGATGCGCAGGATGCAGTTGTCACTGTCTAGCGTCGTGACACGTGTCATGCTCTTTCTCCACTCTCCCCGCACCTCTCCTCCTTGCTTTTCTCCATTGATGTTTCAAACAGCAACGCCGGACACCTTTTGCGATAAAGGTGTTTTAATGCAGACGCATACACTAAACAACAAGCAACAAAGACGTCACGGAAGTGGAGGATGCATGGAGAAAAGACGGGACTAGTTATTTCGTCGACATAATTTATCTCAGCACCACGGGACTGCAGCGATACTAGGAGAGCAGACTGAAAAGAAGGGCAGGTAATGATGCCGCGGCCAAGCGACGATGCCTGGAGAAGTGTGGCTGTATGTGTCAGCTTAGTCATCTGTGGATAGGTGGCGGGTTGCTGCCGCATGCTTTTCCCGTTACATACCCGTTTCTCCAGGGCAGAATAGAATACATCAGCAGTGCTGCCGAAACTTTTTCCACCTCCGTGATGCTGGTAAGTGGACGCTTACACATTTTAGTCTACATCTGAGTGGTGCGACAGGGGGTGTCCGCTTTACTTGCGACTGTCATTGCAACAATATTAAAGTGTTTAATCGGTAGTGCATGCTAGTCTATTCACTGCTTGGTCAAGGGAACTGTTGTGTTATTTAAAACACCCTTTGAACGCACCCAAGTTAGTCTTTTTCCAGCATGCACGTTCACATCAGCTGTTATAATTCACATAGCTGTATGTCAAATATTTAGGGTAAATTGAGAAAAATCATCATCATTATTATCACCATTACTGCACCACGTGCAGGGCAAAAAAAAAAAAAACCAATTTCATATTCCTACAACTCACCAAGTCCAAATTCCAGGTATATGTCTATGTCTACTTCACTCTCAGATTTTCTAACTCATCCGCCCACCTAGCTTTTGACAATCAGTTTTCTTGGCTTCGCACTAGGTCCTGTGGCCTTGTATATTTCTCCTGTATTTCAACTACAGTGCCAAGAAACGTGCTTGTTCCACGATCCACTCTGCTACTTCTTGTCTCTTAAAGCTATCATTTTCTTATCCATACTACTTTTCGTTGTCGCCAATTTAAGTTGAGCTGATTTTGTTTGCTTCCACCGTTATACATGATATATCTTTTTCCTTTGAGCTGTTGGTGCCTATGTGCATGCAAAACATAATAAGCAGAGAAACTTCGAAATCGAACTTACTTTTATGAGTTTTTGTGCACTAGCCATGTCCAAACACACAGCTTGAATTTAGCGCCTCGATCTTGATGTTTAAAGCAAGCTTGACCTGAAACTCACACGTCTAACAAAAGATGGCTCTGCTGCCCAAGCGGACAAAACAAGTGTTTGACGAGCGAGGAGCGCATAGTCAGGCTCAGGGGTCTGGGTGACTGCTTCTCCGCTTGCAGTCAGATCAGTGACACAGCATTTGCTATTGCAAAGTGCAACATGTCGAAGGTGAGTTGCAAACGTGGATCTGTCAATACTTTAGAACTTCATGCGTTAAGGAGTTAATGAAAAACTTTATTCGCAGCCAGTTCTCTTGTCGAGCTACCTCAGCTCCTGTGCCTGGCGTGTTCGCATAGGTAAGTTTTTGTTGCGGTGGTCGAGGCAGTAGCAAGCATTGAAAAGAACACTTGTAGTGGCATCGAAAGTCCGTGTGTTGTCGCGCAGCGTATTTAGTACAGCGTTTGAATTGGTGAAAATATATAACGAAACAAAACCTGTGCCGTGTCGATATAGGCGGGGCTTGATTAAGGCGCTAGATTTAAACGCGCAATTTGCAAATTGTATGCCTAAAAGAAATATATTTGCGCAGTTCGTTTTGATTAACAAATGGCACTCTCACTGTTCCTGTCGCAGTTTTGGAGGTCAAGAAGATTTCGTACGAGTATCGGACGGTGGACTTGAAGCCTGTGGACGGCGAGCAGGTATTGCATGTGCTCAGCTCGCGGATGCTGAGGACATCACCGTTGTTTCCAGCTTTTATTTCTATAATCTCCACCAACGTACGTTCAAAAGAAAAGAGCCAATCAAGGAACTGCAGAAGTAATCGAGTACTTCGCAACTGCTTTGAAATCATCTTAACATCTGCTTAAACTGTGTTGCAATTGCGTTCCCACGTGGAATGTGAACATTGGTAATCGCTAAACTATGCCACCGTGTATGAAATAATGCCTTCGGAAGATACATGTTTGTGTCTGTGCTGGGCACGTTGTGCCACGCAATATTAATTTTAGCTTTGAAACTACGGGGTATGTACGGAATGCGCTGGGTGCCGGATGAAATATTTCAATGGTCCCATTCTGCTACAACGCTATTATCTGCACCTAAGCTATTATCTCCGTTTTTAGGGCACTTCTGCAAGGAGCTTATCACAAGGAGCAATTGCTCAAACAACGTATACAGAGCGGCCTTAGTGTTTTTGTCATGCTCTTAGCAGGGCTAGATTTGAAGGTCATAGCTGGTCACATTTGCTTAGAGAGCGCATTTGTATATTTACGTAATTGTAAAACTTCATTTGTACGAAGCACAAAGCCGTAAAGCACCACGAACAATACTAACTAGTGTGGTCAGGACTGCTGCGAACTGTATGTTAAGCAGGGAAGTTTGGGTATGGTTCTCTATAATATGGGCTATGAAAGTCGACGACTGATAATAGGACAAAAGCGAAACACACAAAAGCAGATCTTAAAAACAGGTATCCTATGCGTTTTAATTCACTCATTATTATGCGTATTTCAGCAAGCACGAAAATATATCCAGCATAACTGCTTGAATGTAAGTGGGAAAATATTGAACACAGTAGTGTTGGCAAGAATATTACCGAGCAACATACGTTTTACGCCTGTTTCCAAAGTGTTTATTACTTACTGCCATAGCCGTGAGCCTTCTTAGCTTTATAGACGATGGCTTAGATGTTATTTAGCAGCTTACATATTTTGTGTACTCCTCTTTATACCAATCAACCTGTTAATTCAATTTGAAAGCGGAAAATTATTGCTTAGCACTGTATGTTCATAACTTTATCACGTATAAATCTCTAATGGTATCTTTTGAAATTCTTGCACTGAATAAAATGAGTGTATTGATAATGACACTCTCATTTGAATTGCAACATTTAGCTGAAAAGTGTTCTTGAATACAGAAGATTATATCCCACGTGAAGTATTTCTTTACATGATGTGCCGATATTACCTCCTGGTGGGCTCGATTTGTTACCCCTACTTGGCTGCAACTGACCAGAGAATGTTTTAAATGTGAGAAGCGGATTTGTTATTCTATTATTATAACATGATCTTTATTTTCACAATTTTTTTCACTTCGGCCAATATGACAAGATGGGCAGCAAAATGCCAGAAAGCGATTGGGGAACCGCAATGGCAACTGAAGACCGGAGCAATTAAATTTCTCGCCTCATAGCCTCATAGACACATCTTAAGGGTGGCTTTGCGGTCCTGTCCCTCTTTCTTTGTGCAGTTTTTTTTTCTTGATATGCCCCCGGTCAAATGTATTACGAAGTACATAGAGGTCGATTGTGCTGATATTCTGTACTGTTCGCAACTAACGTATGTAGGGGGGAAGGCACGAAAAATGGTATTTGAGTGCGATCATGGGAATCCAGTCGCTTGAAAGGCCGACAATTTTGAGTAGAAATGGGTACATACATCTGCACGGTCTGCTGGTATTGATACAAAAAGACTGAGTAAGCCCGCACTGCAATATGTTGCACGCATATATATTTTGTACATTTTTATTGCCTACAGTACACAGTGTTGTATGTATTTAGAGGCACACGAGCTATGGTGTGCTCCTACTCAAACTGAATGCGGCACAAATGAAGTCACCATTTGATTAAGTGATTTATAAAGGGAACATCGGTTTGCTGTTTGGAGCAGATATGGGAACTGTGCACTGATGAGCGAAATATATTCAAACGTACATTTGAATTTTTCAGGAAACCGACAAATTCAAGGTGCTCAACCCTATGGGCCAAGTGCCTGTTCTGCTTGTCGATGGGAAACCTATCAGCCAGTCGGTATGTGTCGCACCAGATTTTAGCCAAGCATATTCCGTGAAAGGTTTACTAGCCACATTGCGATAAAATATGGATATTGATTTGAACAGTCTATGGTACCCCAAAACGATGGCGTCCTATTTAATGAGGAGCTGAAGGGAGCACAGCGGATGAACTTTTGATGAATGCAGGTCTCGAAGCGCCGAAGCGGGACGGATGTGCGCGATCTGCTTTCGTAGAGGCGACGCACTGCATGGCATTTCTGGTACGGGAGAGAGGAAGTGGTTGGTGGGGGACGCAAAATCTGTCTGCCATGTGCATAACTGCAGACAGTTATGCATGCGTGATGTGCAGCAAACATATTAAAGTAATGCTCTACAGGGCAGGCCTCGCAAAGGCTTCGACTCTGAAGAAGCACAGAGACAACGCGTAGAGGCACAATACCGCACGAACGTAGCCAGACGTGCGAAGAGAGCAGCGTGGCTGCTAACAAAGCGCATTCGTTGTCTCCGATTGAAAGGCGTACTCGACGTGCACGACAGGTCGCTGATGCAACGCTGCAAAAGCGAGCCCCGGACTCTTATGGAATCCCGAAAAATGGAGGTGGAGATGTGTCTGAAAAAGCGAGCCGAGGATGAAGAATGCAGGCGAAACAATTAATGCATTTCAGGAACAAAAAATAATGCCTTCGCCTTCTCACACGTAGGCGGTTTTAAGTACCTAGAATTTTTTTTTTTAATTTTCCGTCACTGCTGCTGCCTTAATTAAAAATTGCTTTTTTTTTTTTTTGCTAGCTAGTACTTCATTCCATCACAAACGTGATGTTGAACCTAATGAACCATGTCAGAAAATCAACACCCATCGATCTTAAGTATTTAAATTTATAGAAAGTTTTATGTCAGAAAGACATTGCAAAATAAACCGCTACAGCAAACAGGCTATCTGGCGCTACCATTTTGTAACGTTTGCAGGTGTATTTATTTTATTGCATTGCTTAACATTTCTGTCCTCAGTTCTTCAAGGTACTTGTATTCCCGTTATTGAATTGCGTAGCCATTCAACTATGGGCCGTCCAACAGGCCCGGGGTGCGCTCGAAAAGCACAAGCCACACAACCCACCACAAACGGGCCAAATGAGGTAGTGCAGAGTAGGGCATAACCCCGGGTCGACGCTTGGGCAGCGTCACGACGCTTTAACCCGTCGTTTGCCGGCTCCTTAATAAAGTTATACATACATACATACATATGCTCAGACAGATAGGTAGATAGCACTTTTATTCATTTCAGATTCTGCACAGTAATAATCAGGCTTACCTAAACTCAAAGGGCTTGAGTGACAGCGTCTGGCACACAGCGGACAATTTCATTTCAAAATATATCAGAAAGATCAAAGTGAAAGCGTTTTGTGACACCAGGCAAAGTGGCTTACATGCACAGACAATCTCAAAATAGTTTATTGTGAATGGAACGTTAGTGTAACCTATTTGGATGCCTCATGCTTCAATTACTGAATCAATGATTATTAATGTAAGCTGAAGAATGAAATGTTGTGCACTAGCTTCTATTTCTGCAAAATGCTACGCACCACGGGTTTCCCAAGCCGCCATTTTATTTAATTGCTTTTCATGCTGCGTAAAGCACATTTATCTTGAGTGGTAGATAAGCTATTAAAATGAACAGGTGTGCCTTTTTCGATGCTCTGAAGTAATAGTAGGTCTTGATGAACTGTTGTTTTTCTACTGTGTGCTGTGCTGCAGCAAAGTAGAAATTGAAAAAAGAATAGTACATTCTTTGAACCCTGTCATGGCAGGAGATAATGCAGACGAAAGTTAAAAGCAGGTCACATGTGCCAGTGGTTGAATGGAGCACTCTAGGACACGTTCAATTTCCTGTTGAGATACTGCAGTTTGAGCGTTTCTAGCAGCATTTTTTTTTTTTATAAGTAACATTTGATCACAAGGGAGCACTGAATTTTTTGTACATGAAGAAATGGTCTCCTCGAGGCGCCGTGCACTAATGAAATGTAGAGGAACAAACAAATTTTATACACAACACAACGCGAGGAACAAACAAAGACGGATGCATGTTGAATGCCGGTAACCGAATAATTCAAACCACACTTCTAGACTTCCGCACTAAAATTGTGCACGCCGTTTTGGTTTACTGGATGTGTACTTGTTAGTTGGTCCAATCGATGTTGTGGCATTTAACCATGGATTGAACGGCTGTGTGTCGAAGGAGACGAAAACGCAACAACACCCGTCTGGGATGAGATAGTAGCGCAAGTTAAAATGCACCACCTGATGGGATACCATATGGGGCCTTCCAATAGAATATCGCTCATTGTCTGCGTGTTGCTTTGAGATACTAAATTTGGCACGCCGTTCCGACTTCTATTCCTGTTCGTACAGCTAATATGTTCAATGTGCTAATATGTGCACTCACATATGTTCATGTACAATCTTTGTCAAAAATATACAGCCCAAGGAGTTCGCTTCTAAGAACTCTAACTGGGCTCCTGGAAGCAATATTGGTATACGAAGTTAATCATAGAAAAGTGTGAGAACTAGATTTTTCTTCTACAAGATTTCGAGCGCTGCATATGCTTAAAGAGCCTCGTTACGAGGCTTAGAAGCTAAACCCTTGCCCGTATATTTTTAACAAAGACTGTACTCATATATGCATTCATATATTTTCAGTGTACTCATATATGATAGAACAGTGACCATAAGGGGAGGGTTGCTTTTGATGACTAGAAACAAGGAATAAATATGATCCGGTATTTGCAGTGTTGCAGCACCAGAGCCCGCATTCGGCAACGTTTGTTTGCCTGGTCCTTCCATGTTGTGGTTTGCAGGCAGTTAGAGGCCACATTCGTCAATTTCAATAATATTTGCCCGATCCTTGAAATTTGGTATATTATATATAGCAGGCAGTATTTTAGGGTAAAATAGATAAAAAGTTTGCTGTAGTTTAACCGTGCTAAACCCAGATGAAGCATAGCTAAAGCTTCGTCAAGCTTGATTACGTATCTTGTCACTCATAATAATAATCACTATGGCTACAATCATCATTTCCAGCTAAATGCACCGTCATTGTCATTGTTACTATTATCAATATCATGGCCACAAGCTGCAGCCTCATTATCCTAGCTACTATCAGGACAGGATCATCATCATTATCAATAACGGCATCATCATTGCAATTGCTACTATGATTTCTATGATGTCTACGTCTGGGCCCAGATGAAAACAAGTCCACTTGTCGGAGTGTTGGCTGGACTGGCGTGAAGGCACCAGCTTCGCACACCACTGCATGAGACCACCAGGCCTCACTGCCGCTGTACATTTCGCGTGTTTAATCTCTAACTCTCGTGCTCTGATTTGTACAATGTGGCATTCATTAACATCCATCTGTGCGCAATGAATTGAGATTACAATGCTATTACATTGGTCCCTTAAACATTAAGTGGCCCTAATGCCTTCTAGTGTCCACCAACCATTCACTTTGTTGCGTACACCTTAGTCCGATGTTCCCTTGATGTGAAAACTTAGCCTCGAGCCACAACCAATACCGAAGTGCTAGCTCTACTTATTCGCATTTCGCTTAACAGGGCTAAATCATTCGTCTGTGTGTGGACATATGAGGAGAGGTTGGTGCCTGCTATTGGTCGGCTGTTCCTATGCTTAAATTTAGGAATTAACATTTCATTCTTATCGGTTCAGTTAGGATGGAGTGCTTTTATTAAAGGTCAAGAATGCCCGAGTCTTGTTTGAGTAAATATATTATATACTTCTAGTGCTAGGTAAGTTCCCAGACAGTATTGTTTTATGTTGCAGACATCTTTGCTGTTCAATATAAGCAATTTTGTACACTAGAATGTTTTAAAGTAAAATGTTTAGAGGCCTTCCGCATGCGAGGATCAAGCAGAACTATTGCCGCAGCCATTCCATCAGGTGATGAGGAGGCGAGAAAGACGCATCATGGTTACCTGCGGTTGACTGAACGTGAATATATTTTCAGAGCATGAACGGGAAAGACGTGACAGCCAGAATTTACAAAGAGGAAGAAGAGCTGGAGCAAATGGAAACTGGTCTGTTAATTGTCTACGCAGATGCGCACACATGTGCAGGGCACTGTCTTGAGCTTAAAACCCCCAGAATGTGAGCTCTGGCGTAGTTAACTTTCAGCCATTCACATCTTTTCAGCTCCTCGAACTTATGGGATTTATTACCATGCTGATTTCCACGAATTTTCGCAGATATCATAGACCATCTTTCTCTTTTTATTAAGCGACGAATCCTTTACATCATTTCACAATATGTGAGATTTTGAAATACAGCGCCGAAATGTTAAAAAAAAATTGGGGAGTTTAAGCATGGCTTGAACCTAGGGATACGAGGGAAAGCTCTGAGAATAGTAGTAGTGATAATCCCTTAACACCACTTTTCGAACCACTGATTTTCATATCGGTAATAAATAAATAAATTGATTCTTTCTCTGGACGCCTGAACCGGACCGTAAATGAAGGGATGAAGGTGGGCGTGAATGTGGAAAGAAAGAAAGCTATGCCATAGTGCAGGGCTACAGAGTAATTTTGACCATCTGGGGACCTTTAGCATGCATTGACATCGCACAGCATTGGACGCCTCTCCGTTTCGTCTCCGGGGAGGGTTATGGGGGGCTTCTCCTGGCACTGCGGGGCTGGGATTGGGGGCCACGGCGGGGTATGTTGTTGTTGTTGTTGTGGCTGTAGGAAGAAGGAAAAGAAAATGCACGGGCCTGCAAAGACCTCTGTAGTTGAGCCACCTTCGCTGCCTCGTGCGGACAGAAGAAAGAAAGTAGAGAAGAAAGAAAAAAGAAGAGGGAGAGAAAGCCGCGCGCTGCAACAGCCGTCGTCCACCACCAAAGCGGTGGCGGGTGCAACGGCGGCCTACAATAGATAAAAATTCGGTGAAAGGCTAGCCCCCTAGCCCCGTAGGGCCAAGAACAGCCACCCTTCACCCCCTCCCACTTCCCTGGGTACTCCAGACAACAACACATCTCGCGAAATCTCGCGGAATATGATAGATCTCGCGCACAACTCTCGCGCATGGAATTTCGTTCCAAGAGCTTAGAAAGGCTTTCGCCTTAGAAGAGGGAGAGAGAAATACGCGCGTCTAAACAGCTGTCGTCCGCCACGGAAGCGATGGCGGGTGCAATGACGGCCTACGACAAGTACCACCGCCGGTGGCAGGGGAGCCCCTTCCGCAAATGGCGGGGGCTTACCATTCCCAGCTCCATAGGGCCAGGAGCAGATATCTTTCCCCTTTTTGCTTTCAAATATCCTACAGGTCTTTTCCTAAAGAAAACGCGTAAGTTTGCGTTTCTTGCCCTTTCATATAATAAAATGTATTAATCTCAACACTTGTCTTTCAGCAATAAAGGAATTAGACTATTCCTCTCCTACTGATCAATACTAGAAATTAAACTAATGATAAAACAAGAAACACTCCTTTATGCGTTTTTATTTGTATTTCGCTGGTGCTGGCTTCTTGCGTCAGCGTAGTCAAACAGAGACATACTATTATTCTGCTTTAACTGAAGGTTCACATTGAATGGAGTTGTTCTTTTAAGCAGTTGCGCACTGTTGTATGTACATACACACCCCCATGTGTGCACCCACAGGTGGCCATCATGGAGTACCTGGAAGAAAAGTATCCGCAACCGAGTCTATTGCCAGCAGACCTCTACCTGAGGGCCAAGGTGCGTGCGTAGATTCCTTGCTGTTATGAACCTCCTTGTGCCACCCTTCTTTCCTTGTTAGGAAACAGGGTGTTCCAAATCATGTCTGAAGTAGTGGCCGTGTGTAAAAATCTTGAACCACATTCGTTTTAACAGGCGTTCGTAAGGAGAGTTGCCTTTAAGCTTCCACTTGAGTGTTGTTACCAGATTCTTGGCATTTGTACCTAATTTATTTTCGACTTTTTTTATTCAGTAATTATTAGGCACTGCTTTTGGTACTAAGTTTGGAAAATGCTTTTTCTTCCAATTAGTGTACAGCAAGCACAAGCCAACATTGCTTCGTGCGCGACTGCTCAAGGTGTTGCATACCTTCAGCTAAATTAGAAAAGGGAATAAAAACTGACATACGTTGCATAACGACATTTCTGGCTAGAATACCGCCCGAGCACAAATGTGATGTAAACGCCTACTTTTTGGTTCGCTGGGAAAATTTATACTTGTCTGTTTCCGCTGCCGCAAACCTGAACGAGAATTTCAACCATCTGTCGCAGACAGTCTACGGGTCAGAAAGAGTTGGCAGTTTCTCATGAAGAGAATTAATATTTTAGACTTCAGAGTGCCATGCCATTTAGACAATATCGTTTAATTGAATTTACTGCAAGTTTTTTGCTTCTATCTTCCATCGCTGCGCCCTATCAAGCACAGCTTGACATGGCGTAATGCGGCTCTAAATAAGAACTTGTCCGGTCTTTTTCTTAACTTCTGCGCATCAATGAAAGTATAAAAAGACAATTGTGCACTGTAGTGTCGTTCACATGCGTAACGCAACAGATGGAGCTCTGAGTTTGAGAAAGGGCAGAAGAAATTTGCTTTGGCAATGGGAATTATGCGGCTGTCAAAGCTAACTGCAATTCAAGTCAAGTTTATTTTGGGGAAATAACTCTAGACTTAAAAAGCTGTCAGGACCTAACAATGTTGTTTACGAGCTCTAAACTTTGCAGCAATATATTTAGTTTGGCTGTTGTGCAGAATTCAGAGCATCAAGAACCAAATAATAGTGTTGATATTATATCGTGATAATTTGTGCTAAAATTACCCTCTCAATTCTCAATTTTACCCTGAAGAAGGACGGACAATATTTTTAGAGAATTGTGTACTATATTATTGTCTAAAACTGTAAGGTGTAAACGCAGAAATTATTTGAGATTTTAATAAATTACTCATTACAAATCTAGAACTGCAATAAGTAGCCTATATCATTTTATATTTTGTTAAGCCAAAAATTAATGACTGTAGTCATTAATAGAAATGTTTTATAAATTGTACAGCGCTGAGAAATTAAACATACTTGGTTTATTTTCTCTCCAAGGTTATAGTTTTTTGTTGGGAATGTGTACCATAAGCTTCTCTACTTTGATTTAGAATTTCATAACTCTGCATCCATTATATTTCAGACAAAATGTATTTAGTAGGAAATTTAGAACCGTAAAGGAATTGTCAACACATTTTGTTTTCATGTTTAGGGACTGATGCCACTTGCCTTCATTTAAAAGACTGACAGCAAATTTCATAGCCATAGCTTTTATTGTGACTTGTCTGGAACCTGACCTCGTAATTAATTTTCAATTATACGACCTTAAGCTGCATGTGTCAAAATTGGTTTATACTATGTCCACAAACTGTAGGGAACCTTAATAGACTTTACTTTTACTGATGAGTGTAAAATCGTTCGAGAGCAGTAGCTATCATCCTTCTGAGAACTTTCCTCTTCTAAGGAAACTGGTGAATTTCCTGAAAACCATTTAGTGCCTTGACTGCACCCCAAGAATCAATGTTTTGCTTCTTTTCAAGTCCAACATGCGAGTGACATCGAACTCGTTTGGGGGTATGGGCACATTTTGAACAAGAAAGTTGGAGACTGTACACTAGAGCAAATAATAAATGAACGCTTTTGCAGGGTGTCGTTTCGCTATAGCCTAGTAATAGCAAGGAGAAAGTATGAAATTTAGCATATTCTCCTCGAACGAAGATCCTTTGAAAACATCCAACACCATGGGCAGCCTTCTGTTGAATTTCAGTAGATGTCCTTTTGTGTGGCAAACTGGTAGCGGTGGAAGGAAATAACAGGACAGGAGTAGCACCAGGATCGCCACGGTAGCTCAGTGATTAGGACACGCGACAGATGAGTGCGAAGATGCGGGTTTTATCTCAACTGTGGTGGATGCATTGAATTGTAGGCGATACACATTGAGCCTGTATACTGTGCCATATCAGATACAATTGGGAAAGAACAAATGGTCGTCATTTCCGAGCCCCCTCTTTTCAGTGTTCCCCATAGCAGATGTCGCTTTGAAACGACAAACCATATGTACCGTCTTTGCCAAAAGTAACCACCGGAAGGGTTTGCTTATCAGCCGTGTTTAGAGCACTTTATCTATCTCAAAAGGCAAAAAAGAGCATTCAAAGATAAAAGTAAGTGGATTTTTTTCCGCACATGTGATATAAATTTTGAGATGTCCCATAAGCGTCGCACTAGAGGACTAAGGAGCAAACTGAGCAGCCTGGTTACTTTCGCAAAGACAGTACCATACCACGGGTAACATCAGATGAGCGTTCATTGGTGTCTCTATATTAAATATTTGAGATTTTTAGGTGCCAGAGTACCAGAGTGCTTCTTATTTCCTCGCAAACAGCCTTCTTTTTTCATTTGTATGCTCACGTTGCCTATATGTTCTGACATGGCCTCATATTTCGAGGTGCCTTTGCCAACTGGACCTTCTGGCAAGCTGAACATATTTAGAACGGTCACATCATGGCTTAATTTTGATGATGATTGATCATGTTGTGCTCAGAGATTTTTTTTCGGCTCGAAATCAAGTTTTCGCACGCGTTTTTGTTGGCAGTGCCGGGAGGTTGTGGAACTGCTTGTCTCTGGAATTCAGCCCCTGCAGAGCATCATTCTTATCCAACACCTTGGCAAGACCGAGTGGAAGAAATGGGCTGACCGCAACATAACTCGTGGCTTCACAGGTGAGAGGGGATAGCACACCTGATAAAAACAACGAAGGGTGGAATTAGGTTGTGTCTCATTAGTGAGTTGCCCCAACTGTCTTTTGTGATAATTGCGAATTTTCTGCTAAATAAATTCGTGGAAACCTCATTTGAGATCAATGCGCACGATGAACTCAGAAGAAGAGTTTGACCTTGTGGGGACTTCATAATGCTTTGCAGGAGAGCCTGCTTTATGACTTTCGATGTTTGTCATTTTTAGTAGGGGTTTCGCAGAGTGGTTTCTATGGAGTACTTTTCTTTGATCCCCGAAAATGCAGACAGTTCTAACAATACACCTCATTGTTAATTGCGTCTGGGGGGTTCTTTGAGGGGCAGTGGATCTCTGTACGTTAGCAGACAGGGCGAAAGCTAACAGGCGCTGCTTGTCAACAAGCTTTTAGAATAGGGGTGGACCAGCAGGGCCAAGTTTGGGGACTGCGCATTTGAGGTTTGTGTTATTTTCAGCGAAATAGTCCAGGAAAGGGCTCTAACACACGAGGCGTGACTGCCTTCATTTCAGAAAACTCTGCACAGATATTCAACAGGGTAGTCAACATCCTAAGGTAAAGGCAATATGCACCCGCACGGAAAGCGTGACATCACTATTGCATTCCGAAAAGTGATCCTATAGGTTACTACGAAATTTCCCTTGCTCCATACATTAGAAAATCACAAGAGCAACTAAAAAAAGCTTACTTTTTACAGTGAAGCGTGGTCGCTGCAATGCCGGTATAGTGGAACTATTTACTAGCGGTATTATGCAACAACTGTTTTAGAGCTACCGTGAAAGGGGCACGCGGAGCATCAGTGCACTTACAGTGGCAGCAATTTCCATATTTTGTAAAGGTTCAAAGGCAATCAAAAGGACAGTCTTTCCGCAGATGCGCTGCTGAATGCACTGTCCCGTTCTTTTTTATTCTTCTTTAGCCAGGCTTTCATTTTGCCGTGGTTACGATTCACAGAGAGTTGGATGAGTTAGTAAAAAAATTGCTGACGATTATGCTACTTCTTAACGCGAAATATTAGTGCAGTTTATCAGCTCTTTCAGCTTTTCGACAGATTGAGGGAAATAATTAGAGCAAGGCATGTATGCACAATTACAGACAACTCTTAGGCAGGTGGTTAGGAGTGGCGAAAGGTGGCTATGCATTTCGGCTTGTGCGGTACATATCGAGATCCGCCGCTACCGAGGGGTCGCGCGGCGAAGAGTTAGCAGCGACTGAGTGGTGTCGATGACGCCGCCAGAGAGTCAAGTCAACGTGGCTCTGCGTTTCGGCTTGGTATGCACGCACCGTGACCCGCTGATGCAGAGCCTGCGCTTCGGCAACCGGAGAACCGGAGAACATAGTCGCCGCCACAAAGAAAAAGGGGGGGGGGGGTTACACGTAGCGGCGAACGGTGGCGCCAGGAGCGCGCGCAGCAATCGGAGAACACGCGTGGTCGCCGCCACGGAGGAAGAGGGAGGGGGGGGGGGGGGGGGGGGTACACGCAGCATCAGTAGCGCGCGCTGCCCCGCTGCGGAGCTGGTTACGAGGGACAATGCCGACGACGACGCTAAAAGTAGGAACGGGCGCCAGTGCGCTGCGCTCTAAAATTCAGCTGAAAATTCAGTGTTTAAGAAAGATCAGTAGAAAGAAAGGAAGCCAAGAGCGAAAGACTGGCTCATATATGAGTCTTGATTCACAAAACCTAGCCTTTGAAAAGGACGGTACACGAGGCATAAGGCATTTATCAAAACCCCGCTAATCACTTATGCGGAGTTTACAAATTATTTATGCTGCTCCTCATGGCAAACGCCAAGGGTCTGGTCACAACTGAAGAATGCCATTTTAAACGGCTCCAAACTGGGTCTTTTCTAAATTCCACCATACATACACACGTAGACCAGACATTCATGGAAATATGCAAATTGTTCTGGCAGTATGCTCACCTATTCCAGCTAGTGTGGGTCTGTCCGCAAAATACAAATATAGAAAATATAGGACCGAAAACTAGGAAGGGATGGCAGAAGACCTTGGTCCAGTTCGGTAGTGGAGGCCCAGCGGGTCATGGTCTAGAACGCTTGGGCAGCGGCCAAGGCCAAAAGTGTTTAGGAATAGGAACTGTCACTCAGCTGCACAACCATCCCCACTTCCCTTTCCCAAATCATTTCATTGGCCCAACAAAAGCTTTCTCCTCCTCCTCCAGCTCTGCTTGTTACGGATGGCACGCTGGTGATAAAAAGCGACGGCTGCGTCTAACCTTTGGAACCTTATTACAAAAATAACTATCATAAATACAATTAGTAAGTTTTTTTTTGTATATGAAAAAAAAAAAAAAGCTCGCGTGTGACTGCAGCACGCATCTTGTGTGTTGCCTGCCTATGTTTATAAACGGTAAGTTTGGGGAATGGGAGCTTCGCTGCGAGTCAACACTCTGTCCTGTGTCTTCTCTTCTTTCTGCGTGCCATTTTTGTGTCCTGTCCTGCTGCTGTGGCTCCTGATTGCTAAGCCCAAGGATGCAAGTTCAATCCTGGCTTTCACAGCCAAATGTAGATATAGTCGAATTTCAAGGAGGCTGTGCTCTGCATAATTTCAGTAGAAGCTGAGGAGTCTCCGAAATGGAATTTGCGATAATATTTTTAAGCAAGAAATCTATGGAGGTGATCCTTAAGAACTTATAGAAGTGATCCCTTGTCAAAATTGAAAGCTTTGCATGGAGCCTATAATTTATAAATATTATGTAGAAAGGGCTCCTGGTGACAGCTCCCGACCGATTGGAGTGACACATGCACGCACGCACCTTGCGCAAACCACCCATGCGATGTCACATGGGATTGCTGGGTGCACCTGTGCTTGGAAGCTCGCACGTTACGCAAGCGGGATAGGGCGTGATGGGTCGCCGTCGCAAATTGTTTATTTCTTGTTTCTTGTACGCCGGCGTGGGCTAGCTGAAGGGGGAGAGGAGGAGCATCATTTTCGATCGCCCATATATTCAGTGCTAATAGATGTACCTTGAAAGTTTTGCGTTGCGGTGGCGATTGATAGGATACCTATTAATCGTTTCGCGTTTTCTAGTTTTGTAAATAGCTTTTCACGGGCACTTTAAAAGCTCCAGATGGCCAAAATAACCCAGATCTCTACGACTATATGGAATGCCTCGTAGCGTATGTCATATTGCGACACGGCTTTGAAATTTTGAAATACGTGACGAATTTGATCCTTTAAGAATGTTTAAATCCGCCATATGGCTCGTTTTTCATGTTGTTCTACGGATTCTACTTCACATATACTACTTCAAATTGACGGATAACTCCTTCAAAAAATAATGTCATCACTCAAATTTTCTTGGGACATGGGAATGGCTCAAACAATTAACTTTTTTTTTTTCTGGTCCATAGTTCTGTGAGATGATCACCTTGCGGAGCAGGAAAATTTACGATTATTTAATTTTTTCTGACCTCCACGTTTTGCACTGTTTGAATCATGCTTGAGTTCAATGCAGTTCAAGACATTCTTTGGTTCTAAAACTTGTTTGTCTCCATTTTGTTTTCTGAATTTTTTTTCTCAGGCCAGGTATATCTCCTGCAAATGCATTGCCAATATTCAAAACTGAAGATTTGTGCCTTATTGTGGAAGCTGTATGGTATCTTGCGCCTGAATAATTTAATACAAACGCAAGGAATATTGAACATTGAGATTGATTTTCTTTCTCTGCAGCCTTTCCAATATATATATATATATATATATATATATATATATATATATATATATATATATATATATATAAAGTTTTTTTCGGTATAACAATGCTATGTTCTATGAGTATAATCATAATTATTAAAAAGACACCCAGAAATTTAACGAAAATCGATTTTCCGGTGAATGCCGCGTCCTTTTTAACCCCATATATACTGCATCATACAGTACCGTACGATACCATACCACATACCATACCATACTGTTTATATATATTGTGTTGCTAGTGTGATTCGCATATTTGTCAACCCCAAATTTAGGAGAGCGCTGTTCTAAAATAATGTTAGGGAGACGCTTTAGTCTCGCCTTATGAGTGGAGGCGGAGCGACTTCAACACTGTTTTTTCATTTCAAGATTTAGAAAAGTTCTTGTTTAACTTATTTAAATTTTAAGACTGTTATTATTTTAACGTCAGTATCCATCAAAAACTCACTTTAGTAAGCCGAGCACCACAACGCTTTCACTAGGTGCTAATCTTACACACTCGATAGCGACGACCCTTCGTGGCCTCTATAGGCTTTGCGTGCCCCTTAGGCGTGCGTAGAGAACCTGGGTCCGAACCCGAATGACGAAAAATTTATTTCATTCAATTACTTCTTATTTCTGATATACATGAATTAGAGGAACCTCCTTGCCGATTTCGGTTTCATTTGGTCTGTCCCCGAATTCATTATATAGCTTTAGGTTGAATGGCGTGTATTTGAAGTTCCCGCACGGGGTCATATGGTTGTTGGACAGTAATATACGTGCGCAACAGAGAAGAGACAAAGAGAAGTGGACAACGATAGTACGGCGCCGTCGTTGTCCACTTCGTTGTCCACTTCTCCTTTTTGTCTCGTCTCTGTTGCGCACGTATATTATTCATCATGGTTCACCAACTCGCCCAATCAGCCGTTCTTCTACAGGTCATATGGTTGTGACGACGTAACCTGTAGAACAATTAGGATTTTTTCGCGTGAATATTTCCGATACGCGGTGCCGACCTTTGCTACGTGGATGTTTTTTTTTTTTTTTTATCGAACGAACTATATACGCCTCGTATAAGACAGGAAATGGACGACTTATAGGCTGAGCAAATAAATGTGTTTGACCTATATGCGAGTAATTCGACTGTGCTCATATTTTGAGAAGTTACATCAACTAAAATGACACGTCTTGTAACCGGACCTTTTCGTTTGTAGTTCTCATAGTTTATACCTTTTGTTTTCTTTGGAATAATGCCTTAAGCAAGACATTTAGGAACTCAGCGAAAGTCTAGAAACTGTTGTCTTTATAACAGAAAAAAAAAAAATTCGCTAAAGTGTACAAAAAAATTCAATAACAATCTTGGACACTTTAATCTCTGAAAACCATGTAGGATCGAAATATTGAGAGTGACTTGAGTGTTTCTGCATTTGGGTTTTCCCCCCACACCCTCTTTCCGGCCACTCTATCTTTGCAGCTCTGGAAACCATCCTCGCTGACACCGCAGGAAAGTATTGCTTTGGAGATGAAATAACCTTTGCGGATGCCTGCCTCGTTCCACAAGTGTGCAACGCGTACCGCTATGACGTTGATGCGACTCCCTTCCCCACGATACGGAGAATCTACGAGGCTTTACAACAGCATCCGCTGGTCAAAAAGGCCGATCCATCATGCCTGCCAGACACCCCCCCTACAGGGATTCCCCACACACCTGACCTCTTCAAGGGCCCTGGGGACCAGTAGTCGCGGAAGATGATAAAATGCAACTGTATTTTATCACAAAATTGTATTTCAGTTATTCGAGATTATATCTGCAATTGTTGTTTTGAACACTGACGACCACTACCTTTAAAAAGTTTAATTTTAACATATGCATATGCGTTATGAAATTCGCTGCTGTGCTTGAGCGCATTCAGTTGGCCTAGAATGTTAATTGAAAATGCCGAACATAACGGGAGGGAAGGGAAAATAGTTTTACATCTATAGCGGCACACAACTCGAGAATGAAGCAGCTGAAGTATCTTGAATACGCTAATGCGCTAATGACGTCGTCCAATTTTGATTACAGCGCAGTTAATCTGATTAGGCCTGCCTAATCCCCTTCCATATGCTTCGTTTTGTTGCATGATGGTAGCATTTCCAAAATGACCATCCATGACATCATGATGCCATGACAGCAAGACCTCGTTTGAAAGGGATTTGCCGCTTTGTTATTCAGTTGTGTGAGGCTAGTAGGCTTGTTGAACTAAATTTTGCAAGTGGGTAATCGTAAAAAAAACTAATTTTAAGGATTAGTGAGCAGTCTAGTAATTTTGTTTGCGGGGTTTAACGTCCGAAACGCGCTTCAGGCTATGAGGGACGTTTTAGTGGAGGGCTCCGAAAAGTTCGACCGCCTGGGGTTCTTTAGCGTTCTTTGACATTGCACCGAAATCTGGGGTCTTGCTTTTCGCCGCCAACGAGAAGCGGTCGACGCAGCCAGGATTCGATCCTGTGTCCTTGGATTTGAGCAACGTATACCGTTCAATCACCACGCCAGGCCTGACACTAAAGTAATTCGTTAATCAGATTGTGGCTCTCGAGTTCTTTACGCTTACAGGTTACAAAGCCTACAAGCTTCTTCACAAATATGGCGTGTCAAATTTTCTCCTCTCCGCTCATTTTACACCACACTTGTATAGTTGACCCCAAAATTTTATATGTTCAATAATGTGATATTGAACAAGCTATAAGAGCGTGAGCTCACTTATGCTGTGTTTTACAAGTGATTGAACAGATAGATATGCTATAACTTCCAATATTGCTGCGGTATTCAAATAATGAATACCAAACGCTAAAACCTACGACACCCGCTGTGGTGGTGCAGTGATTAGGGTGCCTGACTACTGTGTCTAACGATGCGGGATCGAATCCTGGTCGCGGAGTCCGCTTTTTTATGGAGTAGAAAAGCAAGGCGCCCGTGTGCTGTGCGATTTCAGGAAACCCCGGGTGATCGAAATTTTTTGAGCCCTCCTGTATGACGTTTCTCATAGCCTGAGTCACTTTAGGACGTTAAATTCTGTAAAGCAAACCAAAGCAAAACCTGCATGACACCCGCTGCTGTGGGTCATTGTTCATGACGCTCGGATACCGAAGCGGAGTATCCGGCTAATTGATTACTTGTGATTTCCGCACTCGGACAGGCTTGTGTATTTGCTAGTTAAATTGAACAATGCAGTGGTTACACCAAAACCTCACTTGTGACACCACAGGCATCAGATCGCAATTGAAACTGTGCGAGAAAAATTCAATTGAAAATAATTATAAATCAGTAGATGGCTCGTTAATCGACCTGCAGCATCGATCATAAGGACATGTCACGAAACGCCACAGAAGAGGTCGTCTATGCCTGAACATGACACGTAAGTACAACACTGCCACATGTCAAAGCAATTGTGCTGAAGGGAAGTTTTCGATGTTTGTTGAGCGAATAGAAAGCTCTTTTCCCAAACTGGTGAACGCTCGGCTGAGGGGATAAAAATGGAGGGGATAAAGGGGATAAAAAAACACATCAATCACATCAATTACTTTATTATCTTGCAGACCCTGAGAATTTAAGTATTGCAAAAGGTACCTAGTTGGACGAGTGACATCTCTGTTAAACATTCTTTTTGCATGTTCCACATGGTTTGACGGTTGGTTTAGAAGGACGCTCAAGTTTCGCTTTATAAGAGTACACATGTTAGCCCGCTTAACTACACCGTTTTATTCTGTTATTCTTTATATTAAAGTGAATGTCCTCACGGTGTCATCCGTGTTAGCAGAATCGGTGTGTTCGCAAGATGCGCTCAAGAGACTTCACGGGTTTCAGCGAGATATCGCCGAAGTTCTATACCACCTGGCCTCAAGTACCTACAAGGGGCTGAGTGGGGCAGCATGCGGGCATGCCCGTTGTTTTCCCCACAACGGCTAGTGTAGGTTCCACATATATTTATTGTGGATGGCCTCATTTCGAATCTATCAGGGCTTTCCGACAAAGAGCCCACATTTAGGTTGGATTTCCCTCAAATATCCGGCAAGGGTCCCTAGTTGCCTGGATGCAGGAACGTGCACTGCATTAACCCTAGCAATGACGCTATGGGACCCACGTATCAAGAAATGGGGCTTGCCCCCTTTTGCCCCATCGGAGATCGATGTAGGTATTATGATGGTTACCCCAGTCCTACTTGTCAACAATAAACCTATTGGGGCTCCGCATTCTGTGCTACCTGGGTGGGGAGTCGACTTTTTTCAGGGAAGCGAAGAACCCACTCCTCTCCACACTGTATCCTGGACAGCACATAATGCAGTGTTCTACATCCCCGCACGCCGCACTTGTCCAACACAGTGAAGAAGTTGCAGGTGCGTCTTGTACATCCAAGCAAGAGTAGAAGCGGAGCCCAAGTTCAAGTTCGAGAGAAATTTATCAGAGCATTTTAGCGGGATAGGGAAGACACTTGCTTCGCGCTATTCGTCAGACGTGCGCACTGCAGAACAGGTTCCTCGCAGGGCAGCTAGAATGGGCTCAAAGACGCCAGCTCACTCGCCTTCGTGTTGCGGCTACTGATGCGTCAAAAAAAATGTAAAAAACAGTGGGCTAGCATTGCATCGGTTTTAGTGACCCATAAAGAAAGAAAATAAAACTGGGGAAAAGAAATTGCGAGAAATAATATTTTCACTCTGTGTATGCATGTAGTGGCAAATTTTGACTCCATAGCTTTTTTTTGTGCACGCTCTATGACCATGTGTAAACGGGGTCTGTCTAACCCAATTTGCGCTTTGAACTCTTCCTTTGCCATTGCATTTCAGGCTGTTGCATTGAGGAACAGAAACAAGTCGTTTACGTAGAAGCGAGCATGATTTGGTGCCCATCGCTCTAATTATACTGATACCGTTTTCAAAAGAAAAGTTACATTTATGTCTTGTTGTGTGGTGATGTGCGTAACTTTTGTTAACTGTAATCGCATAAATTCACCGGCATCTTATGCAATCCTCTGTACGGAAAACATGCACCGCTTGCGTTCTAGATGACTGCACTCGTCGTCCAATTCTACGCAGTTATGAAGTGCTGGAGAAAGTGCATAATCAAGTGCACAAGGTAGTACGCTCAAGGCTTTCGCTGTTTGCGTCATTCTTATTTCGATTATCAATTTATAGGTAGGCTGTATTCACCGGCTCCTTCACGAGGAGCATTTAGTAGAAGAATTATAAAGACTGCATTGTGAGGGATACCTAAGTCATGACCGAGCGACTGTTTCTCAAATGGCTTACTGGTATTGAAGACGCTAAAGTCTGTACATGTCCTCGTGACTGAAACGATGACAGTTACTCGGAGGTTGTGCGGTGCTCTGACGGCAGTCGTCTCGCCTTAAAATTCCTCAATCAGGACCTCGACATAGGGGTCGTTGTTGCTGAATGCTCCTCTCTTGCTATCCGGTGTGGCTTGCCGCCTTAACGAGGGAAAGCCAAGCCACCCCGCTGCATGAAGATGATGATGATAATGTCCCCAGTCAAAATGATGCTTAACCACGGCGGGGGATTGTCCCGCTGCGTAATAGTCGCAGACACAGGGAAGAATCTTGTCCGGCTTCCTCTTATACGGATGCACCGAGATTCTCGCTTGCATTGTTCTAAAACCTCTGTGCCTATTCTGCAGGATATTACGTTTACTTATTCAGTGTAATTCTGTCAGTGAAGTTGCATTAGTAGGTCTCTTTTTGAATGTTGTTTTACAAACTGTCAGCATCTTTCGTTGAGACAAATCAAATCGAATCACGGTCTATTAACTTCTCTTGCCCATTATAAATCCAGGTAGCGAAAACGCCGTCTATTGTTTCCAAGGCTGGTTGATTGCTGCAAATTGTGTGCATTGCGTTGATTGGTTTTCGTGGGATTCCATTTCTTTTCAGTGCGCGCCTTTGTTATGTGGAGGTCATTTAGGGGTGCCAAATTAATTCGAATATGTTTATTCTGTACTCTTTCCGTCTGCTCAGTTCGGTGTTGCTTCAGTTTCATCCTGTTGGCACTGCCAAGCTGCTGGGCATCTCTTTCGCGCAATATTAATTTATGACATCACACCTAAAAATAAACATTATGCTGAATGCTACCGTCCGGTTCGTCACAAGACAATGTTATTTGAGCTTCAAATTCTTCGGCCGACCTTCGAACAGATGGACAAAAGCTCCGCTTAAGCAATAAAGCTAACCTACCTACTAGAAAAGATGGACGTTTCGACGCTGCCGACCAATTGCCCTTTATTCCGGTCAAAATACCGAGTAAAAGAGACGGCAGCTTTCATCAAACAATAGGAGTTCCTAGAGCAGAAAAGTGTGAAAAATAGATTTTGAAGCGGCTGCGTTTCGATGGAGGCGAAACGAAGTGGCGTCCGTGCGCTGTGCGATGTCAGCGCACGTTAAAGATCCCCAGGTGGACGAAATCACTCCGTAGTCCTCCACTACGGCTCCACTTTTTCTCTTTCCACTTTCACTCCCATTTTCATCCCTTCCCATTATTATTATTATATAAAAGAAGAAAGAAGTGTATTGTACTCTGTGCTTCAATAGTACTTTCATTTCAAGCACTGCCTTTTGGATCACGAGCGCCCAACTCACTCTCACAGCTAATCCTATCACTATAATGTTCTCAGTGAAGCCGCGTCACAAGTACAACCGTCGACTTTATGGTACTTTCTTCGAGTGGTATTTCTGGGGTCGTATCCCTATGAATAAACTAACATAAACAGCAGAAATTTAGTAGGATTGATATGCCGAGCCGATAAGTACGAACGCACACGGACTAAGGTTTTGTACATGTTGTGTGTGTGTGTGTGTGTGTTTTGTACTGTTAGTTGAAAGGTTGTGGAACAACTAACTTGACAGATCCCGCTATTCTAAACTGGTTTTTCTTCTCTTCCTGGCATGCGACGCCTGTATTGGAACAACGTGTTTGGTTTTTCAAGTGCCTCCAAGCTAAATATTGCACCTTCATCGACTAGCTGCAACACAGAATTTTCACACGAATGTGGTTAAAAGTAGCTGCATAAAGAATAAATTGTAGGGTATATAGCCTGAGAAATTTTCGGTAATTTACTTTTCCGGGTATGCCGCACCGTGTATTTCAACGATCTGAGCTTTACCAATCAACAAGCACCTGCTTAATGCAGTTAATAATGCGTATGCTTTAGATTCACTACGAAGCACAGACGCAAAGCGCACTCGCAGCTTTGTGCGCACTGCAAATGGGATGCGAAAAATTTATTGCAAACTTCTGCTGCATCCGACCAGGGCTGGTGGCGGAAAACGCAGCTCTAAAGACCTTTTGCTGGAAAACTTCCTTACTTCCGGAGCACCTGCTGTGTCCTGCCCGCTCCAAGGACATCAGGGGTAACAACAGATGTGATGCGCGTTTTGGCGTGACGTTAGAAAAATGAAGATATGACAGTCAGCATAAGCTGGAAATATAAAAAGCTATAGAAAGCGACGAAAAGAATATAAACCTTTCCAGAGTACGCGTTTTTGCCTCTAAGAAAACTGAAGAGATACGCGCTCTTTGCACACGCATGCTTGATATAAAAAGTATGTACCCCGTTCTTTTTCCTCAAGTTTCGGCTTAACCGCATAGTCTTTCTGCAAATTTCCTTTCTAATTACAGAACTGGCCATTAACATGCAGTCTTGCTGAAAATTTTACACTAAAACGACATATGGTTGTGTTGGGGTATCGGGCAATTAAGAAAGAAAAGTTCTGTGGTGTATCAGTTTCATGCTCGCCTTGAGATCTGGAGCCGGAGCTATATTCCCCATACGTTCGAAAGCATTTTTATTTCTTTGCTTAATTGTAGATTTTTGCGTTAGAGTAACGGAGAACAACAATAGCGCCGACACCATCTTTTTTTGCGACACGGAACCCTTAACGGTATCGCGTAAACAGCAGTAATAACAGGTTGTCACGAAGTGTGTGTTATTCTGCGTAAATAACAAGAAGCGCGGAAAGAATATTGGAAAGCTTTTAAAATAATGAGGGAACCTTCCAAAATAATTACGGTGCTGGCGATGTAACCTCCTATTATTCTCCCTCGTAATGCGGTATGCAAAAGAAAGCGAAAAGAAAACTGCCTATGTCTTATGTAACCACACCAAATATTTCTACTGCCAGTGCAGCCTAATGTTGTTTAAAGTGTGGGAAAGGTTTGAATGGAGTTAACGGTACTTAAAGAGATGATTAAGATATCGTGGCTAATAAACCGCATTGTGATAAATCCCGGAGATACATTGCACTTGCACACGGAAAGCAGGGCTAACTACCCCGAGGAAAGGTAACCAAAACACATAAATTGTTACAAGACATCTTCAGTTTTTTTGATGGAAGACTCCACTTAGTGCGCAGAAAATTATACGAGCGGCAACCTTGGCTGCAAACACTCTGCATTTCAGAAATTCAACAACTTCTACAGTGACGCACTGTTTTAGGTTATAAAAGTTAGAGACAGCTGCATTGTTTTGGCTATCTTGCGGACGATAGGGCGACATTCGTTTTCGATTGTTACGACTCCAATCCTTGAGCCTCTAAAAATTCTTTTACTTTTCGCGAAATATTAGTGCAGGACCTTAAAGGCGGCTTTTAGCACATCGGTCTATACCGTGTGCTGTTATCATCTGTTTTGGCTTGGACCCAGTCCCTATCCTTGTGCAAAAGAACACGCATGGGAGCAGACACTTGGGCTAAATGTGGCAGGAAGCGGCCCAAATGATTCGCCATGCCCAAAATGCTTCTAAGCTCAGTAACGTTTCTGGGTAAAGACGGTTAAGAATCTCATTCTAAAATCGGACGACCCTTATTTAGCCTTGCTGGCTTATAGGGCCACGCCTGGTGTTTTGAACGTCAGCCCAGCGGAGATACTGATGGGTAGAAGGCTTAGGACGAGAGTCCCAATGCTGCCTTCGCACCGCAATCCGGGACAATGCTGTCTGCAAGAAGCGGCAGCCAAGGACCGTAAAGTCAGAAAGGAGAAAAGCCGCCACTTCGACCGACGTCACCGGTCTAAAAATCTCCCAAAGCTGGAAGCAGGTGATGTGGTGTGGGTGACTGATCTCCGTACCAAAGGTACAGTGCTCGGAGCAGCACCACAGCCGCGTTCATACCGTGTTCAAACGGAAAACGGGGTCGAAGTCCGTCGAAACAGGAGAATGCTTAACCGTCTCCCAAAAGACCGGGTAGATAGCCGGAACTACGAATTTCCGGATAGTCAGGAACAGCCCAGCAGGGCCGGATTGGTAACTGGAGTAGACAACCAATTTGACGAAGCTCCGGAAGCTTTGGTGCCTCTAACTCAGACGGAGACTGACGGTGGCAATTCTCAAGCTAGAATTGTAACTACGACCAGATTTGGAAGAGTTGTTCGCAAACCCATAAGGCTGGGCGTGGACGACTGATGCTTGGAGTGACTGTGTTCTGTCGTGTTTTCTTGGGTGTGTTCCAATGTTATTTTGAAGTGTATGCATGTAAAGTTAATAGTGCTTGAAAAGGGGGATGTGCTGTTATCATCTGTTTTGGCTTGGCTTGGCTTGGCTGGCAGCTGCGACTGCGATAGTGGCGCAAGTGTATCTGTGGCGCAAGTGTGGCGCAAGTGTATAAAAGCGGAGTGCGAGAATAAACGGGGGTCATTTTCGTCGTCTGGGAGCGCGGTGTCTAGACTGCTTTCTCGGGCAGCGTTCCGGCGCGGGTGCAGCGGCGCCCCCCCTGCCTGGGCTAACACGACATACCGAGCGAAGACAAAGAAAACGTATTTTAGGGTATTATTTCTAATGCCGGCAATATACGGTACTACTGAACTCAATAGAGGAACGCATCAGGCGGAAAAAGAAAAAAGATAGGCGCAGAAAATTAAATATTGTCCTGCAAAAATAAAAACAAAAACATTACTGGTGACTGCAGCCAACTGCATCCTCATAATGATAATCAGCTGCAGCTGACGCACCGGAAAAGCGGTCTACGAACAGCTGGTGACGCTGATCTCCTAGCCAGAAGTAAATTGAAGTTTCGTCATAAGCAGCGCTGGAGGCACGATTATGGCGGTGCTTTACCAAATGATAAATGGGAGCACTGTTTTCGCGGTCTACTCGGGCACACACAGAGCAAGATGTCACTTGGTGCTTCGTATATTTCGCGGGCTTTCATGCCTCGTCAGAAGCATGTGTTGTGGACCACATTTTTCTGGCACTCAACAACTTCCCTATACACACCAGAACGCTTGATGTCGTATTTAATGAGGTTATCATTTAACGTCGAATTAATATCCACGTGAGGAATGAAAACTGCCAGCCAGTGCCTTTAGTAACTGCCTAACCACCCTAACTCAATTCCGATTCAAATGAACGCTTTGCTGTCTTTTCAAATTTCGATTTTGTTTGTACGGAGAAGCTGAAGAAGCTCTTTTTATAGCTGACGAGGAATCAGTGCAATATTGAGTCCACGAGCTCTAAGATAGCGAGTTGACACTACCTCAAAACTCTGCTTAGAATATGTCCACTGATCAGAATAATTGCAGAAAATCCACGTTATCCTTGGCTGCGGTTTTTAAATGGAATAAAAACGGCGTAGCGGGGCAAGGCAAATAACTATATACAAATGTGAGAACTTGGTTTCATTTCCTGAAGGTGTTCCGGACCTCCCGAGCGTTTTTCTCACCGTTAAATTGTCGTTCTTTCTTCGGCGATTGTTATTGCCCCAAACATTGGTTTCTTTTATGGTTATGTGTTTGGCGTCACTTTACTGTTAAGTGTAATGCCTAATTTATCTTACCTTTTAAATTAGAAAAAACTTCTGTACTTGATTAACTCGCAAATAGTAGCTCGCAAACTATGGTAGCTGGTTCTTCTGCGTACCAACCGTGGCCTGCAACCGATGACACTTGCAATGTGAAGTCTGATCTAGGACATGGGAAATGTACGGCACCACTATTGTCGACTTTTCGTTCCTAAAACACCTTTGTATTGTGCCATAGAAAAGAGAAGTGAAAGCAACAGTGTAGCAGTAAACAGTGCAATTGTCTTGCTTAAGTAACGAAGAAATGGCTTCCTTTATGATATGCTCATGTCGAAACGGCTTCAAAGCAAAGGTGCCCGTGTGCTGTGCGATGTCAGTGCATGTTAAAGAACCCCAGGTGGTCGAAATTTCCGGAGTCCTCCACTACGGCGTCTCTCATAGCCTGAGTCGCTTTGGGACGTTAAACCCCACAAACCAAACCAAACCAAACCAATCATCTGAATGTGCAAAATGCACGAGTATCTCTTGATTACACAACGGACAACTACAGCCCCCAATCACGGAAGTAAGTGTGGAATCAGCGAACACATCCTCACATTATTTTTGGCTCGAAAAAAAAAAAAAAGCGAGACAGCGGCATAAATTTCCGGGCGATATAGCATATGAAAGGCGGTCGCGAAGTCGGCATGATGACCGCTAAGCGACGCTGGACCGTCGAAGAAGCCAAGATCAAAGAAAGCAGGATCGGATTCACGATAACGAGGGAAATTGTTTAAAGGGAGACAACGCAGTGAACTACATTACATCAGTTATAGCCGAGTCATTTAAGAGCGACGATAGGGCAATCTCCGCAAAGGAAGCAACACAAGGTAGCAGAATACAAAGCAGTTTAGAACTGACCAATCTAAACTGGAAAAAGGCAGAAAAAATATTCCTAAAAGCACATCTACAGGAATAAATGGAATTCCGATCAAGCTGAATAATGAACTCGGTCCAAAAAGTAAGGAAACGTTGTAAAAGCTCTGGAAACAGCCATAACGAATAAGCAAATTCCGGATAGCTGGCGGCAGAGTAAAATGAATTTGATTTATAAAGGGAAAGGAGACAGGATGCACACAAAATCCTACAGACCGATTACCATAACATCTGTTATGTACAGGTTAGCCATGCAGGCGGTGAAATTAAGGGTGCAAGCATTGGTAGAAAGTAACAAGATACTCGGAGAACTTCAGAACGGCTTTAGAAATGGTAGGCCCTTAGATGATAGCCTGTTCGTGCTTACCCAATGCATCGAAATATCTAGAGTGGAAAATAGACCTTTGTATTTGGCCTTCCTGGACATAAACGGGGCGTATGATAACGTAAGCAGGGAACTCCTGTGGAACGTATTAAAAGAAGGTATCGGTTATGAGATAATAGAGTTCCTACAGGAAGTATACCGGGATAACAAAGTAGAAATTACGTGGGAAGGCATAAGAAGTACGGAGGATGTCAAAGTATGCAAAGGATTAAGACAAGGCTGTCCTCTATCACCAGTGCTGTTCATGCTTTATATGATAAACCTGGAACGGAGGATAGAAGACAGTAACCTAGGTTTTAACCTGCCGTTTAGATTAGATGGAAAAACGGTAGAGCAGCGCCTCCCCGGTTTGATGTATGCAGACGATATTGTGCTGCTAGCTGAGAGTCTGGAAGAATTGCAAACTCTAGTTAAGTATTGCGGAGACGAAGGGGACGCTCTAGGCTTCAGTTTCAGAGCAGTTAAGTCGGGTCTGATGATTTTCAACGGCTCAGCTGATCAGGGTCTTAACATACAAGGCCATGAAATAACTAGAGTAGCTGCATATAAATATCTGGGGCTATGGATAAACGAAGGATTGGCATACATTGGACGATTAGCACTAGGTGCCCACGGCAAAACTACAAATGAGGCGGTACAGGGAGATATGGGCTGGGCATCTTTCGAAGTACGGGAATGTATGGTTGGTTCACAGGAAGGGAAAGGCGCAGTATCTGTCACACTTGCTCTGTGGACACCTGAATCGCGCCGTAAGGGAAGGGAGGAAGGTGGAAGTGAAAGTGGAAAGAGCGAAAGGGGAGCCGTAGTGGAGGGCTACGGAGAATTTCGACCACCTGGGGATCTTTAACGTGCGCTGACATCGCACAGCACACGGACGCCACTTCGTTTCGCCTACATCGAAACGCAGCCGCCGAGGTTGGGTTTGAACCCGGGAACTCCGGCACAGTAGCCGGGCGTCTTACCACTGCGCCACCCCGGCGGGGCAGTACGGGAAGCTCAGAGTAAAATATTATATGAGGAACGACTGAGGAAATTGGACAGTAACAGATGGGCAGCTAAAGTATTTAAATACCTGTACATAAAAAGCGTGGACTCACAATGGAGAAAAAGAACCCGGAAACTAACTAGTAAGTATGGTAGTCACAAGGACGGAAAAGTAAAGAGCATTAAGCAACAGGTGAAAAACACAGAAGGTGAAAATTGGATAAATTCGATGGAAAAGAAACAGAGTGTGGAATTATACCGTGAGTGGAAAATGCAGATCAGGAAGGAAGATTTCTTTGATAACTCAAGAGGCAGTGCCTACACTTTTTGAAGCTAGATCAGGGTGCCTTAGAACACGCAGCTACAAAACGAAATTTAACAATGGAGATGACGCATGTGCTATATGTGGAAACTCCAGTGAAACAACTGACCATATTATACTCGAATGTAATGATATCCACCCGGAAGTTGATGCAGGCGCAATCACTGTTCCTGAAGCTCTGGGGTTTAGAGATACCAGTGGCCGGGTGAATAAACCGGCGGTGGAAACTAGCAAAAAACGACTGGAAGATTGGTGGCTTAAAAGCAGAGAAGTGACATAATGTTAGTAATGTAGGAACAAAAAGTTAATAAATAGAATGGTGGTTTAGTTAACAATTCTAAATCAATAATTAAGACATATGGAGAAAAATGAGCATGATAGCTACTGCTACCACCCCGTTTCAAAGGGGACGCTCCTATATTCCATCCATCCAGCCAGCCAGAAGATTTTTCCACAAGCTGGAGCATGATTTCAAGTTGTCAGTGGCTTGTTATGGTTATCGAAGCCATGGCCTAGTTGTTAGGGCGCCTGTCTCGACTGCGGGAGGTGGTTCACTCGAAACCCACCACCGGACACCCACCGTTGAAAATGGGTGGAAGCGTCCCTCGGCCTGGCGAACGATTTTCCGCAGAGGTGTGCGCTTGGGAGGAGCTCCGTAAACCCCGCTCTATCTCTGTCGGGAGAAAGCCCAGTTTCGAACTATCGCGCAGGTCCTTTGGGTGGGCCATTGAAGAAGCCCACAGTGAAGCGGTGACCTTGTCGTAGAGAATCCGCCTCGCATCAGGGAGCGTGACAGAGACTGCGCCTTTCCTTTTTCCTGTGAAGCAATTATTATTTTTCGGAGTGCGACGCGTCAATCAGCGTCTCAGTTTCGTTGTCAGCGTGCTCTCGATGCTTTCGTTGAGACCTCCAGTCTCCTTACTGCACAACCCATCCATTCCCACAAAGCCGCCCATGCCTCCCGTTGGCGAGGGCTGTCCTCAAAAAGCCAAGATCACAAGAAAGAGAAGTTCCAACGAAATTTCCCCGACCACAGGTTTCGCAAGCCTCGGGAGGACATCCCGTGCTGTTGTTGTTGGTGTTGTGGCTGTAGGAGGATGGAAACAAAAATGCACGGGCCTGCTACTGGCTCTGTTGCTGAGCCACCTCCGCTGCCCCGTGCAGACATAAAAGAAAATAGAGAAGAAAAGGAAGAGGGAGAGAAAGACGCGCGCCGAAACAACAGCCGTCGTCCACCACCGAAACGGTGGCGGGTGCAATAACGGCCTACAACAGATAAAAAATTTTGTTGCAGGCTAGCCCCCGCCACAAGCGGCGGTGATCCACCTGTCCCAGCCCCATCAGGGGAGTACCAGGTAGGACCTCCTGCGCAAACAGTGGCACCAATGAAGGAAAGAGCACAATCATGCACGGAAACCGAGAGACGCGTCGGTGCAAGACCCCTCTTTCGCTGGAAGCACCGAAACGCCGTCCAAAGCAGAGATGGCTACACCCCTACCGGCCGAGTTTCAGATGGCCCAGATACCCCGGCCCATGCCTGGACCAAATACTGCCGATACGGATGACGATGCCTTTCCGCGGTGTGCGAGTGGACGTCCAGCTCGCAGGAGCACACTCGCCAAGAACTAGAAGGAACCGATTATAAATACCATGATTCGTCGAAAGTAATAACGCGTAAATGGTCAGTTGCTCAGTTTATGCCTGAATTATCTGCAAGAATCATCACTGTGTTTAAACATCTCTATATGTTTATAAACGATCGGAACAAGTGAAAATTCAACCTCTAAAACCTGTACTAGCGTTTTGCTCTTGTAACATGTCTGCAATTTTGTAACGGGAAATTTCTGTACTACTGTAATATTGTTCAGTGTTAACCCTCCTAAATGATTGACATTGTCACCCTGCTGCCATGCTCTTGATGGATGATTGCGCAATAGACTAAACACACGCATGACGTCGTTGGTCAGTTTTGGGATGGTTGAGAGGGTACTGTACAAATACTTTACACAATGAACTTGATTAGATTTTATTATAACAAGGTTGTAATCTGTGTGCTAGTGATTCGTTCCGCCATCAGACAACCATAAATCCGCCTTGTATGCGGCAGAAGCCCATACGTGGAAAGAATCAATAACCCATACTTCTTGGTTAATGACCCTTTTCCAAGCATTCCGCCCCAAAAGAGCCGAGCACGAGGCCTGAGGAAATTTTGTACTCATTTAGAAACTGATGCGTACCCGGCGGCACCCGGGGTCGGTCCTGGTACCTCCCGAATGCGAGGCAGATGTTTTACCACAAGGCCATAGCTTTGGTCACTGTCGGCTTCTTTCTTACATTGGACATAGGAATTAGTGCAGCAGACAGAGCACTACAGTGAAATGACCACATATGGGCTTCTGCCGTATGAGGCGGCCTTTTAGTTGTCTGATGGCGAATGAATCACTAACCCCACAGCGCGACAGTTTAGACGATCACTCTTTCCCAAGCATTTCAACCCAAAAAAAGTGGAGCATCAGGCCTGTCTTATTAGTGTCCTCGCATGCTGTACGAAAAATTCTTCATTAATAACGTTTCTGCGAACGTGATGACAATCTGTCAGCATAAGCTCCCTTACTACAATAGCCCCTTTTTGTCTTCCCCCTTTGACTTTCTTCTTCAGCCTTTCCCTAACTGTGCAGTTCGCGGGTGAACCATGAGTAACACAGTCGCCAGAGCACTTTTCTCACAACGCCCACAACAATGCTAATGTACTTCACAATGTCGCAGAAGCTTCGTGCAGGTATCTTTGTAATATTCGTTATATAAAAAAACGAATTTCACCACCGGGGCTCGTACTCAACCGCGCCTGCTTCAAGTATGCATTTACTTAGAAGCTGTAAGAAATGGACAACTGGTGTAGAAGACTCGCGTTCTTATTTGTGTTCGTCGCGCAGCGCAACAAAAACTGCACATGTAATGTAATAACAGGGAGATATGAAACACAGCGCCACCTAAATATTTTTCAGGTCAATATTGTTAGCATGTTACAACACGCAGGCCTGCGCATGCTCAGAAGGTGGGCTTAACAGCGCGGTTTACACACGTTGTCCATCCCGTCAGTCAAGCTTCTCCCATCGCCTTTAAGAGAGAACGACCTCATTGATAAGACTAGTGAGCTGTTCTGTCCTCTTATACGACATGGGAGAGAAAACATGTAAATCGCGTGATTACGGCCCAAGAAAGGTTGCATTGAAAAACGAACTGATCTGATTACTTTTTGAAGGCTATCCAAGGAGCAGCGCACAAACGGATACAATAAAGGATAACCGAACGCAAATAACTGTAACAAAGTTTTTTTTTTTTTTTTTTTTGCAACCAATAATTGGCATCGCAATGTTATGCTGATAAAGCATGAGAGGCACAAAAAGATGAAGAAATAACAGTAAGTGATATACCGCATACATATAGCGAGCCTTATCACGAATATCTCCCCGCCATTTGTCTATATATGGTTAGTAGGCGATAGACTATACCTTTATTTTAACTTGTGTGGTCGTGTTCTTATACCCTTCCTTCGTAAAATGCGTACCGTTTCGAGCAAATATAGTATTCGAAAGTTTGACAAACAGGCTTACTAAACGCCGGCACTGACCTGTCGTAAGTGATTCGAAACCCTTTGCCTCACACGAAAAATAAAACGGGGAACTGTCCGTGCTGTGGTAGGTGCTTCTTTGAGAGCCAGAAGCAGACATATCAGGCGCATGTACTCCGCGATAACAGAGCTCCTTTGCTGGAGACCATGAGGAAAAGCGTTATCAACGGCTCCCCGGAGGAGGGCTCGTAACCAAGGTGTACGGTGCGGCTTTAGGCGTCAATGTGGCATTCGAAAAATGTCACATAACACTAGAAGCAAGAGAAAAACCATTTTTATCAACCCAGTTTAACTCACGACCCCCAGCGCACTCAAGCCAATGACGTCATTCCTTACGCGTGTAACTCCAACTAATCGGAGAGCGCAAGGAAAAGTGACTTATATATAGCGTTACAATGCTAACGTGAGAAGTTGGGCAAGTTGGTAAGTCGGTATGGTAAACGAGCGCTAAAAGACAAACACAGTAGAGGAGACAACATGACAAGCATTTTATTCGGAAAAACAGTATTAAGAGCACAAGAAAGGGGAGAAGAAACAATGTTCTCCCTCTCCTGTGTTCTTAAGGCCGTTTTTCCGAATAAGCCATTCAGTTTCGACTGAGCGCTAGTGTCGTGTTCTCTTCTGTGTTCGTCTTTTCTTTCTGCGTTATGTAACGCATGTTTTCAACTCAGGTAGTTAGAGTGGCCTCCGTAGTGTCACGGGGAGACTGCATTCGGTCACTCGGGTTGTTGTCACGTCACGACCGCTGCAAGCCACAAGAGGTGCCAAAGCACAGGTGGGTCTGAGCCTGTTGGCTCAGATAAATGAGTTTGGAGAGTCACAATGATAGTTTGTCAGGGTCTGGAGGTCCGGACGTGTGCGGCAGAGGCCTAAGCGTGAAAACTTGGAGTGCAAGCAGGCACACCCAACAGAATCATCGGTCCCCGCCAGCTCTCTTGTTCTACACTCTCCACGCAGTGACACTTTCAAGTCGTACATCACAGTGAGAAGCAGTCGCTATGTGCATTTGTTATCGCTTGAGCTTTAACGTGACCCAGCAGCGAATTCTTCTCGGTGATGCTAGCTGAAAAGAAGGAGAGAGTAAATTTCAAGGCGTATTAGAGGTGTCCACCAAGGGAGAACTAACTATATGTTATATTTGCGCACGCAATGAATCGCTTTGCAATTTACGTGATAGCTTAAGGGGCGTGTTGTGCTGAAATACTGGCGTTGCCGCCGTCGCCTTGCGGCGGCACAGCAGCTTCTGTGCCTCAGGGATTCACATCAGCCATTCGCGTTTGCACGAAAATGTGAGAATACTTGCGCCAACGGGTAAGACCTCAGTGAAACCCACTGTCTTCGCAACATTGCTCCGTCTTAGGCTTAATTCAGTGATTGTTTGAAGGCGGTTACAATTGCATACAAGTCTGGAGAAGAGAACCGGAAATTGTACTATATTGGCGCGCATGCGCAGAAGTCACGATAGCCCGGCGGCGAATGCTATGAGGGCTTCTTTGCGTCATCGCTTCACTGCTTTCTCAAGCAGAGGCCCCTTAAACCTTAAGAGGTGCAGCTCCCGTTGTAAAAGCGTTCTTCTTATGATTATAGCTGTACGATAACAGTGTTGATATGTAACAAAACCCCTTTGCTGATTTCTGATATGGATTTGTGTTTTCATTCTAACTGTCATTTACTACTAAGCCCTTTCTCCGAACGAATCCCTCGCTTACTCGCTTAACGAACGCACTTTTTGGCTGTTGAAAATGTTACGTGAAAAAATGTTCTGCAGAGCTGGACCTGTGATTAACAGGCGTGTGACTGTTCATTGGGCTCAATGAAATCCGGCATTAATGTTAGGTTGAAAAAATTGACCCTTTCTAATCTCCTTTGAAAGGAGAAGCTCTGTTCGTATGTGTGTCCAAAATATTGCCATTAGGACTAAAATAAAAAGTGAGCAGAGTGTCCCCGCCATAAAAGGGAAGGTATGGCCTCTTTGGGGCCTGTCGAAAGAGGGGTGATCTCTGGAACTACAACTGAAACGTTAAAGACGAACACAGCATGGAGTTGGACATATGCTAACTTCCTTTAGCAGATAGCGTTGGCGGTTACTTCAGTGGCACCGACTGTGATAACCGCCGTTTTTGGAGACGAATATTATATGCAGCTGACTAAATACGTCTATCAGACGAAAACTACGGCTGTAGAGGGATTTTGCGCACAGGGTCTCGGTCCAGTTTCACAAAGGTTCTCGCTGAGCTTCACTTCCGCTCATGTGCATGTCAATCTCAAAGAAAGACCACGTGCATGGAAATTAGAATGTCCGACTTCACCCTGATAGTGAGCTGTGGCGCGGTACAGAAGCTATAGCGACTCTTCGGGCTGATCTAACTCGTTACTGCGGAAAAAGCGGAGGTAGAGATCGAAGTCTGCCGTCTGCGCTGGAGCCTTCATCACTCCAAACACTTCGGTGGAAAGTGTCAATCAGCTTACAATGGGTGATCCACTAAACAACTAAGCTTAACTACCACGAATCTTCTTATCAGAAGAACCTAATGTATTCTTAAGTCTCGTGCTAGGAAATGCAATTACGGTGACAACAGTCGCATACCTGCAGTGTTATATAAATGTAACCAGGGTACTGAAAGTTTTATTTTTTGCATACTTTTCGTTCCGCCAAGTGCAAAATACATTTTAACCTTCATATATAATTATTCTTTATCATTTGGCTACATTAGTTCTGAAATACATTGTCAGGATTCTAATTTCTATTCTTTGTGATTAAGTACCAAATTCTTACCTATCCAGTCATGAGCAGCTATCAAGTAAAAAAAAAGACTACTTAGAAAACACAAGTTGATTCTAGAAAGGCACGACGTGACAATGTAAGTGGTTCCCACCTGCAACTCCCCTTGCGGACCTTCGTCGTTGGCACACGTAAACTTTGAGATTGGATTGATTAATAATCTATTTATATGTCTCCCTATTATCTTACGCATACTCAGTTGGCATGCAGTCCTAAGGTCCCATATTTGTGGCGAAAGACGTCTTGAGAAATGGTCAAAACGAGCCGTACGAACGTGCGTGCGAGGCCTATAAGTCGCGTGCCTGGCTGGAGATTCAAGTGTTCTGGAGGACTGCCTTCCGCCCTAAAAATTAGAAATCAATACAGCAGCTGCATCAAAGAATGCGAAAGCGTTATCGTTATCGCAAAGCTAACGAAATTTTTACTTTCCTTGCTGTACAATATGTTCGTTTCAATTCTTTAAATTTTGCTTTCATGTATTTATTTTTGCTCCCGTTTTAATGTATCTTATTTATTTCAAATTCTTATGTTTGTTTTGTTTTCTCCTTTTATTTACCACAGTCATCAATCACTATCGTCACTATTTATTACTATTAACTTATTTTTCATTATTATTCCAACCTAAACTCTTCTTTTTGTGTTATTTAGATCTTTTGTCTCTATCCCAGTATGTGAAGTTTTCCCTGCGCGATATTTATTCTTTTTGTGCACCACTACCAAGACCCCATTGCTGTTCCTGCGCTCGTTAAATAAACATTGGTTGATTGACCATCACGAATAATTATCAATATTTTTACACAAACTAGCAATTTAGTAATGGTTTACGTGAAAAGAAAGGAGCAGTATCTGTCACAATTTCTTTGTGGACACCTGCACCGCGACGTAAGAGAAACTGATTAACCTACGCCGCGCTAAACCCCGTGCATACATTTTGCGTCTACATTTTTGCATTCCTTTTTTCATTTCACCAACACATCCTATTAAGGTTTTCGCCTCAATAATCGGAGTATGGCTTCGAAGAGGCCACGAGGATTTTGTGAGCCTCCAGAGTGGGCATACTTAGTGTAAGTGGCTCCTTAAAGTTATTGAAACAATACACTGAAAGACTGCATTGTGGGCTCATGGAAGCAACTACATCTACCTTGTCATGGAAAGCGTATTATTTGTCCTGAGCTTCGTCTCAGCACAGCCGACAACACGTCGCAGTGTGTTACAGCAGGCAACAGTTCGGTGTTCCCTGCTAGGCGCCGGCATCAAAGATCTCACAAGTAGACAATGTTACAACTTTCCTCCACCATGGTCTTATTATCCCGAAACAATATTCACAGCATCACAGCGTGTCAACTTTCGAGCATCTGAATATTAACGGTCATGCTATACATATGTAACTTTAATTCACAAAAAGCGAGTAAAGAATGCCTCAAAATAACTGTACATATTCGATAAAAGCGACGATACATTACACACGAGAACTCTGCACAGGAGAGAAGAGTGAATCTTAATAAAAGACCTTGAGATGCAACATTAGGAGAAAATTAATAAATTCACATTTTCAGTGCAAAAAAAATTCTTTTTAAAGGCAATGGCTATATTCTACCCAATATTTGATTATGCTGAACAAAGTATTATTTGCAGATAGCTGGTGTAGTATATTGGAAACAGTACTCAATCGGCAACACACGTGGCGTTTTCCAGCGGGTGCATAATTAGGGAGCAACGAACACACGAAAGCTTTAGAAAAAATCAAACAAGTATAGTGTGGAAGACTATGTTAACACGTTATTGTTTACTTCTCGTTGATATTTATTTGTCGCGAAGCTAACTGGCGCGAGAGGGAAAAAGGGCTCTGAGCGACAACTTGGATCAGCCCATTTCTTTTTTTTTTTTTGCGCGTGAGAAATCACATATATGAAGGATAGACTGCACCTAGCGCAGCAATGTTTTCAGTGACGTGCCTATAAATGAATATAAAAAGCTATCAAACGGAAAACAGTGATACGTGCAGGTGTGTCAGTTGTCATCCTCTGCTTGAGTAACAAGTTACTGTCATGCGTTAACGAGGTGGCAAGCCTATCGTTATGACAGGTGGAAATAAGGTGCTATACAGACCATCGCGAGCTCTGTCAAGCTACTGTCATTAAATAGGTAGTGTTATGTCCTATTTTTGTATTTCAGGAGCAAAAACATCAACCTTTATTACAATATTCAAGAAGTTGTTTTGGTTTAAATTTATATTCAGATTTTTTATCTTTAATCTACTTCAGCTTCAGAGGCCTAAACTGCCCGCACTTGCGAAAGTTGGGCATGCTTTGCTGACTGATTGTTCTCAGCAGTGCAACCTTATACTTTCCAGCAGTATATGACTTCACAAGACGCCAAACTCAACCCAGATATAAGCAGTAAAAAGCTGGAGGCATTCGTAAGCGCATAAATCTTGAGGAAAAATACACAGTGAAGTGCAGTACTCAGCACCACATCATGTTAAACCCTTAAGCATTACATTCATAAAGGTAGAAATCTAATGGCGGACAGGGCTCAAGGGAGATCTACATTTTTCCACAGGCTCATAACGTCACTACCTCTTGTTTTTAGTTCGATCCGCGCCTTCAGTCTAGCTATTTGCTCGGCGCTAAAGTAGTTCCTCCAGTCGCCTACTGTGCCTTTGCGTAGAAATTCCTCGTTTGCTTTCTTACTCCACACATCACTGAAAAATTCCTTCACCGTCTTCATTAGGTCCGCCCTAGCGTCGACAGACAAGGGGCTGAATGTCTCCGTCCAGTTCTTGATCTTGAAATTGAGGGCCTTCATTTTCTCGAATTTCGTGGAATCAAGCACCTTAGTTACAAGTGCCGGGTTCTTCCTCATCTTTTCGCCGTACTGTTCCTTTCCAATGAAGTCTGCCATCTTGAGAATCCAGCAGTTAGTGTCTTTCTTGAGTTCCTCGTAAGTGAGGAAGAGCACGTTGGTACCATACCGATGTTCATACCAAGAGAGCAGGTTGTCGAAGTAGTCCCCGAAGTCGACCTTTCCCTCTATAAACATATCGAAGAACTGGTCGAATGTGCCGTCTTGAAACCGGTACGTCGGAAGACGCCTGCGTGGTGCACAAGGTTCCAGGAAGACAATGGGTCCAAATTAGACGCCACTGGCAAAGATATCTTACATTTCTTACGCCTTACAACTTCTTACTCTTATTGTCTAAAAGCACTTGCTGCTGTGCTAGTTGGTTTCGGTTCATAATTAAATAGTTTTAAGGCGCAAAAAACAGATAAGGCGCTTCGTCCCGTCACCTACCTTGTGTGGCGCTTCCTCTCGTCACCTAGCTTTGTATGGCGCTTCGTCCCGTCACCTACCTTTGTATGGCGCTTTGTCCCGTCGCCTACTTTTGTGTGCCGCTTCGTCTCGTCACCTACCTTTGTATGGCGTTTCGTCCCATTATTTACCTTTGTGTGGCGCTTCGTCTCGTCACCTAACTTTGTATGGCGCTCCGTCCCGCCACCTACCTTTGTAGGGCTCTTCGTCCCGTCACCTACCTTTGTGTGTCGCTTCGTCTCGTCACCTACCTTTGTATGGCGCTTCGTCCCGTCATCTACCTTTGTGTGGCGCTTCGTCTCGTCACCTACCTTTTTATGGCGCTTCGTCCCGCCACCTACCTCTGTGTGGCGCTTCGTCCCGTCACCTACCTTTGTGTGGCGCTTCGTCCCGCCACCTACCTTTGTGTCTTGTCTGTTTTTGCGCTTTAAAACTATTTAATTTTCTTACTCTTACACTAAGAAAACTTCTCGCAACAACGTCAGTGAACGTAATGCGCCTTTGCATTGTTTTGGTTTTGAATATGACCGCTGTCAGTGGCCCCCGTTCTGAATGGTCTTGTGGCTAAAGCTCGTTGAATTGTAAAATCGTAAGCGAAACCTGCAACTCCAGGACAGGTAAGCCATGCCAGCAGTGGAGGAGAATCAAAGGAGGGCGAACAGAGAAAGAGAGGAGTGAAAAAGAGGAAAAGAAGGAGAAAGGCGGAAAGAATGGAGAGATCATGACTTTAGCAATATGGAACTGCTAAGAGGCTGCCCTGTTTAGGCAGCTTTTTTGTTTCATTAAACATTGGTACTCGTGTTGCCATTCGCAGCTGCTTAAGTGTGTATTTAGTTGATGCAGTGTCGGCAACATTAGCGGGACATTAACCACGAGCACATCGCCTTTAGCAATGCCTGCTTTAGGATTTAGAGAAACCATGACAGTGCTCTTTTGGCATCAGTCCGGTGACAGTCAATCGCTCAGCTTCTCACTCTTTGTGGCATTGTTGCGTGTTTCATGAAACAATTCTCGCAGAATGGGAAGTGGACATTGCTTACTTTGTGTGGTGATAGAAGGACACGCAGCAGTCGTACGGATTCCGTGCTATGTACACGTACTTGGCCTTCTCCGAGTACGGGTGCTTGCTGAACGGCAGGTGGGTCTTGATGGCGCCTGGCCGAGGCATGGCTCGGGCTCCTTCGGCACCTACGAGCTCGAGGAAGGTCAAGACTTTGAGGCTCTGCTCCGTGCTGGCTTCACTGTGTTCGTCGACGTTCAGCAGGGCCTGTGCGATGTTCTGTAGCCACGTGCTTCCACACTTGGGGTAGCTGACGATGAAAACGTCATCGTCCTGGGGCTCGTAGGAGAGCGCAGATCTGATGTTCCGCTCGGTGAAAATACGGTTCAAGTGCAGACCGAAGACTTCGTGGTAGACTTCCCGGAAGGGCTCCTGCGACACCCGCGAACCAGCAGTTTTATCTAATTTGAACGGCTAGTGTTGTTACGTTATTAAATACGGCACTTTTAAGAAGCTCAACAGTCAGTTTAAAATTGGCAAGCATAGAGTTAGAGTTGAATGTCTTTTCTGACATAGCACTGCTATCCTAGGCGGTAAAACTAGATGACGAAAATGGCTGCAGTATTATGATCAAGTGAATGGAATGCAGATCTGTCCTTCCACAGATGCGCATGGACACATTGATGCTATTAAAGCTGCACCACTGACAAACAGTCCTCCAGCAGCAATAGGGGGAAATATAGGCCTGCCTGTTATGCAAAAGAATGCATAGCATGCATTCAGGTTTCTTTATGTGCGTGGAATTTTTCAGAAATATCGAGGCTGATTATTCGATAAAGAAAGTCAACAGAAGTGCAAAAGCTTAGAATTTATTCATAGAGGGTGGCATTAAACTGCAAGCTATTCGGGCTTCTCTCTCCAGAAGTAGATGACACTCGAAACTATCTCAGGACACGTCGCACACTAAAACGGCTCGCATCAATTTCTGGCGTTGGGAAACGTTATACTGCTGCCGCTGTAAAAGATGCTTGATGATTTCTAGCCTTGGAGAGGCAAGTGGCAAATCGCTGCCTATCCGCAGGAGAAGCGGTTGAAATTTCAAAACAAATTAAAAAAAAAGGTTCTCTGCAGAGCTATATAGGACACAGAAATGTTTTCTTCAGAACTTCTAACTCAATGACTACAACAGACGCCGCTTACGCGTTTGCAATGTTGACCGTCTTTGTCACTTTGCACTTCAGACCCCATATTAAGCCGTAGATCCACGTTATCTGGCAGGGCTGCAACGAGCGACAATGAACACCTTTAAAAATCGTGGGGTCGGCAGCAAACAAAGATACAAACTCGCAAACAAAACTGGTGGGTGATATTTCATGCTGATAAATTGACTAAGCACTTTGGTGTTCGAGTCGGTTTAGAGTCGCGTACTCAATAGCATACAGTCACAGTCTCCCATATATTACGTTGAAGTCCAGTCCTATCAAGGTGCAAAGCCCCTGTTCAACCAATTTGTTCCAATGGACGTTCATGACCTTCGAGAAGCTTGTCCTCCTCGCAACCAACGATCCCGATGAGTTCGGCTCGCGTAGCAAATACACGTGCTTCCCAAAGTTGGAGCTTCCTGCCAATGGGCCATAAAATATGGTCACGTCGATGCACAACCATTCCAAGCGCCGAGCTGAATTCAAATCAGACTTTGAATGTACCTCTAATAGAATGGTTGGAAGTAAGGAAAGGAGCAGTATCCGTCACACTTTCTCTGTGGACACGTGAACCACGCCATAGACGTTTCCAAGTTTGATAAACCTAATTTGACCTTCAGCGCTGCTTGCGAGATGTGGAAAATGAGCTCTAATAATAATAATAATTATAACTGGTTTACAGGAAAGGCGCAGTATCTGTCACACACCAACACCTGAATGATGCCGTAAGAGAATGGAGGAAGGTGGGAGTGAAAGTGGAAACGGAGAAAGAGGTGCCGTAGTGGAGGGCTGCGGAGTAATTTCGACCACCCGGGCATCGTTAACATATGTGATGACATCGCACATTACACGGACATTAAACAAGCTACAGACTCTGCCGACGGAGACAGCAGTGAATAGCATTTAAGATGATTTTAGACAGCTCGGTAAAGGGCTAACGTACTTTTGAACTGCCTAATAATGACATGCTTCAGTTCTTAGATTTACAGTTAGTTTTTAGATGGACGCGTTTGCTGAGCTTACCCCCCTCGTGCTTAAAAGGGCCTCCTGACGTATAATTCTGCTCACTCAAAGGTTGTGAGGGGCATCGCAACGGGGCATCGCAACCCTCTGCTTGGGGTCCTCGCTTCGGAAATTGTGCGTTAATGAGATGAAAGCTAGCTTTAATATTTCTTCTTGCCGGCTTCTTGAAGCCGGCTTCCCTGAGTCGGTCTTGCTCTCTGTGGTGGAAACGCCCCTGAAGAAGTTGAAGGCTGGCGCTTGCAGAAATGAACCGGCGGGAAATGAGAGGCCTATAGTGGTACCTTACATCCACAAAGTCACTAATGGTGTGAAGAAAGTGGCAAACTGGCTTTAAGTAGCGGCTGTATTCTCTGCCCGCAAGCTTGCAGCCGTCGCATAACTTGCGAAAGCCAAACGATCGGCTGCCAGAAGAGGCATGGCCAGCATTTTTTCAAGTGTGCGACCAACGTTGTCTACGAAATTCAGCTGCCCCGAGGAAGTAATTTTGTTTATGTGCTTGTGGAAACTGATGTCATGTTGACCGCTATACACACATTGTATTTGCTTGCTTTGTATACATGTGCCAAATGCAATTTGCTTCTCTCAGGGAGGAAGACCCACATTAGGCGTCGTGCCTTTGGCCTCCTTCCTGAAGTGTAAATAGAAATGAACTTCAATAAATAAATAAATAAATAAATAAATAAATAAATAAATAAATAAATAAATAAATAAATAAATAAATAAATAAATAAATAAATAAATAAATAAATAAATAAATAAATAAATAAATAAATAAATAAAAACAGTATTTCAAAACGTGTGTGCGGTTGTAGTATCTGCACATAAGAGGACCGCAACTTCCTTTACAGTCTGTTTCTGCTAACGGCTCATGCGTATGGCGAAAAATTGGACAAGAGACCATATTCCGCTCGGTGCTGTGTCTCTAGTCAAAATATGGCTATTGTTTAGTGAGGACGGCCAATTTATGGGGCGGTAGCATGCGGAAAGCCAAATTATTTCGTTCTTTACAATGTGTGGTCGTGAGTCATGCACTTTGGACCTACAACCAGCGAGTGGCTCATGATATAGCACTACAAAACATTCGTCATGCACATGCTTTAAATGTTTGGTGACGATTCTGAACATGTAGTTCTAGCATCTGCTTCTTAATTGGATGAGTTCTTTCCACACCACAAAACCGCACACAAGTGCGATAGAAAGGCTGTGACATCCCCCAACGTGTTCAAGTTACCGCTATGGCTCAGAGGATACACCACTTGGATACTGAACTGAGCGACCCAGGTTCAATTCTGGCCGCCATGAGCACGTTTTAATGCAGGTGAAACGAAAGACACATTTGTCTTGTACGTTCGCAGTACACGCCTTACGACACCCGAGGTCGTACAAATTATCCCAATGAAGTGCTCCAGTATCGTGTCCCTCAAAGCCTAAATCATTTTTGGATGTTAAACCCCACAACCCGCATTATATCGTACTTCAGCAAAGCTTTACACTAGGGCTAGTTGGTGTTCAGTCAGTTTAACGTAGATGCCCGTTAACAAAGTCAAAGGGACAGAAGTTTGCGTTTGCGTTTCTCTTAAGGTGTCCCACTGTAATTTGTTAGCTAATATTTATCTTAGTATATTTAACCAAATCAACCCCAAATATGTGAAGAAAAGCCACACAACTAACAACAATACATGAATTACCAAGGAATGCAAAACTAAACAGTGTCTAAATTTAACACAACCGAAAACTAATATGTATAAAAAGGATCCGAATTTTTCGTTTTTGCTTACGGTATTCGGAGCACTCTCGTGGGGATGCGTCAGAATAAATCCTAAATGGTGGAAGAACTAGTATCGGAGCTGGCTTCGGGGCAACTCTTGTTGGTTACAGGTGGTCGGTGACGTCAACACTGAAGGAAATCCTGAACACTGCAGGTAACTGTTGAGCCACTGGATTGCGACACCAGCCATAGATGCAGCTAAAACCTACAAAGCGGCGCCATATGTCATGCGGAGCCGCTTATCCGGAGCAGCAGTCGGCAGTTGCCCCTCTCAGCCTAGGCATCCTGATCTGCCTTTACCAAGTGATGTTGCGAAATCCGGCTAGAACACGGAAGCTTTGCACTTCTAGCTGATTCCTCTGTCCCCGTTCTGACAGGCAGTTCTTGACAATATAAATTGAATGAAAAGAATATCTACAGACTTGTCGAATTGCTCCTGTTCTTGTGAATGAAAAGATAATGAAAAGACGATCCATGGGATTGTCGACAGGCTCCGGCGGAGCCGTCCCTTCTGCGTCGTGCGGAGAGAGGTGAGTTAATAGAAACGAGACAGGAAGAGTTGAAAAACGAGACGAAGGCCGCAACACCTGCGTCGCCTGAGGTGATGACAGATTCAGCTCCACATGCCCCTGTGACAAGGAGCCTCTTGCATAATGGGGAAAGACCCCAGATCCCGGCTCCGAGACGCCAGGATCCCCCGTCCCTATTCGCTCCCTTTGCCTAATCATGTTACGTACTCTTAAATACCCCTGGTTATCATTAATTGTGGTCCGCCACTTTTGCCACGATTTTGGTCCGGGTCATGCCTGATCTTTATTGAAGCCCCACCTCTGGGCCCGGACGGAGACATCATAAAAATCATAGTAGCAATTACAAAAAGTGATGCCGTTATTAATAATGACGATGACGACAGTAGTGAGGATAATGAGGCTGCAGCTTGTGGCAATGATAATAATAGTAGCAATGATAATGACGGTGCATTTAGTTGGTAATGATGATTGTAGCCATAGTGATGAGCCATCTCACCGGGGTGGCGCAGTGCTCAGGGCGCTCCACTACTGTGCCCAAGGACACGGGATCGAATCCCGGCCTCGGCGGTCGCTTTTCGGTGGACGCAGAAAGCTATACGGCCATGGACTGTGCGATGTCAGTGCGCGTTAAAAAACCCCAGGTGGTCAAAATTTTCAGAGTCCTCCACTGCTGCATCTCTCATAGCCTGAGTCGCATTGGGACGTTAATGCCCAGAAACCTAACCAAACCAAACCATAGTGATGATTATGATGATGAGTGGCAAGAAACGTAATCAAGCCTAACGAAGCTGTCGCTATGCTTCATCTGGGTTTAGCAAGGTTAAATTACAGCAAACTTATCTATTTTACCCTAAAATACTGCCTGCTATATATAATATGCCGAATTCCAAGGATCGGACAAATATTATCGAAATTGCCTATTGTGGGCTCAAACATCCTGCAAACCACCACATGGAAGTACCAGGCAAACAAACATTGCCGATTGTGGGATCTGGTGCCAGAACACTAAAAATACCGGATCGTATTTATGTCCTGCTTCTAGCCAGCAAAAGCAACTCTTCCCTTGCGATCACTGTTCTATCATATATGAGTACATTGAAACTATATGAATGCATATATGAGTATATTGTGAGCCCTCCACGGATCTTCTTTCATTTGTACATACCATGATCTTCTTCTTCCTCTTGTACATACCATCATCATCGTCCCGCGGCGCCGGCTCCGGCGCGCTTCTGGGTTTTGTCATCGGAGTAAAACGCCAGACACGGCATCCCTTGCCTTGCCGTCTCGACCTTGCCGTCTCGACCTGGCCTTCTTCCTCAATACGAACATATGAACATATATGAGTGAACATATTAGCGCACTGAACATACGAGCTGTACTGAACAGGAGCTGTAGCCGGAATGGCGAGTCAAATTTAATACCTTAAACCAACATGTAGACAATGAGCGATATTCTAGTGGAAAGCACTGTATGATATTCCTTCACCTGGTGTATTTCAACATGTTCTGACATCTTATCCCCCACGGGCGTTGTTGCATTTTCGCCTGCATCAACCCACAGCCATCCTATCCATGGTTAAATCTCACAACCGTCGGGCCATTTGACAAGTACAAATCCAATCAACCAAAGCGGCGCGCACAATTCTGGAGCGGAAGTCTAGAATTGTGGTTTGAATTATTCGGTCGCCTGCATTCAACACGCATACTTCTTTGTTTGTTTCCCATGTTGTGCTGTGTATAAAATTTGTAAAATTTCATTAGTGCACGGTGCCTCGAGGAAACCATTTCTGCATGTACAAAAAATTCAGTGCTCCCTTGTGATCAAAACTTACTTATAACAAAAAAGCCCAATGTTGCTAGATAAGCTCAAGATGCTGTGTCTCAACAGGAAAAGGAACACGTCCTAAAGTGCTCCATTCAACCACTGGCACATGTGGTCTGTTTTTAACTTTGGTCTGCATTATCTCCGGCCGCGATATGATTAAAAAAATGTACTATTTTTTTTTTTCAATTTTTACTTTGCTGCTGCACATACCACAGTGGGAAAACACCAGTTCATCGAGACCTGCTATGACTGCAGAGCACCGAAAGAGGCACACCTGTTCGTTTTAAGAGCTTTAAGAAAAGCTGACTGCAATGCCGAGAGAAGGCATTTAAATTTCACGACTTTAAGCTTCATTCCAGAACTGCAGTTCCATTTCCAAACGCTGTTAAGATAACTGTGCAGAAAAGTTAATTCAGAGATGACGTTGATAGTATGGTAAATGACACATCCGTCTAAAAACACGCGTATATTTTAGGAGGTACACTTAAGTAAAGAATGCCCAATAAAAACAGCGGATGACCAAAGACAGACCCTGGGTCACACAGAAGGGTTTCGGGAGGGGGTTGTATGAATTATTCTTCAGTGGAAGTATTTATGTACGCGAAGAAAAACAAATACTGAATCCAGGTTGCAGCACTGGGGTCTACGTTCAGCACTTCATGATTAAGCATAGGAAGTGCTGGTGAAATACTTTATCAAATGCTTATGAAAAATGGACAAAGATCGCATCAACCTGCACGTTGTAGTGAAAGTTAGTAGGCAAGTCATGAACAAAAGGAACTGATTGTGTCTCACGGGAGAAATATTTGTGGAAACTGCGTTGTGACGGGACAAATTTTTCACCTTCAACTCATAATCATCAGCTGACTATACCCATTGCAGGGCAAAGACCTCGCCCTCTATTCTTCCAATTAACCCGGATCTGTGCTGGCTGCATCTACTTGACCCCTGCGAACTTCTTAACCTCAGAAAAACTGTTATTTTTCTGAAGAGGAAAGTGTATAACAGTTGCATCCTACCGGTATTCACTATGGGGTTGAAATATGGAGGTTAACGAAAAGGGTTCTACTTAAGTTGAGGACAATGCTGAATGCATGAAACGAAAAGTGGTAGGCGTAACGTTAATAAGAGATAGGAAGCGTGCAGAGTGGGTCAGAGAAATAACTCAAGTTGTTGGCATTCTAGTCGAAGAAATGGACATGGGCAGGGCATGTAGTGCGGAAAGAGGAAAACCAATGTTCTTTAGTAGCAACCAATTGGATTCCAAAGGGAAGGAATGCGTAGCAGGGGCGGCAGAAAATTATGTGGGTGGATGAGGTGAAGACCAGGAGCGCAAAAAACCAGGACACAAGGAACACATAGAAACAGTGTCCTGGTTTTTTGCGCTCCTGCCCTAGTGAAAAACACGGTATGAGTCACAATAATCTCATACGGATTTCTCATATCAAACTCATACAAATCTAATTAATTATCATATATTTCTCATATGATGAATGAGATTAGTATGAGATTATATGAGATTTGTATGAGATTAGTATGAGTTTAGTATGAGAATTTGTATGAGGTTATTGTGACTCATAAGGTTTTTTCACTAGGGTGGTCTGCACGATGCTTCACCGACTCGCCCACACAAATGTATTAATGGATGAGGTGAAGTTCGCGGCGGTCAAAAAGATGCAGCTAGCTCAGGATCGGGTTATTTGGAGGAAAATGGGAGATGCCTTCACCCTGCAGTTGGTATAGTCCGGATGATGATGATGATGATGCGCTTGCCAGGGGCGCCATTAATGTCTGAAGCATATAAGCAGCCCAGACCCGCAAACCAGAAATTGCGCTGTGGTCGACTGTAATTAAAGACGATTCTCGGCAAAAAAAAAGTGCGTCAGTTTTTGTTCAAGAAATTGAAAAACCTTGGTGTGAATATCTTTTTCACGTTAAACGTCAATCGACGTCACGCTATTATTTACACCAAATATATTGGCTTTGGTTTTCTGTAAACATAACAAACTTGGTTTATACCGTGGCTTGGTACGTCGTAACTAGAAAGTGATTACGTCGCCAACAAACATGAGCAAGCTGACTTGCAAAGCGGAGCTGTATGATGAAACTAGAAATTGAAGACGTCATCAAAGTTACATGATCAAGGCGACTTATATGTGGTGAAGCATGTTCTAACTAGTAGTTGATGTCTTCATATGGATAAGTATGACTTGCAAAGTGCTTTAGTGTGTCGTAACAAGAAATTGATGGCGTCATCAAGTCATGTAATCAATGTGACTTGCAACAGTGGTATTAACTAGACGACAATATGAGTAAACAGGTAAAAACGACGTGATTTTTCACTGTACACGGACGTTGTGACCATTCTCTGACGCTTGTAGGAACAAATCTGGAGCAAATCTAATGGTGAATTCCAATCGCAGAGCAGGAGCACTTCCAGAGCAACGTTTTCTGCTCCTTTCGGAGCAATTGTCTTCCAAACGCAGATCCGGAACACGGATCGCGTCTTCCAAACGCAGAACGGGAGCAATTGCCGAGCAAGGGTCGCTCCGCGGAGCAGTCAAAACTGCTCCGCCAAAATCGGGGGAACCGACCGGAAGTTTGCGTGACGTGACTTTCCGAGCGACGCTTGCGCATGCGCTAGCTAGCGCATCCATTTCCGGTGGCTCGCCGCGTTGTTGGGTCTCTCCAACGCGCCTCTCCATAGCAGACGATCAGTATTTGCCGCCGCCATGGATGGTGATTCGCGTCGCGCTCTTGCGCTCGCTTTGCTTGAGGACAGCGAGTCGGAGAGCAGCAGTTCCGACTCATCTGTCGAAGAATCAAGAATCAACTACTTATATGTCAATCGTCCGTGTAAACTTAAAGCCGCGCACGTTACGGCTCGGCTCTGGAAGACTGCAAACATTCGGTACGTGAACCGAAGTTTTCTTCCATATTAAAGAAAATGCTGAAGGAGTCTTACCGTGTGTGTCCGCGCTCGGCTCTTCGAGCAAGGAGGATATAATTGCGTAAACGGCTGGTGTAACCTCCATATCAAAGGGAAGAAAGGCTGCAGGCTTGCACAGCAGACGACGCGAGCGCACGAAAAGCGCGGGCAAGTGCAAGGAATGACGGGTACTTTCTCCGTCTCCGTTTGCTCGCGAGCGTCACCTACTTGCTCCGGCCGGAGCAAGAGTATTCGAAACGCAGAGTCTGGGAGCGTGCTCTTCGCCGGATTGAGGCGTTCTGTGATGGAGCGTGTGCGCTGCTCCAGTTCTGCGATTGGAATTCGCCATAAATCGTTTTCGACCAAACTGCTGCCACACACGGTTTGCATTCTACACTTAAGCAGTCTTAAGTGCCTTACCGAATCGTTTATTGCGAAAAAACACATAATACATCTTAGACACATAACAGAATGAATTTGCTGATAAAATTCCTTTCTGTGTGATTGAGTAGGCCTCGCAGGCACCTAGACGCCTGTGCCCTTTGTCGAGTTTTGTTCCTGTTTTCGTGAACTGCAATTAATCTTATTATGCCTTCTATTAAACTACCAAGAACAACAGTAAAGCTACCCACATTGGCCCTCAAGCAGAAAAAAAGCATTATATTCTGATTTATACGCCAATGGTTGTGCTAAAGGAAATAAGATGATTATAAGTGCCTCGCGCTTTATGGAGAAAGAGGAACCACGCGAGGGAGCCGCATGCCAAGAAGAAGAGGCTGACGTGGTGTGCGTCGAGAAGCGCTTTGAAGGCAGCGCCCAGCCCGGACGGCCCCTGTGCCTCCAGCCACTGTTGCCGCCTTGGCCTCATGGTCCTGACCGCAAAATTCGCTACCAAGCATCTGTGAGTGGACTAAGTGCTGGCACCCACGTACCAGTCATGGCCGACAAGCGCCAAGGAGGGTCGACGGATGCCGCCACCGCTGCTCACGGGACGGAAGCAGGAATGCTTGAAGACTGGGAGCTGCTGCCCCGACCGCAGTCGCGAATCGATGGACAAGGCGGCGACGACATCAGTCGGGGCGCACTATGGGACGAGAAGAGACGCCGTGGTCGGACCCGGCCTGAGTCCACTACCTGCCCAGACGAAGGCTGCCCAAAAGAGGGCAACGGCAAAGGATTTTGCTTACAACAGCTGCCATGGGCTGCCACCATAAACCAGGGTTTCTACGCTGGAGCTTTTGGGGTGAGCTAATGTGCAGGTTCAAGGATTTATTTTTTGACGAGGCAGTCATCGCGTACTTTGTCTCATAACCTCCAATCATTTATTGGAGCGCGGACCCCACAACCCCCCTGTCTTAGGATGCAGGGTATTGATAGCGAACACCTTCTTAAAATTCACATCAGTGTATCTTGACTATGGGTTGAGGAACAAAATGTCTGCCTTAATGGCGCCTTCCTTTGAGCCAGAATAGCGCTTTAGTGATTTGTAGATAGGACATCTTATATTTGCTTTCGGATCGTGGAGAATGTTGGTTACAGATGAATGAATTGGAAATGCTCTCGCTGAATGGCTCCATAGGCCAACGGTGTATAATCAAAGAGAAGGGAACCGTAGCAGGGGATGTCATGGAACGAGAGTCACAGACGAGATCAGAAAATTTGCATGCTGGCTTCGTACCAGCCAGCATAGTAATGAGCTAAATAAATGTCAGTTCGGTAGCCCTTCTGCTTCAAACAAGCTGAGCTAATGCTCGCGTGACTGGGGCTGATCATATATATTATTCCACATTTGTCACGCTGAGTTCAGTTACCGGCATTCAATTATGAACCACAGTTTGCGCGTGTGCTGAGGCCACCTTTTGAGAATTTTCAGTTCGCTTTTATCTCTTTTGGCTCCCTACCACTATCGTCTGCTTATCGTCGTAACGTATACCGCGGGGAGATAAGGCCCTGCTAGAGAAATACGGCTATCTCAGGTATTTTACGTGCGAATAAGTTCCGCTCCATATGCCGTACCAGTGGACGGTGGCCTGCTCTAAAACAGGGCGATAAATATATGCTTCGCACATGCTTGACGATGAAACGTTTTGTCCCCTTTTTTGAGAAAAAAAAAATAGTGCTGTGGTTGTGCGACTAATCTGCTAAGAACCGGCCCTGTGACATGACCGACTGAAGGCTCTTAGTCCGTCCTCTTAAGTGTAGGCGTCTGGTTGTGCCACTGCCTGTGAGACTATCCCACAGTAAAATGGCGATGACGTCACTACAGAATTCCTCATCGGTCTATATGGTTGTGACGTCATTGTGACCACCAATATTGTGACCACCTCTGAGCGGTTTTTGTTTTTCGCAAAGAAAAGGGTGGTAGAGCCGGGAATCAAGAGGTCGACTCTTCGGCCGTAAGCCTGGCGAGCTCCCTATACTCTACTAAACAGACGTTGATTCAGAGCGGTAGTCTACAGGCCATATGCGCCGACTTCATGTCGAAGACTAGGTAACATAGCATTAAAGCAAAACTTTATTGTTATTAGCAGCACTTAATTTTAGGAAGCACGCAGATTTGACTGTGACAGCTTCGGAGCTATGGTTAAGGGGAAACCTCATGTTCTCTGTCAGAAAAATCCTCTGATTTGTCGAAGGCGTTTTGACGTCGTCAAGGGCACATGGTATAAAAGAACTATTCACAAAATGGCGTCAAATTTTAAAATGGCCAAGGGCTCATCAAAATGGGACAGGCCTCGAAAATTCGGTATTTCCTCCTCCACCTTCCTTCCCCTTCAAGAAAAGTGAAATTTGCCCTCCCCTCTCCCTCCCCCCATAAAAAAAAGAACTCGGTTGATGTTCGATATTCGATATTTTGCCCTCCGGCTAAATCGTCAAGCCACCCCGAAAATTTCAATCTTGGCCCTCCAAATGAGTTAGAAAACCCAGAAATATGGCACATAAGGAAGAAGAACAGGTGCATTAGGGTGAATTAAGCAGCCCGAATTGTTTAACTGGTCAAGATACCAGAATTGTGGGGCAATAAGGTTCACTAGTAGATGAACGAAGGTGTCGAATTAGTATATTTCATAAAATTGTCGACACGTGGGGATTAGGGCGGATGATCGAGTGTATTAAAGTTGATCTCGAGTGTATTAATGTGGTCTCACTGGTGCGATCCGTCATTTCAATGAATGTGCTAGAACTTCGAGAAATTGGTGACTGTTGCATGTCGCTATGATATCGCATTGCTTCTTTAAAGAAGTACTTAATGCCTCAAATATTCGGTAATCAAATGGCGCCACTGCTGTGGAGAAAGCATTTGTCACGCGAAGTGCTTCTTCATGCGTAATTCTGTGCTCTGAAATATGTGCAGACAATGCTATACTCATAGTCGAGATTAGTTTTGACTCTCGGGACAGTCTTTGTTGGCTCCCTTTGGTCCCAAACTTTCGCTATTGAGTATATACTTCATTTCGTCTCTTTGGGTACCGCCAAACCTGAAACTCAAATACTGAATACTGAAACCACCACTGAACCACCAAATACTGAAGCTCAAGACCACTGAAAAGCAGGAAGGCCTCATCTCTTTCTGACTTTCATTTTCCGACTTGTGCAGTTCCTGCCTTTCGTGGCGTTTCTTCATCTGACCATGATTAACAAGCGGTTGATCTCCTCACTAATGGTGACCAACCTGTTGCTTCCGGCCTTCTCCGTCTTGTGCTGCATCGTCCACGCCTGCTTAGTAGACGTCATGATGTACGTAATTACGGAGTGGATGCGAGAGGCGAACCTGGGTGGACCCTTCGGAGCCTTCATATTCGTCAAGATACTCTTTCGGGCCTCGCTGTTCGTGCCAGCCAAGTTGTTTGCAGCAGCTCTGATGACGGGCATCAAGGTGAGAAGGACGTTTTAGGAAGAAAGAAACTGTGAGATGTTTGATAAGCCTAGACCTTTGAACTTCCCGGAAAAAGATCCGTCCGAACGTATTGGAGTCCGGAAACTTCTCGCGGGAAGCGAGTACAATGCCTCATAGCTATAGCCGCATCTGATCAGCACTTATGCTTGATTCATGAATTTGCACCACTCAGGCAAAGCTTATCCAACAATCTTGCAAAAACTGTTCTTAGATTGAGCGCGAAAACTTCGCTCAATCCTAGAAGCTTGCTGCACAGTTTTTGGCGTTGTTTCGTGTGTCGTCGTTATTGCCCAGCAATATTTCGTTTTGGTGCTAAGAAGTCGTTACATGAACAAAGGACAGTTTAAACGCCTAATAGAGGCTAAGCGAAGAAACAAATCTCGCACTTTCTGTTCTGCAGTTTATTTACACCAACTTAGGCGTGCACGGCTCGTACGCGCATCATTTTTTTTACTCAATTTTCACCCTGTCCAGTGTGCCCCTGTTCATCGGGCCTTGAGACCACATTTTCTTTGTAAAATGCTCTTCGGTTGGTTGTGGAGGAAATTTTGCAGCCCTTCGCTCCACGTCTTAATAACGAGGTGTCATGATGCGTGCTGATGCCTTATGCCGCCAGGCTGTTGCCTGAAGAAGAATGCGTCCAGTTAGTAGGCAATTTACCACGCGTGCGCAATTCGATCATTACGAGGTCATTTGATAATAAGCAATACCTGCATACACGTATGCACTCCGATACCAATTTGTATTAAGCTGTTTCAAACCCGGCCGCTGCCTTATGCGTTTATATGGAGGGTAAACAAACATACGTTTTTTTAAATTGTGATTTCGCTCAGCGCCGTTGAAGCTCGACAAAATTTGGCTACTTCGTCCGAAAGACATCCGCTTTCGAAAAACCCGAGCTGGAGCAGCGACCAAAGAAATATCTTTCAGTGGCGGCAGTGCCGTACGGCCTTCCATGTCGGCGTGGGCTGGCCAGCGAGCAGCACCGAGCACCCTATAGCACAGGCGGACAGGCGCAGTTGATTGACGGCGCCGGGGGCGCTGCTTAGAGCATGAGTCTTTTTTGTCTTTGTAAAGCACATTGTTTTCTTCTGCCGCAGCGCCGAGAGAAATCGCATGTTCAAAACTCTTACAGCTAATAATGGCTATTATTGGCGGCCGGTAAAAAATGTTTCATTAATAATGGCGCCTAAGCGTAATGGTGAAAAAATGTACCATGAGATATTAGTAAATTGGGTTAAAAGTTAAACAGCTTTTTTTTTTTTTAATGTCCGCCAATAGGGGTATTATGGTGCCTCAGAATCTGTCTTCATACCTCGAAAAGCTTATTTTCAAAAATACATGGCTCGCTTCACTGCAACCCTAAGTAAAATAGGTAGAGAACGAGAGATGAACAGGCAGAGGGAAAGTAAAAGAGGCTTCACGAGCGCACTTTGCATTGGGTTCCACAGTGGGACCAACCAAAGAGCTCGACACTTCTCAGAAAACATTTCTGTCGACATTCCAGCTGGTACTCGGGCGTTCTCAAGACGGAGGTTAAATGATTATTTGTTCGCTCCGTTAAAAATTGCCTACACAACAAAATATCTAAGCAGAAACAGAACATCAAGCAATGAGATCGAGTAACGAGAGGGAGGGACAGGACAAAGGAAAAAAAAGTGTGGGGGGGGGGGGGGGGCAGCAAAAGACAAACGACAAAATGAGCCCAGTCGGCCGTAACACCTGGTGGTGGACAGAAAGGACATGCAATGCAGACAACGGCGGAAGGCGTCCCATAAGTGCTAAAAAGACGTAAATAGCATAAAATTCATGGAAATGGTGGAAAGCAGGATTTTTCGGTGAACTCTGGTCAGTGCATTGTTTTTCGTATCATAGAGTACCGCCATATCAAGCAGTACTGTGGAAGCAGAGTTTTAATTGGCCGATCTCAAAACAAGCAGCTGTGCCATAGGGTGCATGGCAGAGCCGGGAATGAATGCGCAGTCGTTAAAGCTTCAAATACTGAAAAGGTTGCTGAGGTAGGTACGGAAGGCACGCCTGATTTCTTTATCCCCAAGGACCGTTTCGACGTAAAAATGGTTTCGTGTAGGGGATAACTATTCCGTTCGCCCATATTGGACGGAGTACTGGCGTTCCTCTGAAGGCTAAGCACGCTCTCTTTCTTTCACAACGTCGTTTGCCTTATCAAAACTGAACTTACCGCTTTTTTATTTTGATAAGGCAAACGACGGTATGAAAGAAAGAGAGCGTGCTCAAAACTGAACTTACCGCATCGAACCCGACCTCGGCGGCTGCGTTTCGATGGAGGCGAAACGAAGAGGCGTCCGTGTGCTGTGCTATGTCAGCGCACGTTAAAGATCCCCAGGTGGTCGAAATTACTCCGTAGCCCTCCACTACGGCTCCTCTTTCTCTCTTTACGCTTTCACTCCCACCTACCTCCCTTCCTTTACGACGCGGTTGCGGTGTCCACAGAAAGCGAGACAGTTATGGCGCCTTTCCCTTCCTATAAATAAATCAACACTCAACACTTACCGCACCTGGCATTATATACGGATAGTTACAAACTTCATGACACTTGCTGCTCGATGATCACACACACGCACGCACACGCACACACACACACACACACACACACACACACACACACACACACACACACACACACACACACACACACACACACACACACACACACACACACACACACACACACACACACACACACGCACACGCACACGCACACGCACACGCACACGCACACGCACGCACGCACGCACACACACACACACACACACACAAGCACACGCACAAACACACACACACATACAAACACACGCACGCACACACACACACAAACACACACACAAGCACACGCACAAACACGCACACACAAACACACACGCGCACACAAACACAAAAGCACACACACACGCACAAACACAAAAACACGCACGCACACACACACGCGCGCGCACGCACACACAGTGATCTATGAAGTTTGAATCAGCGTGCGTGCGTAGCAAAATGGCCCTATGTCAATGTTTAAAGTCTCACATCCTTCATTTCTCAAGGGAGAGTATTGGCGGGCTAGTTGGTGCATTGCATAATGAGAATGCAAACTGCACAGAAACAAGGACGTGACGGCACAATACAGGCGCTGACAAAACAGCGCCTTTGCTGTGCCATCACGTCCTACTTTGTGGGCTGTTTTAATTCCCATCCTTTATTTCTCCCCAGCAGGAAATTAGGTCAAAAGCACTTAGAAAAGCCAAATGTGAGGAAGGAACTGTACACGTAGAGGAAGCTTATGAACAATGGCAATTTTCGCTGCTCTAAATCTCGTTCAGACCCCCGTACGCAGGTGCTGACACAATACCCTTTTTTTGTGCACAGTTGTCACTTTACATTTTTCCCAAGTTTATGCTGAGCAGAACAAGTTGTAGCAACTGACATACACATATAAATCAGAATCAGGTAGACTGCAGCGTTGATGTCCTATTTATGTGTCGCGTTTTTAATGCAATATAATACTGTTCGGGAGATAACGGGCGGATATTTGAGGCGGTTGTAGCAGTATTGAACGCCAGGGAGGATACATCGCCAGACGTTTATGCCTGTACTGATGTCGATTTCAGCCTCAGCTGCATTAGCGTGAAGAGCGGATGCCAATCAGACTGAATAATATCTCTGGTGAAGATATAGGATGTGCGCTCCACTTATGTCTTTATACGCAGGTATTGCTGGCACAACTGTAGTGAATTCCCTTGCTAGGACAGTTTTGCAATAAGTAGATTCGGTGAGCATTAACGCAATGCAGAGCCACGGCATGTACAGATGCAGCCTCTACGACGCTGGGGATCCATCGGGCACGCCAATCACAGCTGCCGCTGTACATAAAAGGCCTTGAGGCTTGGCTGACAAACGAAGTGGTCGTGCTGTTTTCTAATTCTTTTCAGTGAAGCTTATTTACCTGTGGTCTAAAACGTGTGACTACACTTGTATTTTCCCTCAGAGGACGTGGGGCATCCTTGTGAAGGCGGCGTTCCTGGACGCCCAAAACAGCGTGGACGCCCGTATAATGCAGCTCCTCTCCGACTCGAAGACCTGCGCCTTTCCCACCTCGGCATTGTGGGACAAGCAGCCGAACCACTCGAAGGAAAATATTCTTCAGGCTGGTGCCTGCCTGTATGAGCTGCTATCCTCGTCTGAGAACGGTGATTTGATGCAGGTAAATGGATTGCACTGGTCCCAGGACCTCTGCGGAAGATGAACGTCTTCTTTGTCGCGAATTTGTCACCTGTGTAAATGCGACCGTGCTCCTTTCGCGAGAGCTGGCTAGTTAATCGAGTTCGCTGGGGAACCTAGCCATGTCTTAGTTTCGAAGGCAGCTTGCCATATGCGAAGGAAACTTTCACCATCAAACCTTGTTTCACATCTTCAATAACATTCAGGCTCCTACTGACAGTGTCCAAATTTTAGCCGTTGTATATCGGCTACTGCTGATAAATTTTCAGATTTTCGTACCTGGAGTTATACACATATTCAATAATTATTATTTAATAATAATAGGTTTTCGCATGTAAAAACATAATACCGGTAACGGTTTTTGTGTTTTCCAGTTGTGCTCATAATTATAATTTCGTTTTTTCATGAAGTCATGAGGCCTTTAATATTTTATAAAAATAATTGAAGGGCAAGTAATAGCCGCACAGAAGTTCGGTCTGAACCATTCATTTTAAACTCTTCCACTTCGCGCACAAACAATCAAACTCACGCACACGACAAAATACAAAAGGGAGCAGTATGCGGACAAAAGGCGACTCACGAACAAAGCCCGTTCATCAGTCTTGCCGCTCTGTACTTCTCAAAACATTTACCGCATAATCAACCCACCACTCTTTTTTGTTTAGTATAAAACGTTATACGTAACTCCCCTTAACCCCTGTAAGAAAGCTGGATCAGGTACGGGAATTCCGTTCATCCCCTAGAAGATGCCTCTATTTACGGTTGTCAGAATCAGGCACAGGACTATTGTGCATGATATAAGCTCAAGATCACCTTATCGCTATTGGATTATACATGTGCAGCCGGTATCACAGCCTTAGTTGAGCTCCTCTTGTTTATAGGGAAAGTGCAGGGGTCTTTCTGAACAAATTTGGAGAACAGACCAGGAAATTCGGCTTCTCTGGCAGTTTAAAAGTAAACTGCTGCTCGAGAGTGAATCAATTCATGTGCTCTTTTCGTTCCGTGCGGATCATAATATTTAGGTTACGTGCGTATTTTTATTCTTTGCAGGTGCACGTCGATAACTATGGCCTGCACGTGCAGAACTTCGTACGTGAAAACGCTTTCGGGGCCTGCGTCTGGTTGTGCGCGCTGTGCTTGGTACTGTTGGAGATTGTTGCCCTGTCGAATATGATCCTGGACGATGTGGCTGCCGTGATGAGCCTCTATAAACGCTACCAAGAAGAGCGGCGCCGAGGAGTTGCCACGCGGAGAGAAGCGTTCCAGGCTGCCTCTCAGCAGTGCTTGCAGAAGGTCGGCTATCCTTTGGTATGTGTCCGATTTTGTGCGTCAATACGAATGTGCCGCAGTCATTATTTGGTAGAGAGGTAACATGTACATGATATACAGTGGCAATTACTGCATAGAAAATGATGATGGTTTTTGGGGAGGCCCCCCACCGGCTGCTATCAGTCGTCCTGTCGTATGTGGTATAGGGTAACAGGGAGAGGCATGTCCGGTAGAGCACCGTGCGGTTTTAAAGTTAATCTCAAATGATCAACACAAACTGAGTCATAACGGCATAGTGCATACGCTAATCACGTTGTAAGTGTTCTGGAAACTAATATAGCAATTAAAACCAGCAACAGGAAATTTATAATTGTAAGCAACACGTAATTGCAAAAGACAAAAATTTACTAATGCAAAAAAGGGCTTGATGACCCGCCTATTTCACCTCGCCAGATAGTGCACACTGTGACTGAACGCTCCGCGTGTGCTATTCACGACAGCCGTCAGTGTTTTGTACAGTGTGCAAGCGTGTGCGTAGTGAACAGTTGCCTGGACGCAGAGCTATTGCGGAGGCCCGCCCGATGTGCCGAGTGCTCAGTGACCTAAGACATTTGCGGGTGGGCCTCAAGCAAACTAATCTATATTGTACCATAGTGTCTATATTTCTTTCATATTTACCTACCCTTTTCTTTCTCCCTATCGCTCACCTCTGATTTCCTCTACTTTTTCCTCGCTATCCCTTTATTTTCGCCGCCCCAGTTCAGGTGCTTCAGATATCAGATAGCAGATGCCGGGGCTGGCAAACATCTTTTCTTTCCTTTTTTATATACAACAAATAACCACTACCACCACCACCACCACCACAGCCAAAAAAGGTTGGCCGGCTTACTATACGTATCATGGCTCACACTTCTTCAGCTATCCTCGTCTGTCACTGACACTGATGTGCCTTAAAATCTGTATTTATAAGACTCAAAGCTCAGCCTGAAACAAACAAAAAAAAATGACAAGGGTTCAACGCCGCTGAACCTAATATTGAGCGAAAGCATTTTCTCATCCCACATATAAATCCCCGCTTTAACCAACCCATATGAACGTGCCTTAGTGGCCTATAGGGGTAACGTGAATGCCAGGATCCTAGCAGGCTGATTCTGACATAACCGCCCCATGTGAAACGAGAGACCCAAGTTGGCAGCTTCTGCCAGCCCGTGTGTCACGTGAGGTGTGCCGTCACAGCGTCACGTGGGTAAGACGTAACTGCGGCCGGGTCACGGGAAGGCTTGAATGTGCGAGTAGTATTTCTTTCGCAATAAAAGATTTGTTGGCCTTCGCTATATAATGCAGCTATGAATCGGGAAGCTGTTTATTTTGTGTGTCATTACACATGCTATCTTGCTTTTTCAACAGGCTCATCGATGCATGCGGTGGTTGGACCGGGTGCTAGTATTTGTAATCAAGGGCCCAGCGCTGCCGTCCAATCGACCCGGTCCGAAGTTTGCGATGCATGACCCGTCAACAGCTACGGGGAGTTCGTAGCGGAATCGCATGAGGTTTGAGAAAGCCTCTAAATTGAACCTGGATGAATATGGAATTAAAATTGAGACCATATGGCTCGCATCTTGGACTGTCACAAGCGCCCTAGCAAGTGCGGTGTAGAGGGCATGGCTAATGATCCGAAGAGCGACTCTGTAAAACCCACAAAATACATCATGTGCGCTCACTTGGCAACTCGACTTTTTATTTACTACAAAGCGACCTTCTAAATATTGTGCTTGTATGCGCGAGAGCGTCCCGTGTAGTTTTCTCTGTAGAGGAACGTCTGCATGTACGAGTGCATCTGCTTGCGTAAATTGATTAATTCACGACGAATTAGCTAGCAGTATTAATTTGAAACACTACACACCCCATTAGTGCAAAAGCCAGCAGCAGCAGCGGCTGTCAGGGCACAAAACTCCAGGTGTAGTTATGTAGGTCTCTCTTTCCACCTTCACTCCCACTCTTATCCCTTCCCTTACGGCGCGGTTCAGGTGTCCACAGAGCAAGTGTGACAGATACTGCGCCTTTCCCTTCCTGTCAACCAATTATTTATTATTATTAGTTAAGTAGATAGTTCCTCTCGAGGAAGTGGACGGACGTCATGCATGGAGGTAATATGTTCCCAGCAATTTGCTGCTGGCCAGAGGTATGATCGTGATTTGAACCGGACACAGACACACAGAGGCAAAGGATTTATGCTGGACTCTGGAGCCGATTTTGGCCACGTGTCACAGCTAATTGGACAATGTAATGCGAAAGGTTTCGAGGCTCCAATAAGAGGAAAACTCGGGGTCACTCAGAGTTCCGCCAAAACTACATGTCAACAGACGCCTGTCTTACTCAGTTGAAGCAACTAATGCGAATCCATTACAAGCCGCACTACATGCGCGTCCCGGCTTCCCTCGAGAAGCACGACAATAACGTACATGCCTCTGTCAGGGGCAAGTTGGTGGATGACATGGCGGGGCAGTCGTTGGTCGGCACGATGTGTGCTGTCATGAGGGCACATGTCGTGGCCGAGTTTACAATAGCTGCCAGCTTGGGTAACCCATTTGAGATGGAAATCAAACCCACCTGAACGCTTCGACCTCACGTAAGCTACGCTACTCCTATAGACCACGCGGTCACGTTGCTCTGGCTTGTTTAATGGTGACCTGACAGAGCACTGACTTCTAGGCTCTCGCATGGCACAGCATTTAACACAGTAACGTATGTAATGTGTATTTGTGCAAACGTGTAGCCATTACGCAGTCATAGCCCATGACTAAGATATGCAACGTAGCACTGCTCAGTACTTAAGAAAATACGACAATACCAGTTGTTGGGCGAGTTGGTGTGCACGGTGATCCATAACAGCGCGACAGACGGGACGTGGAAGAAAGGACGACAACACAGAGCGCTGACTCACAATTGAAACGTTTATTAGCCACCAGCCAGTATAAATACTGCCCTGGTGCCAGAAAGGAAACAGGCACGCTTGACTTGCGTGGTATTTTAAACGCCAGTACATTAGGCACGTGTCAAGTACAGGCAATTGTCATACCTGGGAAAAACTGTCAGCATAACAGCAGGCACACGTTAATATTAACAATCTAAATAGCGGTTTTCCTTATCTGACAGCGCTACAGAGGGAGCACTGATACATTCTTCCGATGTCTTAGCTATCAAGTGGGCTTCTAGTATTTCCCTCGTTAGCGTGTCACGGTTCTTTTCTATCACGAAGCATTCTTTATACAGGGGAAAACAGACATTAGTACATCGTCTTCTTCATCGTCATCTTTGCAGTGTCTGCAGTGTTTGGCTACATGGCCTGTGACAGCTGCACAAGAAACATTGTACTCGTGCTCCTTTAACCTTTCGTTAACACATCGGCCAGTTTGGCCGATGTAGCACTTGCCGCATGACATTGGCAGACAGTAAATCACTCCTTCTTGGCAGGGCACAAATTGTTTCGCGTGCCTTATCCAGCACCTGCGTGAATCTTTTCCCACTGAATTAACCTTTTTCACCAGGCCAGACAGTCGCTTGGGCGCCTAAAAGACGACTTCGACGCCAGCACGTCTCCCAATTCGCACAACTTAAAAAGAATTGGGAGACGGGCTGACGTCGAAGTCGTCTTTTCTGCCCAAGCGACTGTCTGGCCTGGTGAAAAAGGTTAATTCAGTGGGAAAAGATTCACGCAGGTGCTCGATAAGGCACGCGAAACAATTTGTGCCCTGCCAAGAAGGAGTGATTTACTGTCTGCCAATGTCATGCGGCAAGTGCTACATCGGCCAAACTGGCCGATGTGTAAACGAAAGGTTAAAGGAGCACGAGTACAATGTTTCTTGTGCAGCTGTCACAGGCCATGTAGCCAAACACTGTAGACACTGCAAAGATGACGATGAAGAAGACGATGGTACTAATGTCTGTTTTCCCCTGTATAAAGAATGCTTCGTGATAAAAAAGAACCGTGACACGCTAACGAGGGAAATACTAGAAGCCCACTTGATAGCTAAGACATCGGAACAATGTATCAGTGCTCCCTGTGTAGCGCTGTCAGATAAAGAAAACCGCTATTTAGATTGTGAATATTAACGTGTGCCTGCTGTTATGCTGACAGTTTTTTCCCAGGTATGACAATTGCCTGTACTTGACGCGTGTCTAATGTACTGGCGTTTATAATATCACGCAAGTCAAGCATGCCTGTTTCCTTTCTGGCACCAGGGCAGTATTTATACTGGCTGGTGGCTAATAAACGTTTCAGTTGAGTCAGCGCTCTGTGTTGTCGTCCTTTCTTCCACGTCCCGTCTGTCGCGCTGTTGTTATGGATTAAGAAAATAGTACAAAGCTTTTACATTCACTCACATTAGTGTCTGCCCAATTTTGCGTATTACATAATGAAGCTTCATGATGTGACCTTCGATCTTTTAAGTATGGATATAAGTGTTGTTCTCCTTTGGATCTCTCGCTATGTTCCAATATCTCGCAGACTGGTGCAAATAAATCACGATTACGCGAATATTTTCGTGATAACTTATATATTTAGCTACTAACTTCCCTCCCAGTGATAGAGCTTTGCTTCAAATGCTCCTGTATTGTTTCATTACTTCGGCATATACAAAAATGAAACAATATTTTTTATTGTGAAATCAATACTACTCTAGGTTTCGAGCCTTCAGCGTAGCGCGGTCGGTAGCCACGTCTTGTCCACATGACGCTGTGACGTCACACCTCACGTGACACTAGAGTGTGGGCTGGCAGGAGCTGCCAAAGTGGGTCTCTCGTTCACTTGGGACGGTTATGTCAGAATCGGTCTGCTAGGACCCTGGCATTCACGTTGCCCCTATAGGCCACTAAGGCACGTTCATAAGGCTTGGTTAAACGGGGCATGACTGTCAGCAATATTGGTGGCTTTACTTTGAATACATGTGGTTACGGTGATGTGCGTGATTTGCATGATATTTGTTGTGCCGCCAAGGTCATTGCTGAGTTAGTGAAATATAGATCCTAGGATGCATTTTCCATCTTCTGAAGCTCAGAGGGTCTAGAATGGTCACAAAAATTTCTCTGCGAATGCCCTTAACGAACTGCGGTTTATATGTGACTGAGGAAAAAGAGAAGAAGAAGAAGAACGCTCAGTCATCCGCAGCTAATGCTTTCGCTCAATATTTGGTTCAGCAGCGTTGAACCCTTGCAATGTTTTCACTGACGGAATTATTGGTCTAACACTTTTGCCCCGAGCCAGTCATCATTTTCTAGATAAAAAAAGTTAGTTTTTTGTGCACTTGAATATTTCTATTGGAACATATAATTGTGACCTCATTTGAGGGAGAAACATTTCTGCAAAGTTCGTGAGCTAAAGCTTATAATATCTGGCGAGGCATAATGGCATCACCCAGCAACACTGGAGCGTTTAACCTCCATGTGCTGTGTGATGTCAGTGGACGTTAAGAGTCCCTAGGTGGTCGAAATTACTTCAGAGCCCTCCACTACGGCATTTCTCTTTTTTCTCCGCTTTCACTCCCACCTTCTTCCCCTTCCTTACGGCTCGGTTGAGGTGGGCCCCGCCGGGGTCGGACGAAGGTACTGCCCTGATGGGGCTGGGGCAGGTACGTCACCGCCGCTTGCAGCGGGGGCTGGCCTGCCACCGAATTTTTATCTGTTCTTGGCCGTCTTTGCGCCCGCCACCGCTTCGGTGGTGGACGACGGCTGTTGTTGCGGCGCCCGTCTTTCCCTCTTCCTTTCCTTTCTTCTCTATTTTCTCTTCTGTCTGCCCGAGGCCGCGCAGGTGGCTCAGCTACATAGCCAGTTGCAGGCCCATGCATTTTCTTTTCCTTCTTCCTACAGCCACATCAATATCAACAGGGATCCGCCGGGGAGACGTCCGTGTGCTGTGTGATGTCAGCGCACGTTAAAGATCCCCAGGCTGTCGAAATTGCTCCGTAGCCCCCCACTACGGTTCCTCTTTCTCTCTTTCCACCTTCCTCTCTACCCTTACGGCGCGGTTCAGGTGTCCATAGAAAGCCCCGCCGGGGTGGTGTAGTGGTAAGACGCCCGACTACTGTGCCGGGGTACCCGGGTTCGAACCCGACCTCGGCGGCTGCGTTTCGATGGAGGCGAAACGAAGAGGCGTCCGTGTGCTGTGCGATGTCAGCGCACGTTAAAGATCCCCAGGTAATAGAAATTATTCCGTAGCCCTCCACTAGGGCTCCTCTTTCTCTCTTTTCAGTTTCACTCCCACCTTCCCCCTTTACCTTACGGCGCGGTCGCGGTGTCCACAGAAAACAAGTGAGACAGTTACCGCGCCTTTCCCTTCCTATAAATCAGTTTTTGTACATAGAAAACAAGTGAGACAGTTATCGAGCCTTTCCATTCCTGTAAATCAATCAGGGCCCCGCCGGGGTGGTGCAGTGGTGAGACGCCCGACTAATGTGCCAGAGTAACTGGGCTCGAACCCGAGGTGGTGGACGACGGCTGTTGTTGCGGCGCGTGTCTTTCTTTCCCTCTTCCTTTTTTTTCTTCTCTATTTTCTCTTCTGTTTGCACTGCAGAGCCAGTTGCAGGCCCGTGCATTTTCTTTTCCTTCTTCCTACAGCCCCATCAACATCAACAGGGCTCCGCCGAGGAGACGTCCATGTGCTGTGCGATGTAAGCGCACGTTAAAGATCCCCAGGCGGTCGAAATTGCTCCGTTGCCTTCCACTACGGCTCCTCTTTCCACTTTCACTCCCACCTTCCTCTCTACCCTAACGGCGCGGTTCAGGTGTCCACAAAAACAAGTGAGACAGTTACCACGCCTTTCCCTTCCTATAAATCAATCAGGGCCACTGTTTCAGTGGTAGACGACGGCCGTTGTTGCGGCGCGCGTCTCTCTCCCTCTTCCTTTTTTCCTTCTCCATTTTCTCTTCTGTCTGGAAGAAGGAAAATAGAAGGAAGTAGCAGACGAGGCAGCGGAGGTGGCTCAGCTACAGAGCCAGTAACAGAGCCGTGCATTTTAACGCGGTAGCGTTAAGGAGCTCGTGTCGCAGAAAAGCCGGTGTTGGCGGCGGCGTTGGCCGTGAGCGATAAATCCCGGCATGCACTTCATAAATAAAAAGCAACTTCCAAGATGGGCTGGGTGGGAGTCGAACCAGGGTCTCCGGAGTGTGAGACGGAGACGCTACCACTCAGCCACGTTTTTTTTATTGCCTGCTTAGACATACATCGCTACACAACAAAAGTGAAAGAACACATGTACATAGCGTCGGTATGGGCAAAAACTTCCAGCCAAACCTTGACTGATGTAAAGGGGCTAAAAACTCTTCATGTGCATAAGGGGCTCAATTCTCGATACCCATTCGGGCACAGGGCATACATTCTTGTGGGTTGCCACGAACACCGCAACGGATTCGCAGAAGTACTGGCGTGCCGGCCTTGCATCAATGTCAGCGTGTCGCGCTGCCATGCAGGCTTTCCATATACAGTGCAATCCCATCAGCATTACTGCGTCGAAAGGGACGCCTTCATCATTTTCCACAGCTAGGAAACGAATTCCTCGGGGGTCTAGTGGCAGGTCTTTTTTCAGTGTTCTTTGCACTATGTCCCAAAAGAACACGCCACCCAAATACTCCAAGAAGACGTGCTCGATTGTTTCGGGCTTTCTGCATAAAAAACAATGCACACCCCAGGGAACGTACAGTCCCTTTTCCTCCATCGAGTTTTTTACCTCTAAGGTTCCGGTGTGCAGCCTAAAGAAAAAGGACTTTGCGCCTGGAGCCACATGCATTCTCTTTACTCGCTTTAAAACGTCGCTACCGGGATTGGCACTGTACGTGGTGCGATACATTGGCACAGGAAAAACTACGTCTGCAAGGTTGGTTGGTTGGTTTGGTTCACAGGAAGGGAAAGGCGCAGTATCTGTCACACTTGCTCTGTGGACACCTGAACCGCGCCGTAAGGGAAGGGAGGAAGGTGGGAGTGAAAGTGGAAAGAGAGAAAGGGGAGCCGTAGTGGAGGGCTACGGAGAAATTTCGACCACCTGGCGATCTTTAACGTGCGCTGACATCGCACAGCACACGGACGCCACTTTGTTTCGCCTCCATCGAAACGCAGCCGCCGAGGTCGGGTTCGAACCCGGGAATTCCGGCACAGTAGTCGGGCGTCTTACCACTGCGCCACCCCGGCGGGGCTCTGCAAGGTCCTTGTACAACTTTTTGCGCTTTACTACAGCTAAATAATCGCGTGAGAATTGCGCACTTAAGAAATTACAGGCCGCCACGACCTCCTTGAGAAAACCAACAACACGTGCTGTTACGGATTCGGTAGAAACAACAAAATCGGGTAGAAGTTTGCTTAATCTGATCTGTAACACAGTGCGTAAAAAAGGGCCCTTCACGTCTCGAAGGAAGCAGACACGATTAACTACCTGCCGCAGGTATAAGTGCGACAAGCCAAGGCCTCCATTACCAACACTACGGAAGAGGTTTGTACGGCTTGTCCTCTCCCATACCGACCCCCACAAAAAGACAGCGAATATGCGGTGAAACTTTTGCACATTAGCGCGCGAGCAGTGGAGAACACTTAGCACATACCCCAATTTACTAACAAAAAACACATTGCACACAGTGCTGCGTGCGAACATGGACAAGTCCCAACCTTTCACCCTCTCCGTCCTATCACGCATTTCCCCAACTTGATTCCGCCAGTAGGGCTCACTGTCGCGGCAAAACTCTAACGGAGCGCCTAGGTACTTCGCGGATGTACTAAGCCATTGCATGTTGGCGAAAGTACCAGGGGTCTCTGACCAAGTACCATGCCAAAATCCAGGGCACTTAGCCCAATTAACAGCACTTCCGCTGGCAGCACAGAAACGCTTCACAATATCCAGTTTTCAAAATGCTCTCATAGTCAACGCAGAAAACCGCAACGTCGTCGGCATATGCCCGGGGTGGTGCAGTGGTAAGACGCCCGACTGTGCCGGAGTTCCCGGGATCGAATCCCGGCCTCGGCGGCTGCGTTTCGATGGAGGCGAAACGAAGTGGCGTCCGTGTGCTGTGCGATGTCAGCGCACGTTAAAGATCCCCAGGTGGTCGAAATCACTCCGTAGCCCTCCACTACGGCCCCTCTTTCTCTCTTTCCACTTTCATTCCCACCCTCCTCCCTTCCCTTACGGCACGGTTCGGCTGTCCACAGATCAAGTGTGACAGATACTGCGCCTTTCCCTTCCTATGAACCAACCAACCAACCATCGTCGGCATATGCAAGGAGTTTGACCTCGGCTTGCTGTAGTTTGAAGCCTTTGATATAGCAAGTCCCGATGATACTGAGGTAAAGGGGTTCTATGTACATATCAAAGAGTAGAGGCGAGAGGGGGCACAGATTGTTGCACCTTGATGCGTGCTCCCACCGACTTGTTGATTATTAGCCGCGTCGTGCAACCACTGTACGCCATTTTGACACCCTCTGTGATGACTGTTCCAACGTTTACATGTTGCAAAATGGTAAACAAAATTTCATGTGGCACTCGATCGAACGCTTGCTCCAAATCGAGGTGGAGCATTGCGACGCGCATGTGTAGAGCATCGCAGCAATCCAGCACGCATCTCGCCGTGTGGATGTTTGTGAACATTGATCGGTCTCTGATACCGCACGTCTGATGTGGTCCAACTATATCCTTCATAACCGTTTGAAGTCTTTTAGCGAGTACTTTCATGTATATCTTATAATCAACATTGGTTAAGCTAATAGGACGATAGGCAGTTACTTGCCTTAATGCGGCTCGATCATCTGTTTTGGGGATCAGAACTGTATGAGTGGACAGGAATGAAGGCGGTAGACGCTTTCGTTCGTAAGCATCATCTAAAACTCGAACCAATATAGGCGCTAGTTCCTGCTTAAACGTTTTGTAAAAATCGGCGCTTAATCCATCTGGCCCCGGGGATTTCCCTCGTGTTAAGTCGTCAATTGCCAACTCTATTTCATCGGCTGTAATCGGGCGCTCTAACCTCTCTTTTGAGTTATCAATTCTGGGCATCAAATTCAGGAATTCTGCCTTGAAGCTGTTTGAGTCGACCCCTCTACGCATGAATAAGGCTGTATAGAAAAGTGTGAAAGCGTGCTCGATGTCGTTTTTTCCTTTTACGATAACTCCGTCCTGCTCAATTTCAGAGATCATGTTCTTGTTGGCCCATTTGCGTTCCATTGCCAGGGTCCTTTTAGTTGGGGCCTCACCGGTTATCACTTTATCTGCTCTTGCTCGAACAAGCGCCCCGTGATAACGTTCGATATCTATCTGCTCCAGCTTTTGCTTGAGTTCACGGATGTCGGCCTTGAATGTGCCGGGGGCTATATTTTCTTCATATGTTAGCATTTGCAAGGTTTTCCGCAAATCTGCCTCATGCTTATTCTTCGCATGCTTTATGGCACTGGCTCGTTCCAATGCCTTCATTTTTGTTATTCGTTTGAATGTTTCCCATTGCTCGCTTATCGCTGTGGCTGTGTCGTTCTCAATTTTTTCAAGCATAACTGACACCTGTTCTTTAAAAGCATCGTCATCCAAATTTTTAGCGTTCAATTTCCACAGATCCCATGTGAAGATTCCTTTTTTGCCTTGTGTCCAATGTCAACCCTTACCAAGCAATGGTCACTGAAAAAAAACAGACTTCACGTGATACTCACGACAAAGCGCAATCAGTTCGGCCGACACGTACACCCTATCTAGTCTGGCATGACTTGCTGCTTGAAAATGTGTGAAGCGAACGCACAGCTCGTTTCCTAGGGATTCCGCCACGTCTTCGAGCCCAAATTCGTCAGTTATTTTGCTCAATACTGCCGCGCTGGCGTCTCTGTGCGGTGTAACACTCGCTTTATCACGCGCCGATAGCACGCAATTGAAGTCGCCCATCAGTACAAGTTTTCGGTCAACACTCATAAAATTTTTGAGACACTCAAAAAACTGTCGTCTTTCCTCGAGCACATTGGGAGCATACAAACATATCACCCGCCACTCTACTGAGCCAAAAGCAAAATCGCATACAACCGTGCGCCCCGATATGTCCGTCCTCACTGCCTGGACATCCAGCCCCAAATGTTGCCGAACAAAGAGTGCACACCCCGCAGATCTCCCGACAGCATGACTAACACACGCGTAGTACATTGACGTGAAAGGGAGCACCATACTCTCGGTCTCATCGTCGCCTTCGATTTTAGTTTCCTGTACAGCAAGGGTGTCTATATCTTGTTTCACTGCCAACCTATATAACTGCCGTTGTCTCCTCCTCGCTGTAAGCCCTCGAACATTGATTGTGGCGAGTCGCAAGGACCTATCTGGTAGCGCCATTATAGCATGAAAATAGACCGAGAGTACGGTGCTTACCTTGGACGTGAGGTCCCGAGGCGCAGTATCCAGCGCACGGCATTTGCCTGCGCTTACATCTACGAAGCAGGTGGCGGCGGAGGTAGAGCCGGCGGCGTTGTTGCCGTCAACCTCCGCTTGGAAGCGTTGTTCGGCCGTAGGCGTAGCGACGGCCGACACATGGGACCTGCCTTTGAAGGTGGTTCTCCGGTGGCGTTCAGTCCAGTAGACGCTCCCTCTGTCTCGGCGACTTCGTGCGAGCGCTTAGTTGCCGAGACGGCGGCGTCTTCCTTGGAAGTGTCCATGACTTCCTGCACCTCACTCACGCTTTTCACCGACAGCACGGTGTTTTTTTCTTGCACCACGGCTGGCGTACTCGGCTCCTCTGTTCACGCAAGTGCGTCTTCTTCAAGGTTTCGCGTTTCTTCCGCGACTGGGTTCCCTAATGCATGCTCGGCAGGCGCCTTTTCGTCCTTAGCAATACTAGCCTCTACCCTTGCTGTTGCTTCAGCATCAGCCTCGTCCATTAGGAGGTCCGAGTTATCGTCACTCCCCATGGGCCCTGCGACGCTGGCGTAGGTGCGCACGCACTCCGTCTCGTCGTGGCCAAAAAGACGACACAGCACGCAGCGCGGTACCTTGCAGTCTCGACGAATATGACCGGTGCTCTGGCAGCGCAGGCAGAGTGGTGCCCTACCCGGCACTACCACAAGGGCCAGCTCACCAGCAATTCTCAGCTGATGTGGTATGTCCTCCGGCGTCACCCCCGCCTTGAGTTTCAGCGTCACGGTTCGTGTCGTCGAACCCTTGTCCGAAACACCGTTGACCCTCCAGCCTTCCTTCACCACTTCAGTCGTTCTTCCGTATGCGCGTAAAGCTGCCCGTACGTCGTCATCAGGTACGGTGGGAAGCAACCAGTGCAACTTCAACCGGATGTCTTGATTCGACGGGTCAATGAGTACGCAGCGATGACCCTTCACTTGTACTTCGGCATTCTCGAGCAACCTCTTTGCACCTTCAGCACACTTGAACGTGACTGCCCAAACGTGATTCATTTGATACGCCCCCAAGGCCGAAACCTCGGGGAGCAGTTTCAAACGGGCCAGCGTATCTCTGAAATCTTCCACACGGTAGAGCCGGGCTCTCACATCAGCATGCATAAACACGGTATTCAAAACCTAACGCCCTGAAGGCAGACTAGGTAGAACAACACGGTACTCATCATTCGATGAAGCAGAAACCCTGTTACCGCGGCCAGAAACGGCCGCTGACACCGCTCCGTTGGAGCACATGATAAGCACGTCCGCTCGCTAGCGCGGCCGGAAGTGGAATTCACTCAGCCACGAGTTCGATGCTTAAATGCGGTACAAAAGCGCTCCTAGTGAATGCGGTGTTGCCTTAGAAACGTGCTGTAGAACGTTATACTGCGGTGTATATCGGTAATTATGAGCATGTTACTGACAGAAGTCGCAGTTACAAGAGTAGCGAAGTACGTTTCCGCTACATTTCTTCTGTGCTCTGCGCACATGCAGAGCCATCTTGGGGCAAACACAGAACCCCTCCTCGCAATGTGCAGCGCTGCCCCGATACGTGGCGCGCCACTCGCCCCTGACGGGCTTTACCCTGACGTTTCGCCGTGCACCCTCACGGGTTGTAGAATCAAGCGTCTTTCCTTTCTTTAGATCACTATCTTCGCTCCAAGCTGGAGAGCGGACGTGCAATCGATGGGCTTCATCGACCACGAACGCTTGCGCTCTATTTCGGCCACTGGATTTCGGCAATTTTCTGGGATTCGACTCTATTCAGGAAGCGCTCACCGCGGATTATCAAGACTCCAAGGTGGGCCGATTCTTTCGCACATTTTTGAGGCTTTGAAGAACTTCGCAAGCCACAGGGGACACTAGGCCTAGTTAGGCCTAGGCAAACAAAGGCACCCCCGGCCGTTTAGAATTTCGGCGAAAATGATGGAAACCGTGGAGGGAACGAGCATAGACCCTGCGGAGCTGAAAGAACCTGGCCAGTGGTTTATTGCCAAGAAAAGAGGAAATGCGGTGCCACTTGAGAACGAGGGACGCAGCGTCACCGATGATCAAGGGAGAGAGCGAGCCGCGTCCAAGCTCGCCGGAAAGAGATTGGCAGCAAAGTCGTTTGAAAGGCAATCGATCAAGATACCCGACGGAACTGACAAAATAATTCTCCGCCCACGGGGAGGAGTCAGCCGCCTACTTAAGTATGGCAACATTGAACTTGCGGAGTTGATCGCTCGCACCGCAAATATAAACATCAGAGAGGCCGCGGAAGACACCTTCTCGGTCAACACAAAACAGCAGTCTATCCTCATCGCAACAGACAGCGAAGACCGGAAAAGAAAATACGTCGCACTGCGCGTCCTCGAATTCGAGGGCCAGAAAATTGAAATCACGGCGTACGTCGCTATGCCCGAAGACTACGGCAAGGGGGTGGTACACGACATTCCCCTTCGCATCACCGAGGAAGAAATAGTGCAACGGCTACGCACGATCAAAGGCAACCACCCCGTGCTAGGAGCCAGGCGCCTGGGCAGGAGCTCAACCACCGTGCTCATACTGTTTGAAAAACCAGAGGTGCCGAGGTGGGTGAAACTCACTTACATGGCAAAGATGTGTCTTATATAGAAAGAAATACGAGGTTTGCAACGCATGCGGGCGCCTAGAGCACCGCGAAGATGTCTGCCCAGATCCGAATAACGCTAAGTGCAGAGGATGCGGAGAAGAGCGCCCAGATCAGGGACACACCTGCGAAATAAAATGTCAGCTGTGCGGTAAAGAACATCCGCTTGGCGACAAGAAGTGCAGAGAACTCTACAGGACTCCCTACCAGACCAAAAAACGTCAACGGGAGCAGAAAATTGCCGAACAGCAGCAGCAACAGCAGCAGCAGCAGCAGCACAACGAGCAGCACCAATATCCCAACACCACACCTGAGAGCGGCCGCAGAGGACGCTCGAAATTCAGAAGAGACCACCGTGACCAACGCGGATATTCTCAAGACAGGGACGGAGGCTTCCGGGCGCAGAGCGGGGACTTCCCGCAGTTGGAGGACGCCAACCGACGTCACCGTTCAAGCTCCCGCAGCAGCAGGGAGCGGTCCGGATCCAAGTCCAGGTCGGGGTCCAAATCCAGAGTCACGGCTAACTCCAGGGACCCAAGGAACCCGTCGGCCACCCAAAAGCGAAGCCCGAGCGGGGACAGTAAAACCGTGAGTTTCAGCAGTGGGGTTCCCCAGGCTAAAGATGAGGAAAACAAAGAAAAAGATAAAGAAATAGAAAAGTTAAGAAAGGAAGTTGCGGAACTGAGGGAGATAATTAAGAAACTCACCCAGGACCAATACCAATCTAAATCACAGCCAAATTCCGGGGCTCCCCCGCTTCCACAGGCTCTCCCCGCAAAACAAGTAGCCAAACCGACACCTCCACCTGCGACGCCAAAGGTGCTAACACCACCCGCGGCGTCAGACACGGAGGAGGACGCTATGATCACTGAACAGTGCAGGCCACCTCCCCCGCAGAAACGAAGAGGCGGGGAAACGGATCCGCTGGCGGCAATAGAGCGTAGACTAGACGCCAAATACGGGGCGAGACTCGAGCGGCTTGAGACAGGCATGACCAATATCATAGGCGCCCTGAACCGAATTCAGGAACAATCTAAACAAACAAACGCGGCTCTTGCTGCTATGTCAGAAAGGCAAACAGTGAGAGAAGAGATACTTGACCAATTCCAACATGGGCAAAACGCAACCAAAGATTAATTCGACGGTGTGGCAGTGGAACTGCCGAGGATTCCCGCGCAAGCGAGCGTTAGTGCAACATCATCTCGAGCAAATAGTTGAAAAACCTCTACCCGTAGCCCTGCAGGAAACTGGCAAAGGAGTAATTAAATTATCAGGATATCAAGCGTTTGCTGGTGGCCGGGGAGAAAAATCCCGGGTCACTACATTCGTCAAAAGGAACGCAGCGGTGATCGAACATGAAATTAGTTCTCGCGACATTGAGGCGGTTTTCGTTGAAATCATCACGGGCAGGAAGAAGGAACCCAGTATTTTCGTCCTAAACATATATAGCTCTCCTCAGCAGCGCAAAGTTAGGTTCAAGACATTATTTCGCAAAGCAATGAAGGCAGCCGGAGCTAACCCCCTGCTAATTGTAGGAGACTTCAACGCCTGCCACCAAGAGTGGGGATATAATAGACAAGATCCGAAGGGCAGGCAGTTATGGGAAGATTTTCACGAATTAAACCTCACCCTGCAGACAGACTCTGGCTGCCCGACGAGGGTGGGAAACAGTGTGAGCAAAGACACAACCCCAGACTTAACATTTACCAAAAACATAGAGGAGCTTAGGTGGAACAACAGAGCTCAACTTTGGAAGCGATCATTACGTCCTCGAAATAACGCTTAAACGGGGAGTCAAAGTAAGACGAGAAAAGATCATCAGCGCAATCGAATGGGAGAAATTCAGACAAATTAGGGAATCTGCCAACATGGACCAAAATATTGAAAATATCGACGATTGGGCAGAAACCCTCATGCACCACGTTAAATCCGCTACCATTACCCTAGAGGGGGACGATGCACCGAAAACAGTCGACAGGAAACTCCTACACATGTGGGAAGCAAAAAAAGGTATGAAAAGACGCCTCCGGTGTCAGAGATGGAACCGAAACCTAAGGCGAAAATAGCCAGGCACAATAAGGAAATTGAGGATTATGCAATTAAACTCTGCGAGCAAAACTGGTGTAACAGGTGCGATGAAATGGAGGGCAACATGAGCCTTTCAAAGACGTGGAGCATGCTACGATAGCTTCTTAATCCCGACAGTTCGAAAACACAGTCAAACACAACAATAGCAAAGGCAAGACACGCGTTCGAGAGGACTGACGCGGAACTAATAACTAAACTCGTAGACACATATGTCGGCGATACAACATCCCTCCCTCTTAGGCAATACGCGGGCCCACCGAACGAGGCCCTCGACGCGGCCATCTCAGAAGCGGAAGTTAGAGCCGAAATCCTTAGCTTAAAGACGCGATCAGCTCCCGGCCCCGATGGAATAACAAATAAAATGCTACGAAACCTAGACGACGCTTCCATAACGGCACTGACCAACTACATGCAAGAAGTATGGAGTAGCGGTCGTCTTCCCCAGCAGTGGAAAACTGCAAACGTTGTGCTAATTCCAAAACCTGGCAAGCCCCCGAAATCTGAAAACCTCAGACCTATTTCTCTAACCTCATGCATTGGAAAGCTTATGGAACGCGTAATCCAAACAAGGCTAACTAATTTCATGGAGAAAAACGGCCTGTGGCCGCATGAGATGGTCAGGTTCCGACCGGGCCTGTGCACACAGGATGTAATGCTCCGATTACAACATGACATAATTGACTCGAAATCCAGAGACGCGAAGGTAATTCTAGCACTAGATCTAACAAAAGCATTTGACAACGTAAAACACCAGGCAATTCTCGCGGGACTACAGGAATTAGGAGTCGGCGAGAGAACATATAATTACGTAATGGATTTCCTGACAAACAGGACGTTGAAACTAAAGTTTCAGGACCTAGAATCCCCCCCTGTCCACCTGGGAAGTAAAGGAACTCCGCAAGGCTCGGTGCTCTCCCCCTTCCTTTTTAACGTGGTGATGAGAGGCCTTCCTGCCGCCCTTAAAGTCATAAAAGACCTGAAGTTCAGCATTTACGCGGACGACGTTAATCTCTGGATGAACAACGGCAGCGATGGCAGCATAGAGGAACGCCTACAGGCGGCGGCGGACACCATTGTGTCCTAAGCGGCCGAAAGGGGTCTTTCGTGCTCTCCGCAAAAATCCGAACTTTTCATATATAATCCAAAATCAATGAGGTGCAAGGGCGACTTTAACGTAGAAATAAAGGTCGACGGCAAAACCGTACCAAGAGTCCAGCAAATCAGAATCCTCGGACTTTTTATTCAAGAGGACGGGTATAATGACGGAACGATAAAAAAACTCACTACCTACGCGACGCAGGTAACAGGAATATTTAGGAGGATTGCATTCAAAGGCAGAGGCCTCAAAGAGAGAAGCCTCTTGAGACTGATGCAGGCGTACATAATAAGTCGAATATGCTATGCCACACCGTTCCTCAACATCAGGACCAATGAAAAAGAAAAGATAGACGCACTCATCAGGCGTTGCGTCAAGAGGGCGCTGGGTCTACCCATCTCCTCTTCTACGGAACGCCTGATAGAAATGGGAGTGCATAATAGCTGGACGGAACTTGCTGAAGCTGTGAGAATCGCCCTACATGAAAGATTAAGTAGGTCGAGCACGGGTCGAACCATCTTAGAATGGGTGGGTCGAAAAATAGATAGGGGCACAGCCGACAAGGTTTTCCTACCACCACAATGTCGCGAGAACATCATTGTCCGTCCTCTCCCCCGCAACATGCACCCAGAATACCACAAGGAGAGACGGGAGAAGAGAGCAGAAGCACTGGTTAAAAGTGCTAAAGAATTCAGAGTAAAAGAAGTTGCCTACGTAGACGCTGCAAGCGGCCTATCAAGGGCGGCAGTCGCCGCGGTAGTCGATGGTAGCGGCGCACCAGTCGTCTCCGCCACCATCCGAAGTAGAAACATAGACACGGCTGAAGAGGTCGCAATAGCGCTCGCTTGCGTCGGAACGAAGGCTAGATTGATCTTTAGCGACAGTAAAACTGCTCTCTGGAATATCGGAAAAGGCAGGGTCTCACAAGAAGCCGCCCGAATTCTAAAAGCTGCAACTAAAATTGATCGCAAAATCACCCTAATTTGGGTCCCAGCACACACGTCCGTCCCCGGCAACGAGGCGGCCCATGATTTAGCCCGAGATCTCTACTTCCGGGCAAACGCGGAGCCGCCCGACTGCCAGGCGATGGACGAACGTTTGCAAACCTATAAAGAAATAATCGAAAATTATAGATTAGGAAGACGTCTGATGCCGCCACCGGATCCTAGCTTAAATAATAAAGAGGCCATAGCCTGGCGGCGATTACAAGCCGGAAATTTCCCGAACCCTGTCTGGTTGTTTCACACCCAGATGGAGGAGAGAAAAAACGATAAATGTAAAGCCTGCGAAGCGAGGGGGACCCTCGACCATATAATTTGGGAATGCTCTAAGTCTCCGGGCGCTAGGGACAACATTAAAAGTAGAGAAGCCTGGGTAACCCTGCTGCGAAGCGACGTCCCCGCTGACCAGCAGAAAGCCGTCCGCCTGGCGGCTGAGGCCGTGAATAACCAATGTATATTCGCCAGTCCTTAGTCGCGGAGGTTCCAGCCCCCGTTCCTCAGGCCTGCGTGCCAGGAGCGGGGAGTAGGGGGCCTCCTAAATCGGTGGAAATTAAAGTTTTTTTTTTAATCAATCAATCGATATCTTCGCTCACCCGCTTCTCCCCTTCGGGCCGCGCGGGTACCGGTGCGAGGATGCTCCAATACCCTTGCGTTTAATAAGTTTTCTCGCTCTCTCCCCTTCCAACATCCAGCGTGCGTCACTCAAACAGTGGTGTTTAGGCGACGCGGCTCTTCTTTCCGCTCACAGCGTGATTGCTAGGTGCAGCGTCTGATGCCGGACGCCTCTGACGTGATAATTAGAAAAAAGTTGTACAGTGCACTTAGAAGTGTTGAGTATGAATCGCGTTCCACTCTTGAAGGCGAAGCTTAAGCGTCCTCCAAATTTTTCTTTTCTTTCTTCCTACAGGCACAACAACAACGGAGGTGGCTCAGCTACAGAGCCAGTAGCAGGCCCATGCATTTTCTTTTCCTTCTTCCTGCAGCCACAACAACAACACCACTCCGCTTCGCCTGCATCAAAACGCAGCCGTCGGCGGTCAGTACCGAACCCGGGCACTGCGGCACAATATTCAGACATCTTAACCACCGCTCCGCCATGGCGGGGCATAGTACGAATTCAACATCCATATTTCGGCGAGAAAGACGCAGGTTCATTAATTACTGAACAGTTCCAAACGAAGTGTCCACGAGTACTTCGATGGCGGAAGCAAAGCGACAGTTGATTTAAGGATTTTTTGTTTGTTTCTCGGAGATTTTTTATTCAATAATTTTGTCACGGATTCGTATTTATTTACCACTGTGATTCATATAAAAAGGTTGCAGTTTATGAGGCGAAAGCCTTTAATGCCTCATCGTTGTCAGCAGCAGCTGTCGGCAGAGGCTATCACACTTTCGAGAGCGCTACATATATGGGCGAAAGGTAGTTAACGAGTTAATTGGTTGAGTAGTAATGAGCAACATACTAGTAAGGCAAATAGATAGTTTATTAATTAGATAATTAGATTATAGGAGATCCCGTCCACAGTCCTTGATTTTGGGATCTCCTTCTGTATTCGTGTTTTGTTAACCTTTTATGTACAATTAACGGAACTTCAAACTTAAAACCTTGACCGATTTTAATCTGAAAAAAAAAATGCTGCCGATATCGGTAAGTGGACCAAAGGAGGAGTATGCGCGAGAGCACGTCATGGTTTACTCTACTCGCTGTTCAAAGGTACGCATTCATGGCCAGCCTTCAGGCAAATATTGGTAACTGGTATATTAGTGACAGTAAACTTTGAGTAGTGGTTGGAGTCCTCCGCCCGGAACCTCATTGGCGTAGGCTGCTGCCCGCGCTCTTTCGACGAGTTCGTTTTTACCCCTTGCATCCGAGCTGGTCAGAGCTGCCTCCCACTCCTCCTGCGTTGGCTGGTTATTAATAGTGACAGTCTCATTTCGCTGGCATGCCCACACCATATGGTACAGGTCCGCCATCTCCCCGCAGAATTCGCATTGTGAGTCAAATGACTCTGGATCTATTGCGGGTAGCCTTCGTGGGTGTTAAAAGTGTTGGTCTGTAGCTTGCGAAGGTGTACCGCCTCCCCTTTGTCTAGTGTCTTTGCCGGTGGAGGGTAGACCTGGCGAGATAATCTTGAGTCCTAAGTATTTCAGTGTAGGTTAGCAATGGGGTAGGAGGTTCAATGAGGTCCGTATTGGGTGCCCGGGGGAGAAATGCTCGGGCTGAGGCGTGTGCGCTCTCGTTCCCTGGGATGCCCTAGGGACCTGGTACCCATATTAAGTGTTAATGCGTGGTTTAGTAGCCACGGGCGTAACTATCTTGTAGGATTTTAGCTGCTAGCGGGGCAATCCTGCCCCTGAGGTAATTGCGATATGCTGTCTGTGAATCTGTAAGAATGTATTCTGAGGTAGTGTGTGTTGGTAGCTCGGGCAATCGCCACTTCTTCCGCAGCCAGTGTGCCTTGCCTAATCAATATTAGTCCATCGACTGAGTTCGGTGCATTATCGCAACGGCCGCCATTCCCTGTTCAGGACCCCCAGCATCGACATAGAGCACACCCTTGCGCCTGCCGTAGGGCCTTTTTATAGGTTCCGCTCGTGCTTGTCGTCTCGGCTGGTGAAAATCGGGGTGCATATTGCTCGACATTGGAGTTCTTATGAATTGTCCTCTTCATGAGGCTGGGATGTCGCTTTTAGGGTCTAGCTGTGGGGGGCAATTGATGTTCAAGACGTTCAAGACTTGTCGGCCAGTCAGGTTCGTGGAAAGTCGTACCATCTGCACCATAAGGTGTGCCTCTATCAGCTCGTCTACCGTGTTGCGGACGCCCAACCGTAAAAGCCGGTCCGCCGGTGTCGTAAGAGGGAGGCTTTTTTGTAGGCTGTTCTGATTATGACGTCGAGGTTCTTGATGTCAAACTTCTTGAGACGGAGGTAGGGTGCTGCATAGACGATGCGGCTCATGACGAAAGCCTGCATCAGTCGGAGAGCCTTTTCTTCTCGCATCTCCGATTTCCGCGTCGTTATTCTGGCGCCTAATGCACCCCTAAAGGGCACCGCGATAAAGATGTGTTTGATTCTAATCGCGTATAGATAGCATGATTACTTGGCCTAATATTGAATATGTTGATAATTCCGCGCTCCTATGTAGGGCCAACATTGTAAGCACACCACCAATATTAGCCCCATGTTTATGCTACTTAGGATCGAAGTTAAGGAAAACGAGGACATGCAGTGCACAGTGCGAGAGAGTGGCGACAAATATGCGGGGCGGTCGGCTGTGGCGACAGCCATCATCCTGATAAAAGAGCGTAGCAAATACACGGACTACGAAGGAAACACGGCACATTGATTTTGCCGTGTGTCCTTGCTCGTCGGTGTCTTTGCTGTGCTGCTCTATTACGATGAATCACCAACAAGCCCGCTCATCCGTCTTAGCCATCATTCTTCGTACTCGGTTCCCCACGATACATTCCTGGAATCAAATGTGCTCTCCAACAAACTTTGTTAAGGTGAAAACCTTTCTTGGCTTATGGGCTCTGGAGATGTTCGCAGAAAGTTTTCGCAGAAATAGTTCGCAGGAACTGACACCAAAGAAAAAAATGTCTGCCGCCAATCGAACCAGCCGAGCGCACAACCCACTACACCGCCCCCGGCTCTTGAGAAACCAGTCGTGATCCTACCTGTCTAGAGCGAAGATGACAATAGCGATGACAATGACGATACAGAGAGTAACAATAATAATAACGATAGTATACAATAAAACTGACGTTGCAGTCAATGATAATGGTGATATCACCGATAATAATGACAGTCCATTCAGTGTATAATGTTGGTATTAGCGATAGAGATGATGGTGACAGTACAGATGACAGTGACGATGAAGTCGCTAAAAACAGTCCTGCAATATGGCTTTCGCCCTTTCAGCTGTAGAGCATACTTAATGATGCTAACGAAGGATGGCTTCTAAACTCCTTTCTATTGTGCTCCAATGGAACTGCAGAGGCATCTCCACTAAAGTGGGGGAGCTCAAAACCCGTCTTCATTTGCACAAGCTTAAGGTGTGGGCCCTGTTACTTCAGGAGACCAACGCCTTGCCACCAGTTCCAGGCTTTTGTGGTTACGCGTTCCCATCGATGATTGCCGGTTGTGTGCACACTGCTTCCCCTCCAGGAAGGGCGGCGGTGTATGTTGAGACACGTTATCCTCGAGTGTGCCTCTCTCTGGAATACTTCTGCAACTCCTACCAGGAGGTTGTTGCAGTTGCTGTTAAATTGCCAAATGCAACTGTTGTGGTAGTGTCTTTTTACGTCAGGCCAGCAGGCGGTTCTCCCTCACGTATTTATCTGGGCTGCTTTTGACTGTGCGTAGGAAATACCCCAGTTGCCCGATTCTAGTGGGAGGCGATTTCAATGCTCCACACAAAGATTGGGGGTATCCCACTTCAAGCCCTCGTGGTAGGCGTGTGCGGGACATCTTCGCTGATGCGTTATTTACTCTTCTGAACAATCCCGGCACAGCAACGCGGACTGATTGCAACAGCAGCACTGCCACATATGCTCCTGATCTGACGTGGTGATGTGGCCCTGGCACTCCCTCGTGGCGCATTGAACCTGATTGCTGGGGGAGTGACCATCACCCAATTATCATTGGTGTTCATCCATCACGAGCCCGCCGGTTATGCCGTAAATGCACGGTGGTCAACTGGGATAGTTTCCGCGCTATTCTTCAAGATCTGCTTGTGGAGTCGTCACCACTGCTTGTTGACCGCATAAAATGCGCGTCAAAAAAGGCTACAACTAGTACATGGACAGATGTCGATCGAACGGTTCCTGACATCGGTCTGCTCAACTTGTGGGCTGCTCGCCGACAAGCCGAGCTGGCAGCTTCACGAGACCCTACATCAGCTCTGGCACGTACAAGGGTGAACCATATTACAGCCAAGGCTTGCAAGTATGAACGGGATCTAGCACGATGGCAGTGGTATACTTGGTGTGAGCAGTTTAATACATATTCATCAAATGCATCTCTCTGGTGAACTTTCCGGGCAATGGAACAAGGTCGCAGTCGTCCCGACGCAACGACTACCGCATGCTTTGCAGCTAACTTGTCTCCGGACGATTTTGCCAGAGAAGCGGCACAGAAGTTTTTTCCAAAATAGGATGTGTTGCCTCCCTCAACTACCCTTTCTAACGTTGTAGGGATTCCAGCACACATAGGCAGACTTTCAACAGCAGACGACACCGATGGTATTGTCAGTCTTTTCTCTATGCCTGAGTTGCTTGCGGCAATAGATGAGGCCAAACAGAAGACATCACTCGGTCCGGATGCCATTCCATATGAAGTGTACAAAAACCCGAGTAACGCTGTAATACCTCAACTTATGGACACCATTAACAAGGTATGGCTAGACGGCTCTGTACCCGATACCTGGAAATCAGCCATTGTGATCCCAATTCCCAAAACAAAGGAAGCCACCGACGGATCTCGGCAACTTTTTGCCGATTTCTCTAACATCTACACTGTGCAAGCTGACAGAAAAATTGTTAGCCACACGACTGTCATGGTGGCTGGAGCAGCACTTTTTCTACCACCTCGCGCAAATTGGCTTCCGTCCATCCATAAGGACTGAAGATGGGCTGGCTGTTCTGGCCTCGCAAGTTCTGTCGTCAACCCGCAGCCGCAATGTGCGCACCATTCTCGCGATGCGTGTCGAAAAGGCATATGATAATATTAGCCACGACGCCATTTTCAATTGCATTGACACGCTGCATTTCCCTCTTAGGGTACGCAGTTTCGTGAAATCCTTCCTCGAAAACAGAACATTTGCAATACGGCTTAATGGCGATTCTATCGGATCATTTGTCCCGGTTCGCGGTGTGCCCCAGGGCTCGGTACTGTCACCAATGCTGTTTAATACTGCCTTCCCTTGCTTGACGCTTACAAAATGTCCCTGAGGTCAACTTTTTGATCTATGCTGATGATATCACGGTGTGGAGTACGCACCATGCCATGTTTACTCAAGCGGTAGCCTTGCAGTCAGCCTTGGATATTACTGCCAACTATGTTAAATCTGTCGGCCTAGAGCTTTCAACGAGCAAAACTATGTTCACGTCGGTCGCCAACCGCTGGGGTCGCCGTAAACTCGCAGCGACGCCGATCCGTCTCCAACTATCTGGAAACCCTTTTCACAAAAGTGGGACATAGAAAATTTTGCGATTATCGAATCATCAGTCGGGAAAGGGAACCACCTGGCTTTCTCAGGCTAAGAAGCAGGCGATGAAGACCTTGAGCCTAATAAGACGTATTGCTCCTAAATCCGGTGGCGCTCGCTCCCACGTCGCATGGCATTTGGTGACAGCGGTTCTGCAGCCACGCCTCATTTATCAAGCACAGTTTCAGCACTTGACAAGAGCTCAATGGGATCGTCTAGAAGCAGTAAATAGAGAGCCTATGAGAACCATTACTTGTCTCCGCCGCATCACACCGATCGTGGCACTACAAGAGAACGCTCAGCTCAACACATTAGATGAACTAGTGCAGCAACGCCGTGATGCTCGTAGCCTTCAGGCGACCCTTTTGCACTCACCGCGAGCACTCCGGGCGTATGCTACATCGCACATCATATTGCCGCTGACATCGCCAGTTCTTTCCCCATGAAGTTTTGTTCAGCTGAGCAAAAGCAAACCTACTGATCTTCATAGACCAACGACATCTTACGCGGCATGATCCCTTCGTGAAATGATCGCAGAGCAAGACACCAAACTGCCCCAAGGCTCAATAATTGCCTATGTATATGCCAGCATTGATGGTTGTGAAACGACAACTGCAATTCTTTGTCCTTCTAAGCTGGCGCTTAATAGCATATCTAGATATTAATTTGCAGAACCTCCTTCTTTTTTCTGTGCTAAGCCGGTTGCTGTCCAAGAGGCTCTTCGCTCTCTCTCTGTCACGACCACTACCTACAGCCAAAATTGTAATCCGCACCGACGCCCTACAAGCAATACGTCTGCTCCGACGCGTCAGTCGCAGCCCAGAAATCTCGCAGAATATACAACGTCTGGCGGCTCGCATCTCGCAAACCATTCGAAATGAGTGAGTCCAATGTGACCTACTCAGTTCGCAAACCTCTGCAGATTCTGCAACCCGCCAGGCGACTCTAACTTCATGAATGACACGCTTCCTTACTATGGATGATGCCACTCTGCTTCTCACAAGAAAGGAGCACCTCCGGCGCCGCACACGTGCTTTTGCCCCACGGTGTGCGGTAACCCTCCCCAGCGGTCTTACCCGCGCTGAGGAGGTTGCGTTACGGAGGATCCGGGTCGGGGTTGCCCTCACACCTGCGGTGACACGAACATGGCCGCAATATTTATATTTATATCAACGTCCAGGATGTCCTGCCTGCAAGTCATCAGATCACGAGGCAGATATTCACCACTCGTGGGTTTGCCCGGCTCTGAAGCTGACGAGAATTCGGCACCTGACGGCAGTGGGCCTTTCGCCGAGCAACTCATCTTCATACATTGCATGGACTCAAGGGCCTTATCATTGCTCTCTCTTGAACTTTATTGAAACAACTAACCTTTTTTGTTTCATTTAATACCCCCTTTAATTTTTATATATTCCATTAAGCCCTGAGGCAAAAAATAATGTTATTAAAAAAATGATTCCCGTAACTTTCTTTTCCTGCGAACGTTAAATGCTGAGGCTTCGCAGATACGTCGAGGTACTTTAGTTTTATTCCCCGAGGTAGTGCTTTTGCACTTAACGTTTGGAGAGGCAGTCGTGTGCCATCGAAAAGCAGGTGCGATGAGCGAGGACATTTGCCGGGATGGAATATGGTCTCTTGCACGCTGGTGTTCATCAAAATGGCATGGCGCGTTCTGCTTCACTTCCGAAAAAACAAACAAACAAACAAAAGCTTTCACTCCTGCTATTTTTTCACCGAGTTTCATTTCTGCAAATTTAGATACATGTGCTGGAGTATGTGCGTCGTACTGATGGCGGAATGCTCCACCAAGCGCTGTACAGCCACGCGGGAAATGAAAACAACCACCTTTCGACAATTTCTTTTCACTTTTCTTTCTCTTTCATGGGAATGCGAGCCGTTGAGCGGAAATCCGCTTTGAGTACGTCACTAACGAAGGATTTTGTTCTGCCAGTTGTTCTAGATATTCTGCCAATTTCCTGTGAGCCATTCAGTCCCCGTAACCCTGCCTGTCGACAATACCGGGATGAACATACTGTACAGAGAAAAGAGATAGAAGAAAACACTCTAGAAGGGAAAAGCTTGGGGAAATTATTTCATTCCTGGTTCACACAAATGTCACCTATAAAACACCTCATGACTACACCTGCACGTTTTAGGTTAGCGGAGGCAACTTAAAACCCATTACAAGAATGCCCATGAAGGTTCCAAAACCAAGGTCCACAAGGGACTCTTTGCTAAACCTACAGGTCTTAACGGGTCTCCTGCGCCTCACTGTGTCGCTAATAATATATCGCCGACACTTCAAACCTCTCCAGCATAAGAGGGGCTGTCAGGTGTTTTTAATCCCATGAAAGAGATGCCTACAATACTTCAACTTGATGATTGCTGTCCTTTATTCTCATCATTAAGACTTTGCATCCTGTCCTATGTCGACACGGGAAAAAAATCTTTCTTCCATGGGGCAAGGCGCCTTGGTGAGCATTGCTCTAGATTGAGCAAAAGCTGTCAATTTTTTGCTCTTTGCTTTTTCCTCGTGGCTGCAACCTACATCAGAGCGTGAGTTACGTTAGTATTCTGGCCACATGAGCTACCACAACAATCGCAACGAGCACAGGGTCGCTTGTTAACCAACACGCAACCTGTCACGAGACCGATACTTTCTTACAATGCTATGAAACCATGTAAAACTCTTCTGTACAATTACGATTCTCCATCTGTCGTCAATGCAGCCGGATTGGTCAAAAAACTTTTGCCGTGAGTAGTCAGCTGTGTAGTTTGTTTACGATGTGCCCTAATTATATTGCGCTGATAGGGGTACTTATAGGGTCACCCAAGCCAGCCCATGGATTATGTGTGCCGTCGCTCGTATTGGCTAAGCTGTTCGGTGATGTCATCATATTGATGACATTAGCCGCTGCCGTAGTAACTTCTACTATAGCAGCATTGACCCGGTGTTTGCTATTAGAACCATCGATACTTTAGCTACCCCTATTTAAAGTAGGAACCTCAAAAAAAAAATGAGAAGGATTCAACGCTGTTGAACCGAATATGGTGCGAAAGCATTAGCAGCGGGTGACCAAGCGTTCTTCTTCGCGGCTGTTCAGCGTCATTCGTGACTGCGGCCACGCACTACGTGACGGGTCGAAACCTAGCATAGTATTGCTTTCGCAATAAAATATTCCGAGCATGCATCTGGCAAGTGCTGTTTGGCAGGCGACAAGGCCAGACACTAATTGTGTAGTGGGCTGTATGACGACACGGGACAGAATGGTGCGGAGTTAGAGTGAGCGGCCAGCTCAGGCAGCTCCTCCAATTTGGAAGGGTGAGGTGAGAATTGAACATCATCGAACATCGTGTGCCACCACTTTGATAGGACAACCTGTTTCGTGACGTGACAACCGCGTGGCTTTGTCCGAGCAAATCATACTAAGTATGTTATGCCATATGCCTGACCAATAACTGGACATTACTTGACCTTTGACCTTAATTTCAACTTTGATATAACTTTTGTTATTGACGTAAACCACGAGCGAAACCAGACTCAGTACGCTGTCATTGGCGTAACCAGTTAGGCCTCTGAAAGAAAGAAAACGGTTTTAGACCTTGACCGCTCACTTTCTGCTTGGCTTATGTTCGCGTTGTAATGCCACGTCTTTTCAGGAGCAAAACGAACTTCATTCTCAACGGAAATAGTAAAGTTCTGCCATCGGTTAAATTCAAATTATTTACCATCGTGGTACCAGGGATCGACGTTTGGTGCATCGGCATAGCTAAACTTTGGAATAGTGCTATGCAGCTCTAGTGCATTTGTCACTTCTTTGACTCATGCCAGTTTGAAGCTTGCCATGCAGTGCGAAGAAAGAAAATAAAGAGAGGCCGCATCATCATCACTATCATTTGTACGTATTGCTAAATACCCTTAAGATGGGCATAAAAAAAAGAATGAGCACTAACCACCATTAATTTCCCTTGAAACACAGTAGTAGTTCGAAAAAATTTGGAAGAAAACATTGCTTATAGGTGAGAATGCGAAAACATTACGTTACTGTGAGCAATGCTGTCATACTAAGTTGCAGAATGACTATGAATCAGTGTCAATCATGACTATGCGTGACTATCGTAACTATGTTGGATCATGTCAGGTTGAGTCATGACTATGCGTAATGTTTCTGGGCATTCTACGCTATACACAACATCACTTTTAAATATGCTGAGTCACGCTGCGCTGCATATTATATGCGTTATAGATCACGACTATGGCAGTGATTCATGACTACCCGTAATATTCGCAGAATGTCTACACCTTGCGCTACGGCACTATGTAATGTCCTAACTTTTGCTGTGTTGCACATGACTATGAGTAATATTGATGGGAACTGCGCCCTACGTGGGCATGATGAGTGTGGGTCGTCCCTATGCATAAACGGTTAGGCACACGATAGTTTACAATACGTTACTTTCTGAAGTGCTCCGTCATGCTACATTGAAGTAAACTGGTTAAATCATGGGGGGTCATTAGCTAGAGGGGGAGATTTGCAGATCGGGGAGCACAGCACTATAACTGGCTCTTTAGACCTACATCAACGGCACTGTGCTGGAAGGGTGATAAAAGAAAAGAGTAAATGAAGCCGGTACGGAAGGCCGGGGATTGTATAATGAGTGACTGACGTGTCGTGTCGTGTCTACCTGAAATAATAGTGCATTATGTTTCATAATTCATGACTACGTGTTCTCTTCCATACTTAGTGGCGCCATACGCAGGCGCAGTGATGTCATCGGAATATAAATCTCCCTCGAGTAAACGACATGACGTCATCGAACGCATATGCGGCGACTACAGCACTCTCCGATCCAGCGGAGATGGGCAAAATCGATCTCTCTTCTCGGCCACGGCCGGGCTGAATGCAGCGGCGCGCGCCTCCAGACCGGCCGTCTCTCGACTAGCCTCCAATCAGTTCGTACGTATTCCTAACCGATGAATCTGCCCGAGTGTGCGACGTTATTGCCTTAAATTGCCTGCCGGCGGTATGTTGAAAAGTTACCAGCTGACGGGGAGCAATATCCCGACGACTTTGTTCTGAAGGACCGGAAAAATGACACAAAATTGTGGCCTAATGTTCGTTTTGGTGACATGCCTTGTTCAGGCGCCGGACCCTCGCTACACCACAGATAGCTTAAATTAGATCACTCGTTAAGGCCTAGGTTGCACCGGAAGGGCATGTGCTCCAAGTTTTCACTGCCGACGTTGGCTTAAAAAAACTATAGTGGCGCCGTCGCAGGGGACCCCCGGCGAGCTATATGCAGTCTGGACGCTTTTGCAAGAGGATGGAATAGCACAGGCAGCCCACTGCACATGCATGGCAGGGTAAGTGAACTGTTCGGTGTGACATCGAGCAAGAGCGTTTTAACTGGTTACTTTGATAGGCAAGAAGATAAATGCATGCGGCAGATTGAAAGTGCATTACACGCAAATATATTGTTCGCGCGTGAAATTGGCATGTGATACGCAGGGCATAGGATGTCGCATACTTCGATTATGTTATACGGTTTTCGACGTCGCTGGTTCTATACCAGCCGCGGTCGCAGTGGCGGCCACTTATCGATGGGGCCAAAGTTGAAAGCGCGATCGTGTGCCGTGCGGTTGGAGGACTCTTCAGGGGTTTTAGATGTCCAGAGTGCTCCAAATCCGGGCTATGCGACATGCCTCACAACCCATATGACGCCTGAGCACTTCAGACCCTGCGTAGCTAGCCTTTACGCTTGCAAGTTCTACTACGCTAGAGTTTGCTACAATTAAAGCTTTGTTTAGTTTAGTTGTTGCAGTAGCTCGATTGGTAATCTACTAGTTTCAAAGTGCGTGCGCTCTCATATTTCTCGACATTAAATAGAAACCAACATTTGTCTTTTAGGTTAGGAGCAGTTTGCACGCTAGTGGCTGCATTAGTCTTCAAAGTGGAAATTCTCGTTTCCCCCGGCCTCACTCGGTCCACTACTCCACAGATTTATGAGTGGAACACGTTCCGGGAAAGTGTACGTAACAGTCTTTTATGCCCTTTTAACGACTTGGTCTTCACTACCTTAGGCTTAGCTTAAGCTCTCTAACAATATAGCTTACTAGTTGTCACTTGCCATTGACATGAGCTGCATATACATGAGCCCAACAGAGGTTGAGCTCGGCACCCTTTCTGAGGAAACATAAAAAACATCGACGAAGAAGGTAAAATGGGTAACGGCTTGTCTTCTCGAAGTCGCTTTTTATCTGGCTACAAAAGTCAACCTGCCGTCTATCAGTCTTATGTAAACCTCAAGATAGTGTAACATGTCCAGTGAGTGATAAATTAGCTGAACTCTAGAACAAATAGCATGGGCAATTTGGCCGGGTAAAGTGGCTGCAGCTGTCGCAGTAAGGGATTAATGTGATGCATACGGAAGACGCCTTTTTGCGTCAGGTGATGTAGTTAGGCTGAAAACGATACCAAATGAGACTGTAAAGCCCCAAGTTAGGTAATGTGCTTTGCAACCAGCCCTTGGTTTTGATGTTTCTTCTTTAATTTTATATTAAAGATGAAGCCCTGCCTCATACGTGATCTTTGTGTAGTGAAACACAAGCACGGGAAAACATTACAAGGCATGAAGCAGAAGTGAATGGAACCACCAGGCCCCAAAGGCCATGTACCCCGACGTGCTTGACTTTTTGCAGGCTGTGTTTCCACATGCAGCCATATTTTCTGCATACTCTAAATATGCTAAGAAATATCAAGTAAGTTATAGAAGCCATCAACCTCAGAGCATGTCAAGCATTCCATAAAATTCTCTTGAGCTCTACGACAGCTCATGAAAGAGTAGAAGTAGACAGAGGGGGGGGGGGGGGGAACAGACAATAATCACCCTTGAGCAAATTGCTGAGATGTAAGCTGCAACATCGCTTCAGTGCGACTGCCTCCAGTGACAAACGCAGGTGTGGGCGGATCACTGGCTCGGTCTTTGCCAAAGTGGTCAAGTGCAAGAGTGCTACCTCTGCAGCACGTCTTGCAAGGGGCAGTGTAATGTCGCCGCTCGTCGCATGAGTCAAGTGAAAGAATACCTGTTGTTATGAGGTATGAAATTGACCATGAAGATCAGGCACAGGAACAATGCGTAGCTTATCAACAACTGCACCACACTGAGTTTCAGTGATCTGCCATTAGCTTGCACATAGCAAAAAATACCAGTACCCTTCAGCCAGCCTTAACGGCTTCGTCAGCTGCACTTGCTGCGGAGTAGGAATTCTTGAGATAAAATGTCTATACAAATACAAAGACTCTCTACCTAATGAAGTCAGTGACAAGAGCTTTTATCTTAATGAAAATCTGCAGCTAAAGGAAAGTCACCTGAAAGTCAGCTAAATGAAGTCATGATTACATGCGAGTCCAAGCAGAGATGACTTAAGCTGATGTTTCATACTGGGACTTTCTCTGTTGGATTAAAAAAAGATTTTGTGCAATCCAAAGAAATGATGATTTTATTGATCGACATATGCCAACTTTGGAGTGCTTTTTCAAGAACACGCTACTTCCACAGCTTTTCGCAAAAAAGCAAGCAGATGCTTAAGAAGATAACATTACGGACAGACACGTGCTTCACAAGGTTTAAATAACGTACGTACCCAATTCGTTGCTGCTTTGTTTTCGCCAGCTTAACAGCGGTTGTTACTTGTAGTTTGTGTTTAGGTCATATGAGGAATGAAACAAACTGCATTATAATATCTGACACATAGGCAGGACAACAATATACAGCCGTTATATTGCACTTTTTTATGTCTCGCCTGACCTAAACACCAACCACATGCCTCAGCCGTAATTCAGTTGTTGACTCTGAAAGATCAAGAACTACATTTTTATATCTATTGAGAAGCATGCTTAGGGTTGGCATGGTGTTGCCCAGGGGAGGTGGGGAGGGGGGGAGACCCTTGCATCGCAGCAGGGGGTTAGAGAAACACCTCCCACCCTTTTGTACCACAGCGGTCGAAATAAGCATGGCTGTAGTATGTGCTGCCATGTTTTCTTTTATGGTTTTGAAGTTTCCAAACCATTGTTATGCTCCACTGATTTTTGAACTTTGACATATATTTTATATGTATGAACACACATATTTCAGTTTTAAGTCTCTTGTCATTTGCAAGCAGTATGAAACCATTGCCACTGCAAAATAATTTGAAAATGAGAATTGAAATTTCTCATGCATATGTGCATCATGCAATATTTCTCATGCTGAAACAAAGTGATGCAAGCTACTGATATAGTGCAGTATTTGATTTTGTATGTATTCTTCATGATAAGGCACACAACATCACCGGCCCTCTCCGGCACGCCGCCAGGGCCTTTCCCTCCTGGCTACGCCGAAGCCGTTGTGAATTGTTCAAACCATGGTATGTTCCATGCATTTTTGCGGTTTGACATATATTTTATATGTATGAACACACCCAAATTTCAGCTTTAATTTTCTTGTAGTTTGTAAGCAGTATAAAACTATTGCCACTGCAAAATAATTTGTAAACCGGGATTGAGTTTTGTCATGCATGTGTGGATCATACTGTTTTCCAACGTGAAACAAAGTGATGCAAGCATATGATACAATGCAATATTTGATTTTATATGTATTATTTGTGGGAAGGCAGGCATACAACATCACCAGCCCTCACTGGCACACCGCCAAGGCCTTCCCCTCCTGGCTACGCCGCAGCAGCGGCGGATGAGAAAAAGCGCGAGGCCTCCACGGAGGCCTCTTGCCAGGATCACGTGGGCAGCTTACTCCTCCCTTTCTGGTCTATTCCGGCGGCGGCGCGCGCTGGGTGTGGCTGTGGCGTACGACGGTGAGTGAGTGAGCGCGTGTGCACCGGGGAGTGAGTGCGGACCGGACGAGCAAAGCGGGCGGACGCGCCACGGCTGTACGGGCGAAGGTGATTCCTCAGCTTAGAACCCTGCTGCTTGCATGATCGCGCGCGGCCGAGCTCACTGTTCGTACTGTTCTCTGAGGCCACCAGTGTGGTCTGAGCTAGCGGAGTGGCGTGTGGCTCTGAAAGCGGGGCCGCAGCCCCGTAGAGACCTGCACAATTTGGCGCACTAACGTGGGGCCCTGCTGGCGTTCCAGCGGGGAAGATCTCCTTCATGAACAACATGACCAGCCCGCGTTACGGGCGGTCTTACCTAATGATGTTGACCGACGTCTGCTGCCAAGCTTGGAAGATATCGAGCATTAGCCCTCTGGCTAAATGAACGCCAACTGCAGATGCGATATTGAGAGGCCGACTGGACGTGCTGCAATATGCCGCAGGCGTGGTTACTGTCCGAAACGTTGTGCCGGGCATTCCCTGTAAATACTTCGAGCCGGAACGATAAGAAGGCTGTGGCTACAAACGTTCCGTTCTTTTGAACGTGTCCCCTGGCGCAACCGCCGATGCGGCTCACGCTACTATATTTGCGCGCGAAGGTCTCGGCCAGTACCCGAAGCTGATCATCAGTGGCAGTGTCTTCCAGGCCCAATCGTTCCGCAATATTACAGGTGCGACCACCGGTGGAGTTGGCTAAACGAGTTTTAAAACAAGCAAACCTGCATTAATCGTACAGATATCGCCAGTCAGCGTCGGCTGCTCTTCGCTTCTTTCACCGGCTGCGCACGCAGACTGGCCACACTGCGTCTACAGACGCAAATGCGGCGAGTGCTCCCCACCCTTTGAAGAAGAGTCACGCAGCGCACCCAGCATCGGGAGGACCCGAGCTGCATCACATGCTACCGCCCGTTGGCAAAGATTTTATTTTTCCCAGCCATCAGTCGGGATGCCAATTGAAGTGTCGGTCTTACCTCATTCGGCGCCCTATGCCAACTGCCGTCAAGACACCTCCCCCCCCCCCTCCCCCCTTTGCCATCAAATTCATCTTTCCTTTATACTCTTTATATTTAGCTTTTCTCGATTCATTCTTTTTTTCTCTGGGGAAAGCTTGGGGGGCATTACAAGCGGCTCATACGGTCTAAAAACTCATATGCAAAGATGCTTATTAGTGGAAAATAAGTTTAGTTGCATTTACAGACATCTTCAGTTATTCAAGAAGGTTGCACGCACGAACAAAGTGAAAATATTGGCTGTATGACCGATTTAAATCTTTATAAGAAGCCAACCTTTAAATAGGGATTTTGCAATGTTTTTTTTCTCTATTACAACCTGCACTGCACACCTGTAAATTTAGCATTTCTGTCATTCTATACAACCTGCACTGCACACCTGTAAATTTAGCATTTCTGTCATCCTATTCTTTGACAAATCATCTGGCTTAGAACGGGGCTAAGAGAAGAAGTATGCAAGCATGGGTTGTCATAAAGAATATTAATTTTTCTTCCGTCTGCAACAGAGGAGGGAGGTGATTATAAAAAAAAAACCGTGCTTTAACGTAATGAGAGACTCAACAAACCAACCACTCTTTCCGAAGTAGCTACACCAATGCAGGAAATTTTGTCCAAAGCCACATCCATGCACATAGCAACAATAGTAGCAACAAAATTGTTATTTACTGAAAAATACGATTAACTGAATTTTATGCCAATTGCTTCAAGCATTCATAATTTAAGTCATTTCTTTCATTCTAAATAAATGTTTTCAGTGATCAAGTCATTATAGGCTCACAACCCAAATTCCTGCCCTCCTCAAAAAGATCATTAAGTTACCTAGTCGACGTTCAGACCCGTTTTAGAGCTCAAAATCAGGTTTTTGTTTTAAAGCTGCGCGCTCTAACGATACGTTTCCACCGTAGAGCATGCAGAAAGGAAAGGAACGGTCATCATCAAAGGACGCATTCAAAGGAGTTTTAAGTGCAAGAAATAAAACGCAACTGATGAGGGTACTGGACAGACCACACAGTAACGTTTCTACCTCCCCCTCTCTCCGTCCCTCCTACCTCGCGGAGCTATGGCGAGACAGTGCCAGTGTGCTACGCAATTAGGAAGGTGGCAACGACGCCACGTCCCGAGGCTGGGCCCGGTTTGCATTCGAGGACCTCGTTATGGGGGTTCTGCAATAAAGCATGTATGGCTTTCCTCACTTCAAAGAGCACACGGCTAATGTCTCTTGTGCAGGCCGAAAGACAAGGGGGGGGGGGGGGGCAAAGGAGGTGGGGTTGGGATGAGCTCTACGTACAAATTGGCTTCATGCTTCGCCCTGTGCGACCCACTGGTCGCTCACCCCGAAGGCCGGCACTGGCCAATATGCCACGATTTGACAACGCTGGCAACTGTGGCACGTGCATCACTCCAGATGGCTGATGAGCGTGCAGTATGTCCCATGGATGGAGAGAACGGCGCAAACGTCCTTGCATCCGCTTGGCAACAGATGTTGCAGCTGCTGCGCTCGCCTGGCCCTCTGATCGGCGTACCGATATCGACATACAGTGGCTACAGCTACAATTATAGCGCCAATGACCTTGCGCCGGTATGAGCCAGCGAGTGACTTGAGCGAGAGCGAGATTCTGAGACACGTTTTGTCAGTCTTACTCGTTTGATCAAGCTCCTATGTAGTACCTGTTGGTAGGCCACAAAGCGAGCACTATGTCTGATTTTCGATGCTTGTTCAGGGAGCAATTCCTTCCCTATGACTACAAGCAGATAATGCGGCGAGGCACCTGATGAATCGCTTGTGGAGTCCGTACAAGCGATACAGGAATTATACGAGTACGCCGAATCAGAAGCTTCGCATTTGGAACGAGTGGAACGCGTCCTCCGCTAGTGCCAACCCACCAGAGGTGGGCATTTGACCTCAAAACCCTCGACCTCACCTCGCACTCAAAAAATATTTGGCGACCTTGCTCAACCTCAGCAACTGAGGTTGAGGCCCCCCAGGCGTCCTCACATCACTTTTCAGGAGACCATTGGCGACCTCACTCAACCTCATCTCAAACTCAAAATGTGAGGTTGAGGTCAGGCGCTCGACCTAAAGAAATCATTAAATCAATACGTAACTTAAAACAAGTATACCGTTCTCTATAATCCTGGGATATATAGGCAAGCCAGAATTTTGTGGTATGAAGGTTGTATTCTACTCTTAATTTTATACAAATAATATCCCGGATAAAAACAGAACTCCGGAGACTTGATGTCCAACTATGCACTAAAGTGGCAATCCTCTCCCCCTCCTCGGCTAACCTTTTTTTTGGGGGGTTGGTTTCTTCCTAAGGCTTGCATGGTCCCATAATGTAACACAAAGAGTTAATCCTATCCCACTCACGTGAATAAGACTCGTATTAGAAATAAAACAAGCCAATTCTTACTATATACTGAAAATGCAAATGCTGTTGACCCTAGTCACGATGCCGACAACGATGATATGCGCTTTTTTTTTTAACTCGAATAAGAAACTTCATGGCTGTCAAGTTTGCATTTAATTAACAGTGTATTATCTTGTCACCATATACATTAAATTAGGAAAAAAAACAGGAATACCTTCAGAACATTTTGAAGAAGAATGCTGATGCTCGAGGTCCTAATCAGCCAGCCCCTTCCCCTTTCCCTTCAAGCGGCGGTGAAGATGTGTCCTAGGTGTTTATCGATAACTTTGTGATCCTGTGGCGCATTGCAAGAATTGGCTAAATTGCATCTTCGAACACCACGCCTTCATGAAAAAAAATACAGGGGTCTGAACATTTGGGCAAGAGGGTTAAACGTGAACCACTTTGCTGTCGCGAACATCGACTCGCACGTCAAACTTCGCCTGAGCAAAATCTGTCCAACTCCAACCCGTTTCCAAAACAAAAATACTATATAAATACTTGTACGTCCGAGCACAATCCTTAATATCATTTCGCCAACAAATCTGAGACGAGCTTTTTTTGTGGTACTCACTTGTTTTTCTTCAAAGAATGAGCCAATAAATTTCATGGTGGTGTCTCCGAAGCTGCTTAGCCGCGTGCACCGCAATTGCATCCGGAGAAGCTGTTTCCCTGTCAGGGGTGCATAGTTACAGCACATAACCATGAAATAAAGGCAAGAACGACCGAAAGGAGGCGACCACGCAGCCCGGAGGGACTGTGCTCCCTGTTGTGCACGCGTTCTCCCCGTCGCAGTCCGTCTCTATGCACCGGGTTTTGCTAATGCGGGGAATGCCGAAATGTCACCAAATACACACCAAAGGCAGGGGTGTATGTGTGTCAGCTCCGCTTTCGGAGACTACATAGCGGTTTGCAATACTTGCAACAATTAAAAAAAAACAGAAAAACTAAATGACCACGGTAAGTGGAAAGGCGGATTGTGCTATGGGCCTCTGAAAAGATGCAGAAGAGCTTGTCCTGTGTAGGGCAGCGCGTAAACGTAACTGATGACATATGCAAGAAATATATATCGAAAGAAATACCACCATGTTGACGACAGTACCCATAAATGTTGCACACTAAAGACAAGAGAACAGCTGCGCTTCATAGAACGTATAGAAGGCTTGAGACATCGACTTAGTATTGCATTCCTCATCTCCGTCATGCAATCGGTTTAATTCAGGTATATCTCTATTGATTGAAAAGAAAAAACGAATGTGTGAATATAGTACTCCGACATCTGATCACGAAAAGCATCGTCCGATTTATTTGTCTGTCTCTGCTCTATTTACCACATTAGGTTTAGGCACCAAAATGTCGAGCAAGAAACCGTCTCAATACATTTTAACTCATAAAGATATGTACAAGAACACTTTGTTTTTCTCTGCACCTAAATAAGAGATTTTAAGAGGGACCTGATATTGTAAAGTTAAGAATTCCTTACCATCCTCCTTCCTCCTGCATTGCTTGGTTTCACTCGAATTCGAGAGATGAACAATGGGTCTTAGCGGAGCAAAGGTTGTTTTTTTCTTCATTGGGCTTTACTGTATACAAGCCCCAAATAATTTGTTATTTCTTCCTTCTAGGTAAATGCTTGGTAACGGTTAACCTGCGCAGGTTTCTTTCTTGTATACCAGCTGCGTCTTACAAGCTGTACCGTCTATCTCATCAACGTGCATATTTTCCGCTATATTGGTTATGTAAGGAATGCTAGTAAGTTCTTCCCATACTGCAAAGATTTGGCGTTGCACTTGTTAGGGGCCACTTGTGAATATATGAGATGGAACAAGCCGCACAAGACCAAAGCGAGGTTCTTCTGGTACAAGAATATACATTTGCAGCACCGGTATATAGAAAGACAATGTACGATTCGAAAGAGAGGACCTCGATAAAATGCTCAGACGACCTTGCGTCGGTTTTCCTGGTTTGTTCGTGTTCTTTTTTTTTAATGTGTCAGTATCACTTTCTCTAACAATTTCGCTGCACCAGTTTCTGTAACGTTTCCGAGTCAAGTACAGCGGGATCCTTCATCGAATGCAATGCAGCAACCGTGACGTCAGCGCCTAGAAACGGGCATACACACGACAAACAGTACTTCTTCGCGCCGTCTGCACAAAGACGATTTTCTTTGGCTTTTGTTTGCTTGTTTGTTTGCGGCATTCGACAAAGGCACCGCGGGTCACCATGATGTATGTGCTTTGCGCGCTCCTGGGTGTTTCAGTCGGCGGTAAGCATCTGCACAAACAAGGTAGGGGTAGCGGGGGTGGGAGGTGGCCACGAGGAATTGTGCCGTAAAAAAAAGACACTCTTTCCAAGAAGACCAAAGGGAAGCGTCCTCGGTCTGCGGACATTGCGGTGGGATACTGAAAGCTTAGACTGCAATCAAGCAAGGAATCTAGCAGGGTTTCGGAAACGGTACTCTACTATCGATCATATTCATACCATCAACCAGATGATAGAAAAATGTTCGGAATATAACCAGCTCGTATATATAGCATTCATTGATTACGAAAAAGCATTTGACTCAGTAGAAACCTCGGCAGTGATGCAGGCATTGGAAACTAGGAGGTAGACAAGCTGCACGTAAAAGTGTTGGAATATATATATATATACATAGTGGCTGCACAGCAACCATTGTTCTGTATAAAGAAAGCAACAAAATCCCCATAAATAAAGGTGTTAGGCAGAGACACAATTTCCCCAGTACTATTGACAGCTTGTTTAGAGGAAGTATTCAGAGTCTTGGAATGAGAGCAGTTAGGGATAAGGGTAGATGGGGAATGCGCGGTGGTATAATGAGTGAGATGAAAACTTCGATGATACGTGCTATATCCTTCGCTCTGCGCACGAGTGCAAATCGTTCGTTCGGCTTTACGCCGACTTTTCTCATGTTTGGCAGGGAGCTGAACACGCCAACGGACACAATCCTGACCCAGAGGTTGGACGATACCGCAAAGTCGACGACTGCCCACGGTGATTGTGATAGCGTGTGGCCAGTGCCAGTGCCGTTAAGGATGCCAGCATAGCCGTGAAAAGGCCCAGGTAAGCCAGAAGGCAAGATACGACCAAGTTCACAGGGACCTTGAGTTCCAGCTGGGAGATACGGTTCTGAGGAGAAATCATATCCTCAGAGATGCTTCCGCGGGATGCGCGACCGGCCTAGGGCCCAGATGGGTGTCGTCTCCCTTTGTGATTGCAGAGAAACATTTGTGGTTAATGTACCGACTGAAAGACACTAAATCGGGCCGAATCAGCGGGCCTATTCACGTAGGAGAGCTGAAGAAGTATTTCCAGAGGGAAGGTGCTGTGGAAGCCGAACTGCCCCTCGTTCAGGAGAGGGCAGAGGCGGGCCACGCTGAGATCAGCTTTGACCGGTATCGCTAGATACCAGAAGCCAGCGAAATTGCTAGAGGCCGCATACGTGAGAGCGCACATGCAAGTCCAAAACGCAGTACTTGCCTGCACGTTTCCAATACGAGCTTTGAGGTAGGAATTCCAGACGCGCGATTTTGCGCGCGGATATAAGGGAAGGCAGTTCTTTCGGCGACGTTACAGTGCTGAAGGTAGGTGAAGTCACCGAATGTCAACCGCAAAGACACGAGGTGTCTTGTGTGAAGTTATCCTGCACGTATCCGTACACAAGCCGGTGACGTTCCTTAAAGTGAAGCCCGTGCTGAGTACATTTAGATGGACTGAACCCGCCGGCTGGCCTTATTTACGACACCGGCATTCCAGGCGCACCTACGGGCCACGTCGTTTGCGTTCAGGCGGCGAGAGCAGCGAAGGCGATGCTTAGACAGTGCGCCCGGCGGCTGCGGCAGCGTACAAGGGTTCTTGGTGCAGCTCGCATTCGAGGCTGAGCGAATAACTCACGAACGGAAGGTTCGAGGAGAAAGCAGTGCACTCTGACCTCTCCCGCTGACGTGCGGGATTTCGCGGAATCGAGCACGTCGGTTCAACTCTGGCTGGAGAAGATGGGTGAAGATGAATGAGCCCTGCCTACAGCCCTTCTTGACAATCCCAAGGGCGTCGACGCTGCCTAAAGCGAGCGGCAAACCACGATTCCAGCCTTCGAATTTCGCGCCGTCGCCCCAGCAGCAACGGCAGCCGTTCCAGAGCACTGATCCGAACAGTGTAGTGGACGGCTAACGGACACGACCAGCCTCGCCCTAACCGCTGCTCCAGATGCAGAGCCTGCCTCTCCGGGGCACAGTCTAATGTCCAGCGGCAGGAAACTGCCGAACAACCAGACACACCGATCCAAAGGGTCGAAGCGACGCTCACTTTCACCCAGGCGGACGCCTCGATTGAGGAAGAGAGCGTGTGGGAAGGCAAACAACATCGCCGGCCCACTCCGGAAACGTCGTCGGGGCCTTCCCCTCCTGGCTATGCTGCAGCTGCGGCGGCGAAGCGCAATGCCTTTTGCTAAGGATCACATGGTCAGCCTCTTTCCTTCCTCTCTGGTCTACTCCGGTCATGGAGGTACTCCGGCGGCGGCGCAAGCTGGTTGTGGCGATGGCGTACGGCAGTGAGTGAGTGAGCGATTGTGCACCGGGGAGTGAGTGCGGACAGGACGAGCGGAGCTGGCGAATGCATCCACGGCTCTACGGACTGAGGTGTCTCCTTCCTTTGAACTCTGCACCTTGCATAATAGCGCGCGGCCGAGAAAGACGGATGAAGAACCCCTCCAATAAACGGTTATTGTCTTTGGTCTTCGGTGTTCATGTTGTTTATTGGGGCCACCAGCGTGCTGTGAGCAAGCGGAGTGGCGGTTGGCTCTGATAGCGGAGCCGCAGCCCCGTACAGAGCTCCACATGGTTTACAAATTGTTTTTCTGTAGTTTGAGTTTTGCGGCATTGACTTGATGTGTGTGCAGTTGCTTAGCTCAGATTGGCAATTTGGCATATCTTGATGCCTGTAGTTGTGCTGTTTTTAAGGTTAGATTATAATGAACGGTATATTTGCTCACCAGTGATACGATGTACAGATAGTACATTGTTGTGTATTGAAACCAATTTATTCTTTCCACTACATGCACACTTGTAAATGTATTAGTTTATTTATTTACAGATATTACAGATTACAGCTCTTCTAGTCGCTGCAATGGGCGAGGAAAAAATGGACCGCAGTTCTGTAGGAAGTTGGGACATAGTGCTAAGAAATGTTTTCATGTAGTGCCTCACAACCTTGTGCTAGGTGAAACTTGGCTATAAATTTGTGAGTGAAGTAGTGAGGACAACGATGTCATCAAGGTAGTCTTTCATAAAATAAAGTGCAACATTTCTTAAGATTTGAAATTGTTTCGTTCGGCCGATAACCTGTTCGAGTCTTATGTGGCAGCGAGATATCTCACGTGAATTTGTCACTTCGCGTACTGCCTGCTGCCGGTTTCCTTTCGTGTAGGCTGGCACAACTAGTCCTATACCAAGAACTGCTAGCTCCTGACCAACGTTGAAGTCTCGATCTGCCACCACATCATCCCACAGTCTAACGTTGCCATGAAATCGGATCAGAGAGTGAGTTGTTTATCGCTTATCTTCCAACCCCCGCCGTCAGACACCTAGCAGATCAATCCATTAAAAACAAGTAAATTCAAAGCATTTGAGGGTTTGTACGGAAACCATGTGGCATTTTGAGCACTTGTGGCACTTCTCTTTTCAAGGCGAATCTCCGTGCTGTCTATTATTATTCTGACATGTCGGAATGCTTTCTGTATAAAGAACGTTGGCTTCCACGTGTGAAAGGACTCTTCGTCAGGCCACACAACGAGACCCCTGAGCTCGGGCACCAATACTGTTACTCCAACCTAAAACAGTTTGGAAATAGCATTTTGCCAATCCCCAAAAAATCTGCGGGAAAGAAGAGGTGTTAATCTAATTTTAATGAGTACGAGCAGCAAATGGTCTTCTGGGGTAATAGGTTAATTTATTAACCCCTGGGCTGCCTTATGTGGCAGGTACACCGTCAGCAGCACAGTGCGCACGAGACGCCCAGTGCGCATGCCTCAACCCAAGAGTTACCGGTATAAATACTGGCGCATTTCGCAAAAAAAAGCGCCTTTCCTCTTTCCCACATGCTTGCGTGTTACATGGTGTCAGAAGTGGGATGCGTCGCCCGTGTCGTCCGTGTACCGCCGCCCGTGTCGACAACTTAGTCTTGCAGGTTAAAATCGCCCTAGCAGCGGCCGCGAAACATGGCATCATCGATGCTTCCCCGCCGAAGCTGCTGGACACAACGCGTGGCGCCTTTCACAGCTGGACCGTATGGAAGAAAGGAGTTGTATGCAACAGCAACGAAGCTAAGAGAGCAACCAAAGGAGATTCAATCTGTCACTTTCCTTATGACAACCGGCGAAGAAGCCAGGCGACTGTTCTACACCTTCACGTTTTGGGAGGGACGACAACAAGCATGACATGAAGATTCTCGCGCAAAAGTTTGAGGACCACTTCAAGCCAACAACCAACTTGACATTCAACGAATTTCGCTTTGACTCTAGAAACCAACAAGAGGAACAGTCGTTCAACGATTGGCTCACATAACATCGGACGCTTGCACAGGAATGCGAATTTGGCGCTTTAGAAGAGAGCATGCTGTGCAGCAGAGTTATTCTTGGAATCAGATACAGAGGCTTGTGCTGGAAAATCCGTCTTACAGCAAATCTGTCGAAATCTGCCGTGCTAGCGAACAAGGCAAATAGCGTTTTAATGAAATAGAAGACGCATGTCGTGTGTGCTAGAATAGATTCAGTGAAATCAAACGCGGACGCTTACTTTAGATGTGATTTCGATGGACACAAGAGTGGAAACTGTCCCGCTCTGGGTAAGCAATGCCACAAATACGGAGGCCGCAACCATTTCGCTCACGCCTGTCAAAGACCCCTGCCACGAACGGGCAACAAAGAACGCAGCATACAAGAGGTTCAGATAACACAAGAACTATTTCTTCAAAAGCTCGAAATCAGTTCTCTAGATCAGGATGATCGCTGGTCGTCAGGTGTCGTTATCGCAAGCATGTACGCAAGGTGCAAGATTGACACGGGTGCAAACTGTTGTGCACTAGATTGACACGGGTTGCAGGCAATTCTGAGACGCATAACATTCCAGCCGGCAGAGCCACGCTCCGCTACACTGCGCATGCTCTTCGGTCACAAGGGAAGTGCATCAAAAAGATTAAGCTCTGCATTAGCTACAAAGCGCAGTGCACGAAAGCAGAATTTTTATTGTAAGCCCGAAGTACCATTGACACTGAGTGGTTGCATTGCTGAACGTCTTGGCCTAATAACCCGCACTGATACGATACCGTATTCCTCGAGCCAACGAACGAAACGGAAATTTGTAGCACGTTCCTTAACCTCAAAAATACCAGCTCAACTGATGTCGACGATATTCAGATCAAGCCTGTCAAGTTCGTAATTGACGTTATCTCACCTCACCTAGTATATATTTTCAACCTGGTGCTCACAACTGGCTGCTTCCCAAGTCGCATGAAAGAAGCAAAAGTATCGGTCATCTTTAAAGGCGGCAAAGAAAATGACGTTACGAACTACAGGCCGGTGTCTATACTGCCAGTATTTTCAAAGGGCTTAGAAAAAATCTTGTTGGTACGCATAGAAAAATTCTTCACTAAACATAATATACTACGAGAGCATCAGCATGGTTTCCGTCGAGGAAAATCGACTGAAACAGCACTGTTAACGATGAAAGAACTTATCATCAAAAACATTGAATGCAAAATGCTTACTTTGGGTATTTTTGTGGATTTTAGCAAAGCCTTTGATTTCCTGAACCACAAGCTTTTGTTGCAAAAGCTGAGTGCTTACGGTATCCGCGGTGCATCGCATGTGTTGTTTGAATCATACTTGAGTGATCGGAAACAGTGTGTCAGTATTGGGAACCACTCCTCATCTTTTAAGAGTATTTCTTCTGGCGTGCCACAAGGCAGTCTACTGGGGCCACTGCTTTTCAATGTATATGTAAACGATATTGTTCAACCGAATTCTGATGCCTGTTATGTTCTTTATGCCGATGATACCAGCATGTTTGTTTCTGGTCATGATATACACGAAGTAGTTGCAAAAGCGGAAACTGAGATGTCTAAGATAATCAATTGGTCCAACGCCAATGGTCTTAAGATCAACGCAAATAAATCTAAAGCCATAATTTTTAAACCAAGAAACAAACAGGCTGCAATAGATCGTCCTTTAACGCACGGTACAGCTACTATTGAAGTTGTTAACCAACATAGGATTTTAGGAGTGACATTTTCAGCTGACCTGACATGGTCGCACCACATTGATTGTTTGAACAAGTCACTGTCATCAGCTGTGGGAGCACTTGCCAGATGTCGTTATTATCTGCCTGAAAAAATAAAAGTTCAAATTTACCACGCATTATTCACATCACATTTAAACTATTGTTCGCTTGTTTGGGGAACAACAACGATCGGCAACATTAACGCAATTTTTCTTTTACAGAAAAAAGCTCTTCGTAATATTGCTAATGTATCGTATTACCATCCGACAGAAGCACTGTTTCTCAAGTATCATATAATAAAAGCACAATATTACCTACAATATCGCTTAATATATACTTTCTTTTTTGCAAGCAATGATCTTCAAACGTTTTTAAAGAGCTCCACAAGTTTAAGCAAACAAAAAAGCGACGACCGCACCCGCAGCTGTGACAAGTGGTTTGTTCCGCATCGGCGTACCGAATATCTCTGTCAATCCTTACAATACCAACTTCCGCTTCTTCTCAATGACTATGAAAAGAGGGCAATATATTTCGAGACTTTCAATAAAAAAAGATTGAGACATTATTTTGTAACCAAATGAACTACTTATGTTTCAATAACCATGCTCACTTTGTGATTAGAGTTGTACTGACGTGTTAGAATTCTGTAGGGCTCTATAAGTTTCATTGTGAATTGAGGCCTAACGCAAATTTCTTATACTTTCTGAATAACTACTGTTTTGTTAACTACTGTACTTTGAATTTTTGTTAGAGTTTGTTTGAACGGATGTTAAATTGATGTGAGTCTACACTGTAATTTACAGTGGGACAACTGCTGCCGTGTATGGGCCCTCAGGCACTCTTCAAGCTGTTCTAGAACAGCTTTTTTCGCCTGAGGGCCTTCAACCTTGAGTTGAAAATAAATTGAATTGAATTGATTTGAAGATGCGGCCAACTTCAATGGTATTCGGGAATTTGAAGACGTCTTTCGAGGCCTATGAGAACTTAAGGGTGTCGCGTACCACATCAAGTGGTGCCCAAGGCACCGTTAAACCATCAAGAAGAGTCGCGCTTGCCCTTTAAGACAATGTGAAAGCAGTGCTCCAAAAAATGGAAAGTGGTGGTGTCATCGCAAAGGTAACTGAACCGACTTCTTGGCCAAGTCACATGGTGGTAAAAAAAGAGCGCATATGCCTATAGACCCATCAGATTTGACCAAAGCAATTCTCAGGGAGCATTATAATATGTCAACATTACAAGGCATAGTACCGCGTCTGTCTGGAGCGAGGTACTTTTCTATCTTGGATGCGTCATCCGGGTTCTGGCAAGTAACGTTAAATGGACCGAGCTCACTTATGTGTACAATGAGCACCTCGTACGGCAGATATAGGTTTCCGAGGATGCCGTTCGGCATAGAGTCGGCTCCAGAAGTTTTTCAACGAGCACATGCACGGAGTAGTAGAGGGGCTTGCTGGTGTAGCCGTGGGTATGGACGACATTTTAGTCTGGGGAAAAATTGTGAGGAGCTCGATAGCAACCTCACAAAGTTGGTGACGCGTTGCAGAGAACACAACTTGAAGCTTAACAGAAAAGAGTTTCGCTTCTTGCAGTCCCGAGAACGCTACATGGGCCATGTACTCACCAAAGAAGGACCCTCCCTGGACCCAGAAAAAGTAGCCGACATCCTACAATATACACCACCGAAAAATAGTAAGGAGCTATAAGTGCTTCTCGGCATGGTGAACTTTGTGGCGTATGTCGTCCCAAATATGTCCTCCCTCTCTGCTCCCCTTAGAGAACGTTTAAAGAAAGACACAGCATGGGTTTGCTCAGAGTAGCAAGATATAGGTTTTCACCTGCTCCGTGCCAGTATCATGCAAGCACCAGTCCTGGCATATTTTCAGCAAGGCCAACCCGTTGTACTATCCGTTGATGCTAGCCAGTATGGTGTAGGGGTCGTACTTTTGCAAAATGTACAGCCTGTCGCTTACTCATCCCGTTCGCTAACCGCAGTCCAACAACGGTACGCGCAAATCGTAAACGAGACTTTGGCAATCGTTCAAGGCTGTACAAAATATCAAGATTACATATTTGAATACCCACAAGTAACGGTCGAATCAGATCGCCGACCACTAGAAATGATATTAAGAAGCCTTTGTGTGAATACTCGATCCGCCTCCAAAGCATGAGGCTTGTACTTCAAAAGTTCCCAATCATCCTTAAGTACTAGTCGGGAAAAGAACTTCTCGTTGCTGACACTCTCTCACGTTTTCCGGGTAAAATGGAACTGCGAGAAGAAGCTGAGCAGTTTGACATTAATGTCCTTTCTTCCCTGCTTATCAGAGACAAGCAGCTGCGAAGCATCCGGGAGGAAACCGGGAAAGATGCATTTATGTCGTAATTGCTTTGTTATTCCAGCAGAGAGTGGCGCGAGACGAGGCTACAAGCACCGGATACCCTGCGACCGTTTTGGCCTTACCGTGATGAACAGCTGCTTCGGAGCAACAAGCTGGTCATTCCGCCAGCTAAGCGCCCGGAAGTCCTCCACTTACTGCACGCTGCACACGGGGGAGAGGAGACAATGAACGCAAGGGCTCGAAAGGTGATGCTCTGGCCCAACACGAATTCTGACATTCGGACACTAGTGAATTCTCGCCCTGCATGCCAAAAATACAAAAGCAGAAATGCAAAGCTTCCAATGCTTAGTCATCCGGTGCCCAGTTTACGCTGGCAGTCTGTTGGTATGGATCTGTTCTACAATGGAGGCAGCGAGTATTTGATTATAGTAGATTTTTACTCTTTTTTTTCGAGATACGAAAGCTGCACCACACAATACCGCAAACGGTTATCTAAGAATGCTTAGAAATTTTTGCAACACACGGAATGACTGCCAACATTTGCAATGATAACAGGCCCCTGTTCATGAGTGCGAAGTTCAGGTCATTCACCTCTCATTTCCACATCACCCATGTCACTTCCAGTCCCTACTATTCATGTTGCAACGGCGTGGCAGAGCGTGCTGTTCAAGAGGCAAAAAAGATGCTTAAAATGCTCGTTTGGCACCCCTGAATTTTGCAGCGCCCTCCTAGAATGGAGAAATTCACCGAGAGACGATGTTCTGCAGTCCCCAGTCGAAAGACTGATGGCCTGCCGCACCAGAACGAGGCTGCCAGTACTGGACTGCCATCTCAAGCGAAAGACTGTTCCCACTGAAACCGTCTGAAGCTGTCTACAAGCCATTAGAAGTAGGCAAGAGAAGTACTACAAGTCTGCCCAACATATCACAGACCTACGCACAGGGGGCCCAGTATCCATCTACGATACTTTGCAGAAAACCTTGGCGCCAGCAGTGGTGGTAGGCAAGCCAAACAGGCCGCGATCCTACATAATGGATGATGGCAGCGGACAACTGCGAAGAGAGAATCTAAGAACTAGAAAAGCAGAAATGCATCTTCGTGAAATGAAACTGAGAGGCGATACTTCGACTCAGCAGGCAATGCCTGAAGCCGGGCTTCCTAGAAGCACTCGACAGCGCAGGGAGCCACAACGGTTTCCTTTGCTGGAACGTCGAACATAACTTTTTTTTTTCGCTGAAAAGAAAATGTAGCAGTGTACCGTCAGCAACACGTGCGCACAAGACACCCAGTGCGCAAGCCTCAGCTCAAGAGTTGTCGGTATAAATACTGGCGCATTTCGTAATAAAGCGCTTTTCCTCTTTCCCACACGCATGCGTGTTACACATTCTTTAAGAGGCCTACTACCCAATGCAATACTCCCTCACTGGGTAGCTCTGCGTAATAGTTAACATTCTCTAAACACCCAGCAATAACTTGGTAGCCCCATAGTGCAGGCAGTGGCGGTGCCTTAGTGTGGCGGTTTGCTCCTGGAGTAAGGCCGTTGCTTGAGCCATTATTCAAACTTGCCTCTTTATTTATATATACCTGACATTTTAAGGTACCTGTCTTACAATTGGGCATGCAGGTTTAAGCTCGAACTGTGCTCTAGTCTATACACGGTTGAACGTGAAGGTCCAGCTGTAACTTCTGAAAACGAAAAAGAAGGAGCTAGCAGTTTCAAACAGTCCACTAGTTTGCCTTACTTTGTTTACACTTAGTAAGCATGCTTCAGTATTGCTTGAATTTGAAGACGTGCACTAGGAAAGCACACCGTCTCGATTTCTTTTTGTGTATTTTAGTGGTGCGCTGCTCCACAATCAATGGCAAACCAACCAGCCCAATTCGCCCCTTTACTGCTTTAGCTTGACAAGATGTGACAAATTACACTCAAAGTGCACTGTGTGAAAAAAGGAGTAAAAAATTTGAAAGCAAAGGTAAGCATTACAGTTATACCTCACAATAAGTAGAAGCAATTCATAAAGTGGCAAACGCCCCTCAAAAGAGCTCAGTAGAGCTCACGCTGAAGTGCAGCCTGGACCTCGTCAACGTCTACGTTGTATACAGTACAGCGTTGTAATTCGGAACCATCAACAAAGAAACCTGGATCGGAACCGAGACTTCGCCTGTGGCTGAAATACACTCAAGTGGTTGCAGACACTCCACAGCAGCCAAACTCGGGAGCCACACAGCATTGGTATTTGACTTCGTCCTGGCCGTGAAGCCACTGAAACCTTTGGTTCCAAGACATGTATAAGGATTGTATTTATGCGAAAGGTAAGATTTTCACTCAAGCGATGAGCAGCCAACTCAGCAAGGTCACTTCTTCGTCTTCTATCGAATACTTCCTTAACGAACCAAACACGGTTCTGGTTGTGGTTCTAATAAATGCTGCATCAGAGTGAATATTAAAACTCTTGGTCAGCCCACAAGAGCTATAAGATTATCTTGATATCAGACAAAAGCAGAAGATTCATTTTGTTGCGAAAGAAATACTACGCCAGGTCTAAGCGCTCGTTGCTGTGTGCCCTGTCCGTGTCTTTGATTCCCTGGCAGGAGCTTGCAAACTTGTGTCTCTCCTTTGACATGGGATGGTTATGTCAGAAGTAGCCTGCCAGGACCCTGGCATTCACTTTACCCCTCTAGGCCACTGAGGCACGTTCATAAGGTTTGGTTACAGAGGGGATTTATATGTGGGCTGTTGAAGAAGAAGAAGAAGAAGAATAAGAAGGAGGAGAAGAAGGAGAACGCTAGGTCCCCCGCAGCTAATGCTTTCGCTGCATATTCGGTTCAGCAGCGTTGGACCTTTCTAAAGAAGATTCGTTTTTAGTTGAACAGAGTAGACTCGGCTCCGTTTATCGATACAACCGCTTGATATTGGAGTTCGGTATTAAATAGCTACATTGTAATTCAGACGCAAGCAGGGAAAGGCGATACAAAACCAATGTACCATTACCACAAAGGATGAAAGCTTTACATAAAAGCATACTGAGTCGAATATTGCTGCTTCAGCTCATATGACTCAATTTTGATATAGCCGCCAGAAGGATGGTACACTGAAGGTGTACAGAGGCGATAATGATATATTACTGCCTTTGAACGTGTGTTGAGATAGGCCAGAACAAAGTCCAGCCTTCCGGGATATCATTTACCTTTGAGTAACTGTGGGATATTCTATGATATAGTTATGCATATGTTCATGCAGATGGTCAAAGCTTTCGATGCGCAACAAAATAAGCTTCTGATGTTTGTCATGCGCCCAAAACGAGTAGTTATATAGCCTGCTATAACAAACTCAAGGACCGTGTCTTCAAAACTAAATGACGAAAAACTACAAGCCTGCCGGAAGTGGATATGCCGATATGTTGATTGCGCTAAAATCACAATTTGAAAATTATTTCTTTAAAATTAGTTTATCCCTATAATTTCCCTGAAATTACTGGGTATCCACGCGGCAATATGCAGAGCTTCGGAGACACTATGCAGGTCAGAAAAAAGAAAAGCAGCGAAAGACGATAGCGCTGAAATGAAGCTGAAAAATACTAACGATCGAATGCTTATTCCAAGTGCACAGTTCTAAAATGGGCAAACAGCAACACCGGAGAGCGATAAAGGTGTCAAGGATGAAAATCAGAGCACATGACAAAAATCACGCGCTAGTGCCACACTAAAACAAGTGTGCTCACTGTTGAATTGAGCACACTGGCTTGTCCCTTCTACACCACCAACTGCTTTTTATCGACTGGTGCGAATCCTCTACACTACACGAACACAAACAAAACCAGTTCCATTCCCATTGGCTTCCGCCATACTGCACGTGACGTTAAGAGAGTTCCTGTGCAGCCTGCTTTGGGAATAATGCTTACATTTTACGCTCTTCCTCTCCAAGAGCGAATTAAAGTAAATACCTAGAACGCACATCCGGATCTGTGCAAATGGCAATTCCTACAAATGGGCGGGCATGAGAATATTTAGTCCACAGTCAGCATAGGCCCAGACAAAAGGAACGTCGTCTAGTTCTTTATTCCACAGGAAAATTTGTCACCAGATATCCAGGTATGATATACGGTACTCTACCATACTATGACTTCAGAAACGTAGACCAGCATTTGCTGAGTTAAAGGAATAGCAGCGACAGTGAAATCGACATTTTCTTATCCTATTATAAAGTTGTACATAATTTGTGGGGGCATCTGCCACTCATGTGCCCTTGCTGGAGATTTCATGTAACTGGTGAACCTGATTAACGCAAATCTTTAATACCTTCAACTGCTTATTACAACCCGGAAAAAAAAAACAGAAATATTATGTCTTCAGCTTTCATTATGACGCGAAAAGCCCTTAGCCAAGGAGTACTCTTATAGCACCGGAACAAATCTATTTATGTTCTGTTCTTTTAAAATTTTTTTGTTGCTCTGCAGTGACCTGGTACGTTATCAGTGATTTCAAATGCCAGCGGGACAGCTCCGCACCACTCTAAGGAATAATTTCAACTACTCTACTAGGAAGGGAAACGTGCAGTCTTAGTCAGTGTAGACACTCGATCTACGTCGTGCGTAGGATGATGAAGGAAGGTTTCGTAGGAAGTCTACTGTTCCGTTGCTGGTTTTTATGCCACAAATTTCACGCCAGTAAGTTTGGAGCACATATCGCTCCCACCGAGTAGCGTTCACAGCATAACAATAATATGCTTGATTCCACGCGTACCTGCAAAGGGGAAAAAGGGATTTTCTCAAATTGCACAGAATTTATCTTGTGCATTTATGTGTACCTTTGGACACAGCAGAAGACATTCGGACTAATGGCACTGCTGTAAAATTGTCTGCGATAGTTCGTGCTCACCGCTCGGAATTCCACCACTGAAGTGCGGCAGCCACAGGACCCGACAAAATTACGACATCCGAAAGCGGGGCTCGACCGTTACGATGATGATGCTGATAATAGCCTTACGATTGATGAAACTTTCCCGCTGGTTCTTTGTCCTCTTCCCCGATCGGCATCCTTAGATGCCCGACCATCGGTCGGTATTGCTCACTTGAGGCTGCCGAATAACACAAGCCTGCTTCGAGGCTGCAGGGGGACAGCGTCAGGGAGGCTCACGGAATAGTATGGTTGCGTCATCTGCCTACGCAGCACTTTACGCCAGCCATGGCAAGTCTCGGAGTGTTTAGGCGCTCACAGGATAACGAGATGTTGCATATAGTTGCAACATGTTGTCATTCGAGGACACTTTTCGTCGCAAAACTGCTTCACAGCGGCCACGCATGCCTTTTGGCACGAAGAATAAAATGTGGCAGTATGAAAGCTTTCCAGCGACTGTATTATAGAGCAACAGGTGTTAAGATGAAATCAACGTTGCTTTGATGTCGAGTCACATACTGAAATGCCGTTTAATAACATTTCACAACATAATATCGCATAAACACTCTTCCGTTTCCGCGCGTGTCCTTACGCAGCTTTTCTTATGGTTCTTGGAGTTCTTGGAGTTGGAAAGGGCAGCAACAATCACAAGAAAAATATGACCTGGAAGTTTTTACGCTTTGGTTTTGGTACCGCGCGTTTTCACCTTACACATTTCCTGTTTTTTTTTTTTTCTGCAAGAATTCTTCAATTGTTAGACAGCGCTCGCGTCGTTTCCTCTGTCATTGGTCCCTTGTCTCTTTTTGTACTGTCTCTCAAAATAAAAAGGTGGCCGTTGTGAAACCTGTGAGAATTTTTAGTCCTCTAAAGTGGGATATGGACAAATCGTGCGAGAACCCATTCAAAGAAAACATCTTTCTGCGTAAATGACATCATCTAGTTGTTTTGAACCAGATTAACAGCGATTGCATGCATTACAGAGCGCTAAATCAAGAATGCTTCTTTTTTATTGCGGCAGATATAGATGGTTCTTCTACGATATTCCAGAAACAAAATTTTAGCAAAATAATTATCAGACATTCTTTTTGACAACCGCTATATACGCAGGTGATGTGCTGTAAAATAATGCATGTACAGCTAAATGAAACAATCCGACACTATTTTCTGCTTGTGCCGTATTTGCACGTGGTCAGAGAAGTGTAAAGATCGATATTGCATTCATATATGTGCTTGACATCTGTTTAAGTTTCAATATTATTACAAAACCATAAAGTATCGATCTTCGCAAAATAATTTTACAGCAGAGAGTTGTGTTGTCAGATGCACGAGATTCTTATATTTCTGCATTTCAGCAACAAGCTATTTGAATTGCTGCGCAAAAATGCAAACAAATGCACAGCAGGAATGTTTCGTAAAGTACTTGTTTTTCCTTGCCATTGCTCTATGAATTCTAGCTGGCTGTCCTACAAAATTTATTTCGGTAAATTATACCATTATGAGTTTAAATCAGATCTCATGTTAGCCTAAGAGGCCGCTCAATCTTCAATCTTCTAGAGCAGTTCAGGGTTTGCTTCTTCAATGAACGCCAGCAAACGAGAGTAATTTTCGCAGCGGACTCGTGTGCCACCACATTACTGGCTTGGTCGAGATCTAAAATTCATATTCAGTTAAGGTTTCACGTTTAGGTTCCGTTTAGGTTCGATACCTCTGTAGAAGGCCAGGTTAAGAGCTGTACAAACAAAGAACAATAAAACAGAACTCTGCCACGATGGGCACGTGAAGGCCGAGAAAAGTGAGATAATTTGGGAGGGGGGGGGGATGAAGGTTGTTCAACTGAAGTGTTGCTGAACGGCCCCTCTCCATGACTTCCAGCAGCTTGTCCCCCCACACAATGCAAACACAGTTTTACAACAGGAAATTTGTATTTCTCATAATCAGTCCTCCTCACGTAACCGTACACGTGTGTTAAAATCTTACAGCTAGCTCTAACGGCACACGACTCGTTACCTATGATTTCAACAAAACATTTTCATCGTGCGAACGTAGCGCGAGACGTTAGGCGACCGGTTACTGAGGCTCTTACAGTGTGCCTCCTTTATCGCAATGAATGTTAACTTCTGGTCATTTGACCGAAGGACGGGTTGTTCTAGGCCTTATTCCGCTATAAGCACGTGAAGTTTGGAGAAGACTTCAATTGATATCGTGCGCTGCCGCGCCGCGGTGTCTTCGGCGCGGGTCACTGAGCCTGAGGACTGTGGTTCGACCCTGACCGTGGCGGCCGCGTTTCTATGGAGGCAAAATGCATGCCTACTGTATGTTGAGCAATGTCGGTGCTCTTTGAATAACCCCAGCCGATAAACATCTATGATAAGAGCGCAGTCATGGCGCCTCTAATATCCACCGTTCATTTCATATAATAAGCTTTATGCTCTGTGGAGTTTCCGTACAGTTTGGAAAAAAAACTTTGGTCTTAGATGCCTGTAAAACGATGTCCACTGCTACTGTATCAATGTCATAGCTTATCATGGCACGTTTGTGTTCAGTAATTGGGACTGAGGTATCTCTGCGGTCACAAGCAATGCCTAGTATGGCCAGTTGTCACTCCCAGACCTTATCCGCTACGGGGACAACTTTCATTCCGTTCCCGCTGAAAGTGAAGGTCTTTAGCAGCGACGGAATAACACTTCGTAGGTTTAAGATAAATAGAGAAAATAAATTATCACCTTGTTCAGTTATGGAGTTCGCTTTCTTTTGTCAAAGACTCCAAGCACGCTTTACCTCTGGCCCTTCTCATCAAATGTATGTGGGCCGAGGGTTTTGAGCCTGCCAGATAGCACCTTCTATTTCTTTAGGCTCCTCCCGCAGAGTTTCCTTAAAATCTGAGTTTTTCCAGCAAATTATAAATTTATTGTCTGTAGTGTTTATTTAGGATATTGTTAATTGGTTCCTGTAAACAAATAACAATTCCACTTGGCTGCAAAGTAGCAAAAATTATATTACAGCTAAAAGGTGCAAGACAAAGGTTTGGTATCGACAATATTGAGCCGGTGGACCTTACTTCATACTCTGAAAAATCTGTCGAACGAGTCGTACACAGCTGAATTAATAAACATGAGCTGCCTGAATAAGCTGCTGCAGTAATACATAGCGAGCTTTTGTTCTATTTGATCCGCGCATATAAGCCTGTACAACCTAATTAGGGCAATATAATGAAACAGATATGTATTAATTTCTCTCCCATTGCGCACTGAAAAGCTTACAATACCACCCAGTTAAGAATTTACCTTCACAAGCTAGCACACTTCGAACCTGGTGCGTACATTTTTATATTGAAAAACGGAGTTCGTTGAAGACAGATATTGAACACAGATAAGACCGATAACAGGTGTTCCTGAGGGTTTCGTTTTCACGCCATTATTTTTAGAGCGTAAGCTGTTATGTATACTGTTCCAACGCCAACAGTTAGGGCAATGTGGCTGCGAAAATGCGACCTTGAACTTTCGAGCTGAGTGGCAAACATGCTAGTATTTATTTTTCACAAGGAATGTAAGCACTATGCTATCGCTGTCGCCGGCCACGCTGCGTGTAAAACTGCAACACACTCTCGCGTTGTGCTGTAGTGTTGTTCCAACTGCAACAGCTCTCGCACTGTGCAGTGAACATCGTCATCTTCATGAAGTTTATTTTTAAGCTAATCTTCAGACAGCCTAGGTAAATACGTCCTACACATATGCCTCTTAGCGATTGCGGGAGGTCCACGAGTGTAGTGCCGGGCAAATCCATAAAGTGGAGTGGAAAAAAGAGACTGCGTGGCGTAGAGGAAGCCACTATGACTAAAGACAGACACCGCAGCCGTGTCACACAGGCTGCCAAATTACCGAACAAGAAGAAGTCAGACTAGCCCGTAACCTAGAAGCTTACCAAGCGCGGAAGCGAGCCAAGATCGAAGTGGCAGTAGCGGCGGCAGCCGATGCCTAACGTTCGTAAAACTTGGTTCAAGCACAGTTGAACCTCTGCAATTTTCATGTACTTTTTTCACGATCTCTCTTCAGCAAGCTGAAAAATCTACGTGTTCATGGACGAAATTGCTTTCCCCGTTTATTCTCAGGGCTTTCATCTTTGTGTTAGAAGTCAAGAGCATTCAGACTTCGTACAAATGAAGGAAGCAGCGATGTCATTAGCGGCAAGAGGCACATATTCCACATATATATAGTTGTCGACTCCTAAGCTGCCTACAGAAATAACATGCGCGGCTGGGTTTTTCTTTTGGCCTGTAAAATCGTATCCCAGGCCCGACACCAGGCGAGCATTCCTCTCTCGGGATCCTTCGTCACTTCACTCACATGACCACTCCCTGCCCCTCACTACTTATCGCGAGATAATACAACACGTCCGCTTAGCGAAACAAACTTTCCCAGCACCTGCTAAAGGACTCGATATATCAGAAAGGTGTCGACTCAGGCGGTTACAAACATTGTCCTACAACAGCCCAATTTAGACTGCACGCAATATAGACCGGGTACGTTTTCCGCTGATTGCACGTTTTGAGGCCACAAAGAAGACCTTTACGATATGGTGCGGGCTTGACAACAAACCCAAAGGGATCCCTAGTAAAAAAAAAACCTAACGTGGGCTGATTGGGAGGTGGCCCTGTCTAGCTCCGGCCTTGGGACAAAGAACCTTAATTACTTGCGAGAGCTTTCTCAGCAGTTCCAGCGAACGGTGTCCTGGTGAGGAGCAGACCAACCCCGCCTTTATACCATATTCCATTTTCCCAAACAAATGTCTTATACTACTACTACAAGAGGCGTATCTCAGCGCTCAGGAGTTATAGAGGCTATGTTATATTTTCAGATTAAGCAAGACCCTCTCCTTGTTTTCCGTCGGCATTATCTCGTAATGCGTATTTTGCACTGCTGCAGTCCGATATCAGAGATTTGCTCGATAAAGTCTTAAGGTAACGCCGGCGGTTCCTAACTTGGCTATTGGCCACAAACCAAGAGCTGCGTATTGAAATGAGAGCCTCCTTTTGGAAGCTAGAAAAAATCTGCTACTAAAATTTCGGTACTCATCGTGACACTTTGGTCCATGTTTGTAATGCTGATTTAATACCGGTGTCTGAATTTGTTTTTGGTTTTTGTTCTTTGTTGTCCAAAGTGGTAAGCTTCCGTCACTTTTCTGAAGAAACGTGGTCTGCGCCATTGCCTTAGAGTGCAAAATTCAAAGGGACCACGCTCTACTGAATTTGGTCTTCGGAATACCTAGCTCAAACTCTCCGTTTCAGGTTACAACTACGCGAACTCTTAAGTTCAATAACATTTGGTTCCTGAATTGGCGAGTCCCGTACCTGAAGCAAAACATTGGACCGTATTATCAGTTTACGTCATTTCCTGTTTATCCTTTTCTAAGGGACCTTCAGTTATTTGATTAGTGGCAACATCGCAACCGGTGCCAGTTTGGTTTCCGGCACTTACAGTTAAGACGTGTCCATCAATAAGATGAGGGCGATTGCGGACAAAGCGACACTTTTGAAATCGACGCAAACACGGAACGCAGACTGTGACCTCTAACACGCCAATATTTATACGCACAGTACTTGTAAGCACCCACAGATTGCGTTGACCAATTGTTCACTGTAAAAGGCTTCACTTACAGTTAGTTTGTTCGGTACTCGCTTGCAGTGTGCGGGCTAACTAACTTTATACCTTACTTTGACCAACCTTCCCTGTGACTGTGAAGAATGGGCCTAAAATGCATGCATGTAGAAGAGAATTTGTCCAAAACTGCTATCCATACTCGAATTTTCCCTGATGCCTTACAGCAAAACAAAGAGGAGGGCCTAAGGCTCTCGATCGGAGTAATCATTCTAGGTCAGGTCCAATGCCTCTAAATTAATTGCTAAGTTTCTTAACAACGATATCACACTGCGAAAGATTGCCTTCAATAATTGCCTTCTCATTTCGCTTGCTCCCCGCATTTTTGTATGGACACTGCTCGAAGACTGAGAAGCGCTCTGGACAGTTCTCTCAATTTTTCATTCCACCATGTGCCAAGGAAGGGAAATTTCACTGGCTAGCTCGGTGTTGTGAAATTGTACGCCACGACATCATTGATTGTTTGAGTCCAGTACAACGTTTGAGGACTCGTTGACTTCTTTATTCTAAGGAATGCGCCCTTGAGAATCACACATTTTACGCATTTCTAGCATGGTAACTTCTTGAAACATGAACCCTCCTTGGAACCGCGGATTTTGAACATTTCGCATTCCCTTTGTGGGGATTCATAATCCCCTGCCCCCATTATAAAGGGCCGCGCGTAGTTAACACGCGTGATTACGTGCGCTCTTGGGGAGGACCGCGAGGAGAGGGCACACTGGCCCCCCTCCCATCCTCCCAGGCTCCCGCGGCGACACCGCATGGGTTTCCTTCTTTCCTACCGGCATACCCAGGAAACCTCCTCTCCCCGAGCCGAGATGAGATGCGCGTCTGGCAGCTCCCTCGGTGTCTTTTGACGGTTGGGCGTGCACGCGCACGGATCAGCATTCCCGTAGGGAGACCGCCGCCTTCACCCTCTGCTCCCGGTCCAGCGCGCACTGACTGCTGTGAGCACGAAGCCGCACGCAGGTGAGCAGACTACCTCTCACTCCTCGTGCGTGCTTCTCCCTTAGGTGGTTCTATTTCACCCCCGTACGCGGCGTTCGCTCGCTACACGGTGGTTGTTCTTTAGTGTATTTTCCTTTGCCGTGTACTCGAGCACGATAAACTGTTCGAGTACGTAACTCGGTGTCTGTCCCCTCTGGCTCAAACCCGCCGCTGTAGCGACTTCTCGCACCGCGGGTTGGGGGTCACAGCTCTGTCTGTTAGGGCTGCACGTCGGGGCTAGAAGGCGACTGTAGCGTCTAGTCCCCCCGTGGCGCATTCTTGCGAGATTAACCCCCATACCTTGAAGTGTACCTTGATACTGCCAACAGCATGGCGATGTGTCCAATACTCTGGGGCACAGCACAATAGCAAAATGACATCTTTATCGGTCAGGATTCTCTCCTTGAAAGCTTTGTGAGGCATATGGCAAAAAAAAAAAAAAAAAAAACATTGCAGAGGCACTCAGTTTAGACTCCTTACGTGCAGAAAAGCGAGATCCTTGCGGGTAGTGTGCTTAGTTCCATTCGAAGTCCTGTCTTTTGTTGCTCAGTGCTGTTGCTTAGTTGCTGTTTCTTAATAAAATTTACACGATATCAAATTTTGGATGTCGAGGGACCAAAGTTTGATAGTGCAATAAACAAAATCGGAAATAGTCACTAAGTTGGCCGTGCACTGATTAGATTAGACACTCAGTTCAGTCGTTCAGTCGTGTCCGACTCTTCGTTACCCTATTGACCATGTCACGCCACGCTTTCCGGTCTCTCACTATCTTCCTAACATCAGATAACTTCATCTGTAGACACTAAGTTTGGTCAAATTTCGAGATCATGTTTCGGGGGTTCGGAAGTCCAAATTTAAGGGTGGCCCACCTACATTGGAGGACTCCACTGAATCAACCATACTGCAATTAGGTTGGACATTGATATTTGTTACATTTTGACAAGGTCAAATTTCTGAAATCTAGAAGCAACATTTTGGCTGCGGTTCATCGAAATTTGAAAGTCACCATTGAGTTGGCCGTTTAATAATCGGGATGGAAATCAAACGGAGTTCAATGCTGCAGAGGTCAAATTTTTAGAGTCAACGGGGGCAAGTTTTGTGGATGGACGATCCAACTTTGGAGGTCACCATCGAGTTGGCCATTTTATAATTCGGTTAAATACCAAACTTGGCCCTATTATAGTAATTAATCGTGCAGTGCACTATTCACATCTTGTGCGGACATGCTCGGAAGACAGGCTCTACGACACTCTTTGCGATGCGCTTTGTCGACGCACTCTGCTAACGCCACTCATGAGCCAATAAATTATTTCACTTCTAAATGAATCATTTGATCACTTTATCGTTTCCTGGAAGGCCAGTGATCTCCATTTGCTGGGATGTATATATATATTATAAAGTATTTGTAGCCGGGCGTATTGGTTGACGCTCGTCCTGTCCCATTCCTACGTCAGTGTACCTTTTTGGGCTCCTTCATCTATCGCAAATAATTTGTACCCCGGAAACTGTGAGCCACTCTTCTTGGAACACATGATTGCAATTTGTTTAAAAATACTAATAACAACTGTAGGATATCCGGTTTTATGTACAGCACGTGGCAGCATTAATGACTCCCATTTGCAGCTCCTCCTTTCGGATGTTCATAATTTTCTTTTCGTTCAATCACTAATCCTTTTATTTATGTCTGCCTTTATTACTTGTCGCATACATATAAGCATACATTCGTTAAGCTACCACCTTATTGGAAGACTGCCGGAAGTAGATATAAAGTCATAAATTAACTAATTCATTGTAAAGTACCTGCGTGGCCTGTGGTTAACTTGGTTGACTGAAGAGCCGAGAGACCCGGAGGCTTCCGTCTACCCTTTGTATCACTCAACAACTCCTCAAGTTGGCAGCTCCTTTCAACTCTATAACTGTCTTGTGGTTCTGAGATATCACACAACCCGAGCGGGATCGCTGTCTTGAAATGTCACCACTCAATTTGCACCTTTCGTGGTATAGATGTTTTTTTTTCTACTCAGAATGCCGACTTCGACGACGACGTCATCGAATATTCGGATGAACGTAGTCTTTAAAGCTGTCCCCTAAGGAGCAGGGTTAAACCAATGTCAATGAACCGATTTCGTCGTCGTTCACTTATTCCGTCCCCTGTATGAGGTTTTTATTTCTCGGGTCCGATCGAATAGGAGCTGCGAGCCCGAACATAAGGACTGCCCTAATCCAACAGCTTTGTGCCAAAATGGGAGGTAGTCCCTTTTGCCCTCGCTTTTATGTAGGGCCGTATATGAGCGCTGGGAATGAAAACAAGCATTAGTTTCGTGAAGCAAATTCCTTGTTGGGTTGCCTTGACACCTTGGTTGTTGTTGGGATAGGAAAATTCGCGATAATTCTTGCATTAAAATGGACTCCACCGTTCGTATTCATTTGGAAAAATTAGGACAGAGAGGTACCAGTACAGCAACACGCCGCCTCTGCACATTGGGTCAAGAATATGAGACCACGCCTCAAGTCATTCGCCTTCAATTCAATGATGGGCGAAGGAGAAGTGCGTGCGTCGAGAGGATAACACAATGCGTGGGCTACGCCCGCCAGTCGTCCGTCAGCCGACATATGAACCAAAGCACGCCTTCCTTGCGTTAAAATATACACAGAGGTTAGCATACCAGAGTACAGGATGATGATGGTTGGTTTGCCGAAAGGCAACTAGGCAGGGCTTTGGTTCGAATTGTTAGCGATTTTCAAGCACGAATTAGTTCGTTATTCTGACATTTCTTCGAATAGTGATCTAAACACTGGGGTCGTTAGTCTAGAATTCCGAGATTCTGCTAAGTTGCCCTTTAAGGCGGTTTGTTTCTTCCAAGAAGACGATGTTTGGAAGTCTCCCTAGCTCGATTAAGGCTTACTAATTTTATTCTGGTTGCCTAAGGTCTTGAACACAACAATCTCTCGGTGATTTTATCATAACTTCATGAACATTCCTTTGATGGTTATGTATTTCAAACCTTTTTAAACCCCTACTTAACGCCTCCGCCTATAATAACCACGTAACCGTTTCTCTCATATCTAAGATTAGAACGTACGCTGCCGAATGCCTTATAATGGGTTTTGACTATTCCAATAAAAATAAACAAGATCTGTTTTCCCAGTGCCAGTATGTGCGACTTGTGCTTAGGACATCATCAACACGGATGAAAGTCCGATTCGTCGATGGTAGCAGACACGAAGCACAGTGAGACCGGCGAGGAAAAAAAAATGATTGATGGGTCAAATTTGGCCTGTCGTCATGGAGAAAAAATATTTTGTTACAGGCCATTCTTGTTAGATACATCATTATCGAGTGCGCACCACGGTAAAAGTGTGCTTATGGGTCGTTATTTTTAATTTCTTCTTTTTTACCCCCTTTCCAAACCCCATAGCTGCAAACAAATGTTTATGGATGCACTGCTCACCGCCATGAAAGTCAACAACACACTCCTTAAAATCCCCTTCACCTAAGGCGTGCTACCTTGCCTGCGAGATCTAAGAGTAACATGTTTGACTTGGGCTCCTAAGGTCCCTGGTTGTTGCTTTTCCATCTCATGCAAGAGACGCTACTTTTCTCTGTGCCGCCGCATCGCACAAAACAACGTCGGCTTTTCTGCAGATGGCGCCCTTAAAGATATGGCGTTAAGAAATAGATTTAGCTTACCGTGATCCGCGATCCGCCACCGTGACCCTCTACCGCCCGTGGGCGGGGCGCACAAGCTGATTGGTCCCGACGCAGCAGGTCTATGTGCCGACACCATGTGGCGCCATCTATCGACGTCAAGGGGATCTGGGCATGAGCAGTGGAACGCCCGGTGGCGGATCACGGTAGCGGATCGCGGTAAGCTAAATCTCTCTAATATGTCAAGCTGGGCTGACTGAACGCTTGGTTTGGGGGCAGAAAACAACATGCCCAGCATAGATGCGTTCCTGCGGTGTGTGGTGTGTTTCTTGCACTTCTGTGGCCACAGCTTTCGCGGCCATGGTTACTAGTAGGGCCTCGTTACTAGTAGAGTCGTGCAACGCCAGGCGACCGCATAATTTCTCCGGAGTTGCTAACTGGAGCTTGTCATTACAGACGTGAGGGGGCAGGGTATCAACCCTCGAGTGTTCTGCTCCGAGTCAACCCACCGTTGAGCAGTCGCATTCGTAGGGTTTGGTTAAACGGCGTTTTATATCTATGCCGGAAGGTATTTCACATTTGGGGCAGCATGTACTGTGCGCTGAATAATATATGGTAAGTAGAAGAGGCGCGTAAATTAGACGATTAGTGACTAAGAAATTTGGGAAGTGCGTGTATGCGCGATCCGCGATGCGCGATCGCGGATCCGCGAGCGAAGCCGCAGATGGGAGTCACTAACGTTGCTCCGTGACACCCTTAGAGGCGGAGCTTATATGACCCCTCCAATAAAAAAAAAATGTGGGTAAAGGCTTTATAATTCATATTTCTGGTTCAAGGTTTTATAAGTCAGCTCAGTCGATAAAGCAGTGGATGTGAAACATGAAGGTCACGGGTTTGGATTCTGCCGGCGGCATGTGATTGTTTTTTCTACTTTTTAATTAGTTATCTCCATGATTAAACTGCTATTTCACGTTAATAAACACTGCAATGTATTCATTATGTTCTACGTAGTATCAGTGGTTGGCTGCATTTGTATTTTGTAACGAATCCCCGCATCTTTCCTACATTTGCTTGCTGATTGCCCAGGGTCTCAATTAAGATATCGTAATGTACTCGTTATCTCTCGCATGATCGAAAAGGCTGCAGAAAACTTTATATCCTCACAGCAAATTTTATGTCATCTTGCACTGAGCCTGATGTGACAACCAAAATTTCTGCATCAATACCAGAATTTTATTTGCTAACAATAAAAAAATACTGCATGGCTTGAGACTGCAAAACCTCAATAGCCTGCAGGGGAACTTCAGGAAAGCCTTAAATTATGCCATAACTACAGAGTATCTTTTCATAATCTTGACAAGGTTCTCCAGCATTCTTCAACTGGGTCTTTTAGGTACTTACATATGACGTGCCCCGTTGTGGCGGCGCCGTGGTGGGGGCTCTCGCCTGACTAGTAACAAGGACGGAGAAATGGTAGTAACAAGGACGGAGAAATAAAGAGCATTAAGCAACAGGTGAAAAACATAGAAGGTAGAAATTGGATAAATTCGATGGAAAAGAAACAGAGTGTGGAATTATACCGAAAGTGAAAAATGCAGATCAGGAAGGAAGATTTCTTTGATAACTCAAGAGGCAGTGCCCTACTTTTTGAAGCTAGATGCCCTAGAACACGCAGCTACAAAAAGAAATTTAACAATGGAGATGACGCATGTGCTATATGTGGAAACTCCAGTGAAACAATTGCCCATATTATACTCGAATGTAATGGTATCCATCCGGAAGTTGGTGCAGGTGCAATCACTGTTCCTGAAGCTCTGGGGTTTAGAGATAACAGTGGCCGGGTGAATAAACCGGCGGTGGAAACTAGCAAAAAACGACTGGAAGATTGGTGGCTTAAAAGCAGAGAAGTGACATAATGTTAGTAATGTAGGAACAAAATTTAATAAATAGAATGATGGTTTAGTTAACCATTCTAAATCAATAATTAAGATATAGGGAGAAAAATGAGCATGATAGCTACTGCTACCACCCCGTTTCAAAGGGGACGCTCCTATATTCCATCCATCCATCCATCCGTCGCCTGCTCTTCCCAGAAAGCGAGATCGAATTATGCTTGCGGTAGCCACTTTTCTATACAGGCGAAAAGCCAGACGATTCAATGTCGTTCGATGTCAGCGCAAGCTAAAGAACCCCAGAGGGTCGAAATTTCCTGGGCGCTTCACTACGGCGTCCCTCATAGCCTGAGTCGCTTTGTAACGTTAAACCCCGTAAACCAAACCAATTTATTTCCAATTCCTTTCATCTGCACGGGACAGTGATAGCGCACCAATAGGATAGTTATTTTCTGGACACAAATATCTGAACGAAGAGGTGAAAATTTCGTGTTAAATGCACCGCTACGTGCCCCGCCGGAGGGGTGAAGTGGTAAGACGCCCGACTACTGTGCCGGAGTTCCCGGGTTCAAACCCGAACGCGGCAGCTGCGTTTCGATGGAGGCGAAACGAAGTGGCGTCCGTGTGCTGTGCGATGTCAGCGCACGTTAAAGATACCCAGGTGGTCGAAACTACTCCGTAGCCCTCCACTACGGCCCCTCTTTCTCTCTTTCCATTTTCACTCCCACCATCATCCCTTCCCTTACGGCACGGTTCGGGTGTCCACAGAGCAAGTGTGACAGTTACTGCGCCTTTCCCTTCCTGTGAACCAATTATTATTTATTATTATTATTATGCCCCGCTACGTTAAAAGTGTTAACGACAACGATCTGTAATGTTCGTCAGTAGCTGGTGTGGCTAAGTGGATAATAGATTTGTCGCAGAGCGTCTATTATATGGGTGTTTTCTGATGAAGTTAGAAACGGTTCATTGTGGTTCTCTCTCTCTCTCTCTCTCTCTCTCTCTCTCTCTCTCTCTCTCTCTCTCTCTCTCTCTCTCTCTCTCTCTCTCTCTCTCTCTCTCTCTATATATATATATATATATATATATATATATATATATATATATATATATATATATATATATATATATATATATATATATATATATATATAAAATGTGTATGTATGTATGTATGTATGTATGTATGTATGTATGTATGTATGTATGTGTGTGTGTGTGTGTGTGTGTGTGTGTGTGTTGGTTGGTTGGTTGGTTTGTGGGGTTTAACGTCCCAAAGCAACTCAGGCTATGAGAGACGCCGTAGTGGAGGGACTCCGGAAATTTCGACCACCTGGGGTTCTTTAACGTGCACTGACATCGCACAGCACACGGACGCCTTGCTTTTCGCCTCCACCGAAAAGCTGCCGTGTGTGTGTGTGTGTGTGTGTGTGTGTGTGTGTGTGTGTGTGTGTGTGTGTGTGTGTGTGTGTGTGTGTGTGTGTGTGTGTGTGTGTGTGTGTGTGTGTGTGTGTGTGTGTGTGTGTGTGTGTGTGTAGAGAGAGAGAGAGAGAAACAATAAATCGTTGATATGTTCATGCTAGAGACGGTCGAATACCAATTATGAGATTTCCACCTTCAACACAGGTGAATGAAAGAGGTCGAAAGACGAGAACAAAAACAAATAAGTTGAACTTAAATGCACATATTTGGTTTATAGTAAATATAGTCCGCTCCTCTTTTCATACAGCGCCCTCATCTGTTCTATGAGCGATATGATGAAGCACGTATGGTTTCGTGAAATAAGAGAAGTGCCCATTAGCAGCCTCGACCCCAATCAGAAAATTTACAGAAAATTTTATGTTGTTCCGACAAAATTTCTTTGCGATTTTTGACAGGAAACCTGTTGCGAAGACAGAACTTTCTGCAGTAACATGAGAATTTCCTGTATTTACAACGGGTAATTACTATAGAACTACACAAAACTTTACTACAGAACTACAGAATACTTTGTCGTGTTTTTGCCGCAGCTCTGTTGTTTTATTTGCGACTTAGACATGACATGGTTCTCAGGTTTACATTTATTTGTTATTTAGGTAATTATTTATAAATGTCACATTTAGTTTAAATTTCTTAGCCAATACGAGTAGAAATTTACGAAGGGGCTAGTTTTGCATCGGTGCGCCTATGAACTTGGTTTCAGTAAATACCTTCTGCGATAGGCCGTTCTCACTCAGGTGGGCATTCGATTAACGCCTAGTGGAAATGGCTGGTGGGGTTGAAAATAGTTAATAGACGTAGTTAGAACTTCATATTGTAGGAGCGCTACAGTTTGTTTTCTAAATCGACTGACAATACACACCGCATTATTTCTGCTACGCATCGTTTACAAGAACATGCAATAGCCGAGGCCAGGATTTTGACTGCGACCTCCTTCTTAGACACCGAACGCTGCCGTGCACCACGCGCAACCTGGAGCGAGAAGCGGTTATCGCGGGGCGACTTATTGGAGAAACCCAATTTGCGTAGCACTGTACGACGGCTGTGTGCGTGGCCTCGTGCTAGTATGCAGTCGTTCTGCTGAAAGTTAGTTTACTCCAGCTTGACACCACTGCGTATGCTCAGAATGCAGCGTTCCCAAATAGTGATGACCGTTTGACCGAGGCTACGATAACGTGCGCGCTAGATAAAAAAGCTGCTTACTGCCTGCTAGTTCAACTTGATAGCGCTTGGAGAGCAGCGAGCTGCAGAGCAAGCAAACTAAGGGACTTCGGCTGTCCGCTTCAGCTATCCCAACCGTTTCTGGCAGGGGAAACGGATCCGTGCGCACATCTGGCGGCCTGCGGGAACAAGCCTGGAAACAAGGAGGATGCAGGAGGTGGCGCGGCGTGAGTGCCCCGCGATGCTGAGAGTCCAGTAATTGTACACTGCATAAGCTAAAATACGCTTAATGTTGTCCGACGGAGCATTTCGTGATCAGCTGTAAGTGATATCTGGCATGCATATGCAGTAGCAGTGATGGTGGGCCCTAGTGTAGTGACTATTGATGCTTCTCGTCTGTTCGGTGTTAGCGTGTAGCTTCTTTTCCTTTAATCACGATGCTGCAGCACCTACAAAGTTGTTCGTAAATATACGCAGTGGGAAAAATGGGCTCAAAAGTGTTATTCGGTTTCTATATGTTCAATATTCTCAGTTGAAGTGTGTTTGAATGTCGTCAGTGCAAAAAAAATTAGCTGTGGTTTAGCTCTGGTTAAAACTGGGTGGAAGGGAAGCTTCTTTTGCCTGACTACAGCTGTGGTCGAACTCGGCCTTTAAGGTTGTAACGCGAGAGCGTAAGTTACCGGCCTACATTTAAAGTCCCGCTTTAACCAAGCCATATGGATGTACCTGCGGGTCCTAGGCATAACGAGAATGCAAATGCTTCTGTTGAGACTGATATCACCCTCCGATATGAAAGCAGTGACCCGAGTTGGCAGCTCCTGCCCGTGGTATAGGGGTAACGTGAATTCATATGTCAAGGCAGGCAGATTTTTTTATGAGGAGACCATAGCTACATCTCTTCGCGACGTAGCTGTGGCCTCCCGAGGTTTTGAAAACTATACCGCAGGGTAGCGTTCGCTACAAAAGAAGGAGAGAAAAAGACGCGCGTCACAACGGCCGTCGTCCGCCACCGAAACGGTGGCGGGTGCAATGACGGCCTGCACCATAGGCGTGCGAAGGGTTCTGTGTAGAGGGAGCCAAGATTCCAAGATTTGCCGCAGCGCCCGCTCCCCCCCCCCCCCCCCCCAATTCTCAAGGCACTTACAGCCAATACACAGCGCGAGGATGAGGAGTGGCTATAAAACATTTAGTATTGGTGGGATGGAATAGCAATGCATGCAAAATATTTTGCGCTAATAAACAGAAGCTTTGGCATGGATGGAGAATTTAAAATATCTCAACGATGCGCTTTTCACAACGGTTACTCAGTTTAATTTCCGGCTTTGCGGAGGAAAAAGTGGCATGGAATGCAACAGCACGACTAAACTCTGCATAGCCATAACCCTGCACTTTTAAAAACGACAGCACACATCCAACGGAATGAAGTTATGGGGGGCGAACTTTGCGCACCCATAAAGGACTACAGGGGCGGCCACCCCCCTGTCTCTACCCCACTGCGCACCATTCTCAGCCCAGTAGTGCCAGGAGCAACCACCTTACACCTTGAAGGTCAAATCAAGCTAAGAAATAACCTCTACGTAGCAGTGTATATGTGCACAGAGAAAGAGTGACAGATGGTACGCCTTTCCTCCCTACCAACCATTCCGTTAGAGATGATTTTCCACACCTCGCTCTTATCACTGAAGGTTTAATCAGGCTTCTCTCCTTTCTCTCCTATAAACTATTCTGTTAGCTTTTCAAGTCTGATTCGACCTTCAGCTCTGTTTGGAAATTGCTTATAGGGAGGAAATGCGTAGTATCTTAGTAGTATCGTAGTAGAAATTACGCAGCTGTACCAAAACAGACACAATATCCCCCCCCCCCCCCCCCCCGTCGTGTAAAGGGTTAACAAGAGCGGAGGAACGCGTGTTTCTTCGCCTCCTTACGAATACCATGATGTGCCCTGCGTCACTTAAACATTTTGACAGTGCCTTCTCCGGGGAATGTCCGCACTGCGGGGAAATGTCCTCGGACCTTTTCCACATGGTGTGGGCGTGCCCCTCCAACCCTGTCTTTGCACCTAACCAAAACACCACCCGGGAGGACTGGGAGGCGACCCTTCTCGCCTGCTCCGACCTGAAAGCCCAAAAGGTCTTGGTCAAAAGAGCAATGGCGGCAGCGGAAGCCGCTGGGGTCCCGTACTAGGGGCTCCACCTAGTGTTTGTGAAAGGAAGGACACTAAGCCTGACCCCAGAGCAACCTTCATGTAACTCCATATTTTATTAAACGTTTTCACCACCACCACCGGACATCTCAACCGCACAGTAGCAAAGCGGCAGTGAAACCAGATAGAGGTGCCGTAGTAGAGGGCTGCAGAGTAAATTTGATCACCTGGCTGACCTAGCAATGTACACGGGTGACTCTCAGTTTCGCCTCCATCTAAACTCCACCGCCGGTGGTCCGGTTCGAACCCGGTACTCCGATCCAGTAGTGCAGCGTCTTAGCCACGAAACTACCGCAGCGGGGCATGTGGAATACATTGTCATACTTTCGGAGTGAACCTCCACATCTTGCATCAGGCTCGAAAAGGATCTCTAACAGGAGGCGCACTGCCGCCACAACAATGAGCTTGGCAGTAACCGCCGCTGCAGCGCCGAACGTCGCCCCAACCAGAGGCTCCCGCTAGCTATCGTACGTGGTGCTGGCCACAGGGAGGAGGAAGGTATCGGCATCCCAGCAGATGCGCGCGCTGGCGAAGAGAGAAGGGTAGTTTCCGCACTCCGCATACGCTCGTCGCCGCGGAGAGCTGCCCGAGTTGAGCAGGAAAGCATCTGCCAGCCTCACGTGCTCCGGGAGTCAAAGTGGGTTGTGCATAAAACACCGAGGAACTTGTATACGTTCAACGGAGTGCTAATTGTGTTTGATGAAGCTCTCGGTCGCCCACAGTCAAAGCTTTCACGGTGCTTCAGCAGCGTTGAACCAGTCTATTTTCGGGCATTTCGAAGGCATCGGTGCAAGAAGCAGGTGGTTAAATGCAGACAAGAGCTTTTGTGCTGGAACAAACGAAAACTTATCTGTCACCGAAGTAAAAGATACGCACGTGTAGTGCTAACATCAGAACAAGGACAAGAAGAGAACCAATTAAATCTGGATAGGCCGTCACATGATTACGGGCGTAGACCAGCCAGGCTTGTCCTCATCGAGCACTTGTACGAGATGGAACGTTGGGTTTGGGACTTGTTAGAGTTGAGACGCCGGTGGGAACGGGTTTATTTTCTGCGGTTTGTCGGTACACGCACGGTACACTAAAATACGCGTCTCCCTACTTGGGCAGGCTATTTATAGCATTGTGGTGGCGCTGAGGTACAGATGCCCGTGGCCCCCTGCTGGTTATAATATGCAACACTTTTCCTCCCCTTATTTTGGATCGCTACCAAGTGATAATTGGTACCCATACCCATACCTTTCGTGAACTCAACGGGTGCTAGAGGATCGCCGCAGGGGCCCTGGTACTACTGGCTGGTGTGTGGAAGTCTGTTCGTTTACTGATCTCTCTCCGGATGGCACCGACGACTGCAGGGACGTGCCGGTGTCTAATGTACCTTCGCACGGTGAAATTTCGGGTACCGTCTCGCTTTGAGGCTCTGAGTTCACAGACAGCTGGATCTCGGACCAGGAAACCATCGACGATTCCACTTTACGTCTTATGTGATCTGCACCACAAAACCAAAGATCTTCGCCTACCCGTACCAGGAGAGTCACGTTTGACACCACCGTAACAATTTTTACAAGCCACCAGTTAACTCTTTCGTTGCGAATGGTGCGGACATATACCTCTTCGGCTGGCCTAAACTCGTGGCTGTTTCCCCTTCTCGCATTTGCCGTGAGCTTAGTTTTCTCACTTCTGCTTTCCCACACTGTCATTATCCATGGTTTCAGCATGAACAAACTTGTTCGAATGTTTCGTCCGAGAAACAATTCGCAGGGCGCTGATACTGTGAATGAATAAGGCGTTGTCCTGTATGAAAACAGAAAATTATCAATGCGGAAGAACCGCCTTCATCCGGATCTCAATCTTCGAGCTGCAATTTCAAGATACCCCTCTTTGTGATGTGCACAAGTATTTCCAGTGCACCGTTAGGTTTATGGTTATATGGTGGCGAGAAAATTGATTTTACAGCATTTTGCTCGAAGAAGTGTTGAAATTCACTGGGTCTGAATTGCGGGCTGTTGTCTGTTATAGCAGTGGGTAGGCTGTACGCCGCAAAAATGCCCCCTACCGCTTCCACCGTGGCCAAGGCTGATGTGCCATGCATTAATTTTATTTCGAGCCATTTAGAGTAGGCGTCTATCAACAGCAGCAATAATTTCCCTTCTACTTGCCCAAAATCCAAATGAACCCTTTCCCAAGGATTTGCAGCTCTTGGTCAATGTTGAATCGGTACTGACTGCGCAGAATTCCGCACACTTTGACAGACCTCACATGTTCGTATTATGTCCTCCAAGTCTGCATCAATATTTGGCCACCAAAGCCAACTTCGGGTCAGCATATTTATTTTTGTCATTCCTGGGTGGCTCTCATGCACTAAAGACAAAACATGTGGCCTGAGGGTTGTCGAGATAACCCAATTGTTCCACAACAAACAACCCTGCTCTATCAGCAGCTCATGTCGACGATTAAAATGAAGGCGGCATTGCTGTTCTGTTTCTTGCGGCCAAGCCCACCACGTCATGTCGACTACTGCTCTCAAAACCTCACCCTTGCTTGTTTCCTTAGCTACGTTCTCGGCTGTGAAGGGAACTTCCGATAGGGACTGGAAAGAATTTATTTCTTGTTCGTCGGCAGCAGTTGTTTCTAACGGAAGCCCTGATAAACCGTCTGCGTGGCCTACTTGTTGACCTTTATTGTACTGATATGAGGCCAAGAAATTCTTCCATCGCTGCACTTTTGCAATCGCTACTCGACTGCCGTATCTGCTCGGATCAAACAACTGCGCAGCGGCTGATGATCAGTCACTATTTCGAACTGCCTACCGAGCAAAAGTACTTGTGCAACGTTTTAATGCCAAATATTATGGGTAAAGCTTCGCGCTCAATTTCTGCATAGTTTCTTTCAATCGCTGTAAGCGTGTGGGGTGCGAAAGTGATCGGTTTTTCGGCGTGACCCTTAGTATGTGCGAGCACCTCTCCGAGGCCATATAGGCCGATGCGTCACACGTCAGGCAGAGCGGTTTGTTTTCATCGTACAAAGCTAGCACTGACTTCTCGCTTAGAAGTAACTTGCATTTCTGAAAGCGGCTGTCGCACTCTTTTGTCCACTTCCACGTGCTATCTCTTCTGGGCAGCTTGTCGAGTGGTTCTAAGATTGTTGCTGTTTGAGAAAAGAACCTAGGGTAAAAATTCACCACTCCTAGGAAAGCCTTTAGCTCGAAGACGCTAGTCGGGGTTGGGCCTTCAATATGGCTTCTACTTTATCTTTCGTGGGATGAATGCCGGCTGCATAGATTTCTTCACCTAGGTAGCCGACACGGTGTTTCATAAACTGACATTTATCGGTGTTGGCACATATGCCATGCGATCATTGTCTCTGTAGCACCTGTTCAGTACGTTTCGGGTACTCGTGTTCGGTTTTTCTGTTATGAAAACATCATTGAGATAGCACACTGTATCATTCAAGTCAAGCAATATCCGATTAATTACCGATTGGAAAATGGCAGGGGCGCTTGCGACACCAAAGGGTAACCGCGTGAAGCGAAAAAGGCCGAGGTGCGTGTTTATGGTTAGCAAGTCTTGCGAAGGGCTATCCATTTTAAGTTGCAAGTATGCTTTCGATAAATCTCGTACACTGAAACAAGTTCCCCCTGCCAATGACGCAAGCACATCTTCCGGTAACGGCAGCGGGTAATGAGCTACGGTTATAGACGGTCACACTAAACATATAGTTTTGCAAAAAGGATTTACTAACCGAAATTAGTGAAGTTTATAACATATAACAGCATCTCAAAAGTTAGCTCTTCAAACAAAAAGTTTTTCTTTTGCTCCTTTAAGATTGCAAGGTGTGCTCTCGCATCAACATTTGTTTTCTTTGAGAGTTTTTCTCTTAGTTTTGAACCGAAAGAGCGACGGCCCCAACAATCAGCAACACAACGCCAACCTGTCCCATATTTCGTGGCGCACACGGCGGAAGGCAACGGTGGACACACTGCTTTTTATATGCGGGAGCGCTTGTTGTTAAAATAAGCGAACTCTCATATGAATTATATGATTCTTATTGTATGCCTAAATATTAGAGCATGAGCTCATCGATTTCGGTCCCTTCTACAATCTCTGTAGACAGAAACTACAAACAAATCCAGTTCCCCGAGGATCATTAGAGTTGCATATTACAGCGAAGGCTTCTGAAATAAAAATAGAATATGCAAATAAAATATTTTTGCTGAAGAAAAAAAAGCACTCCGATTATCAGCCCCTGCGTGCATGCAGGACTGCAGCCGACACCGCGAATAGCAGATGACATGGGGATGGAGATATGCCGTTGTGACATCAGCGGCCAATGGTTTCCAGAATAGTAGGCGGCTTTCAAAATAATAAATAAATCATTTTAAATATATCTATGCCATAGCATGAGCTCAAACTTGGAGGAATTATGATTTCACGTGTGAGGAATAAAATGTAATAATCATTTTTTGCTCAAATGTTGCCTGTCATGACACATTTATGGTCCTCGTTCTCCTTCATTCCGGGATCGGTGTGGTGAGTCAAAAAGGACGACCAGTCCTCTGACACTTAGTAGTCGGCAAGTGACATAACCGAGCGCTGATTGGTCGATTGGTTATGCGACATCCGAAAACCACGTGACATGACTGAGTTCGCAGGAGGTGTGTCAGACACTCTGCCCTTAGGCCACCCAGACAGTGGCGTAAGGCTTGGTTAAATTTTGGCCTTTCTCATAAAGAAGTAGCTGATGACTGTAGGACCATTATTTAACCTGCAACAGCGACCGTAGCTTAACAAGACACCATTGCAGGTATTGTAGCTCGTATAGGTTACAAATGGCCCATGTAATGCTATTGAGTATGTATTGCTACTGAAGTGCCAGTTAAGAGTTCAGGATTTGGCGAGCAACAGCGTGCACGTACGTGAACTACGATCCGCAAGGGGCACCGCAGGAGGGAGCCATGAATGCTGTCGCGCCATAACCCTAAAGGTGGAGCTTAAGGGACTCGCGAAGTTTAGTGCGTTACCAGTGGAGCTTCGATTTACCCATTAAACCGTTGTGAGATGTCTGAAGCCTCCAGGCTTGTGTGACAGGCCATGGCGTTGTGTGTTCGTGCCATGGCGAGACCAGGAGCGTCCAACTTTGGTCAGCACGTGTATTTACGATGGGAGTCGAACCCATCGGAATAATTGGATTCCGAAACGAAAAGCTTCTCCTAGGTCATGCAAGTCCGTTAGAACGAATTAGAACGAATTGGTTAAAGGGGGGATTTGCACCTATAATAGGGCGGATTCTAATGTAATATGTGGGAGATTGTGACCGTATGTTATTGAGTATGCGCGACTCCAAGCCTACTGAAAAACCAAAGTGCTTAGGCAATTTATCAGCACGCAAAATCACCCGTCATTTTTATTCGCGAGCTTGTGCATTCTTTATTTGCTGCAGACGCTGCCATTTGTAAAGGTGTTCATGGTTTTTCATTGCAGCCGTACCAGATCACGAGGATCAAAACAGCCTGTTTATTATGGGGACTTCTGTTGAAGTGCGGGACCGCAAAGATGGTCAACCTTCCAAACGCGTAAGCGGCGTCAGTTGCAAATCGTTTAGTTAGCGATTCTCAAGGAAGCATGTGTCCTATATAGCTCTACACTGATTTTGTCCTATATAGCTGTACAGCTCTACGGGCAGGCATGTAATTTTCCCATTGCAGCTACAATGGTTTGTAATAGCTGCAGCTTTATAGCATTAATGTCTACATGCGTATCTGGCGAAGGTTTTTCGGAGTACAGATGAGTACAGACCTGCATTATCTTGATCGTAGCACCGGTGCTGTGTTCGCCACATTTAAAAACATCACCAGTTTAAGATGTCCGTCAGGGATTGTAGTGGTATGTCACCAAAGCCTTTAACCGTATAAATGCCAATTTTAAACTTACTGGTAAGTTTCAATAATGTCGAAATTTGGGCTTGGTGGTTCATACTTCCAAGCTATAGCGCCCACAAGATGAGCGACTGAGAACCAGAGGACACCCATAGCTATTTTAAATCGCCATGTTTAATAACATAAACGCAAACGTTTAAAACAGAGACAACTGTTGGTTCACGGGTGTCGCAGGAGCCCTTCCGGGAAGTCTACCACGAAGTCTTCGGTCTTCACTTGAATCGTATTTTCACCCAGCGAAACATCCAATCAGCGCTCTCTTATGAGCCACAGGACGGTGACATCTTTGTTGTCAGCTACCCCAAGTGCGGAAGTACCTGGTTGCAGAACGTCGCGCAGGCCCTGCTGAACGTCGACGAGCACAGTGAAGTCAGCACCGAGCAGAGCTTCAAGGTCTTGACCTTCCTCGAGCTGGTAGGTGCCGAAGGAGCCCGAGCCATGCCTCGGCCAGGCGCCATCAAGACCCACCTGCCGTTCAGCAAGCACCCGTACTCGGAGAAGGCCAAATACGTCTACATAGCACGGAATCCGTACGACTGCTGCGTGTCCTTCTATCACCACACAAAGTAAGCAATGTCCTCTTTCCACTGTAGAGAATTGTTTCGTGAAACAGGCAACAGTACCGCAAGGAGTGAGCAGCGGGGCGATGGGCTGTCACGGCACTGACGCCTAAGGAGCGCTCCCATGGTTTTTATGACTTCGAAAGCAGGGTTTGATACAAGTAGCCTCGTCCGCTGAGTTCTTGTTATGTTATGTTCCTGTAATGTGGCGGACATTGCACCAACCAAATAAGTATGGAGCAGCTGCGAATGCCAACACTCGTACGGATGTTTTTAAAGAAACAAAAATGCTGGCTAAAAATAGGGCAGCCTCTTTGCAGGCTCATATGGTTAAAGCCATGATCACTCCGTTCTCTCCGCAATCCTTCCCTCCTTCTTTCTTTTTCTCTTCTTGTCCCTGTCTTCCTTTCTTCATCCTACTTTGATTCTCCTTCACGGCTGGCATGGCTTGCCGTTCCTGGAGTTGCAGGTTTCACCTACGACTTCAATAAATTCAACGAACCACAACAACCAAAACAATTTTAAGGCACATTACGTCCACTGACGTTCGAGATGTTATCTTTGTGCAAGAGTAAGAAATATAAGATGTTATCTCTGCAATGTCCTTCTAATGTGTGCCCATTGTCTTCCTGGAACCTTGTGCATCACGCAGGCGTCTTCCGACGTACCGGTTTCTAGACGGCACATTCGACCAGTTTTTCGACATGTTTGTGGAGGGAGAGGTCGACTTCGGGGACTACTTCGACAACCTGCTCTCTTGGTATGAACATCGGAATGATACCAACGTGCTCTTCCTCACCTACGAGGAACTCAAGAAAGACACTGCCGGCTGGATTCTCAAGCTGGCAGACTTCTTCGGAAAGGAACAGTACGGCGAAAAGATGAGGAAGAACCCGGCGCTTGTGACTAAGGTGCTCGAGTCCACGAAACTCGAGAAAATGAAGGCTATCAATTCTAAGCTTAGGACCTGGACGGAGACCGTAAGTCTCATGCCCGCCGACGCTAGGGCGGACCTAATGAAGACGGTGAATGGCATTTTCAGTGATGTGTGGAATAAGGAAGGAAACGGAGAATTTGTACGCAAAGGCACAGTCGGCGACTGGAGGAACTACTTCAGCGCAGAGCACATAGCCAGACTGAAGGCTCGGATCGAACTAAAGACAGGAGGCAGTGACGTGATGAGCCTGTGGAAAAATATAGATCTCCCTTGAGTCCTATTAGCCATAAGATTTCTACCTTTATCAATGTAGTGTTGTTATCTATTTGCTTGCGCGTTTAACATGATGCTGTGCTGTGCTTTTTCTGATGTTTATGCGCTTACGTATGCCTCCAACGTTTTGTCGCGTATATCTGGGTTGTCTTTGGTGTCTCGTAAAGGCATATACGACGGCACAATGTCAGCCAGCACTGCTGACAGCAATCATTGGGAAAAGCATGACCAACATTCGCAAGTAAGGGCAGTTAGGCTCTTGAATTTGAAGTAGATGAAAGAGAAAAGTTTAGAGTATAAATGTACACCAACAAAACTTGTTGAATACTGTAACAAAGCTTATTTTTTCCTCCTCAAATAATAAACTAGTGCATCGTATACTAATGGGAGTAGCTTGACAGAGCTCGCGATAGGTCCGCCAACATTATTATAGGCAACATGCACTGACTAGGCGGTGCTGCATTTGTTCCGCAGCGCGCCTAAAAAAATGTTGCTGGTAGCCGCTTTGTTCGCGATAAACAAGCGAGCATATTCATCACTATTATAGATACGCATGTGACAGATAACATCCTTGCCTAGGCGCTATCGATTTAGCCCAGTTATCTAACATGCCATGCAAAGCTTCTACAGAGCGTGCAATCTGCGCCCTCTAAGCTCATGCAGGTGGCGTCAAAAACCCTACGAAAGTGCTTTGAAGTATTTACTGTTCTCGCTGGGATGAGTGTTACGGCACGGCGATCGATACAGCAAACCTCACTGCAGGCTGCTTATAGCACCTTATGGCCACCTGTCATATTCTTAGGCTTGGCACCTCGTAAAAGCATAACAGTAACTTGTTGCTTATGTAGAAGATGACTTCTGACGCACTAGCACATATCAATGTTTTCCGTTTGATAATGTATAGGCATGCCATTTATAACATTGCTGCACACTGTGCAATCTATCCTTCAGAAGCGATTTATCGCACGCAAAAAAGAAACGGGCTGACCCATTTCGTCGCTCATAGCCCTTTCTCCCCTCTTGCGCCAGTTAGCTTCGCAAAAGGTAAATATCAACGAGAAGTAAACAATAACGTGTTAGCTTAGTCGTCCACACTAGCTTTGCTAGATTATCAACTCGATATTTCTAAAGCTTTCATATGGTCGTTGTTCACCCATTATTCGACCGGTGAATGGCGGTGCATGTGTTGGCGATTGAGTACTTCTTTCAGTATACTACACCGGCTATCGACAATTAATACTTTGTTCAGTGTGATCAAATATTAGGTAGAATATAACCCATGCCTTAAAGAGCATGTTTGTGCACAGAAAAATGAGAACTGATTAATTTTTTCTAAATTTTGGGTCTCAAAGTCTCCTAGTGAGATTCAGTGCTTTATCCTGTGCAGGGATCTCGTGCGTAATGTACCGTTGCTTTTATCAAATATGTACAATTATACTGAGCGTTCGTTACTCGCTTTCTGTGAATTGATGTAACATGTGTATAGAATGCCTGGTAATATTCAGATGATGAAATGTTGTTACGCTGTGATGTATCGCTGTGAATACCATTTCATTTTTGCATTATTTCTGGTATCTCCTCGCATTCCTTGAATATAGCACCCTTGACTTAACATAACTTGTAAGAAATGACTATTTTAAGAGCGCTAATAAAAGCATGATTGAGAAAAGTTGTCGTGGCATTGTCTACTGGTGAAGTGTCAGATGCGGGCGTCTTGCATGGTGCACCGAACTGCGCTGTACTGTAAAAAATTGCGACGTGTCGGCTGTGGCTGTGCTGAGATAAAGTTCAGGACAACTCTTACACTTTCGCCGACAAGCTATGTGAGGCTGCATCCATGTGCGCACGATGTAGACTTCGAGTGGATTGATTCAATAACTTTAAGGAACCAGTTACACTAACCATGCAATTGTAGATACTCACAATAGCTTCGTGGCTTCTTCGAAGCCCATACTCCGATTATGAAGGCGAAAAACTTAACAGCGTGTTTTAGTGAGGCCAAAATTGAGACGCAAAATTGTAGACGCAAAACATGATCACGAGGCTTAACGCAGCTTAGTTATATGAGTTTCTCTTACGGCGTGGTTCAGGGGTCCGCAAGGAAATTCTAACAGATACTGCACCTTTCCTTTCCTGTAAACATTCACTAAAGTATTGGGTTGTGTAACAATTATTGAGGATTAGTCATGATGACGATTAATCAATCAATCACTATTTTTTAATTTGAAGTGTGCAGGGACAACCATGTGGTTTGGTAGTGGAGCGCAAATATGAATAAAGATTGCAGAGGGAAAACTTCACATACAGGAATAGAAGACAAATGATCCAAATACCATAAATAGGAGTTTAGGTTGAAATAATAATAACAAATTATTACTTATAAAAATGACGAATATAATGAATGACGGTTGTAACTAAATAGAGAAAGCGAAGCAGAAATAAAGATTATAAATAAAGATGACATTAAAATGAACACAGAAATGGAGAAAAAGTAAGATAATGAAAAAAAAGTAAAAGTTAGAAAAATTTCCCGGCAACACTATTCGCTTACTCTTAATGCCGATTCTGCAGTTGCTTCTAATTTTTAGTGCGAAGGCATTACCCAGAGCGCTTGAACCTCCATCCAGGCACGCTACCTCTAGGCCTCGCAGGCACGTTCGTATTCGGCTCGGGTAGAACGGGACCATTTCTCAACATGTCTGTGGTCACAAAATGCGGGACCTTAGGACTGCATGCCCATTTATGGTGAATCCTAATCACAGAACCAGAGCGGCCCGCCTACTCCGCGACAGAGCGCCCGAGTCCGGAGGAGAGTATATACGTTCCGACTCTGCGTTTCGAACTCTCGTGCTCCGGCCGGAGCAAGTAGGTGGCGCTCGCGAACTGAACATAATAGCTACTGCTACCACTCCGTTTCAAAGGGGACGCTCCTATATTCGAACCATTCCATCCAGGAAAAACCCGTCATTCCTTGCGCTTTGTCTGCGCTTCATGTACGGGTAGTATCGTCTGTTTTGAAACCGGTAACGTATCTCACTTTCTCCCGCTGGTTCTTGAGATGTTGACATCTCAATAGTCTACGCGATACTTTCATTCATGGTCGCACAGTCAAACGCGGGCGCACACGGTAAGGGTTCCTCGGCAGTTTTTCGAATAAAACAGTCGCGGTGCGCGGTTTTGATCCGCCCAAAGCATAGCAGTAATTGAATGGCTTGGAGTTTACGAAACTGAAGCATATACAGACAGTTTTGCTGTCGCCCTTTTAAATGAGGCTGCTGTCCAACGGGCTGTTCCCAAGAGAGAGTTCGCGACGGCAATTTGCGTTGAAAGCGGCGGCAAGTACTGATCGTCTGCTAAAAGCACAGAGGGCAGACCCTGCGCGGCCGAGACGACAAGCGAGCAGAAATGGAGAGGGCCGCTGAAGGATTACGTCTCGCAAACTTCTGGCTGGTTCCGCTGATTTCGGCGCAGCACTTTTGACTGCTCCATAGAGCGACCTTGACTCGACGATTGCTCCCCATCTGTTTTTGGAAGACGCGATCTGTGTTCCAGATCTGCGTTTGAAATACAATTGCTTCGAAAAGAGCAGGAAATGTTGCTCTGGAAGTGCTCCAGCCTTGCGATTGGAATTCACCATTAGTATGCGTGAGATAATAGGGAGACATATGAAGGGGTTTGTGATCAATCAAATATCAAAATTTACCTGCACGAACGAAGGCCCGCAAGGGGAGCTGAAGGTGGGTACCACTTAAGCTGTCGCGTCGTGCCTTTCGAACAGGAACTTAAGTGCCCCTTAAGTTCAGCCTTTAGTTGATAGCTACTCATGACGATAATCGGTAAGGATTTGGTACTTAAACCCAAATAAAAAATTGAAATCCTAGCGACATACTGTAGAACCTATTATAGCCAAATGGTAAAGAGTTATGTATGAAGGTTTGAATGTACGTTGAACGATGGTGATAGAAAACTGCACAGAGGATAAAAATAGCAATCTCTTGGCTACATTACTATATTACTGCAGGTGTGCAACCGTTGTCACCGTAGTTGTACTTCTTAGCACGAGACTCAAGAATACAGCTGGCTCTTCTTCAAAGATAATTGGTAGTAGTGAATTTTAGCTGCTTAGTGGATCGACCAGCGCGAACTGATTGGCCCTTTCCACCGAAATGTTTGGAATGATGGTGGCTGCGGCGCATACCATCATGCTCTACCTCCACTCATTTCCTCAAAAGCGACGTAGACCACTCCGAAGAGCCACTAGCTTTTGTGCCTTGGGCCGGCTGACTATGCGGATGTCGCGGGATATTCAAACTTGTATGGACGTGCAAATGCCTGCGTGGTCTTACTTTGAAACAGACATGCTTATCAGTGGGACGGAAGCTCAACGAGGAGCTTTGTGAAGCTAATAAATGCTAATAAATTCAAAGGCAAACCGAGCAGGAACTTGAGGAAGGCACTTAATGACTTCAAAAGCACGGACGAATAGCTCGCCGAAAAACTAAAAGAGAGAAACATATGTACTACCGTAGACGAAGATGAGGAATTTAGAACATAAACTGGAGAGAAAAACCCACAATTAGATGCAGAATTCACCATCGGGAAAATCAAAATTGTTTTAATGAGTATGAGGCAATGAACGACAGCGGGTGACGACCAGATAACGGTAGGTCTTCTAGCCTACCACCATTAATAAACTCTAGAAGATTTTACGACCTGCCTTAGTAACTGCTAGGACTCGGGAGAGCTACTGAATAACAGAAAAACATCCATAGTAAAGTTCATACCCAAGCCCGGCAAAAAGATAAACACAGACAATTTAAGACCTATCTCTCTCACGTCCTGCGCCGGTAAGCTCATGGAAACGGTAGCGAGGCAACGGCTGTCCGACTGTTTGAAACAGCACGAGCTGCTGCCGCCCTCCGGTAGTCTTCCGTCCACATTTATCAGCGAAGGGTGTACTGCTCCAAATACACAGGGAAATCATTGATCCCCTTTTCGAGAATTCAGGAGACAGAGATATTTTGGCCCTGGATTTGAAGGGGGCCTTTGACAACGTTAAACACAGTAAAATTCTGAAACACTCGCACGCCAGCAATTGCGGCAAAAAACATTTAGCTACATAAAAAAAATTCGCACCTTTAGATATGGGAACCCGAGGAACGCCTCAAGGAGCTGTTTTCTCTCCGCTGCTCTTTGACGTTCCCTCATAGGTCTCCCAGAGAGGCTCAACGCCGTGGATAGCGTAAGCCACGCCATCTACGCGGGCGACAATACCATATGATCATCCCGGGGCAACTTAGGGCAGATGGAGCGGGCCCTCCAAGAGGCCTCCTCGGTAGTAGAAAACTACGCTCGGGAGTATGGCCTGGAGTGCGCTCCGAACAATCGTCAGAACTTTTACACATTGCAAAGCAAAGCATAAAGACGTAGGACAAAACATACACACTTCCGTTAACTGTATTCCGATACTAGAGGTGGACATACTTCGCGTGTTTGGTATACAAATTGATAAACGGGGTTACAATTCTATGGCCCCGAAATATTAGTCCGCCTGCAAAAAAATTAGTACAATGATTGGCAAGATATCCGGCAAGAACGCTTGACTTCTTGAACAAGAAACGTTCGCCTGGTTCAGGCGTTTGTCGTCAGTCGTGTCATGTACGTGGCGTCCTACCCTAGGCTGAGGAACAGCGACCGTGTGACGCTCGATGCTATGATTCGGGTGGTGGTTAAAAATGCTCTAGGACTCCCGGCCAGAGATTTTACGGAGCGCCTACTCCAACTTGGGATCCATAATATAATAGGCGAGCTGATTGAGGCCCACAGATCAAGCCAAATTGCTAGGCTGTCGGTTACCAGCACCGGCAGGCAAGTCCTCCGAGATCTCAATCTCGGGCTTCTCCCTACCACAGAAAACAGAGTGGAGATCCCGGAAGGGCGAAAATATACTTTGACGGTTAAGTCGCTGCCCAAAAACAAGAATTTAGAGTATAATCAGGGGAGGCGCGAAGCCAGGGCAAAATTTATACAAAATAAATGTGGCAGTAAGACAGGCACATATCAACGTGGATGCAGCGGGTCCCAACGAGGATGGCATCTGCCCCATTGCTGTTGATGCACCAAGAAAGGCAGGTGAACGGGCTCTCGGTAAAAACTAGCGACGTGCTAATGCTGGAGGAAGGGGCGATTGCACTGGCCACCACCCACTCCGACGCGGCGTACACAATGTCGGACTCGCAACAGGCCTGCCGAAATTACATAAGGGGTAGGTTAGCGCCACTCGCCCGCAGAATAATATTGGCTCATACGAGCAATTCAGATTCGACTACTGGTAAAAAACACATTATATGGGTGCCCGATCCCCGGGGGGGGGGGGGGGGGGGAGGAAAACGAGACCGTTAACGCGGTTGCCCGAGCGTTCCTCCCCCGGGGTTCCGCTCAATCCTCCCGTTCTACCGCGGCTGCCATGACAATTCCCGTTCATAACTGATCCGGAGACTACAAATCATTTACGCCTCTGCAGAAGGGCACTCCCTGGAGCCGCCAAAGGTCTCGACAGATTTGAGGAGTGCCACCTTAGACGGCTCCAAACCGGGTGTTTTCTAAATCCCGCCATACTAAAACACTTGGACCCGACACTCACGGGTAGGAGCAAATTCTGCGGGCAGTATATATGCTGACCTACAAGACGACACAAAACAAAGCACACTATTATCACAGATGATGGAAGCTTTATACTTATAGCATACAGATTCGAATATTTCTGCTTCAGCTCATATGACTCAATTTCGATAGAACCGCTAGTAGGATGGTACACTGAAGGCGTACTGAGGCGATAAGGATTTATACTGCTTCCTTTGAACTTGTATTGAGATAGGCCAGAACAAAGTCCAGCCTTGTGGGATATCCTGTCTCTGGGAGCAGCTATGGGATATTCCAAGATATAATTATGCATATCTTCATGCAAATGATCTAAGCTTTCAATGCGCATAAAAATGTAAATCTGATGTTTGTTCTGCGCCCAAAACGAGTAGATATATAGCCTGCCATAACACACTAAAATACCGTGTCTTGAAAACTAAATGACGAAAGTCTACAAGCCTGCCGGAGGTGGATCTGCCGATATGTTGATTGCTCTAAAATCACACATGTGAAAAATATTTCCTTCAAATAAGTTTATTCCTATAATTTCCCTGCAATTATGGGGTATGAGCGCGGCAAAGTGTACAACTTCGGGGACACTATGCTCGAAAAAGAAGCAGCGAACGACGACAGCGCTGGAAGCTGAAAAATACAAATGAAAGATTACTCCAAGTGCACAGTTCCAATATGAGCAAACGGCAACACAGGCGAATGATAAAGGTGTCAAGGACGAAAAACAGAGCATATGAAAAAATTCACTCATTACTGCCACACTTCAACAAGTGTGCTCACTCTAATGGTTTCGCCCTCATCGTAAGCAAGGACACGGGCTGCTCCTGCCATACTGCACGTGACCTTGAGGGAGTTCCCGTGCAGCCTGCTTTGTAAATAATGCTTTCTGCTTACGCTCTTCCTCTCCAAGCGCCAACTAAAATAAATATCTAGAACGCACTCCCGGATATGCGTATTTTTCACTCCATATGCGCGTAAAGGAGGCACAGAACGGAAACGTGGGCGGGCATGCGAATATTTAGTCGAGAGTCAACATTGGCCCAGCCAAGAGAAACATCGTTCAGTAACCTATTTCAAAGGGCAGTTTACACCAGGAATCCAGGTATGATATACTGTACTCCACCATACTATGACTTGAAAAACATAGACCAGCGTTTACTGAGTTAAAGGAAGAGCACCGACTGTGAAATAGACATTTTCTTATCATATTATAGGGTTGTACATGATGTGCGGGTGCATCTGTCTCTCATGTGCCTTCGCTGGAGATTTCAAGTAACGGGTAAACCTGATGAACGGAAATTTATAATACCTTCAATTGCTTATTACAACCCAGAAAATAACAGAAATAGTATGTCTTCATCGTTTCTTCTGTCGCGAAAAGCCCTTAGGCAAAGAGTACTGTGATGGCATCGGAACAAATCTATTCATGTTCTGTTCTTTTATAATTTTACATCATTCGACTTGTGGCTCTACAGCGAACCGGTACGTTATCAGTACTTTCAAAAGCCTGCGGGATAGCTCCGCACCACTGTAAGGATTAATTTCAACGACTAGTCCACTATGAAGGGAAACACGCAGTCTTAGTGTATATATATATATATATATATATATATATATATATATATATATATATTAATAGACACCTGATCTACATAATGCGTCAGATTATGAAGGAAGGCTTAATAGGAAGTCTACTGTTCTGTTGCTAGTTTTTATGCCACAAATTTCAAGCTAGTAAATTTGGAACACATATTGCTCCTATCGCGTACAGTTCACATCATAAAAATAATATTCTCGGTGGCGTGCGTACCTGCAAACAGGGAGAAGCAACTTATCTTGTGAATTTTTGTGTACCTTTGGACACAGTACAAGACATACGGACTAATGGCACTGCTGTATAGTCATCTGCGAAAGTTTCTGCTCATCGCTCGAAATTACACCACCGAAGAAACAATATTGTTTGCAAAATATTTATCAGACATTCTTTTTTACAGCCGCTATATATGCAGGTGATGTGCTGTAAAATAACTCATGATACAGTTAAATGAAACAATCCGACACTTTTCTGGTTGTGCCGCATTTGCCCGTGCCCAAAGAAGGGTAAACATTGATAATGCATCTCTTTAATGAGATGCATTATCAATGAGATCTCTTTAAGTTTGAAGATTGTGCAAAACCATAAATTATCAACATTCGCAAAATACTTTTACGGCAGAGAGTTGTGTTGTCAGATGCAGGAGATTTTTATATTTCTGCATTTTAGCAACAAGCTATTTGAATTGCAGCGCTGAAACATAAAAAATATACTGCAGGAATGTTTCGTAAAGTATTTGTTTTTTCTTGCCATTGCTCTATGAATTTGACCTGGCTGTCCTAAAAAATGTATTTCGGAATGTATAACATTATAAGATTAAATAAGGTCACATGTTAGTGCGAGAGGCTGGTCAGGTGTCCGAGTGTACTAAAGTGTGGGGAAGAAAATATCCTTGGTTTTCAGTGCCGATGGTAGCGACCCTATTCGCGAACGTGACAGTGATCTACAACGAAAGCTGTGTCACGGAGGCCTCCCCGGCGAGTTCACATCTTGAACAGTCAATATCTGATCCCGTTACCATATAGTGGAGTTCAAGCAACCACTCTGAGGTAAAAGTTCGTCTTATGATCAGAACAGTCCGCGTGATCAGTGGCAGGCTGGTTAACGCGTGCCTGTTGCGACTGTTGCGTTGGTCTATGTTTGCACAAAATGACATGTCGACTTTATGCTTGAGGCATAAGCAAAATAAGGGCAGCGGCCCAGCTATATGTTTCAGAAGATGTGTAACGAGCAGTAGGTGAACTGCGACACACAAAATGTGGCGTCCAAACAAGATTTGCTCTGCATAGTCGTGGTGAAAACCACGTGAGTCTCGACCGAGGTGAAAAATTTTGACTCATATGGGCGAAATTTCAGCCATGACCCGTAGAACTTACATTCGCTGAGATTTTCTAAGGTGTACTAGTGGCCGCTTCACCAAGTGCCAGGGTTACCGCCACTTACTCTAAGCTCCGACATGCTACTGGGAGGAAAATCCTGCTAAAGATAATATAAAAGATAAAGAGCAAAGATCAAGTGACAACATCAAATTTCTTAAGGCGCCAAATTTTGGGTGCGGGTCATCGAAATTTGAAGGTCACAATTTAAGTGGCCATTTAATAATCAGGGTAGAAATTAAATTGAGCCCACTGCTGTGGAGGTCAATTTTTTAGAATAAACAGGGACACTTTTTGTTGGTGGCCGATCCAAATTTGGAGGTCACCATCGAGCTGGCCATTTTATAAATCGGGCAAATTCCAAATTTGGCAGTGTTATAATAATTACCTTTGCAGTGTACTATTCACATTTGGTGAGGACATGCTGTGAAGACAGGCTCTGTCGACAAACTTTGTCGACGCACTCTGCTAACGGCACTCATGAGCCAATAAATTATATGATGGCAAAATAATCATTTGGTCACTTTATCGTTTTCTGAAAGGCCAGTGAGCGCCATTTGCTGGGAAGTACTTTTTGTGAAGTATTTTGAGCTGGGCGTATTGGTTTGCGCTCGTCCGGTTCCATTTCTTTGTCCGTGTACCTTTTATGGCTCCTGCATGTACCACAAATATTTTCTACCCCGGAAACTATGAGCCAGCGTTCCTGAAACACGCGGTTGCAATTTGTTTCATAAGACTGATAGGAACTGGGGCAATATGCGGTTTTATGGAAAGCACGTGGCGGCGTTAATGGCTCCCATTTGCAGCTCCCTGTTCCGGATCTTCATCGTTTTCTATTCGTTCAATCAATAATCCTTTCATTTATGTCTGCCTTTATCACTACTCGCTTACACGTAAGCATACATTCGTTAAGCTACCACATTATTGGAAAACTGCCTGAGGTAGATACAAAGTAATAAATTAACCAACCCATATTAAAGTAGTTGCATGGCCTGGGGTTAGCTTGGTTGACAGAGGAGCCAAGAGACCCGGAGGCTTCGATCCTCGTAGACCCTTTGTAACACTGAACAACTCTTCGAGTGGGCAGCTCCTTGCAACTCGACAACTGCGTTGTGTTTCCAGATATCACACAACCCGAACGGAATCTGTGTCCTGAGATGTCACCATTCAACTTCCCCCTTTCGTACTATGGCTGTGTTTTTTTGCTCAGAATTCCGACGTCAATGACGACGTCAGGGAATATTCGTGTGAACGCAGCCTTTAAAGTTGTCCCATTAAGCCCGGGGTTAAACCTATGTCAATGAAACAATTTCGTCTTTGGCCTTTTATCCCGTCCCCTCTAGGAGGTCTTTGTTAAATATCCAGAAACTGTCACTAGGGCGAATGGGACCCACACACAGAAGGAGAGGGATTTATGTGCAAGTACAAATCTATGCGGCAGAGCTTGACTACAAACAGTACTTCTGAAAACCAATATCTGGTTTAGAACATTTAATACTATCATCACCGACGCCAGTTTCAGCGCTCTAGACTAGCCTGCTGATTCCTGTAAAGTTTCTTCCACTGTAAGGTCTCTGTTGCCGACCCATTCTGTGGGCCCCCGCCGCATCAGCTTCCTTGTATATACTTCTCAGATGTTTGTGTGTCTGCGATCTTCCCTTCCCCAAATCAGCGGGGGACGTTATGTCAAATTGGGAAGGAGGGATAAAACGAATCGGCTACATAGCGTGATGTTTCTTTTGACATCTAGACGCACACCTCAAGACCCCACTATAAGAAAGTTGTATTTAAGTTGCATAGGCCAGCTCTTTCTATGTTTGGACATCTCAGATGCTCATCCTACATATGTTAGCTTTCTCTCTATGTGAGGCTTTCTGTATATCCCAGTTGCTCTCTCATATAATGTGACAGCTGACTACTTCCGGTTAAGGGTTGAGTGGTTAGGTGAGCAACAACGTGCACGTACATGAAATAGGATGCGCAAGGGGCACACCAGACGCGATCCATTAATTCTGTCGTGTCATAACCTTAATGGTGGAGCTTGAGTGTCACGCGAAGTTTAGGGCGCTACCAATGAAGCTTCGACAGACCCATTAAGACGTTGTGTGAAGACTGAGGCCTTCAGGCTCATGTGACAGGCTTGTGTGTGTGCGAGCGGTTTGTGCCGTGACGAGACCATATCTCATGGCCCATTGGCAGGAGCGCCAACTTTGGAAAGCACGTTTATTTGCGATGGGAGTCGAACCCATCGGGACCCTTTGATTCCGAGACGCACTAGGCTACACCAAAGATATGCAGGACCGCTCGAACGAATTGATCAAGGAGGAGCATCATATCTAGGTCAGGTGGGCTTTAACCTATTGCGGGAGATTGCGACTGTATGCCAATCATTATGTGCGACACTATAGATCGAAGTGAGAATCTATGTGCTGAGCAAATATTCTGGGCTTGGTCTGATCACGCTAAATCACCTTTCATTTTTATTTATTCGCTTGTGCGTGTTACGTTTCTACCGAGGCTGGTATTTTCAAAGACTTTCTGTCTTTCTCGTTACAGCTCTTCTAGCTCAAGTGGATGCACCCCTAGTTGCTTAAGATGACTTCTGTTGGAGTACAAAGCTGCGAAAGCGCTCAACTTCGAAAACGCGTAAGCGGCATCAGTTGGAAATATTTTTTGTTTACGCGCTCTTAAGAAACTTGCTTAGTCTACTACAACCTTACATGACATATTTTTACTTCCTCTTAAGTTTGAAATACTCGTCCTGCCGATGCTCACAAGCCAGCAATAGTTCGAGATAATAATTTGTGCACCAATATTCTCTTCGGGCTCTAGGTAGAGTGCTGAAATCTCTTAAACCAGACCGGGGTTTGCAAATTCTATTTGTTAAGAACGTTATTCGCAATGCCTTTGCCCTTTGCCTTCTCAGGCGAAGGAGTCATAGGGCATCTTTTTATTGCAGCAGCACTATATTTCTTTCTAATCAATATCTACGTGCGCGTCTGACAAAAGTTGCCCAGAGTACAGATCTGCTTTTACCTTGATCATAGCAATGCTGCCGCTTTCGTCATCTTTAAAAAATTCACAAGGCTTTCATGTCCCACGTGATCTATTCTCTCCCACTCGTGTCGCAGCGCTCATGTGCAAACCGTGACTGACGAGGCCAAGCGGGAGAGGCACGGTCATGTGACATGGGCGCCACTGAGTGATACGCGTTGGTAGGCATTCCCTTTTCTCTTCACAGTCACGCTGCTTTGGAATGATACGAAGGAGGGCCAGACTTCGTACCCCACAGAGCCCAATGTAATCACAATTGCGAGAATATAAAAACAGATACTGTTTCTTTAAAGGCCAGCGACAATTATCAAATTACAACCCCAACTATAACCGAGGTAAATATTAAATATTGCAGTCGCTAGGTTCCTTAATCATAAGCAAAAGTTACTAGCATTACGATCTCCGAACGTAATTGTTGTGCTATGTCAAGAAAACTTTTTACTATAAAATTCTAATTTTAAACTTACGGGTTGGTTTCTTAAAAGCGTCCCATTTATAAACATATCAACCCTAGCCGTTTAAATTAGATACAACTTTGCTTCACGGATGTCGCAGGAGCCCTTCCGGGAAGTCTACCACGAAGTCTTCGGTCTGCATCTAAACCGTATCTTCACTGAGCGGAACATTCGATCTGCACTCTCCTACGAGCCTCAGGACGATGACGTCTTCATCGTCAGCTACCCCAAGTGTGGAAGCACGTGGCTGCAGAACATTGCACAGGCCGTGCTGAACATCGACGAGAGCATCGAAGCCAGCACGGAGCATAGCATCAAGGTTTTGACCTTCCTCGAGCTGGTAGGTGCCGAAGGAGCCCGAGCCATGCCTCGGCCAGGCGCCATCAAGACCCACCTGCCGTTCAGCAAGCACCCGTACTCGGAGAAGGCCAAGTATGTCTACATAGCACGGAATCCGTACGACTGCTGCGTGTCCTTCTATCACCACACAAAGTGAGCAATGTCCTCCTCTTCTCACTTTACGCGAAGTGTTTAATGAAACACGAAACAGTCCCGCAACAGCCTTCATTCCGTCCTTCATTCTAGTTTTTTCTTGTGCGCGGGCACTAACACCTATGCAACGGCGCTAATGATCAAAAACACAAAAGCAACGCATCTTTGGAGTCGTGGTTTGTCTCTTTGTACCGCCAGGGGCACATACCCGAAGTGAGTAGTCGAGCCACGGACTGTAACCGGACTGACGCCGAAGAAGCGACCCCATGGTTTTCCTGACTTTGAAAGCAGGGTTTGCTACAGGTAGCCTCCCCCGCTGAGTTTTTGTTAAGTTATCCCTAATTTGGCGGACACTCTGCCAACCAAATAAACGCATGAGCCGCTACGAATGCCAACACGTAAAAATGTTAAACAAAGGGTAGTTGATAACAGTAGCTTCTCAGTAAACCCATACGGCGAATGCCACGATCTCCCCATTCTGTTTATTTTCACCCCTTTCTTCCTGTGTTGACACTTGGTGATTCTACTTCACAGCTGGCATGGCTTGACGTTCGTTAAGTTGCATAGTTCGCTCACGAGTTCAAATCATTCAGCGAGTTTGTAACTGCAAAGCCATTCGGAAAGAGGACCATTGACGGCGGGTCATCGTTAATGCCAGACCAATTTTAAGGGGCATGCCGTTCACTGGTGTTGTTTCGTGAAGATATCTCTGTGTAAGAGTATAGAAATTGTGAAGAATAACAAGTATGAGAATATATCTCTGCCAATGGCGTCTAACTTGTGCATATTGTCTCCTGACACCTTGTGCAGGCGTCTTCCGACGTACCGATTTCAAGATGGCACATTCGACCAGTTCTTCGAAATGTTTGTGGAAGGAGAGGTGGACTTCGGGGACTACTTCGACAACCTGCTTTCTTGGTACGGACATCGTAATGATACAAACGTGCTCTTCATAACTTACGAGGAGCTGAAGAAAGACACTGCCGGCTGGATTCTCAGGCTGGCAGACTTCTTCGGAAAGGAGAAGTTCGGCAAAAAGATGAGGAAGAACCCGGCGCTTGTAACTACGGTTCTCGACTCCACTAAATTCGAAAAAATGAAGGCCCTCAATTTCAAGCTTACAAACTGGACAGACACATACAACATAATGCCCGCCGACGCTAGGGAGGACCTAATGAAGACGGTGAATGAAATTTTCAGTGATGTGTGGAGTAAGAAGGGAAATGGGGAGTTTGTACGAAAAGGCACCGTCGGCGACTGGAGAAACTACTTTAGCGCAGAGCAAATAGCCCGATTGAAGGCTCGGATCCAACTAAAAACAGAAGGCAGTGATGTGATGAGCCTGTGGAAAAATGTTGATCTCCCTTGAGTCCCATCAGCTGTTAGAATTCTACCTTACTTCTTGTAATACAGATATATGCTTGCATAAGAGTTTAACACGATGCTGTGCTAAGTACTGCTTCTTCTCGACTCTAAATGGTTTTCAAGATTTATTATCAAACATCAAGATACTCAAGTATGTCTTCAGGATTTGGTTGATCATATCTGTGTTGCCTCTTTACGCTTGCACGACATGAGGACCACTGCTGACAACGAGCATTCAGCAAAGTACATCGAACGTTCGCAAGTACGGGAAGTTTAGGCTTGTGAAATTCTTCTGAAGATAGTACCTTAGAGAGAAAAACTCGGGTTCTGAATGTAAACCGACAAAACTTGTTGAATACCGAAATGAAGATATACTTTTTGTTCTCAAATAAAAAGATTAAGTTATTATATTGCTACCTCTGCAGAAAGTAGGATGACAGCAGTCGCGCTCAGTGCGCCAACATTACTAAAGCACCTTATTATCACCTGGCTGTCCATAGGCTTGCGAGCTCTTTAAAGCATAACAGTAGCTTAAGGTTTTAATATCGTCTTCTACACTAGTCTTGTTGTATTATGTCCTAGATATTTCTAGACCTCCCACAGTTGCGTTGTAAGCTCATTATTCGACCAATGAATAGCGGTACATGTGTTGGCGATAGGGTACTTCTTCCAGAATTCTACATCGGCTATCGGAAATTAGGACCTTTTCACTGTAATCAAATATTGGACATTATATATTGCCTATGTATTTAAACGACATTTTTTTTTTGTGCAGAGGGGTATGAGAACTTACTAATTTTTTCCTTTATTTTTTGTCTCAAGGTCGCCTATTAAGACTCAGTGTTTTCTCCTGCGCTATGTTTTCGTGTGTAATATATCGTTGCTTTTATTGAATACGTTCATTTACTCGAAGCATTATTTACTCGCTTTCTATGCATTAATGTTACCTGTGAATAGCATTCCTGTTAATCTTTAGATGCTCAAATTTTGTTACGCTGTGATGTATCACTGTGAAAATTGTTTCACTTTACCATAATATTGCTTAATTATACCACCATTGACTTTACACAGCTTGTAAGAAAAGACTCTTTTAAGAACAATAATAAAACCATGATTGAGAAAAGTTGTCGTGTCATTGTCTATTTGCAAGGTTTTAGAAGCCGGCCGTCCTGTAGGAAACATCAGACTGAGCTATGCTGTAGCAAAACTGCGACATGTTTTCGGCCGTGTTGAAACGAAGTTCAGGGCAATAATACGCTTTCCGTGATAAGGTATGGGCAGTTGCTTCCACGTCGCACGGTGTAGTCTTTCAATGGACTCGTTCAATAACATTAAGTAACCACTTACACTAACCATACACACTGTGGACGCTCACAGAATTATCGTGGCTTCTTCGACGCCCATATTCCGATTATTGAGGCGAAAAACTTACTAGGACCTGTTGGCGATGCCAAAACAGGGACGCAAAAAGGTAGGCGTAAAATGTGAAGTAACGAGGCTCAGGGCGGCGTAGTTAAGCAGAGGCCTATTATTTTATATTACTTCTGGGTAGCCTAACCATAATATATGTAGGAAGAACCCGCGATAGGAAGAAGGACCCGAAGAAGGACCCGCAGACTCCTCCCGGGAGTGGTGCGGGAGGGGTCTGTTTTTGGACTCTATCTTACCCAATGTAGAAAGAAGGAAGAGAAAACGCACGAGCCTGCATCCGGCTCTGCAACTGAGCCACATCTGCTGCCTCGTGCGGACAGAGGAGAAAATAAAAAAGAACTAAAGAAAAAGAAGAAAGAGTGAAAAAGACGAGCGTCGCTACAGCTGTCGTTCACGCATGCACGCACGCACGCACACACACACGTGCACACGCACGCACGCACGCACGCACACACACACACACACACACACACACACACACACACACACACACACACACACACACACACACACACACACACACACACACACACACACACACACACACACACACACACACACACACACACACACACACACACACACACACACACACACACACACACACACACACACACACACACACACACACACACACACACACACACACACACACACACACACACACACACACACACACACACACACACACACACACACACACACACACACACACACACACACACACACACACACACGACGTTCGTGTGCATCCGTACTTGTATGTTATAGCCTTACTAAAATTCTGCAATTCATGTTATTTTATTAGCAGGGATTCGATGCCAGCCGCGCAATCCGAAACTTATACCATGAAGTCGACGACTTCTATTTAGGACGCGGCTTCACGGGGAAAAATATAGTGGTAACTTCAGCTTCTAGAGCAATTTGGGCGCTTCTGATCAAAAAGGCAGTACTTGAAATGAGTGATTATGAAGCCTAGTGTATCATACACTTCTTTTATTTTGTTATGCTTCAAAATCTAGCTTTTGAATATTTCTGTGCTGGGAATTAACTCACACTTCGATGAAAGCTGTCATCTGTTTTACTTGTTATTTTGGTCGGAATAAAGGGGAACTGGCCACCAACATTGAAACGTGCTTCCTTTAAGCCGTAAGTTACTTCTTTGGGCCAGCGAAGTTTTGTTCATCTGTCCTGAGGTAAGCCGAATAATTTGAAGAATTTGAAGAATTGAGCCAGGTTGGCAGCACCAACAGGAATAAAATTGAGACTAGGCAGTTGTATACTTAGCAGATGGGAATAACACAGAATAAATTATATTCAAGTTACTGAGGCCCTTAAATGACAGCGAATACCCGCCTAACAAAGGCACACACTGCAGAGAAATTCATGGAAATTACAAAAAAAAAATAACCAGTGCAATACACCCACTTTGGAGCAATCAACTAGTCCCGAAAAAACATTAGACGGCAGTTTCGCAACCTCAATTTCATATGGGACGGAGTAGTTAACAGACCGCGATTCTATTTGATTGGTCTCGCCGAAAGGTACTGACAGTTTGGAAAAGCAAGTTTTCAGGAAGGTCTCTCGTAGAATTATTGGCATATTTACACTGAATACGTAAACTTAATATTCCGCAGATTATACATAGTGGTTTTAAAGCTGTACACGCTAGAATCTTGGTGCATCTGCAGAAGAGCAAACCAGAAAAGGTTTTCATCTCTGTTGTTGATCATAACACAACGGGGTGACTTGGCTTGCCCTCGATGACAAGGAGCCAAAGGAAGTCACACCAGAGAACAAGAGGAGAGTATTCAGTAACAATGACTCCTCTGCAGAGGTCCTAATTCAGGCATTTTAAGGGGTGATGATTGCCGCCTAAACGCCTCACGACTTCCGAGTAACAGTCGTGGTTGCAAGCACAGGAATATATACTGAGTTTGGCGTCTCAAATACCAGTAAGCCTATATGTGAAGAAGTCGCGTAGTCATGGTAGGTAGTTCGCAAAGCGCATTCTTTCAAAATCTACTACAACGTGCTATTCACAAAGAGGCCGGCGAATACAACCTTAAAATAAACGAATAAGAGGAATGGGGATGACGCCTAGTGCGAAAGCCTTGCCTGCGTTAGGTTATGCCCTTGTTTATGAGCTTTCTCTAGCAGTTCACCACTGTGTAGAATCCGAGAATGAACGCGATCACCTGGACCGTATACGGTGCATGTTTTGCCGGACAGGGAATGCACGGAATGCGGCTGCATTTATGCGATTACGGGTAGCGCAAGTTAGGTACATCACCGCACCCAAGGCATAAATGTAAGCGAAAAGAAAACGGCGAGTCTGAGTAGATTAGACCAACTAGATTAGACGAACCACTCTCTCTTTAAGTAAACGACTTGTTTCCATCAAGTAAATGTAGCTGCCTTAAACAAAACCTGCCAAAATGGGACCCCATTTACGCATGTCATAGGGTGCGCATAAAGAGGCCATAGTCAAAATTTACTACTATGTGCCACTACAGTATACTCCGAAGAGAGAGAATAAGATTTCTCGTACTTTCTTCTCCACTGTATTATCCCCTTTAGTTATTGGTCATTGAAACCGAAGAAATAGCGATCTATTGAACAAAAGTGAAAACACTCTTTGTCAGTGGTTCAACTTAAAAACGTTCCATTATTACCGTTACTAAGGTAGTCCCTCTCAAGTCCGCGTGAGCCGACAACTACAGGTCACACATTTTTTACGACTCGTATTTCAGAAGTGTGTAGATTCAGGAAACTGACCCAGGCAATGTTTAAGGCTAGAGCCCTAGATAGTGAAGCTAGTTTAGCAATGCTGTTAAAGGGTTCAGAGATATCATTACTGAGTGCGCGGTGTAAGTAGACAATAGGACAGTTAGAGAGGATACCGGTAAGCTGCCTAAGCAGACGGAATATTTTTTTACGAAACGCCAAAATATAAAAGCTTCCAATCCAACAGGCCGGATAGAATTGTCAGATGTATCAGAGCTGATCAATAAGCGCAAAGTGGCCGATGTAGGGAAGTATAACATGGAGAAAATTGAGCTTGCTTTAATAAACGGGGAAGCCTTAAAACGGTGTTGAAGAAATCGGGCATAGGGAAAAATCAAATTTATGCGCTAAAGGACAAGTCAGGCAACGCTATCACGAATATGAACAAGATAGTCACAGTAACTGAGGCGTATACTATATCTCTACAGTAGCCAAAGTAGCCAGGACAATAATAAGAATGGTAGTAAGGAAAAGCAGTCAGACGTTCCGCCAGTGACAAAGAAACAGGTTAAGAAAGCGTTACAAACTATGGAAAGGGAGAAAGCAGCTGGAGAATATCCGATAACTGTAGATTTGTTGAAATACTAGGGGGATATCGTGTTAGTAAAACTGGCCACCCTGTATACGCAGTGCCTGGTGCCATCGACGGTACCGGAACCATGAAAGAGCGCAAACATTATTTTAATTCATGAGAAAGGGGACGCTAAGCACTTGAATAATTACAGACTAATCAGCTCACTGTCTGTCACGTATAAGCTATTTACTAAGGTATTCGCTAATAGAATCAGGGCAACCTTAGACTGCAATCAAGCAAAGGATCAAGCAGGTTTTTGGAAAGGGTACTCTGCAATCAATCATATCCATACCATCAACCAGGTGATAGAAAAATGCTCGGAATATAACCAGTCCTTATACATAGCATTCAATGATTACGAAAAAGCATTTGACTCAGTTGAAACCTCGGCGGTGATGCAGGCATTGCCAAATCAGGGCGTAGACGAGCCGTACGTGAAAGTACTGGAAGGTAAATACAATGGCTCCACAGCAACCATAATTCTGCATAAGGAAAGTAACAAAATTCCTATAAAAAAAGGCGTTAGCAAGGAGACACGATCTTCCCAGTGCTATTCACAGCTTGCTTAGAGGAAATATTCAGAGACTTGGAGTGAGAGCAGTTAGAAAGAAAGCTTGATGGAGAATACCTCAGTAACCTGCAATTTGCTGATGACATTGCTTTGCTAAGTAACGTAGGGTATGCACTGCAATGAATGATTGATAAACTAGACAGGAAGAGTAGAAAGGTAGGCCTGAAATCAATAAGTAGAAAGCTAAGATAATGTTCAACAACCTCGGGAAGAAACAGCAATTTACGTTAGGTAGCGAAGCACTAGAAGTAATAGGGGAATATGTCTACTTATAGGACAGGTAGTAACCACAGATCCGGACCATGAAAGGAAAATAACAAGGAGAATAAGATTGGGATGGAGCGCATTTGGCAAGCACTCGCAGATTATGACTAGCCGCTTACCGGTATCGTTCAAGAGGAAAGTATACAACAGTTGCAACTTAGCTGTATTCACCTATAGGGCTGAAACTTTGAGGCTAACGAGGACGGTTCTACTTAAGTGGAGGACAACGCAGAGGTCTATTGACCGAAAAGTGGTAGGGGTAACGTTAAGAGATAAGCGCGCAGAGTAGGTCAGAGGAATAACTCACGTTACTGAGATTCTAGTGGAAATCAAGAAGAAGAAATGGGCATGGGATAACCGATGGTTGCTCAGGGTAACAAACTGGATTACAAGGGAATTGGAATGCCTAGCACGGGGCGGCAGAAAGTTAGTTGGGCTGGTGAAGTTAAGAAGGTCGCAGCGGTCAAGTGGATGCAGCTAGCACAGGAACGCGTTAAATGAAGGAATATAGAAGAGGCCTTCGTCCTGCAGTGATATAGTCAAGCGGATGGTGATGATGAAAATACATCCCAGTTAACAGTAATATTCAGCCTTAAAACGAACGGTCTCTCTTACTCCAAACAATGTCGTCGCTGTGTCGCGTAGCGTTGTTGGCGTCAAAATCCTCAACTGGTTTACGTCAAATAATGGCGTCGGTTCTTTCTTTTAGCTCCTTAACAAAATCACCAGAACCTGCGTGTAGTTCACAGTATGCAACAGTAACTTTCATTATGCGATTATGAATGCGATGGACAGGGCCATTTTAACCGAGTGTAACCAAAAGAAATTATGGATGAGGCACAATAAGTCAGCTGTCAGCTCCAAGTCTCGACTTCAATACACAGGTAAAAGGAAAATAAACATGTCACTTAATAGATGATATATGCATGTTGGTCCATCGTTTCTACAATTTCAGAAGCATCAGTAGGAGTAACACGAAGCTGAGAGAGCGCGCATGTTTGACTGCATTCTAGCAGCACTGCGGGTAACCTGTTCTGCAGTGTGTATGCCTGACGTGCATAGCGCGAAGCAGGTTTCTTCGCGATCCCGCCAAAATGCCCTGATAACTGACAAGATTAAAGGCTTCCGAATTCCTATAAACATACGCATAATATTACCTGCTGTTCTGGGTTGACTCATCTCCTTAACGGGCAGACTCATTACATAGAACACTGGGTAATAACGAACCTGCACATGCCTCCACCCCTTCTATATTTAGTACATCTGTTATTTGTAGGCACATATTGCGTTGCTATACTGCGGCTTCGGCCCAAAGCGTTACACCTATCCACCGAGGCCTACAAGTCCACGCCACTAAGTGAGATCAAAAGGTCGCCGAGAGCCACGGGCTCGGCGCCACCTAGTACAGTGCCCACATAGGGCTCAATTCTGAGAATAAATATTTTTAAATTAAGTGTTAACACCGCTTCTATCTTTCTGCCTTCTTTCAACTCCCTCCGCATTTCTCACGGGGGGGGGGGGGGGGGGGGCAGATGTGTTTTCATATTATTATTATTATTATTATTATTATTATTATTATTATTATTATTATTATTATTATTATTATTATTATTATTATTATTATTATTATTATTATTATTATTATTATTATTATTATTATTATTATTATTATTATTATTATTATTAGCGTTCTTTATTGCATCAAAGCATAAACAGATATGTTGTAATGCAAATGCAGCGTCATCTGTATCTGCATCTTGAGCCGGACATGACGGTAGCTTCCGTAAAGCCGCCTCAAAGGCTGCGCTTTCGCTCGTTGTGGAGGACACGACGTCAGTAAAGTGCACAGCCATGAATTATTGAATGATAGAATTTGAACAGCCGCTTCGCTAGCTCATCTGACCGTGCCTACAGAACCATCAGTGAAAATGTTTAGATGGCAAGCGTATTCTGTTTTCAAATGCGCAATCTGTTGCGATCCGGAGGGATTACAAATCCGCCCTTCAAAGGTTAGTGCGCTGGTTCCCAGCTGATGGTTTGTACCTTACCTCTCTGTGCTTGGTGCATACTCTGAAAAGCAGGGCTTTTATATAGGTTTCCAATGGCTGCCTTCACATATAGGGGTCATAGGAAAAGAGGTGGCGCACAGCCTAGCCCGTAAAGCGCTCTCAAAGCATCCGTAAAGAAGTGTTCCTCAAGAGACTAAAATGCTCTTCAGAGAATCAGTCTTATGGAATATAAATTCCTTTTGAATTTCACCCGACAAGCCATGCGTGACAAAAGGACTAAAAAGATATCAATCCACTCTGCTCGTATCCTTGCGTGGACTTACAAGACGGACCTGGCAACGTCTCCACTTTGTTCCCCATATGCTGTGTGCGGGTATATAGACAACTACATTATGTGCGGTCCAGGGTACAGTCAGGACAGGAGTGTGTTCTTCGCTTCCCGCAACAAAACAGGAGTCCCCATAGTACACCTCAGGACATTGTCTATCCGTGCAGAATCCAGACGTTAGAAAGGAGGTCACACGCTTTCTTTTGTTCATAAAGGACTCAGATCAGGTCTTTACGTGGTGACTAATACGTGAAATAAGTTGTATGCACCTCACTTGCGGACGCTAATTAATATTTAAATGGTGCTATAGTGGAGTAATTGAAAGCCCCGAAAGGCTAACCCTGCCTGTAGCTAGCAACAACCTCAATCTTAATTCTGCATTTTGACGAAATAAACGTTTTAATACCTCGACTTCCTTCTGGGCACAGAACGTCGTTACAGTGCCGCCCCTGCTCTCAGGCATTTTTTTGGTTCTGGGGGCGTTACAGCTTAAAAGTCAATTTCTGTGCCAGTGTCTTCACCGAAAGTTCATTCCGATATTTCCCTAAATATTTAATATTTACTGAAGCCGAAGCAAGAAAGACCTACTACTGTGTAGTGGTGGAAGAAGAAACTGAAGCTACAAGGTTCGGGCTACCTACGTTCGCCATTGAGAAGGTTCCTGTTGTGAGCTCTGGCTTAGAGGTCCTCGACAACATCGGTGAGATGGATGCATTGTTTCTCTAAATCTGCTTTCACTGTAGTTCAGCTTTCAGCTTCTTCAGCCAGTGAGGAATCTTATTCAGGCGACTTGGACCATTATAACAGTGCGCGATGGACGGCGTTTCCGATCGGCTTCAAGCGACTGAGCATCTCTCATATCCTGAGTCGCTTTGGGACGTTAAACCCCACAACGCAAACCATATGTCTCGCTCTTGTGCTGTTCTTGCATCCCATCTTTTGCCATTCAGTTCATTTGTGGCTAGGAGCTCTGTAGCTACGATGTCCGTGCCTTTACTGACCTTATTGATAAGAACACAGCAGGGCACTGTGAATAATGCCTACGTTTCTGTTGCATTTACATCAATGAACGAAAATGTTGGACTCGTCCGACGACAGGAAGGTATTTTCTATTCACATGACCTTCTTGAGTGACAAACCATATACGCCTAATTTAAGCTGTTGCAGACAAGGAATACAAGAAGACATTACGGTATTTGGCATTCAGTGGAGCTGTTTCCTGCATCGATATGTCTGAGCCTTGAGAAGATTAAGATGTTGCTATCATTGAGGCATTGATTCGCAGAAACAATCGGGTACTTCTGCGGCAGCAATTCCTGATCTCTGCGTATTCTTCAGCTAACATGTAGAACACATGCGCGAGATGCTCCGCGTGCAATATTCCACGAAGTTGTTTTCAGACATTTCATTATCGCATCTAATTGGACACCGATATATTCACTGGAAAGTTTCTATGCGCCCGCCAAGTGCGAAATTTTGTATTGAGGAGATTGCGCTCGAATTGTACAGCGACATGTGCAGTGTGGAGCCTGGGGCGGACCCTGAAGAAACATATACGAGGCTTGTAGATGAGGGCGAACGCAGAATCTTTATTCTTAGGAACACATCACTTTTGACATTCACAATCTAATCCGTAATATCGAAAGAGAAGCTCACTGAAACCAGACTACAGCTCGACAGCGAGGTTTCGGTGAGGGAAATAAAGGTTGGGATTGCTGGGAATTTTACATCCTTTAATCATTATAACTGTTTAAGGCTTTACAAATATGACGCGCTATTGGTGTTCTGCGCGAAGATATCGCGCTTGAGGTCCTTCGTGATAGACAATTCGTGAGGGTGCTGTTTGCTGCGAACATCGCTAATGTGCAACCTCAGCCCCTCATACTTCGAACCAAGCTCACGAGGTTGATATCTTCACAGACAGGCTAATGAGCTTTTTACGTATTCAAAACTGTTCGCAAAGACTTGTTTTTGGTTTTCAAGGAATTGTTTAATAATCTTCCATATATGCAGATCACCAATTTCCGAAGGAACAGAAGCAGGTGAAACCGTCGAAATCGCAGCAGAAGACTTTACTCCCTTGAGAGCGCAGGAAAAAACAGCCTGACTTTCAGACACCTGCTAAGAGTCACAACGGCGAACATATAGCTGCTTGATTTCCATAAACTCAGCATTTGACAAGAAATAAGTAGTTTTTCTCCAGCTTAGCTCTACTTATGTCAAATAAACTGGAACATCGAGAATTTACTGAATTTCATTCCCGGCAGCCAAATGCATGCTTCATGGCTTGGGCACCGGGATCTTTTACCACGTCATATGTGAGATGTAATAGGCGAGGTAAGTCTATTAGGGCCAGTTAAGCCACCGACAGACTGTTAGAAATCCTAAAGCTTCAAATCGTAGCAGAGTTCGGTAATTTCCCAATTTCAGTTTAACGACACTTTTATATGAACGTAATGTGAACGACAACAGCATCATAGTTGAAGCTATCCAGATAATAAGAATGCCGAAACCAACTGTGCGACAGAGACTCGTAGACACTAGATTATGCATGCGATGTAGCTCGTATTCTACCACTTTGAAGTACTATGTACATTGCTTCCTCTCGATGCATACGGGCTACGGAAGGAAATGACCCGAATTGTTTCCTGTATTACATGTTATGTTCACACTGCACATTGGGCGTGTGATTGTTAAACGATTTCTTCTTTTCCTTGCAGCGGTTTTCCTCGCAACTAAGAAACGCCTAGAAACCTCGTGCTTGTCTCCACAGTTATTGGACATCATCTGTCGTGGCATCAATGGCAGTCAAAGCGATTGCCATTTTCTTCTGCATTCTGTACATGGTGGCACCAGCGTTCGGTGGACCTCGCCGTGCGACCTCTAGCTGCAACACCACTGATTGCTTCAAGATCGAAGGCATGCTTCGCTCCTCTCTGAATGTTAGCATCAACCCATGTGAGGACTTCAAGGCTTACGTGACGTCGCCCTGGCTGCCTGACCCTCGCAATCAAGTGTCGGAGCAATGGAATTATCAGTGGAACGTCAAGTACGGCTGGCTGCGTATCCTGGCTGACGAAATACGTAGCCGTCCCTTCTCCTTGACACCGTTGGGCGCTATGGTGGCCACGTCCTTCAGGGTCTGTGAAGATCGGTCAGCAGAGAAATCTGATGATACGCGCAGACTGTTCAAGCAACTGTTGCGAAATCTGAGCGTACCGTGGCCCGAGATTCCACCACAAGACGCAGACCCCTTCGAAGCCCACCTGGACTTGTGTGTCCGGTGGAATATACCGCTCTGGTTTGACGTAACGCTCCTCCCAGGTCGCACCGCCGCCGTACGACATACAGTTTACATCAGCCCCAGTGTGTACGCAAAGTTCTGGAGGAGCCAGTACACATCCATGAACAGCGACTCCGTAGTGAGTCGGTATCTCAATCAATACCTGGCGAACTTCCTCGATGACAGCAATGCAGAGCACTCATCACAGATAGTTGACTACAAGAGAGTTTTCAAATTTACGCAACGGGTGGTGTTCAAGCTCGAAGAGGTGCACAGGAACAAAGGTCCCGAATTCTTCACGTTCAAGACATTGGCGGCTGCCCTCGGCCAGAATCCAAATCGTTTTGTCTCGCTGATGAACCGGTATTTTCACCCTGAACATGCATTTGCTCGAGAAGACGTGGCCATCGTGAAGAAAAAAGGAACAACTGAGGTTGTTCGGAACATTCTCGCAAACCACGACCCTGCGCTGATCCTAAGTCATTTGGGTTGGTGGGTCCTTCAGATATATGCACCGATTGCGGACGCCAAATTCTTCGTTCAGAAGTACGGCAGTAACGAATTGGCTGACCTTCTGCGACCACTCTTCTGCGAAACCCAAATGGAGAGTTCTTTCAAAATACTGCTTCTCTCCAAACATGCGAAATTGAATTTTCCTGACAGTGTCAGACAAGACATAGATGGCATCCTCCACAATGTCCAGGAACTTACCGCCAAGATTTACGAAGAATCCAACATGGCGCCAACAGTAAGTTCAGGTTTGGCTCAGAAGATAAGAGGAATGCGAGTCGACCTGTGGCCAAAACCGGAGTACGGATCGATGGAGGTGCTGCAGAAAATTTACATCACCCACTCCACCAGCAAGAAGACAACCCTTGACCACTGGATTACCGAACGCAAAGCGAACGCCGATCTCATCGGTACTGATGCCTATTTTGAAGACAAGAGGCTGCCCCACTCCTTCTCTAAAGACTCTGTGTACTATGACACACTCCTGAACACCGTAAGCATGTCCATGCTCGCAGCGCATGATCCCTTCTACTTTCCGAATGGCGACGCAGCCGTCAACTATGGAGGCTTGGGAGCTGCTTTCTCGAGGACTATCGTGGAAGGAATTGCCACCGAACTTGATGCCAAGAACTTTGGTCCAGTAGATGTGCCTGCCGGGAACAGTCACCTGCTAGCGAAAAGCAACGAAACCACCGTAATGTCGCTACCAGTCACAGGATTCCTTCCGTCCTTCCGCGCCCTTCAAGCGCACAGGCAGGGATCGCTGGCGTTGGGCGGCTTTTCTCCGGAGCAGCTTTTCTTCATCAGTTACTGCTACACACAGACAAGGATGTGGGCTGCCTTTGACTGCAACAAGGAGCTCCGAGGTGCTGCAGACTTTGTATTTGCTTTCCATTGCGACAAGGGCTCGCGTATGAACCCTTAAACATGAAAGGGCGAAGAAATACTGCGGTGTAATATTTTACCGTTGTATAGGCACCACATACAATCATGAAGAGTATCTTATGTAACTGTTTTCTTTCTTGCATACGAGTACATTTTGCTTATGGGCACGTTTGCAAAATCAACTACTTAGGTCCTGCCCACACTTGCGCAGAATTTTACTTGGCGGAGAGTTGTGTTTTAATCTTAGTTCCATTGTGCCCCTTGTACGTACAACGCCAAGCTGACTTTCCTTTCCTGTAAGGCGTCTACAAATATGTTCAAAGACCGAACATAAGCACATCGTCTGCTCTTTCTTAATAACTTGACCACCTCCATTTCCTTGTAAGATCACAGGCGTACCATATGAACACTTTTAGCAGCCTAATTTGCAGGTGCTGGTGGTGGTGGTGGTGTTGAAAACCATTATTGGTGAGAGTTTGGGAGTCAGAGAGTGGCCCCGCTACATGATGTCCACAGTTCTGGGTACCGCATGTCGAGGACCTGTCCACACACTTTTTACCAGAGCCCGTTGAGACTTCAGCGAAGAGTAATTATTCATGAGGGCTGTCTCCCACGTCCTCGCGAAGGCTTAAAGGAAGGGGGAGGTGAGGACATTGAGTGCATACTTGCACCATGTGGAAGAGATCACAGATCTCGCCAGAGGCGGGCATCACCCATCCGTGTTAGATCGTAATATTTTAGATTGCATGAGAGAGTAGAGTACCTGTTTGCAGGCGCCTTAAGTTCGGTCATATGTCTTCTTCAGCTCTATCTTAGGAGCCGGGAAAGGGCGGCGGTCGTCGCTAAATAGTTGATTTCACTAAACGGCAGAAGCGGCTGGTTTGTCTCCGAGCGAGATGAGCTATTGTGAGCAGCCCTCTGTGTAAGCGCTCGGACAGCGGCTTGAATGGCATGATTACTTCGTAATCCTTAATGGCCAGAAGCCCAAATGACTCCAGCCCGTAATATATTTCTACTAGCTAAGGAGAAATCTCCACTGCCAAGTAATGAACACATGCATCTTGAATTGGGGTCCGCGGCTGCAAGCGCTATTGCTACTTCCTCGGCTGATGCTAAAATTCTGGGCTCGGAGGGAGAGTCCATCATAGTGTTTTTCCTGGTGAACGACAGCGGCCGCGTAAAATCCCGCGGGCGGCGTCTGTTCTACGTTTATAAATATTACAACGGTCAACTAGTAGGTCGTTATGGATCCGCAAAGTGAACAACAAACAACTCTCGAAAAAACTTTGTCTTAGCTAAACTCTCACAGTAGTTTCAAGGTGTGAATTCCGAGCAGATGAAAAAATTCCGAAAGCATTGCAACATCAGGAGTCACTTTTTCTGGAGGCACACCTTCTCACACCGTCTTTTCAATCCTAGATTTTTTTTGTATGTTGTAAGTTTCTTTTTGAAGACAGACAGGCGCAGTATATTTTTGGGTGGACACTAAAACACCACAAAATGGTGGAAGGCTACACTTAATCATCTGAAGCTCGATCCACCCTCTGGAAGGTCAAGCAGCCGCACAGGTTCACTTTAGCTGGTACATGGCGTACTGAGACTTTGGCTTCAAACTTCGTGGTTGGCCAACAAGGTCATGACATCACAACCGCACATGACCTGGCACGAGAATTCAAACACCCCACATTCGAATAAAGCCAATTAATTTGGAGAGGGCTCAGATGGTGCCAGGATTAGCGAGGAGGTTTCTATAATGGGGGAACTTCAGAATATCGAAGTAATTCTATAAAAGTTCCCGCCGTTGAAGTTTGAACCTGGCTTTTCTGTATGCCAAGCGGGCAGCTAACGCATGCACCACGAAGCGCCGTTGGTATCGAACGCGTTGAACGCGCTGCGGGGCGTGCAAACAAAAAAGAGGTGAACAAACAGTAAAAATGAAAATAAAATAAAATAGAAACAAAATAAGAAATAGAAAAGGAATCATCTGTGCTATTGCGTGCATAGGGCCAAATTTTAGAAGATTCTTCACCTCAGTGTGATGGATGGAATATAGGAGCGTCCCCTTTGAAATGGGGTGGTAGCAATAGCTATCATGCTGATTTTTCTCCCTATATCTTAATTATTGATTTAGATTCGTTAACTAAACCATTATTCTATTTATTAAATTTTTGTTTCTACATTACTAACTTTATGTCACTTCTCTGCTTTTAAGCCACCAATCTTCCAGCCGTTTTTTGCTAGTTTCAACCACCGGTTTATTCACCCGGCCACTGGTATCTCTAAACCCCAGAGCTTCAGGAACAGTGACTGTGCCTGCATCAACTTCCGGATGGATACCATTACATTCGAGTATAATATGGTCAATTGTTTCACTAGAGTTACCACATACAGCACATGCGTCATCTTCATTGCTAAATTCCTTTTTGTAGCTGCGTGTTCTAAGGCACCCTGAGCTAGCTTCAAAAAGTAGGGCACTGCCTCTTGCGTTATCAAAAAAAGCTTCCTTTAAAGATGCCGTATAAGTGGCGCCCTCCATCGGTGAGTTTGTAAATACGCCTCTGAGCAGTCTTTATTTAAGGGGTATTTAAAAAGTCACCGAAAGGGGGCGCTCCACGTAAGGGTGACGATATGCGCTGAAACAGTGGCACAACACTAGCTATTTTGTTTTACTTTCCTTCTATGCTTCAGTCTTTTCTTCTTGTTCTTTATTTTTAATAATGTTCATTCATTCTAGAGGTTTCAACTAGAAAAGGTCGGTCTAATGTCGCGTGTGGAAGCCTTAGAAAATGAATTAGGTTTATTAAAGGAAAAAAAATCAGAAACTACTGGGACAGCTTCCTCAAATATAAAAAAATGACCAACGTAGTCCTTGGAAGCAACGAGGATGGACATTTTAGTGCGGGCCATGTGGCTGGGACCAGCACTGGCATGGACGGCAAAATCAAAGTAGGTCAGGCGGAGCAGAGCCGACATAGTTATTTAGAAGTAACTACTAAGAAGTCGGGAAAGAAGGAAGAAGTAAGAAAAAACGAAAATCCCAGAGAGAAGGCCACAGATAACCGAAAGCAGGAGCCAGCAGTTGTAAGGGAGAGAGAGAATGCCCAGGTGCTTATCGCCGATGATTACAACATGAGCAGCTGCCATCGAGATATCATGGAACGTGTGAATGGTGATAAGCGAGTATTAGTTGGAACCTTTCCAGGGGTGACAATGAGCGCAGTGCTGAAAAAGACCAACAATAGCAGGGCTGTAGCTTTTTTAGGGGGTCCATAGGGCTTCGGGCCTAAGGGTAGTTGGAACTGAGGCAGAAGAAATCGTAATAACGGAGACTGACCCCAACAAAATGGGAAACATGAGGCCGAGAAAGAAAAGTACAGAGAGATTTAACACTAGGATCAGCTACATAAGCATGCAAGGGGATAGAGAGAGAGAGAGAGAGAGAGAGAGAGAGAGAGAGAGAGAGAGCGAAATGGCTAGAGATAGAACAGAAATTTAAGGATGACGAAATAGTTGTGTATGCTCCATGCGAGACTTCATCTCAGTGATCTAGAAGATCCGCCGTTTATAGAAGGCTACGTCTGGGCAGGATGCAGCAGAACGAGAGCGGAAAGAAGGGTGGAGGGGCATGTATTTTGATACACCATGGAACAAATTGGCAAAGATAAAATTATCTTCAAAGAACATATCTAGGTATCAGGAACAATTGCCGGCATAAGGACATGGCTAGGGGTAGTTTATTTAGGAACAGGACACCAATGCAGGCAGTAAAACAAGGATCTTGCTGAATGTCTCAGTGACGATATAAGCCAGTTTGGAGACCGGGCCGATATTATTCTACTCGGAGACATGAACAGCAACATCGACGATCTGGATGGATACACGGATTGTAAAGCGAAGCTAATGCTAGATTTTTGTGAGTGACACAACCTAGTTATTGTAAATAAAGAAACAAAATAGTGAGGGACAAATCACGTGGGATTTCCAGAACGGGCGGACGACCATTGACTACTGTCTAATGTCGTAGGGAATTTATAGCAAGCTCTCAAAAAAAATGCAGACGAAGAAGGGGATTGTAGTACGAGAAGTGATCATAAACGTATTAGTCTGCAGATGTCTTGATGAAAGCAGAAATGGAACTTAGACAAAACGTAAACGAAAAATTAAACGACGATATACATGAATAGAGAAAAGCCTCATGGAAGTCTGGGATTGTGAACAGGTAGAACTACTCATAAGGAAAAAAATTAAGGCGGTTAAAGTAGCAAACCGCAGGAATGGAAAGAGGAAGCCACTGAGCTGGTAAAATAAGGAAATCAGGAAGCCATTGAACAACGACGGGCAGCTACAAAAGAACGTCGAGAGGCAAAGAAAGCACAGGTTTCTCAGGAGGAAATGGACCAAAAATAACAATCATATCGACAAAATAAACTTTATGTACAGGCCCTTTTCCAAAGTAAAATAAAGCAGTCCACCGATCACTCGATGGCTGGAATACACGATGCCACTAGAGCCGGACCGAGAAAATTCTGGAACCATATAAGCGGGCTAGGTAAAAAGAATCAAAGAAAGCAGGACCGGATTCAAGATAACCAGGGAAATTGTTTAAAGGGAGACAACGCAGTGAACACATTACATCAGTTATAGCCGAGTCAGTTAGGAGCGACGATAGGGTAATCTCCGCAAATCAGGAAGCAACACAAGATAGTCGAATACAAAGCAGCTTAGAACTGACCAATCTAAGCTGGAAAAAGGCAGAAAAAAATATTTCTAGAAGCATATCTCTAGGACCGCATCATTTGCCTAATTTATTGTGTACTAGATGTTTGTTCTTATTTATGAAGTTTCCCCCCTACAATAATGCCCCTGTGAGGGCGCTGTAGGTACTGCGTATGAATAAATAAATAAATAAATAAATAAATAAATAAATAAATAAATAAATAAATAAATAAATAAATAAATAAATAAATAAATAAATAAATAAATAAATAAATAAATAAATAAATAAATAAATAAATAAATAAATAAATAAATAAATAAATAAATAAATAAATAAATAACATGCCGATGAAGCTGATAAATGAACTTGGTCCAAGAAGTAAGGAAACGTTGGTAAACTCTGGAATCAGTCATGACGAATAAGCAAATTCCGGACAGCTGGAGGCAGATTAAACTGAATTTGATTCATGAAGGGAAAGGAGATAGGATGCGCATAAAATCCTACAGGCCGATTACCATAGCATCTGTTATTACAGGTTGGTCATGCAAGCGTTAAAATAAAGGTGTAACCATGGGTAGAGAAGATACCCGGAGAACTTTAGAACGGCTTTAGAAATTGTAGGCGCTTGGATAATAGCCTGTTCGTGCTTACCCAAAGCCTCGAAATATCTAGAGTGGAAAATAGACCTTTGTATTCGTCTTTTGGAACGTAAACAGGGAACTAGGAACAAGGAACAAGGAACGTAAACAGGGAACTTCTGTGGGTCATATTCAAAGAAGAAGGTATCGATCGTGAGATAACAGATTTCCTGCCGGAAATATACCGGGATAACAAAGTAGAAATTACATTGGAAGGGATAAGAAGCACGGAAGCTGTCAAGGCATGCAAAGGATTAAGACAAGGTTGTCCTCTGTCACCGCTACTGTTCATGCTTTATATGATAAATATGGAACGGAGGATACAAGAAAGTAACCTAGGTTTTAACCTATCATATAGATTAGGCGGAAAGGTGGTAGAGCAGTTCCTCCCCGGTTTAATATATGCAGACAATATTGTGCCGTTAGCAGATACCCAGGAAGAATTGCACACTCTAATTAAGTATTGCGGATACGATGGGGACGCTCTAGGCTCTATTTTAGCGTAGTTAAGTCGGGTTAGATGATTTTCAACGGCTCAAATGATCAGGGTCTTACAATACAAGGCCATGAAATGCCCAGAGTGGCAGAATATAAATATCTCGGGGTATGGTTAACGAAGGACTGACATACATTGAAAAGCATGAGCAATCCCTTAGGGCAAGAGGGCGAAGAAATGCCGGAGGATTGAAGCATAGGGCATTGTGGGGATACAACAGGTATGAGGTGTTGAGTAGTTATGGTGCCCGGGCTTACTTTCGGAATTGAAGTTTTGTGCCTAAAAGCAGAGATACAATCGAAATTAGAAATAAATCAGAGAGCCGTTGGACGATTCGCACTGAGTGCCCACGGCAAAAACCACAAATGACGCGGTACAGGGAGATATGTGCTGGACATCTTTCGAAGTACGAGAAGCTCAGAGTAAAATATTATATGAGAAACGCCTTAGGAAATTAGACAGTAACTGGTAGGCAGCTATATTTAAATACCTATAACTAAAAAGCGTTGACTCACAATGCAGGAAAAGAACTATAGAAACTAACTAGTAAGTATGCTAGTCACAAGGACGAAGAAATAAAGTGTGTTACGCAACAGGTGACAAACACAGAATGTAAAAATTGAATAAAGTCGATGGAAAAGAAACAGAGTGTGGAACTATACCGAAAGGGGGAAAGGCAGATCAGGAAGGAAGCTTTCTTTGATAACTCAAGACGCAGTGCCCTAATTTTTGAAGCTAGATCAGGGTGCCTTAAACACGCAGTTACAAAAAGAAATTTAACCATGAAGATGACACATATGGAGTATGGGGAAAACACACAGAAACAACTAGCCATCTTATACTCGAATGTATATGGTATCCATCCGGAAGTCGTTGCAGGCGCAGTCACCCTTCCTGAGGCCCTGGGGTTTAGAGATACCATAGGCCGGGTGAATGAGCCTGCGGTGGAAACTAGCAAAAAACGATTGAGAGATTGATGGCTTAAAAGCAGAAAAGTAACATATTGGTAGTAATGTAGAAAAACAAATTCAGTAAGTGGAATGATGGTATAGTTAACTAATCTAAAACAATAAGTAAGATATAGGGGGAAAAACGAGTATGATAGTAACTGCTACCCCCCCATTTAAAAGGGGACGCTCCTATATTCCATCCACCCATCCATCCGTCCATCCATCCATCCATCCATCCATCCATCCATCCATCCATCCATCCATCCATCCATCCATCCATCCATCCATCCATCCATCCATCCATCCATCCATCCATCCATCCATCCATCCATCCATCCATCCGTCCGTCCGTCCGTCCGTCCGTCCGTCCGTCCATCCATCCATCCATCCATCCATCCATCCATCCATCCATCCATCCATCCATCCATCCATCCATCCATCCATCCATCCATCCATCCATCCATCCATCCATCCATCCATCCATGCATCCATGCATCCATGCATCCATGCATGCATCCATCCATCCATCCATCCATCCATCCATCCATCCATCCATCCATCCATCCATCCATCCATCCATCCATCCATCCATCCATCCATCCATCCATCCATCCATTCATCCATCCGTCCGTCCGTCCACCTATCTACCCACCCATCCACGCATCCATCCATCCATGACAGTGACACAGCACTCGCTTTTTTTACTTTCCTTCTGTTGCATTCTTTTCCCTTTGTTTTTTTTTATTTTTAATAATGTTTATTTATTCATTCTGGGCATTTCTGTCCCCCCGTCGTAAAGGAGCCTACCACCATCGCATCATCAGTATCACCATAAGCATCCTAACTGAGGTAAGGAGCCTTTTAAAATTTGGCGGTGCATAAATATCTCGTAAGGGCGAAAGCTTGCCTACTCCACGTGCAACCAAGAGTTTCGCCTGTCTCACTCAAGAAAAAAAGTTACAAAAGCATGTTCTGTAGTGACATTGAATGAATAGTAACTCAAACTCAAAGAGGACAGACGAGGAAGTATTGCACGCTGGGTTATATTTTTACTCTCAGGAACAATTGCAGACAATACGAGAATATCATCTCTTATGAGTAGTTTCTTGATGTGATTTAGCAATTTGAGATAACAAATCAAAGTAACAAACATGACATCAGCATTTCATAAGCGGGTGTAAAATTCGAAAACACTAAACCTTTTTTGCCAAGAAGATATATAACAACTTCATGGGATTTTGTTAACAGCCATATGTTAGAACACAAAATAGAGCTTAAAATACGCTCCTGGTTTCCACTCTCTGAATTTAGAGAAAAAAAAAATAAAAGCCAAACACTACTGATGATGCACTGAAAGATGGTGAAATATGTGCACAAAAAAAATAAAAACACCTGTCTAATTCTAAAGCTGCGTGAAGCACCATGAACAATTTCCAGTGAAAATATTTGTGCTCTCTGTGCAGCTGCTGACGGAGCACAAACTGAGGCCTCAGTGCTGTTGCAATTTTCGAAAAAAAAAAAAGAACTCAGAACGTAAAAAACAATTTGGCGCTAAAAACAGATGTTACACATTTCTGCCCGGGCTCAACTCACATCTTGCACAGGCGTTTTGCACTAAACAGGAAGCTGGCATCCAGCACCTGCTCGCCGTTTGCTTTCCTCCTGATGGCCTAATATACCGAATGCTCTTCATTATCGGCATAAAGGCCGTGTTCCATATTTTGGCAATGCGTTTTTTTTCCGCAGCCTTCTGAGGACCTTCCATATTCTTCAAAAAAAAAATATAAATAATAAGTAGATTAGTTTACAGGAAAAGAGAGACGAGATATCTGTAGCCGGAAATATAGTGCAAACGCTGGACAAAACGTTCTGGCTTTTTTTTTCAGGTGCTGCATATCTGCGCATTTACCGTCAATATATCGTCTGATCTTCAGCGGGCAAAGATTCTTCTTTTTGCTCTCTGTTTGCCGAGACGCGCCCCATCATTTCGTTGCTATCTTAATTACTCATTTTGACCGCAGTACGTATTCCAGAATAGAAATTCTGCAACGCACCAGAAACGGTGGATCACATATGGGCCGCCGGTGGTGGCGACCAATGTTAGCGTTCACTCCAACAGGCGGTGGAGGTTAGGGTACGGTGGGTGTACCTCTGTTGTGTCGCCTGTGGCTGGGAGTGGCGTTTACAAACACATACCGGGCATTCCCCTCCAACCCCGACAATCAAGAATTACAATTCACTCCTGCCTACTCTCAAAGATATCGTTCTTCACTACCAATCTGGTCATAGTCTTTATCCTAGTCCTTACCTCTCAAAGCCTTAGTCCTCTCAAAGGCGGAGGAGCGGCGTCTGCTTCGTCTTTATACTAATATTTTGCTGAGCACGGCAGCTCTAAAACACTTTAACTCTTCTTTCTCGGGGAGCTGTCCGCACTGTGGGGAGAAGTCTTCACACATCTACCACATGGTGTGGGCCTGCCCATCCAATCCTGCTGTCTCTCCTAACCCCACCCCACCCGGGAGGTCTGGAAGGCGACCCTGCTTGGCTGCTCTGACCTACAGGCCCAAAAGGCCTTGGTCGAGCGCGCCCGGGCAGCGGCCGACGACACTGGGGTCCGTACTAGGGACTCTACCTAGTGCTGGTGAGGACCAACCCCTTAAGGGTTGATCCAATCAAACCTCATGTGCATACTCATTTCGAGTTATGAAATGTCTTTCTCCTCCTCCTCTCCCATCTCATCGGAATGGCTGATTCTACAGCGTGTGAGCAGTGTGGGTGTGTTGGAACTATTGCTCACATACTTTGTGAGTGCGCTCTGTTTGAGCGTGAGCATGCCTTCCGAGCTGCTACACTCCGCCGCTTGGACTATCGCGCTCTTACTGAAGCTAAGATTCTGGGCCCTTGGGTGACTCCTTCATCACAAAGGAAATCAGTGAAGGCACTCTTTAAGATTTTAAAGGACTCGGGGTTGAGCTCAAGACTTTAAGCGTACGCTCTCTACCACCTTTCACTATAGATCTCTGGGCCTGTGACAGACTCCTTTCCTTGGCGCTATTTCTTTCCTTTTTCTTCCTTTGTTCCGCTCCTGGCGTGTAGGGTAGCCTACTGGGCATCGCCTGGTTAACCTCCCTGCCTTTTTATTCCCTTTTTTTCTGGTCTCTCTGCAACCCACAAGATGCTTCCACCATTTTGTCAATATGTTCAAAAAAGTGCTTGCAATATTCCGCAGTTACATCATAACGGTTTACATAAACGCAAGGAACTAGTTTTCTATTACAGCTTCAACTACCAGATGGAAATACAAGTAACACTTGCTATGGCCGATTGAACTATTTGGTACAAACGCAGGTAGTATTTTCAATGACAAATTTACCTACTGGATAAAAATGCAGAAAAAAACTTTCAGAGCGAAAGTTTTGCTACGCATTGAAACCGCAACCTCCAAGGAAATTTCGGGTGTTTGTAATCCGCTACAACAAGTAGAGCCTTAGGGCTCAAGTAGTGGAGAAGTTGAAATTGTTGCAGGCGTGCAACAGTTAAGTAGACATTATTCGGGATGAAAGGGACAGTATGCCCACACAGGGGAATCTGCCCAGGCCAATGGTATCCTGAACTGAGGAACCCACTCACGCTATTCCGTTAAATAATTAAAGTTTACTCTCTCTCTCTCTCTCTCTCTCTCATTGGATGTAATGCCACAGTACCTAGCGACCCAGAGAAAGCGTACTTCTGTAATATAAGGTGTAATAAAAAAATTTAATGAACTGGCTGAGCGGAGTATCTCTCGATTTTTCGAGCACTGTAAAAACAGAAAGACGATTGGGAAATATATTTACCTTAGAGATTCCTCGTTTAGTTGTTTTTTCTCCTCGCAGTTTGTGCGTCGGTGACTCGATTCAAAGGATACAGTCTTATTGTTGGTATCAAATGCAATCGCAAGTCAAGTTAAATCCAACCTTGCTTGTTTTCCGCAGCAGGCCCGTGCGTGTTTCTAAGAGAAGAGAAAGAAGACCTGTCCTCTCGTGAGCACAAGGCCCCAGCCCTCCTCGAGCGACCACGCCCAGAGAAAAACCGTTCAGCGCATTTCGCTATCGCCGACGTCTCTTTCACTCCCTGACGAGCCAGGAGATATTTGCACCAACAGCCATGACCGTAGACCAGGGTAAGTGGCCAGTTCTATTCTGCACAGCAGCTCAGCTCCAGAAACTTGCTCCGTCCTGTCTTGACCGAGTGTCGTACTTCAACGGCTCAGCCTTATTTCTCAATGGGTGCTCTCCGAAATAAAAGGCACATGCCTCGCCTGGCCGTAGTATGTCGTAGCCGAAAACTGGAGGCTCGCCCACTCTCGTTATTGAGATTTTTATGGATGTGGGCCTGTGCGATAAGAGCGGTAAAACCTAACCCCATAGAATGTTATGTATGTAGGCCTGTGCGATAAGAGCGGTAAGGCCTAACCCCGTAGAATGTTATGTATGTAGGCCTGTGCGATAAGAGCGGTAAGGCCTAACCCTGTAGAATGTTATGTATGTAGGCCTGTGCGATAACAGCGGTAAGGCTTAACCCCGTATAGACAATTCTTTCGAGCTAACCCTAATCTCATCCGAGGTCCATCCGCGCTTACTGCAATAGCGAGGGCTTCGATAAGCCTGTGTTTCTTCACTCCGAGGTATGCCGGTGAGCAGCTTTTCTGAGCAAGCAGGGTAAGGCAGCCTTAGCCGGGAAAGTGAGAATGTCGCGAAATCCACGCATCCTAATTCACCGGGTGATAGCATCGTTTTATATCAATCATATTTAGATGTCCATTGTATTTTTAGCCATTTCAAGATTTCTTTTCTCTTTTTTTACATACTCAGCATTCCATGACTTTTTGCAATAGTAGCCATCCAATGTCAGTCTCTGGCGCTCTTCGGCCTCAGATGGCTTTGAGCCAATAAACATTACTAATCTTCAACACTTCAATTTAGACATATGCCCAATCTGTGTTTATCTATATCGTGCTTCAGCACGGTCAACAATATATCATACTCTCCTTTTTAGTTACGAAGATTCAAACTAAGGGGTATTCTTCTGGGCATGCGTCCTATTAAAAGGAGTAAGCCTTAAGCCTGATAAAAATAAAGGGCACCGACAAAAATAATGGGCACCGTTTATTTTTCAACTTCCATCCCGATCATTGGGTTTTTGTCAGACTCTTGGCTTTAAGCCTTACATCACTGCAACTAGTGTGATTGTTCATATTCTGAACAGAGGGTCATCTTTTCGAGTAAATAGGGTGAGTAAATTAGACTAGAGGAATTGAAAGGCGCTGCATGTGTAACACTTTCTCCGTGGACACCTGAACCGCACCGTAAGGGAAGCGGGGAAGGTGGGAGTTAAAGCAGAAGGAAAGAGGCACTGTAGTGAAAGGTTTTAGAGTAATTTTGTCCTCCTGGGGATCTTTAACGTGCACTAGCATCGCATAGCACACGGACGCCTCTTCGTTTCGCCTCCACTCAAACGCAGCCGCCGACGCTCGGGTTCGACCCAGGGTACTCCAAATCAGTGATCGAGCGTTTTAACCACGTCCCGCCGGGGTGGTGCAGTGGTAAGACGCCCGACTACAATGCCGGAGTTCCCGGGTTCGAATCCGACCACGGCGGCTGCGTTTCGATGGAGGCGAAACGAAGTGGCGTCCGTGTGCTGTGCGATGTCAGTTGTTGTTGCTGTTGTTGCTGTTGTTGCTGTGTTGCTAAGCCACTCGAGGGATGAACTGCAAATAATGATTGATGACCTAGACAGCAAAAGTAGAAAGGTAGGCTTGAAAATCAATATCCAGAAGACTAAGGTAATGTTTAACAGCCTCGGGAAGGAACAGCAGTTTACATTAGGTAGCGAAGTACTGGAAGTAGTCGGCGAATATGTCTACTTAGGACAGGTAGTAACCGCAGATCCGGGCCATGAAAAGGAAATAACAAGCAGAATAAGATTGGTATGGAGCGCATTTGGCAAGAACTCAGATTATGAATAGCAGCTTACTGGTATCGCTCAAGAGGAAAGTCTACAACAGTTGCATCTTACCTGTACTCACCTATGGGGCTGAAACGTGGAGGCTAGCCAAGAGTGTTCTACTTAATTTGAGGATAACCCAGAGGGCTATGGAACGAAAAATGGTAGGGGTAACATTAAGAGATAGGAAGCATGCTGAGTGGGTCAGAGAAATAACTCAAGTTACCGACATTCTAGTGGAAATTAAGAAGAAATGGAGATGGGAGGGACATGTAGTGAGAAGAGAGGATAACCGATGGTCGCTGAGGGTAACAAACTGGATTCCAAGGGAAGGAAAGCGTAGCAGGGGGCGGCAGAAAGTTAGGTGGGCGGATCAGATTAAGAAGTTCGCAAGGGTCAAGTGGATGCAGCCAGCACAGAACCGGGTTAAATGGAGAAATATGGGAGAGGCCTTCGCCCTGCAGTGGGTATAGTCAGGCTGATGATGATGATGATGATGTCCCGCCATGGTGGTGCGGGATAGAATCGGCGACCACTAAATGCAAGGCGCCCGTGTGCTGTGCGATGTCACTGCACGGTAAAGATTCCCAGGTGGTCGAAGTTTCCGGAGCCCTCCACTGCAGCGTTTCTCGCTTTGAGACGTTACATCCCCGTACACCTAACATAAACCAAACAAAATTAACCCCTTGCACAACAACTCCGCCACACCAGAAACGATATTCAGGCCGATCGTCGCCGCTTTGCTTGCGCATATTATGTTAAAAGTTTACAGGCTAATACATCGGAACACTTGCATATGAAGAGGATCTTTATAAAATGTAACGATCCAGAAACACAATGACTTTTAATCTGCGAGTATAAACACTCACATTGACCCCAATAAATAAAAACAATATCTGCGGACAACTGGGAGATAGACACCGATGATTACTTGTATGCGACTGACGTTTAAAAACTGCTTTCCTGTGATGCTGATCTTTGGCGCAGTAGTTCCGGTGCTCGACTCTGGTTCCCTAGGATGTGGGATCGAATACCGGCCACGGTTGCCGCTTTACGATGGAGGTAGAAGGAAGAGACGCCCATCAATGTCAACGCACGTTAAAGTGACCTGGTGGTCGGAATTTTCGGAGTCCTCCACCACGTCGTCTCTTATCCTGAGTCGATTTGGGATTTGAGAACCCCGAAACCAAAAACAAAAACCGTTTGCTTTAAGAAAAAATCACGAAAGGTATGTTTTGAGCACTGTTTGCAAGACTAATTAAGCGCTGTTTGTTTAAGGACATATATAGCATTTTCTTTTATTGTTAGCCTGCACACCATTAGGTCATCTGGTCAGATGTGAGGATACGCTGTAGGATGTCCCCTTCCAGATATATATGTCCTCAATTAACAGCCATTGTGTCCATGGCCGCTTGCCAATTACTAGCAGAACACGAAAGCGTTTTTACTCATTTATTTTAGCCTAATTATACAGTAAATATCATAAACGTGTGTTTGTGGTGAAGAAAGCGCGTAATATAGCTAGCAAAAGTTAGGAAGACAACAAAACCAAAGCGGGGTTAATTCAGGAACACAAAGTAAGTATAGCATACTGCAATGGGGAAGCCAACCACAACTAAGCATCATAATTCATTGTGTTCGTCGATTGAATAATTCTAATCCTCTGAATACATGCGCCTGCTCCAGCTAATGCGCCGACTGGCCTAAATTTAGATATTCCCACTCGCGCATTAAAAAGTAAAGTGAAAATCGCAGTAATCCAGTGCAAACGAATGGAGGCCTAGTCTGATCCACCAGAGAGTTTCTTTACTCCGAGGAATTCTCTTTTAGTCATAGCATTGCAAAGCAAATAGTTAGTTTGTTTTGTTTGTGTGGTTTAACGTCACAAAACGACTGAGGCTATGAAAGAGGTCACAGTGGAGGTCTCTTGAAATGTCAAGCACATCGGTTTCTGCACTGACATCGCACAGTGAACAGGTGCCTGCTTTTGAAGTGGAAGCTTCAGTACGCCATGTCCCAACCAAGGTCAACCTATCCGGCTGCTTAACCTTACACGAGCCACAGGTCACAGTGTGTTTATACAGCTTGACCATGCTACCTCTTATCTATGGTGTACCACCACTTGACCTTTGACAGCAGACAGAGCATGATATGTTCCGTCTCGTAGTTGAAGACTTCCTTGGTTCCACAATCGCCGCAAAGACGTGTCTGCCCATAAAACCCAATAAAAGCGAAACCAAGCAACATCACGCTTTAACTCCACCTAATTATGTTTAATCGGCCATATTTTTCGCCTTCATGGAAAAGCGGCCGCCAATACCAGGATTTGCAAAAGCAATTAGAAAAACGCAATTAGGAGAAACCTAGGGCTACCTGCATTTTCTCTATACAGTGCATCGAATCAGATATTGCTCTCATCGCTTATCGTCGCAGACTTAACCGGTGGCCCCGACGCTCACCGCACTCCCGCCAACCGCGTCAGGATGTCGCTGAAGCATCTGTATATCATTCTCTGGAAGAACGTGTACATCAAGAAGCTGGCACGCCACTACACCTTGACTCTGGCAGAGGTCGCCCTGATTGTCATTATGCTGCTGGGCATCCAAGAAGAAGCAGTGGTCAGGGAACCACTGGTGCGGGTAGGGGACACCATCTACAACACTTCGAAAACGGACACCTTCTGGAACACGCAGCGTGACCAGGCCTACATACGGGAGGTGAGGAAATTTGACGGTATGTCGCCTCGTGTGATGCAAAGTTAAACGTGAACTGAAATTCTTAAGCTAATATTGTCGCCTGGGATTATTAATCCCCATGCTGGAGCATCACTAAAAAAAAAAGCGATGTTATAAGGTTTGGGTTAACGTTGCGCTCAAAATTAGGAATGGACGGCAAAAATCACCGAAATCAATGAAAGTAATTTTTAGTGTTGATCAATTAGAAATTATTCAGATCAAAATAAAAAAAATCAACTGCCATACTACATCAAAGATTGTCCTCTAGTCTTTGTCTTCGAGTTATTTTCATGACATCATGGTTAATTGCCTGGCACCGCCTCTATTACAGATGACATGTGAAGGAGGATTTAAGAGGAGGGGTGTGACTGATGAAAGATGATTAGCCAACCGCTTAGATTACTCGCGGCGTCATAACATTGGCGTCATGATGCTCTTCCCACGCGTTGGTGGTGGTGGTGAAAAACGTTATGCAATGTTGGGAGTCTTAAGTGATTACATCCTAATGACGAGTGGGCTCTTGGCTGCGTCTTGTGACCAGAAGCTGGTGCTTCCCAGCGACTCCCAAAGCCCAGTCTGTCAGCCGTTTTTGAATGGCCGGGTCAGAGCTGGAGACCGCAGCCTCCCATCGCTCGAGCTCGGAGAGTTGCCAAGTGCCTGCGTGGGCACCTAAAGCTGATTTTGAACACGTTATGATGAAATGTGCGGAATTCTCACGCGGTGGACACCTGCCAACGCGAAGACGAACCTAAACATATGTTCGGAAAACTGGAAAGGCGCCGAGCTATCTCTTCCCGGCGAAGACAACACGCCGCCTGAGCAGACAAGTGCAGCCCTACCGCGGTGGCGCAGTGGTTAAGATGCCCAACTACTGTTTCGGAGTACTCAGTTTTAAACCCAACCGCCAGTGGCTGCGTTTAGATGCCCTTCGCCCCCCCCCCCCCTCCTCTCCTTTCTCATAAGAGCTACCTGGGTTGCAGCTCCAGCCAACTCTTCAATGTCATGTGATCTCATGACGTTAAAGAACCCACCGGCCAATCAACACTCACAATGTACCACTTTCCAACTGCCGTGCACCCGAAGCACGCACGAGATTTGTCCCCAACAACGCCGCCAACGACGACGGCAATTTTTCGTAGAACGGTTCTTTCAATGATGTCTCGTTAAAACACTGGCCTGCTCTTAACAGCGATTCTTTCATGCATATCTTCATTCGTCCATTTGTTTATTCGCTTTTCTCCTACTGTCCACTGCAGGTGTACTACTTTCCCTCGAAGAACAAGTACCTGAACCGGCTGACTCATGAGACTTTCGCCAGGCTAGGCGTCAGCAGGCTGGTACCGGTGCGCACCATGCGCCAGCTAATGCAAATCGAGGAGAAACGCGACCATCCATCAAAGGAAAAGACGGTACAGCGATCGCTACTGCTCCTGTACCGCGGTGAAGGTCTGAACGACACCGCCTCGCAGCCCGTCAACCTGCACGTCTCGTTCCTGTCGGGACGCCTGCCTTTCGACCTGCAGGTATAGCCCATACACCTCCCCACCCTTGTCCGCAGCGATTGATGGAGAAACTTCATTTGTCCTAGTAGCCTGCTCGTTTTACATTCTGAAAGGGGCCGCATTGTTTTGTCGCGTTGTCCAAAGCGATGCATATTCTATCCAAGCCGGCGTTGGGGGTTACAGCTGATTATCACGTCTTCGAAAGAAATGATGATTTTAACTGTCATCCATATCTGGAATGGCTCGTTTTACGTCGTTAACCATTTAACGAAAAGCAGTACTATATCAAAACTACAAAAAAGTGTTTTATAGTTCTGTTATAACGGCTTTGGTATTTTCTATAATATCTTTCCTATGTCTTTTCTATATTGTTATAATAACTTTTCTGTTGTCCTGAAGTACTTTTTTATATAACGGTGTACTTTTTTTTCTGTAGTAGTTTTATCTAGTGCCGTAGTTTTTCGTGGTACTGTAGTTTCTTTGTACTGCGTTTCTATATTCTATAGTTATGTAGTAGTTTTCTGTTCACAGAATTTTGATGTTGCTATAGAAATTTCTTTTGTGACAATAGAATTATTGCCAGATACCGCACAGATATTTTGTTGCGTTGTAAAGGCAGAAAAGTTTCTCTACGGTTTATCGACTTGGTATAGTTATTCGAGTGCGCATTCTCAACCGGACCAAACAGTAAATTTGCATGAGTTGAATTTTAAACCACCAGAATGCACTGAACGCACGCAGATGTTGCCACGATTGCCTGAAAAGAAACGTGCTGTCCTGTCCACAGCTACTCTCTTCTGTGCGCATTTTTATGCTAGTTTGCTTTTTTTGTTCTTTCCTCTTTACACGCTTCTCAAAATGAAAGGTGTGCAATGCGCCACCTGTCAGTAATAGAGAGATTTAGCTTACCGTGATCCGCGATCCGCCACCGTGGCTCTCTACCGCGCGTGGGCGGGGCGGTCAAGCTGATTGGTCCCGACGCGGCTGGTCTGTGTGTCGACATCCAGTATGTGGCGCCATCTGTCGGCGTAAAGGGGGGTCTGGGCATGCGCAGTGGAACGCGTGGTGGCGGATCCCAGTAGCGGATCGCGGATCACGCTAAGCTAAAACTCTCTAATGTTGCCAAACAAAATGTCTTTGGTGAGTGCCTGGAAGGGGCAGTGGAAACGCGCACCAGGCACTATAATTGTGTCGCTAAGCTACCGCATGCACTGAACCAGTGGTTTCAGCGTCCGCTTTGTATGCAGAAGTGCGGGGTTCGATACCCAGAGCCGCATCATGCTTATAAGTTTTCGAATACGTACATTATTTCCCTCGGCCTGATGCTCGGCGTTATTGTGACGAAATCCTTGACAAAGGGTTCTTAGACAAAACTTCTGATAACAGTCCTGGATCACACGCAGCACTAGACTGGGCTACTACTATCTGGGTCGTGTCTCATCTCTTGTGTTCCCTTACCTGACGGTGAAGGAGCGCTGGATTCCAATTTTTCTCCATTCTTTTTCCGCGTTCTCCTTTGGCAGGTGGGCTACCGACAGCGGCTCATCGCTCAGCCCGAAGGTCCCGTGGCAGAACAGAGCTTCCCAGAGATCCATACCCTGCTGCCAGTGATCGGGGCTCTCCAGCAGCGCCATTTGGAACTGCAGGCCGATCGCTTTCATTATGAGTATCCGGTGGAAGAGTTGCGGCTGCAGCGATTCCCCTTCCCTGCCTACATCGAGCACCGGGACCTGAAGAACTACGCCCTGGTCCTGACTCGCTTCTGCTTTGGCGTGCTCATCCCCTTCACCGTCCTCGTCGCAAAAATCACCGACGAGAAAGCCACCGGTGAGGAAAGAGGACGCTTCAGATAAGGAGCCAATCGCTCACTGCAAAGTGGGCAAAGGATTATGCAGCCGCATTTTATTATTCTAATGGAACTCACTCTCGTGCCGAGACCACAGCTACACCATGCAGCTGTCCCTTTGGTAGTGACGAGCGTTGTAACCATTGCTTAGCAGATGATTTTGAGGATTCCAAGAGCAGTAACTCGTGCTGACGCCTTAGACATGTCCTGAATAATGCTTGAGAAATGGCTCTGGAATGATTTTCACCCAAAAGCTTCTTTAGAGTGATATGACATCGCACAGCAGGCTGGTGTGAGTTGCATTTCCCTTCAATCTAAATGGGGCCGACCAGGTTAGGATTAGATCCCCCGACCTCGATCTCAATAACCGGAAGCCGTAGCCGGTGAAAACGTGTGGCGAGTCATGGCGGCCATCAGGTATGACTTCGCATGGGTTGGCAGCGAGTGGCGATATATATAGGCGGCGATAAAAGAATTCGAAATGGAATCTCGACCACCTTCCTATAGCCTAACGCTTCAATTTTGTGCAGCCTCTTTAAACGTAATGACTATGTGAAGTCCTGATTTAACTGCCTCACTTGTTTTTCTGTGGACACCGCCACCGCGCCGTAAGGAAAGGGAAGAATATGGGAGTGAAAGTGGAAAGAGAGAAAGAGGAGCCGTAGTGGAGGGCTACGGAGTAATTTCGACCACCTGAGGATCTTTAACGTGCGCTTTTTTGAAGCAGTGTGACCAGGTTAGGAAAGAGTGTCCCACTTTTACGGCGTTCTGATTGGCCGAGGCGGGGTGCGTCCCTACCATCTGCAATGCCACACCTGAACGCGCGCCAAGGAACGCCACACGACAGGGGCGATGGTGTACCATCCAAACACACATGCCAGAGAAAGTGTAATACTGTTCCTTTCCTTTCCTGCAAACCAATTATATGTAGCACTGCAACGAATACCGACAATAGGCTAACGATGGGAGGCAAATTATAGGATAAGAAGGATAGGCTTTCACCATTTTCCTCTTAAGAGACATCTAAGAGACCCTCTAACTTTTTATTCAGCGGGGGGGGGGGGGTGGGGGGGGGAGGACCCTCGGTCCAGGGACCCGTTTGCCGTGGCTATGGTGACTAGAAGCTGGCTGCAGTAACAGCGCGGCGAACCAGCCATTGCTGGCGCTTCGAGTAAGGGTCCTGTAGGGCGGCCTCCCCATCTTCCATGCAGGGATTGGGGAGTGAGCTTTAAGAAGGGGTAAATTGGCACACTCAATCCATGTGGTAGAGCGTTGCCCGCTCACTGTATTGTGGGCAGTCAGGGGAATAAAAGCAGGGGTACCAGAGGTTTAGTAGAAATGGTTTAACAAAGGCATTAGTATGCAGGTGGCGGTAAGTTGCTGCTTTTTGTGTAGACAGGGTGGGAGAAGGGGGTGGTAATGTACGGCGAGACAGCCTGTAGCGTTCAAGCAGTTCTGTGAATGTAGTTGTGGCTGTAGGAAGAAGGAAAAGAAAATGCACGGGCCTGCTACTGGCTATGTAGCTGAGCCACCTCCGCTGCCTCGTGCGGACCGAAGAAAAAATAGCGAAGAAAAAGTAGAGGGAGAGAAAGACGCGCGCCGAAACAGCCGTCGTCCACCACCAAAGCTGTTGCAATGACGACCTACAACAGTTAAAAATTTGGTGGCAGGATAGCCCCCGCCGCAAGCGGCGGTGACCTACCTATCCCAGCCCCATAAGGGCCAGTGACAGCCACTGTGCATGTAAGGATCAGGGAGGCATACGTGCGATCTGGGAGAGGAGAGATTCGGGGAAGGAGCGTGCGAGCGTATCGATGGGCAGCTTCAATGCGGGCATCGACTGGTGTCGCGGAATCCAGATCAGACTGATCGTTTTCGGATGGTTAGCGGCGAGGATTCGGCGGCTGGCGCCACCGATACGTCCGCCAAGATAAGGGATTTGGTAAACAGCGGATACTACCATAGGGCCTGGCGGCCCAACTGACTGTAGAGCACCAAGTGGTCGGAGCTTGAGGCACATCCGCTTTCGGTTAAAAGCGCGCAGCTTAAATGCTGAAAGGCGCTGGGTCATGGCTTGCAGTTTGAATGCTATCAAGCGCTGCCGTTGTGTCACGCACCTTTACCGCCTTATTTGTGGTCTGTACGGCGTGGTACTATTTCTCTATATTTTCAGCAATGAAATATAAAATTTGGTCAGAATTACTGCTGACTGTCCATCAACGCAGCTGCGTCAAAGCCCTTGCCAAACAGCGTGCAGTATTGCAGGAAAGATGCCAGGAGCTGTGTGAAATGAACATTTATTTTGCTTCATACAGAAACAAAACAGATACAATTCTGTCACAATTTGGTGCATAAATGTAACCAGGAAGACAGACAAAACGTAGGATACATCAGCCGATGTGCGCTATAAAAAAAAAAGTAACAAAATATTGCACAAGGCAAGAAACGATCTATAGGTAGGTAAATGTAGCATGACATGCAGATATGCAAAGAATGGAGAATTATACATAAGAAAATAGACATACACTATGCTCACAATACACTTGCGGCTCCCTCAGAGTACCCTGTATTCTATTTTAACCACAGATTTCAAGCAAATATACTTCAAGTTGTCCTCGGTATTATGCCACAGGTATTATGCCATTGCGTTGAGCTTAAATGCACACCCCTTCCCCGTACCATCATGTGCTTTAGGGTACGACCTTGGCATGAAAATTCCAGCAGACGGCTACGTCTTTCATCCTCAGCAAGACCTTTTCAGAAAGTTTGCAAAGTTTCATTACAAAAATATGCTGTAAGCCCGACATAAGCTGTAAACATTCAGGCACATGTTACAAAGTGCCTTGCATTCATTTTACGATGATAATGTAACTAGCACTCGTTAAATTCACAGCCACAACGCACAACAGTTTCAATATAAAAATGGTTCGTCTATCATGCGTGTCGTATAGCCTGAGTCTCTTTGTAACGGTAAACAATATGACCCAACCAAGCTTACCATGCAGCGTTATCGCATGGTCGATTTGTTGGAATGTGAAAATATACAATGATATTAATATCTCAGAAAACATTACGGACATTTATTTCATGCTCATTAACACATTTTTTATATTGATTAAGAATTATATCGCTACAAGAATACCTGTTGTGCACATTAAGTCACGCGAAATGGCAAGCCGAAAGTGAAAACTGAAACATATTGACTCGTGGGTTGCGGAAGATTCATCCGGCCCTCTTGTACGTATACTGCAATTGTTTCGCCAGGGCACACAGCAGAGACAGCCGCATCCTGGCATCATCTGGAAAATTTACAGTAGAAGTATTTGTCATCGTGATACATCATTTGCCGAAACTGTATTAACAGATGACACGTAAGAAAACTGTAAAGGAATGGAATTCCGAACATGGTCAATATGATTTATTGGACCTTGCATGCGTACCCATGTACATAAAATACGCATATCAAACTACACGATGAAGATCCCTACCAGTAAATTCCAAGCATTGATCTATTTCCCAAGGTTAGTCTTTGGTTTTAAAAGCTGCATGGAGAGCCGCCTACGCGTTTCATTCGATAAATCTATATGATACGCGCGCGGCAACAAGGGGCGGCCAGCTAGACGTCCATAGTGTGCGTTAGGAGCATTGAAAATAAATGCGCGGGTGGAATGCATGCTTTCAGAAACTGAGGACGGAATTATCAACGCGCCACTTTTTTAGTATCAAGCTGTTTCGAAACACCTCGGCGTTTCCTTTTCTATTGTCTTTTAAAGCACCTTCTCTTGATGCGCGTTTGCAATGCTGGTTTTTCGTCGCAGATGACAGTCGACACAATTTTCTTGTTTTCCAGTTTTTTGTGTGTTACCCTTTTTTCGCTATCAACAATAACGGTCCCGGACCTACTACGCCAGAACGCTCCTCTTTAACACTTTAGCCTAGTCTTTCAATGTTCAGATTTCACCCAGCCAACACATATCACCTAAAAGAGATTGTGCACTGGTGAAGGCCACAGAAAACACCCCAACGCATAAAACTCAATGAGAAGCCACGCAGTACTAACCACTAGGCAAACCAAGCAAAGAGCCTCAGGCGTGGGTTCGCTCTTATTTAACTGCGCACCACCAGGCGAACCCTTGTTGCGTCATAACCCAGCACATAGGCCTTCCATTCAAAACCGCGCCAGCCAGAGTGCTGAGCTACACTGCTTGAAATGCACCGTAGTTTGCAAACAGAAAACATTTCTCACCTTGCATTTGCCGGAAGCTGCCGGGTGTCACGAACAGGCTGACCGGCGCCTGTTCACGAGCTGCGCAATTCAAGAAACCGGCCGGCGCGGTCAGTCTAAACTGCTCGAAATGCAACGTTGTAAGGCAAAATGACGTTCTTCACTTTGCCGTCCTGACAAGCTGTAGTAGTTACGCTTTGAAGGCCACGGAAGCCGTAAAACTATTCAGTCTTTCCTCACTAACACGCAGCCCGCGCAGATGGCCCTGCCGTTCCGTATGTCTGCTTCGGTGTGCGCCGGCGGCACCCGCGCGCGCAACGAATGCTGGTGGCGCAATCTATTTGCAGGAGCTGAACTAACGTTATCAGTCATGCGTTATTTCCTGGGGCCAGATTTCATCGAGTGTCCGCTCTTTACCCAATCCTTTCTCTATGCTTTAGTAGCCCAAAGTTCCCCCTATGGCATAAATATATGTGTCTCTCATTGCTTAACATGAGTGACCACAACAAGCTCAGCCAGGGAAACGTACTACCTTTCGCTACGTATATCCTGGCATAGCTGAGCTAAGCCACTGCCAATTTTTAAAAATATTAGTCGGGGCTTTGCATTCAGTCGCCCCAGCCCCACCGTGTTGGCTCGGTGGTTTAGACGCTCTCTACTGACAGGGCAACTCTGGTTCAATCACCGGCCTTAGGGGCCGCGTTTCGTTTCAGTGTAGAAGAAACTGAAGGTACCTCAGTCACTTTGTGATGTAAAATCCCAAAACCCTAAGCACACCAAAACACCTAGTTACATTGGAACGGTATTTTGTGTCTTAAAAGGTCTCTTGAGGCATATTAATAGTAGCAATAAGTCACAAACTGGGAACCGAATAAATGTCAGGTTTTGCCGCCAGCGTTGCTTACCGTCACCGAGCGACCGGTGCTGGGCGTCGGAAGGCACTGTAGCGTTCGTCGGACGCTACAACTAGTCCAATCCGCCACACTTTCGGGAGACGACTTACGCACTCTCTGTTCCTCACTCTTAGATAGGTCCCAGCGCAGCAAATGATCCCTCAGGCAGGGGTTTCCTCAGCTGTTGCAATCGACAGAGGGGGCCTAATATTTAAAGGAAAGAGGGGGGGGGGGAGTGAGCATGGAGACTATAGCGTGGCTGCAGTCTGTTTTGGCAGTCATCACTGTTTAATAATATTTTTCGCAAATTAACCCAGTGCTTTCCAAAAATAAAATAGGTACTTGCACACCCTGTGTCCAGTGTTTGTATGAAACTCACTGCTCTCAGGTTCGATGTCGTCGATTATTTACATATGCTCCCAACGACTGCAGCGTAGTGCGCTCCCTTTGATTGGCAGATTCTCTCTATCTCCTCTACATTGGCATCGTAGATCCCTAGCAAATACAATGCGTGATTCGTCGCGACCTTATTGCACTCGCAAGCACCATTGGTTGGAAAGCCTCCATTGGGAAGGACCGCGCCGCTGTGACTCAGTGGTTAGTGCACTCTACTACTGATCGTAAGGAAGTGAGTTCAAATCAATCCGAGGCAGACGCTTTTCGCCAGCAGTGAAAAGCAAGGCGCCATGTACAGTGCGATATCAGCGCGCGTTAAAAAGAAACACGTGCTCGATGTTTCCGGAGCCCGCCACTGTGGCATCAGCCATCGCCTGAGCTGTTTTGAGTCGCAAACCTTATAACACAAACTGAAACAGCACTGCAACGTATTTTCATTGCGTTGTACAGTTGCGCCTGAATACATATATTTAACATCTTGCATTGAATCTGCATGCGTATAGGAACCAACTGGCATGGTGCAGAGTCAGTGCAACACTGCATATATACGGTCCATATTTTCTTCCGCAGGCATAAGGGAGATGATGCGAGCATCGGGGGTCAAAGACTGGGTGTACTGGGCGAGCCACTACCTGACCTCTTTCTTCATGCACCTCATCATCGTGACCCTGATGCTGCTCTTCGTGTGCGTGAAGCGGAACAGTGAGGGCCGCGCCTTCATACAGTACAGTGACCCTACACTGGTCTACGTCATACTGATGTTCTTCTGCAGCCAGTGCATGGTGCACGGTATGTTCTTCTCCACCTTCTTTGCCAACCGTGAGTACCTTAGTCCTCTTTTTAAGTTAAGCAGCGCATAAATGTTAGAACTACCCTCCGAGCATGGAGTTGGGGTAGTTAGATTTCCTTAACTAATATTTGGTGGAAAATGTGGAAAGGGAGACGGCATATGATCTCTTGTTCCCCGTCCTTGGCGCTAATTCTATGCAAGCTACTTTCTTCAAGAAATAAAAATTGCTTGCGGTTCAGCTCCGGTTAAACCTAGGTGAGTTGCGAAAGCAACAGCTGCATGACTATGCTAAGGATAGCTTAGGCTACGCGCTGAGCAGCGGCCTTGGCTTGAACATATATTTCTACGAGTGCAAGCTCTGTTAAATATTGTTTTGAGTGGCTTAACAAGGTTTTACATGGTTTGGCGGTTTCAATTAGGGGGAACTCTTGCTTCACCTTATGAGTACGCATTTAAAACCACTTTTTCATTCCACGATTAAATTTTGTTTTGTTTTTTTTTTTTTTTTGTTTTTTTCGTATGGTGTATATGGAGTTTAACGACCCAAAGCGACTCTGGCTGAGAGACGTCGTAGTGGAAAACGGAAGGCCTAGGAAATTTCGACCACCTGGGGTTTTTGCCGTGCACTGACATCGTACAGCGCACGGGCGCCTAGCCTTTCGCCTTCACCGAAAAGCAGCTTCCGAGGGCCCGGATTCGATCCTGCATCCTTGGGCACAGAAGCCAAATGCCCTAACTACTGCACCAACGCAGCTGAATAAATATAGTAATAATGATTGGTTCACAGGAAGGGAAAGGCGCAGTATCCCTCACACTTGTTTCTGTGGACACCTGCCCCGCGCCATATGGGAATGGAGGTAGGTGGATGTGAAAGTCTAAAAAAAGTAAGAGGAGCCGTAGTGAAGGGCTACGGAGTAATTTCGACCCCCATACGAATTTTACCGTGCGCTGACATCGCACAGCACACGGACCCCTCTTCGTTTCTCCTCCATCGAAACGCAGCCGTCACGGTTGGGATCGAACCCCGGTACTCCGGCACAATATTTGCAGCGGATTAAATTAGAATAGTTTTGGTGAAAGGAAGGCGCCGCATCTGTCTCGCTTTTCGGTAGACACCTACACTTAATTAGGCTAAGGTCACGCGGTTGCAGCGAGATGAAATCTAACTTGTACCCCCAGTAGTAAAAGTTGCGGTGTCTGCCAACCAACACCGAGTGCCTTTTACTGACATAAAATTTCGTGTTTCTGCTTCTGTCGCATAGCTGTCAAATGTCTTCGCAAGCATTATCACAGAGCCTTATTACAGCCGAAGGCAGATGCACGCACCACACTCGTGCCGGCGTTTGTACTGTAGTATCCTCGCCGTGGGAAGGATTCTACATTTTATCTTTACTGCCAAATAATAATAATAATAATTGGTTCACAGGAAGGGAAAGGCACAGTATCTGTCACACTTACTCTGTGGACACCTGAACCGCGCTGTAAGGGAAGAGATTAAGGTGGGAGTGAAAGTGGAAAGAGAAAGAGGAGCCGTAGTGGAGGGCTACGGAGTAATTTCGACCACCTGGGGATCTTTAACGCGCGCTGACATCGCACAGCACACGGACGCCACTTCGTTTCGCCTCCATCGAAACGCAGCCGCCGAGGTCGGGTTTGTCCACGAGAGAGAGAGAGAGAGAGAGAGAGAGAGAAAGAAAGATATTTTAATGGCAACCGGAGATGTCTGCTTGGTGGTGAGCCTAACATACTACTCCTGATGAGGGTTGAGGGATGAGAGTATATCGGCTAGTCCATAGGGAACTCCAGCGAGCGTAGAATGATATTCGCAACCGAGAATGCGACTTTGGCTATATATTATTAAGGCTTGCCCCGCCGCGGTGGTGCTGTGGTAAGACGCCCGACTACTGTGCCGGAGTTCCCGGGTTCGAACCCGACCGCGGCGGCTGCGTTTCGATGGAGGCGAAAGGAAGTGGTGTCCGTGTGCTGTGCGATGTCAGCGCACGTTAAAGATCCCCAGGTGGTCGAAATTACTCCGTAGCCCTCCACTACGGCTCCCCTTTCTCTCTTTCCACTTTCACTCCCACAGTTACTGCGCCTTTTTCTTCCTGTGAACCAATTACATTACTACTATTATTATGGCGGGACCCTTAACTTGGTTAGCTTCCGAGGAGAAGAGTTCGTCTCATGGGCATTATGTTTTTCGTCCTAACAAGTGGCATCGCACCTCGAATAGTTGCTTTTCCATTTGCTTTCCAATGATAAGCGGCGGATTGCGGCCACATCGCATCTCGCAAGCTCGTGCTAGACCCACCACGGAGTGGGGTGCTGTCGATGAAGATAAAAATAAGATCAGATAGCGATCCAAATCTGTTCACGACGCCCCCTTATCGGTGTTTTCTCGCAGCGCATTCAGCAATGGCGGGAGGCATGTTGTACTGGATGTGCAGCTGCGTCATGCCCTTCCTCATGCTCGAGCACGCCGGAGGCCAGGGCTACTACTACATCGAGCGCAGGCACAAGCTTATGACCGCCATCTTCCCTGGCATGAGCCTCCACTGGAGCTTCCGTGTACTCGAACGCTTTGAAAAGTTTGGTGAGTGAGAAAAAAAGCAATATTAAGCGGAGCTCGCATAACGCAAGCGGCTCCACAGTGTGCATTTTCCTTCATTTCTATGTTGAAAATGTTAAGTTTGTCGTTGTCGTTGCTGTCGCGTGTCTGCGTTGGAGTATTTTGGTCACAGAATAAAAGCTCCGGTGAAACTTAACTGATTTAACGGCTACATGAAAGAAGCAACTACAGGAATTTACTCCGGCGACCGTTTCGCTCGGTGTCTTGCAAGCCACTGGTCCACCGGCCGGCAGTAGTAAGCAGCTGTCGTCCCAGAAAGGATACACCAGCCGCTGAAGCGCACCGCGGCGCGCACACATACGCACACACACGCGCGAGTGGCCGCTCGGTTGGTTGGGTTGGTTCACCGGAAGGGAAAGGTGCAGTATCTGTCACACTTGCTCTTGTACACCTGAACCGCGCCGTTAGGGAATGGAGGAAGGTGAGCCGTAGTGGAGGGCTACGCAGTAATTTCGACCACTTCTGGATCTTTAACGTGCTCACACACCGCACAGCACATGGATGCCACTTCGTTTCACCTTCATAGAAACGTAGCCGCCGTGGTCAGGTTCGAACCCGGGAACTCCGGAGCATTAGTCGTGCGTCTTACCACTGCAGCACCCCGGCTTTTTCCTTTTTTTGTCCCCGACAAAGTTAAAGGCGAGTGCAACATTAGTCCGCACTCATAGATTTAAATTTAGTTGCCCTAATTTTTGTCGCTTACAAATGTAAGCCTGCCAGAAAAGCTGCATCCTAACCGAGTGGAAATCGAGAAGAAATGGGCATGGGCCAGACATATAGTGTGTAGAGGGGATAACCGATGGTCGTTAGGAGTAACAAATTCTATTCGAAGGCAAGGAAACCCAAACAAATGGTGGCAGAATCTGAAGTGGGCGGAGGAGGTTGTTTGTAGGCGGCACCTAGATGCAACTAGCACCGAGTGAATTTGAAGGATATGGGAGACGTCTTCGCCCTGCATAGTTGTAATCTGGCTGATGATGATGATGCTACTTGTCATGAGGGAGCTAGAGGGGGTTATTAGTGCGGGGATTTATTATTTGTCAATTTTGTTCACGCCTCAAGTGAACTAAACATCTCTTAACTGCTACAGTAAGCATCCGGCTGATAAAATTGAGGCAGTATAAGAGAAGCAGTAGTTATATTAGCGGCCGTTGGCAAATAACTAAGTGGGGATTGTTGTATAACTATGTGTTACTGATCATTACAGAGAACAAAACGCGCAACCAAAATTGAACCAAAAGAGAACATAACTATGTGTTACTGATCATTACAGAGAACAAAACGCGCAACCAAAATTCAGCGCTTACAGGCCTTCAAAACATATATCGAAAAAAGCGGCATTAGAATAGGAACCTCTGTTTTCCGTTAAACAACTATCCTCAGAGTCTTAATGAGATGCGCGTTTTTCGCATTTTCAACGCATTTTACTCCGCTGCAATGTAGTTCTATCAACTTGTCACCAGAGATTCAAATGTTTGGTTTGGTTTGTGGGGTTCAACGTTGCAAAACAACTCAGGCTATGAGAGACGCCGTAGTGGAGGTCTCCGGAAATTTCAACTGTAATGACATATTTCAGTTGTCTGGGTGATTTAGTGGATTCGGCGCGAAGCAGTTGTGAGAACATAATGGCTTCAAGAACATATTTCCTGGCTGTAGCCCTGTACATATTTATCTCGCATATTGCGCCTTAGCGTGAATTTTCCAGCGGCTGATAACCGTAGTTGTGAGCAAATATACAGGTTCAAGGCACTACAACTTTCGCTGCACCACCAGCTTCAAGTTTTGAGCCCCGCCGGGGTAGTGCAGTGGTAAGACGCCCGACTACTGTGCCGGAGTACCCGGGCTCGAACCCGACCTCGGCGGCTGCGTTTCGATGGAGGCGAAACCAAGAGGTCTCATGTGCTGTGCGATGTCAGCACACGTTAAAGATTCTCAGGTGGTCGAAATTACTCCGTAGCCCTCCACTACGGCTCCTCTTTCTTTCCACCTTCACTACCACCTTCCTCCCCTCCCTTACGGCACGGTTGAGGTGTCCACAGAAAACAAGTGAGACAGTTACCACGCCTTTCCCTTCCTATAAACCAATCAAGTTTTGAAGCTAGGAGAGGTTAGCATTTAATTAACTTCATCAAAGAAGCTCGCCTTCCGCTTGACAAATTATACAAAAGTGGTACACCTTACGGCAGCGTTATTCGAGGATAGGTATTGATGATAATGTTCCCTGTCAATTCTTTATTTTCCTCATGTTTGTATGTGTATGCGCGCCCACAGTGCCACACGGAGCAAATTGGGGCAACTTTTACGACGCTGCCGCAACTCCGGATAACGTCACGCTTGCGGAGATCGTCGGCGTCGCCTTCATGTTCGACTGTGTCCTGGCTGTACTCCTGTGGTACCTGGACAATGTGTTTTCTTTTGGGCCCGGCATACATAAGCCATTTTATTACCCACTTATGGTACGTGCATATCAAGCCTAATATACGATTGCTGTACGTCTGGTGAGACCACCCATCGCCTTAGTCGGGGCACGTGGCAACTCTGCACAGACAATCCGTGTAAAGATTTGTGTTAACTATACGATTTCTGCCTGGCGCACGTGTAAACCGCACAGACCTCACGGAGCCCAACCAACTATGGGGACTACATTTTTCATTTCCAGTGTCACATATGTACAGGGTATTTTCATAGCTCAAACCGATTTTCCCGAATGGCTGAGCCTGTTTGACAAATTGACTCGATTGAAGAGGCTTTATTGCTATTTTCAAGTGGATGTTTTGTCATGATGGGTGTACTACATTTATGTCAAAGCAGACAATAAAGAAACTACGAGCAGAAAACGAAATGTAGGAGAATATTCCGGACTAGCGTAGTGCACGAGGAAGCCGGTCTCTTTGCCTAGTCCTGAGTTTTAAACGCACTGGTGCCGTAATTTTTTTTAATGTGAAATCATTATTTGGCTGCGTCAGCAAAGTCGCGTGTACAGAGCGTGCGTACAGAACGTGTCCGCAGCCGTTATGTAGTTCTTATAAGAACTATAACATCAAACGAATGGCTGTTATTGATAGGAATGATGTGCGGGTGCCACAGAAAAAATTATGCGTATAAGATGATTAGTTAATTAATTAGAGCCAAAAAATGATCAGAGCCGAAGTAGCCGATTAATGTACGCGTCTAAGGGGTGTGACGTCACTTCAACTGGAAGTGGACATGTTTCTGTATTAATGAGACAAATAAATGCGTGATAGTGATCAGAATTGTGTGATGAGTATCAGTTAATCAAAAACGTTTTCCGAGATCACTGCAGAATATTCACTAGCAAAATGCGTAAGCCTGAGCGTTGCTGTGTTGTCCGCGAAATGAGTCAGCGAGATTCCAAACAGTAACAGTTACTGTGCTTTTCCTTTCCTGTAAAAAGGACGCCAGTGAACTCTTATACATTCAATGGAACGCTGGTTATGTCCGACAAGGAGCACGCGTTGTGCTGTGTGCTGAAGAAATTCTCAGGCTTTCGCATTTCTCCAGTGCAGACTATGCAGTGCTCTCGGAATTTTTTTTTTTTTTTTTTGAGTGGGTGCTGCCATATCCGTTTTGAAGAGATCAATTCCCCGGAGACGTGGGAGAGCAGAACTTCATTCACGAATATCTGCACTAACTCGTTCGCTGCACGCTGTTTTTACGAGATAAATTCCAGTTTATATACTCGAATTGGAGCACCGCTATCGTAGGGTTTAAATTTTACATTTTGGAGTTCACCTTTTCAAAATGACATGTGCCCCGAGTTATGAGGGCCTCCTCGTCTCTTATTCTTAAAAATGCGGGAAAAATACACAAAACAATGCCGTTTTTGTATTTCTCCAAAATCAAAAATGTGGTCGCCAAGGCCAGCGTCGTAATCTTTACCTTGGGGCTCTTATCCGAAAGGCAAAGTTATTGGCCGCTGAACTGGCTAGTTTCTGTTCACCCTGTAATATTTAGGTATACAGAATAAAAATTATGAGCAGCAAGCATATCATTATTTACGTTCCCTTCAGTACTGAGATGGGAAAAACTGGGAAATTATGATAAAATTTCCAAAATATGATCTATACATTCGAATAAGGCGTTCGTTTTTTCTTTTTCTTTTATCGCAATGTCTCGAGCAGTAGTGTTCATACACGAAAAGGGGGATTTTGTTGGTTAAATTTTCCACTATATTTGGGGCAAACAGCTAGGGTAGGCACGTTGCACACTTTGTCTAACCTTCCACCATAATGCGCTTATTGGTTATTTGTAGTTTATTATTCATCACATCCATTATTTTAAACCTGCGGGAACGTAGAAGAGCACCTTTTTCTCCATTAGCTCCTAAAACTACTCTAATTTCTATCCTTATGCCCCGTTTTCCAAAATGTTTTCCTCCACAGATCCGCTACTGGTTCCCCAGCAAGACCTACGCTCGGGCACCGAAGAGGACCATTGATGAGCTGCCCAATTTCGAAAATGAGCCCGTTGATCAACGGGTGACCGTTGATCTCGTGCATGTTTCTAAGGTACTATTTTAAATGCGCTACAGTTTCTTATTGCTATAGTGCCTTCACTTTTTGGGTCCGCCATACAACCTGCCAGGCTTGTCCTGTGTCAAATATAAACTGAGATATGCTCTTTATGGGTCGCTTGTAAATGATTACAGTTCACTTCTGCATAACCGGTTTCCTTGCATTTTCTAAAGTTTACTGTTTTAAGGCGGGCTGCTTTAGAACCAGTAGTACTTTGTTCGGGACGAACAGGAAGCTTTGAGCTTTAGGAATTCTGATGAGATGAACAAAATTTTGCAAGTGGACAGTAAACTTTTTGTTAGGTAAGCACAGCATTATTTAAAGTGAGGGATGTGCGCGTAGAGCAGAACTTTGCTTCAGTTGAGCGGGACTTTATGTACGATGAGCAGCACTTTCGTTTCTCACACTTCAAAACTGTTGATTGTCAAACGTCTTACTGCACTAGCTACATACTATACCTCTAAACAATACTGTACCACCAATGATGATAGCACAACTTCTCTGGTGATATCTTACGGAAGAATATTTATTAGAACAAGTCATCGTACAAGTAAAAGCGGCCATTTATATTGTGAAGTGTTTTTCAACACACACACACACACACACACACACACACACACACACACACACACACACACACACACACACACACACACACACACACACACACACACACACACACACACACACACACACACACACACACACACACACACACACACACACACACACACACACACACACACACACACACACACACACACACACACACACACACACACACACACACACACACACACACACACACACACACACACACACACACACACACACACACACACACACACACACACACACACACACACACACACACACACACACACACACACACACACACACACACACACACACACACACACACACACACACACACACACACACACACACACACACACACACACACACACACACACACACACACACACACACACACACACAAAAAGGAATTTGAATTCGTTTACTCAAACTACATATTCTTCCGTTTCTTAGTAGCTAGATCACTTGCCTCACATTCGGGACGTCCTGGGTTAAATCCCCAATGCTGCAGGTTACCCAAAGTTTTTATAAAGTGTACAAGATTTATCCCGCCATGCTCATTGCCTTCGCTTGGGTGAAATACTTCAAAAACTGATCTTGAACCAAAATGTATGAGAACTGATGCGGAAGTCGAATGTGCGGGCGAGGTGTGCGATGGAGCTGCATGTTCACGGAACGTTCCCCAAGCGAAAACGTCTAAAGAAAGTCTGGCACCAGATCGGCGAGGGGGGGGGGGGGGGGGGGGGAGCTATTTTGGTCATTGGTACCGGTGGGCGTATTGAAGGATTGTCAATAATGCGGCGCAAAGTAGCAATTTCGGGGGACGTGTGCATACTATGCTAGAAAATGTTCGGGCTGAAAAGCCAGATACAATGCATACCACAGGGCAACCAGTAGATGTAATAGGAACGTGTTGGTGCTGACTTCGTTTTCAACGCATATTTAGCGCTCTGTGTCCACATGACAGCAGACCAGCCGAAGACAGCAGAGACAATCGATTGGTCTTGTTAAGTAAGCAAAACTTTAACATAATTCTGGAAGCTGTGTGATGCCTTGAAAAAACAAAGTGAAATTTGCACTTCATGTGACGCAATCTATTACTTATACTAAAGATAGATTTGTTACCACTGTTAGCGCTTAGGCGATATATTTATGCTGCGTGGATACCTTTGTTTCGAGGAGTGTGTTCGCGTATCACGTATATATGAGCCTTAAAGCGTCAACGCTGCAAGTGAAGCTGCTGCGAAAACTGTCCTGCTAAAAAGCAACAAACGTACATTGTCTTGTGGGACGAAGTGTGCAAGCATTTGTGTGACGTCACTGCAGGAGCTTCTGCACGAGCTAAGCGTTGTATCAACCAATTCAGTTTGCCCGGTGCGTTTGTTTTCCACTTAACGTTATACACGAAATGCCGAACTAATTCACCTCGCTTCCCCGACGCCTCATTCATCTGCAGCTCTCTGAGCTTGCAGAAAGAACTGTGAGCTCTACCGCTTGGCGGTCGTATAAATGTTTTTTTTTTGTACGTTTCCCGTATTTCGCACATTGTGTAATCATAATTTGAAAACGGTCATGGACAACGCTTCCAAGGCAACCACTCAATGAAGCGCAATGGTAAGCAGTAAAGAAACGCTTCGGTACGTAACAGGTTGAACTAGTTATGGACATGTAACTTCATGCAAAAGGGGAAAAGTCAGCGTGAGCGACAAACCGTAGGGAAAACGCAGGCACATTGGTGTAGCTTGCGTAGAAACAGCTATTCGAGGATGGTACAAAGAAGGTTGTCTTAATTCTCACGTTTTCAACGCAATGAATCACCAACTAGGTCAAGTTTCTGCTTCAGCTTGAGCTCCTTGCTCTACCCAGCCAATTCGCACGCTACTTTGGCGCGGTTCGAAGTCACAGAAAAATACGCGCTCGTCGTTCTTTTACCTCCAAGAGACTTGTAGTTCAATTCGGCGAACTTTGACACATTTGCCAGCATCAGATGAAATCGCCGGTGTTTTCCGAGCCTTGAGATTACAAAGCAAAGCCAATCTTCTAAAACCAGAAGACCTGCATATAGATTTGAAAGAACTGTATTTTTCGGGCTGCTCTGCTGAATTAGTCGAGCTGTATAAACTTGACAGGACACTTCAGCACTGCCTTGAAGGGTATGACGTGACAATGTTGATGGTTCCCATCAGCGGATCCCCTTGCAGATACTCAATGACATACATGTACCCCCGCGGACAAAAGTGGTATATTCCACGCGCTGAGAGAAAAATGCCCGCCAGATGTTTTCGACAGAGAAGCAGTTATTTCTGATATATGCATAACGTACCCTCCTTGATATAATTTCCATTTAGTCCAAGCAATTTTGTGTGGCACATTTTTTTTTTTTTTACACTCAAAAAATACAATCGTTGCGATTCACGTGAAATATACCACTTTTGTCCGCGAGTGTACTTTGCTACCTGCTTATTCAATTATCTCCGAATGCATTCCCTCATTATCCCACAAATATTCGTCAGCACACAGTTGCAAGCTGTTATATTATTTGAAAAGCTATCCGATACAGTTATAAAAGCCAGTGCTTTAAAAGAGCCGTGCGAACGTGTTGCGTCCCCTTGGAGTAACCTATTAGACTCGGAATACAAATAAGCATTCCGGTTTATATTCCCATCTCGCCCTCCTGTCGACTCGGTCCTCGCATCTCGTGATGTCAGACAACCCGCCGAGCAATCGCTGGCCAGTCATGTCACTTGACAACTGCCACCTGTCTGACAGAAGCATCATCAGGATCCTTCGCTGAGGTCGATAACTATACTCCAAAGCACACGCCGGACCTTTCATTGAACGGGAGCCTGAGCGATGTGGCGTTACTATTGTTACGAAGGAAGTTGAAGGGTTCTAACAAGCATTGGTTCAAACCTCTCACACTTTCGCAGGATTATGATGGCGTCGTCGCTGTCGACGACGTCAACCTACGGATCTTCGACAAGCAGATTACAGTTCTTCTAGGACACAACGGAGCAGGCAAAACAACGCTGCTTAATATGATAGCCGGTAAGACGTCAGACGACACGTTTGCGGCTTGTTCGTTCTTGTCTCTGGAGGGAAGAATCTAGGTTATAAGACACCTAGAATACAAAGACTACGACGTAAATGCCTCCTTAAATGCTATTTGCGGTAAACTTCTAATGAACAATATCCACAGAGACGGTGTTTGTGAATATTCGAGTCAAGTTTTAAAACTTTGCGTCCAGCTGTTAATCTTCAAATAGTTTTCAAAACGTGCTCCTGGCGAAAGCTCGCACGCTATTTGGGCGACACAGCCGAGCGCGCAAACCTCCCCACTGATGTAAGTGGGGCTACTGGGCGCGCCCGCTCACTGGACGTTGGTGGGCTATGCGGGCGGGACGAAGATCGTGGGGCCTCGTCGCGACTTGTTTCCTTTCTCACTTGCGCGCCGGCGTGCGTTGCGTTGAGGGGGAGAGGAGCAGCATTATTTTGACCGCCCATGTGTTCAGTGCCTTGGGTGGAAAGTTACCAGAGCGTATGCGACCAGTTCATACGTACTAAGGGACAACGCCATCGCAAGGTGGCGCTGAAGGTGCAAATGAAGAGCGTTCTCTTTGAGGCCACCTGCATTTTCGATGTTGCAAGCGGTTGAAGGTAGACGACGTAAGGTGTTTTCACACTTTAGCGAAAACAGGGGGCAAGTCGCCGCCTCGATTTATGAAGTGCTGCCGCTGAAAGCCGAGGAGAGGGGGTTAAACCAGGCGCATGGCCAGAAAATGCAGCCGACCATGCTGTTCGCTCATTCACATTTGCGCCCCGCCATGGTGGGGCAGTGGTTAGGGCGCTCGACTACTGTGCCCAAAGATGCGGGATCTGATCCCGGCCGCGGCGGCAGCTTTTCGATGGAGGCGAGAAACAAAGCGTACGTGTGCTGTGCATTGTCAGTGCGAGTAAGAACTCCAGGTGGTTAAAATTTCAGGTGCCCTCCACTACGGCGTCTCTCATAGCCTGAGTCGCTTTGGGACGTTAAACTTTATAAACCAAACCATCACATTTGCCGCGGATTCTCCCTTGGTGTGGTCCACCGAGCCCGAGCCGCGGCGGTCGCTAATGTGCTCCTGTAATGAGGAGCCCACTTAGTGATTGCGCGAGGTTGCCCCGGCTAACTCAAGCTTCCTGCGAATAAAGTTGTTTTTCACGCGCGCACACACACACACACACACACACACACACACACACACACACACACACACACACACACACACACACACACACACACACACACACACACACACACACACACACACACACACACACACACACACACACACACACACGCACACGCACACGCACACACGCACACGGGCGGCAGCAACTTCCCCTAAGTGTGAAACAGTCTGTGCACACATGTCAGTACGAGAAGAAATCTCCAGGGTATGATCTCTGCTTCCTTGTGGTAGTTCTGACGTCATCGCGGGTGAGATTGTAAAATGGACGGAGCGCAAAGTTCATGTTCCCATCCTCTTGAGAACTCAAAAATCCTTCTAAGCTATGCAGCAGTTTTCGCGACCCAAAGCCGAGAGAAAAGGCAGGTCATTTGCTTTGCGTTAAAGGTATTTTCCACATGCTCGGTGTTGACATCGAGCACTAGTTTTATTGTGAGTATAACCCTTACTGTACGAACTGAGAGCTCGAATAAAGAGAAATCTTTGTCGAGTGCCTTCGCTTGCATAAATGTGCTTCGAACTACGGCTTTCATCTCTTCTTATGTAATATCCACATCTTCCTGTTGCTTTTTTTGTGCTCTTTTGTAGCTATTTCATTGGCTTTGTCGTTAAGCTCGTGGTATGTAACATCGCCGCATTTCATTTGGGCGCAATACTAAAACGCACTTCGTAATGTTGGTACGCACTATTCACTAGCGCATTTGCCACACCACGCACTAGCGCATTTTCTATTCATCCTGAGCACAGCATTACGACGTCATTGAGACACGGCCATTCTGCTCTTCAAACGGGTACCATTATTCCGCTGCCATGTCGCAGCCTGCGCAGAGGATGGACTACGCAGATACAGCACGTGTGTAAGACGAGGCTATAGTTAATATGCGGAACGACGTCTGTCACCTTCGCACCAAAATTGCAGACTCTGAGTTTACATGTGCCAGCGAGCAACTACGATTCCTGCCACTTTCTTTAAGGTTTCTATTGATGGCAAAAAGCCTGTGAGCCAATGTGCTAAGTCCAGAAAGCTCACGAAATAAGCAAGATGCTTCCCCACCTTGATGCACCAGCGCGTTTAGCCGTGGCTAAAAGTGCTATCCGATGAACACCTTCGGCGATCGCTGGAGTCGTCGGGCATCTGCTCATGCTCACCACGCCTGCTACGAAACTGTCGCAGCGGGCGCTATCGGCACGCGGAGAAAGAAGGCCTGTGCAGCACGTCAACACTCGTTAATCAAAGCGCTGCGGCGCCTCCCTGCCCGATGAACGCAGCAGGATTACATCGCTAGGGGAGGAGCACGGCGCTGCTGACGCGCTATGAAACTTCAGCCTCGCCTTTTTATTTTAAGACTCCAGTCCTAATCCTCCGTCTTCCATATAGAATCCGGTCTCGTGGTTGTTGCCGTAGCCGGCGTAGATCTTTGGAGCGAAAAAAGATGGCTTAGGTTTAGCTCTGCTAGAACAATAGTAAGGCGGAGCAAAAACGTCTTTTTGATTGCGTTTAAAAAGCTTTAGTTAGGCTTAGGTTTAGAGAATGACAGACATGGTTTTTGAAGCGATTGAATTACCTAGACTATGGACTACAAGCGTGAGCATGTCATGCTGATATGCCGTCAGAGATCAAGTGGTGGTAAAAATAGTCACATGATTAAGCTACATAGCCGCACTGTGACCTTTGACTCGTTCAAGTTTGAGCGGCCAGACAGGTTAACCTTGGCTGATACATGAAGTAGAGAAGGTTTCGCTCCGAAATCAAGGGAATGCCTATGGCAAGTTGTAGGGGTCAGGCGATATGGTCAGGCAGTGATTAATAGTCGGATTTAGGGCCGTCATGACACTACATTGCATGCCTAATATCACACGGTTATCCCTGTGCAGTAATATCTTACACGTCATTGCAGCGGCTGAAACACAAACACAAACAAATTTGATGGCTGTATCCTTTTATACAGATCTAAGTGCTTTCAACAATTTTTTTGTTTCTGCACGAAACGGAACCTAATGCTTAAGAGACACAGAAAGCTTGGCTCAGACGTAAAGTTCGCCTAAGACATGTTTCAGTGACAATACAGGGCAGGAACTGCAAGCGGTATTGCTCCTTTTTTGCTCTTATGCATGTTTGATAACGGCTGTATTTTGGCGTGCTTTTCCAATGCAGGCTTCTTAGACCCCAGTTCCGGCGTGGTGTTGATTGGCGGCTACGACATCAGGATCTGCACGCGCGACGCCCGCCAGAGCATTGGCTACTGTCCCCAAAATAACGTGCTCTTCGATGGCCTTACCGTCGAGGAGCACCTCATGTTCTTCACCATTGTACGCACTCACGCCACTCTCTTCAAATAATTGCTGCTGTAGTACAGCTGGCAGAAGTGACTCAGAATTACGAGCACAAATCTTAACAATGAATGCTATTCTTGCTTATTAATGTCGCTGTCGTATCAGTTACCGCCATATAATTCTTCTCTGTGGACGCCATTATTACCTTCTGTAATGTATGTTTCTCGGGCCAGGTGCACTTACGAAAAGGATCATACGAAAATACGCTAGAATCGCAGGAGAATCGTCAACTACCAATACTTCTATTCCCGACTTTCTCTTAGCACCATTGCGATGAGTGCGCTTTCTGCGATCGTGCTTCGTCATCGCTGATTTCACAACATCACGAATGATCAGTGCGCTTCAACTCTCCAACATGCTCTATGTATGAAACGGGACCTGCAGCGCAAACAAAACAAAAATTTGAGAAGGGTCAGCCTGCTATACGCGCCCCGTGCGCGCAATGGCGTTTTGGGGGGTCGCTATCCGCTGGGAGCCATTTACGGGCAATGACGAAAATGCCTCCACCCTCTATTCAGATTTACGGGGTTCGGCACTTTGCACTAGAGCAAATAGCGAAAATATTATGATCGTTATGAGATCTGCTTCAAATGCATGTGTAACTGACTGCGGCACAAATGGACAAGCATCTTACATTAGCCGACATGAGAGTGCGAAAGCATTTCTTGTCTCATCAGTGGCGCCATCTGAGCGTGTCACCACGAACTGTGGACAGGATGCGTGTAAAGAGCATGTCCGCAGTACGCTGACAATCATAGACCAAAAAAAAAAACAAATCGTCTCCACGCCAGGGCTCTAACCGCCATCGTTCTGAGTCCCAACCGAGCGGGCTAACCATTACTATACGCCGATTTCTTGCGAACTCATGCGTAATTCTCATCGTTAGCGTAAGAATTCGCAAGGCGTTTAGGGAAAAGAAGAAAGATGGTTGCTAATAAACGTAAAGTAAGAAAGTAGGAAATCTAAATAAAAACATAAATTTGAAATAAAATTAAAAAAACGAAAACTAAAGTTTCAAAAGAACAAAAAGTAAGCAAAAAGCAAAAGTCAGAACCCCAGACCAAGGAAGTAAGGAAATTAAAGTAAAGCAAAGATAAACTTGCACACATCGGAAAAGAAAAACACAGAACAAGGCCATAGTGGAACCTGACCCGTAACTCGCAATGGTTTCGTATCTCCGCACGTAAGGAGAATTAATCCCTCACCTCTGCTTTTTAATAATGACAGTATGTATTCATTTCAGCGTTCGCGTGATGCACATACACATCGTGCGCTGGTTTATTGAAGAAGTGGTACAATCAACATTGTCGAAGTACGAATAAAAATTTGCAGAATAAGTGCCATCCACACAGAAGCATCATTACAGAGTGAACACTTAAAGAGACTGCAATGCAACAAGGAGACAAATATGCAACTGGAAGTAGCGGTAACAGAAGATTCCCGATGATCCATTGCGTTCACCTCGGAAAGCCACCTTCCCTTGTGTACAGCTATCTCTGATACTCAGTGTGCCACGATGAATGCTCCTTGCCATTTATATGCTAATTGTTAGGTACAGCCTGTTTTTGTAAGTTTTTTTTCTTTCGAGCAGTTAGTACAGGCTCGATGAAGTGCGCTTAGCGTCGTAATATTCTCACCAAAGACGAAAGGAAATGTTCTTAAAATAAAGCCCGTATATCAGAAGTATTATCTGTGGTTTTTCATGCGCATGATGGACTAGTAGTCTCTTGTCAGTACTAATTGTGCGACCTTCACTTAGGTTGAACGCTTTGGCTGAGAAAGTCGTCCATTAGTGCTTAGACCTAAATAACCAGATATAATCGATCAGATCATCAACTAATGCATTGTGTCAAAGATATGGAGCCTGTGTGACAGTTCAGATGCCTGGCGTATCTTCAGCGCATCAAAATCGGGCCACTAAGCTACCTAAAGTTAAGTCACTTCACAGTTAGCCACGGCCCGACCCATGCTGCTCAACAGTCGATGTGATCGAGACAATGCATAAATAAATAAACAAACTAACGGGACGTGTGCTGCAGGAAAAATAACGTTGGTTAAGCCATAATAAGCAAAATACTCTCACCTGAATGAGAACGCTAGAAGTGCTTTCGCACTAACAGGCTTATGCATATTTGGATTAGCTTATCCTTATCAAGCTTAAACGAATTTATGAAGATGAAAGTACTGTTAGTGTGTGTTCAGACAGCAGCGTACTACTGTGATGCGATCTTTGAGCTTTAGGCTTATCTAGGCCTATTAGGCTTAGCTAAGCCTAATAGGTTCATGCTCTTATCCTCTGTTACCGCGAGTGTCTCATAGAACGTGATGAGGACAAATCTTATTGTGCGAACTTTCATTTTATTATTTATTTTACCCTCAGGGGCGTACAGTTACCCCTGTATAGTGCATTTTTAGGTGAACTGGCGACTGTAACTTACTGCAGCGGTTACTACTTCATTGAAATAACTAAAAGGAAGCTCAAAACTTTAGCCCTGCGGCAAAAAGCAGAGCAAATATAAAAGGCCATGTGTCCAGTGACTTCACGCACACAGGGTCGTCTGTAGAAATCGCCCCAACTGAGACCATGAAGAGAAAAAGTTCAAAATTTATTTGCGGTGCATTGAAGCAAAGAACCACTGCGAAATCTGTTACAAATTACCAGCGAACTGAGCAGAACGTACAATGAAAGTAAACACCAAAGTGGGCGAAAAACGCCATCGTTGCTATTTAGATGAGAATGGTGTCGATAGTACTTTTGATAGCTTCGCACCACTACTTTCTAGGGATGGGTTTCAGTCTCAAGAATGCTACCAGTTCGCAAGGTTGCTTCTAACGACGTTTTAAATATTGTTCAATGGCCCTCTGTTGCAGGTTCCTTTGTACACCTTGTGAGACCCTTATTTGGGTTAGCAGTGTGATTATTTTGTTCCTTTATATTCTATTGCGAACGGGCTAAAACATACTCTCACCTGAATTCCTTCTTTACGGTTTATTTTTACTTATTTCTGTGCATTCCTCATCCTTGATCCCTAATGCTGCTTTACACTACGATGATATTTTGAGATTTTTGCTGCTATCGCAAGAACGCTAGAGTTCGCTCTATTTTCCGTCTGGAAATAAAATTGAAAGTTCTCACTTTTCTCTGTGTTCATTCATTACGCGCAATGGAAGCAACTCACAATCATAAACCAATCAGCAGAACAAGATATACAAGTTTCCTATGGACATGGCTGTCACTTCTGCCGTAATATCCAGAGTCATGGCCCAATATTGAGGCACCTGAAATTAATCGGGTGGAGCCATGGATCGGCAACCAAATAAGTAAAATAAGGAGCTAGAAAATACGCCCTTTTCTGGTCTGAAGTTACCGCGTTAATCACAGGATGTTACTTTACTCGCAAAATTCATAAAACATTGTTTCACAATCTGCGAAATCCGCTGCTTGTGTTGTCACTATGTCACTGTCAGTCGCCGTTATGAAAAGATTGTTTGGCAATCGCATTGCAAAATCTCCATTCGCACTGCATATCACGGTAGAGATAGCAATTTCCTGTTCCGTATCGGCGCAATCTTCCTTGTCCTTCCGAACTTGTTACCTTCGTGTTCTCGAACCTTTTACTAAAGCACGGTTGTTCTCTGATCTTAGGGTTGGCAAAACTCGGAAAAACCTGTTAGCAAAAGGTAATCTGTCTCCTCTGCCTTTTTTTTTTCGGTGCAACTTTCAATAGAATATACACTTTGTCGTACTTACGTAGAAGCTTCTTGTAGGTAGAGCTCGTACGGGTGACCACTAAACATGTGCAAAACGGGAAGGGTCTGCATGAGTCTCGTGGACGTACAGGAGATTCGGATTTTCACGATTAGTTCTTCGCGTTCCAGTCGTATGTAGAGTCGACAACATGGCGGCGCCCTGCCCGCTAGCTTCACAGCGATAACAGGTTCGTCGCTAATCCCTCGACGCGATATCGTGTCCTAAACTGTTGCATTTGTCTTCAATTTGCCCAATCTTACCCTCGCGTAAAGTTTGAAGTCTCGAAAAGCTTTTGATTTTTAATAGAATAGTGACTTTGCAGCTGTTAAGCCTCACGAAAAGGCGTTTGTCCCCATCGCAATGATCTCGCGAGATCACGCGAGACCAGAGTGGCTGCAGCAGTGTCTGCCTCGCTCTAAGCTAAGGCTATAGGAGGGAACCGGTAGGTGACTTGCTTTGGCCCCATACCATGGAGGGTAGACTAGCTCATTTAAGTCACCCACCTCTTGACGTCAGTCTCCACGGAGTAGTCACAGATGCATGCCTCCTTCCGTTTCCTGCCAGTAGCTTCCATTGCAGAGCAAGTAAAAGCTGTCCGCGTTTGTCAGTGTAGAAACAATGCGCGGCATGCGTCGCGTACGTCTGACTATAACACTTTCAAACGACGTTTGCGGCTACATTTGGATTTTACATTTGTGCACATGAACTCTCTACGTACGTGAAACAGACTATTTTTTTATGAAATAATTGCTATGAATTATTTGCTATGAATTATGAATTGCCTAAATAAGGGTTTGGCGATGACCCAGTTATTACGGCAGCATTAAAGGGGAACAGTTTGTTTTTCGCATGCCCAATGCACTCCGCACTATTCACCCCACCCGCCCAGGTCAAAGGCGTGCCGCTCGATAAAGCCCGCTACGAGGTGGTGAACATGCTGCACGAGACCAGCCTCATTGAGCACCGGTCTGTGCTCTCCGAGAACCTCGCGTTGGCTATCCAACGCAGGCTGTGCACGGCAATCGCTATTTTGGCTGCACCCAAGGTAAGATAACACGTTATCTGCCACTGGTGCACTGGTAGTTAAAATACATATTCATTGTGCCTACTCCGATAGAGATCAAAGTGTACCTTAGCTTGCACATAAAGCAGCCAGGCTCTGGCGTTACACCTTCAGGACGTGGATCTGCCAGAGCGTTACACCTCACTAATCCTGCTAAGCATTGCGTAGACGTCCGCTATATTGATGTTATATTTAAGATTGCTTTAACATTTCGTTTACATCTTGTACAATGCCAATGTTATAACACAGTATGAAGTTCATTTCATTTGTATACTCCCTGTTAGGGCTTTTCCATCTCCACTTCCGGTTCTTTAGTTTGCTGAAGAAGGTATTCAAGATTATAATAACTCCTCCCTGCTATTCCTAGTACCAATGCGATAATCACCTACTGCCTTTTCTCCAGCTTGGTTTTTTTTTTTCCTACCTTAGAATTGAAATCACCCATCGGTATAGTATACTGCATTTCTACATTGCTCATTGCCAGACGAAAGATCTGATTAAGAGACACCAAGCTATTAAAGCCTCCAACCCAACAGACAGGATAGAACTGGCAGTGCTATCAAAGGTAATCAATAGGTGCAAAGTGTTCGACCTGAGGAAGTATAACATGAAGAATATCGAGCATGCTGTAAAGAATGGCGATAGTCTTAAAGCGGCGAAGAGGACATTAGACATAGGCAAAAATCAAGTGTATGCGATAAGGAATAAAGCCGGCAGTGTCAAAACAACCGAAGAGTTCTATACAGACCTATACACTAGCCGAAGTACTCAGGACAGTAATCAGATACGCAGTCGTGAAGAGCAGGGAAACGTTCCGCCAGTTACAAAGGATAAGGCTAAACCTTTAGCAGCTAAGAAAAGCTCACTACAGATTCGTTGAAGAAGGGAAGGGGGGGGGGGGGGGGGGGTACCGTGCTGGAAAACCTTCCACCTCGATTGCGAAATATCTGGAGTCACCGACAGTACCGGAATCCTTTACGACCGCTAACATTATCTTAATTCGTAAGAAAGGGGAAGCAAAGGACACGGAAAATTAGGCCCATCAGCTTACTACCTGTTGCGTACAAAGCATTTACTAAGGTAATCGCTAATGGAGCCAGGAGAACTTTAGATCTCAATCAACCCAATGATCAAGCAACTTTTCGGAAAAGGTACTGTACTATTAACAACACCCATACTATCAACCAGGTTATGCAAAAATGCTCGGAATATAACCATCATTATACATAGCATTCATTGATTACGACAAAACCTATGACTCAGACGAAGCCAGGACAATCATGCAGGAATTGCGAAATCAAGATGTAGATGTGCTGTATGTGAGGTACTGGAACATATCTATAGTGGCAGCGCAGGAATCATTGAGGTTCTGCCTGAAGAAAGTAATAACATTTTCAAAAAGGTGTTAGGCGAGGAGGCATGATCTCCCTAGGACTATTCAAAGTTTGCTTAGAGGAAGAGTTGAGCAACTTGGGTTGATAGATGATAACTCAGTAGTACAATTAACTGCAGAGAATGGTTGATTACGTAGACAGGAAAAGCAGAATGGTAGGCCTAAAATCAATATGCAGAGGAAAACGATAATTTTCCGCACCTCGGGTACAAACAGCAGTTTACAATGAGTAGCGAAACACCGGATTTGTAAGCGAATATGTCCAATTTAGGTAGTAACCGCAGATCCAGACCATGAAAGAGAAATAACTCGGAGAATAAGATTAGCATGGAGCGCATTTGACATGTTCTCAAAGGTTATGACTAGCATTTTAACGGTATCCCTCAAGAGGAAAATATACAACAGTTGCATTTTACCCGTACCTCCCCTACGGGGGTAATACGCGGAGGTCACTGAAAAGAGGCCTACTATGCAGAGAGCTATGGAACGGAAAAGGGTGGGTGTATCGTTAAGAGATAGGAAGCGTGAGTGTGTCAGAGAAATAAATCTAGTTAATGACATTCTAGTGGAAATCAAGGAGAAATCGGTGCGAGTAGGACATGTAGTGCAATGAGCGGATAACTAATGATCGAAAAGGGTAACAAATTGGATACCATGGGAAGGAAAGCATAGCAGGGGTTAGCAGAAAGTGAGGCAGGCCAATAAGGTCAAGGAGTTCGCAAGGGTCAGTGGATGTAGCTGGCACAGGACCGGGTTAGTTAGAGGAATTGGAGAAGCCTTCACCCTGCAGTGGGTATAATCTGGCTGATGGTGATGGTGATAGTGATGTTCTCCACGGGGAATGTTGCAGGTGCGTATATTTGGGCGAACGTGAACTATTCATAGGGAACAAGGTTTTGTTTGATTTTTTTTTTATTGCTAGAGGTTCGAATCTTGTGCAGAAAAAAAAACAGAAGCAGATATTAATGCGCATATTTAAATTTTCGGCTGCAGCATAGAACACCCATGTCTTTTGTTAGCTTAAAGAAAAGGTCGAAAAGTACATTTTATGGTGGTCAAGCCAGAACGCAGGAACATTACAGGCGTCTAAACTCCATATTTTGAGAGCTACTCACTCTAATCCCGAGCTCTTGGACGATACCGGGACCAGCAAGTGGGAAAAATTGCGGGTACCTTACCGGATTTCTTTTTTTCGTATTTGTACTGTGTAGGACGTTTCGCGACTCGTAACATCAAGTGCTTTGGTTATTACCATTAGGACGAAAGATCATGAGAAAAAGGCAGGAAGGTTTCCTAAGGCTGCAATATGTTTAGAAAACCTGCTTTGGTTTGAATGTTTTCGCTTTCGCAGTGCACCGGCACAAAAAGACAATTCATTTGGTAGGCAGTTTTTGATGCAATTTAACATCTCTTTTCAACAAAACTATTACTAAAAATTAATCATATGACGCACTGGAGAAACATGGATGCAGTGGAAAAATAACTCCAGAAATTCATAATTACGAGACTTTCGGAGAATGACTTAATTCGTTCTGGATTTCGAACAAAATATGTAGTGCCAGCTTTTAGCCCCTGATAATCTGAAAAAGAAGAGAAACCGGAAAACAGTGCTAAGCACAGATAGTACGCCGTAGAAAAAAAAGTACTTTCGTGCAATAGCCTATACAGCTCTTTCCGCCGAAAAGCCGCTGCAGCCGTAGATTGCGGGCAGAAAAATTTTGTAGACAGCTAAAGGGACGGTCTACTGACTTTTTCAACAATTTTTTATAGGTTTATTAGAAATCTTCATCTAACTAGCTGCTGGAACCTGACCTTCCTGCTCAATTTAAGATATAAATTTGTGATCAGGCCACGAGTTCTCTCCTCTATACTGCCATCAAGTGGCTAGATCTACCAGCGTATGCCAATATTTTATACTCGTCTCTGACGTTAGACGGTTCCTCTAAACTCCGCCTTTAAGTGTTTGACCATACAGCGTTAATGGTTTCTGTCTGCCGGCTCTCACCCCGGTTCTTGGTTGGAGTACATTCACTCTTCTTATAATAAGAGGAAACCTTAACCGCGCTTTCGCGTGAACTTTTAAAGAGACCCTTAAGCATCCTCTTAGCTTTTCCAAACTTGTCCGAAGAACTTTCGCGGCTAGTGTTCCTTTGCTACCGAACAGATTACGAACAGTTTTGCTGAAACCCAGTCGAATAGGAATCGATTAATGAGAGAACAGAATTCAATATAAACAACACATTATTGCGACTATGCTTTAATAGTGCGAATATTAAACAAGCAGTGATGTGAAATACAACCAGGTGGCCACGCTGTAGTACAGTACTATTACTTTTACTTGCGAATTTATAGCTACAGCTTTAAGACGGAACGCTGATTCTCATTAGAAGGCACAACATGACGTCAATATATCGATCAACGTCAAGTCACAGTCTTGATGAAGGAAGAGAATGAACAACTATGGTTTCAGTAGCTTAAAGTCCTGAAGCTGCGCCTTGGTCTGCAATAGACACAATTTCGCGTTCACCATTGTCTCTAGTAGGTTGCGTATTTGCCAACCACGGATTTAAAGTCACATGAATGGAGGTGATATTAGGTAATCATGCCGGGCCATACGTATCCCCACTGCCTGATCTGAAAAGAATAACTTACCTAAAACAGAAGTTACATTAAATAAACTATACGAATTTTGAGTTTAACATCCAGAAACATGTGTTGAACTAAGTTTCCAATTAGTATTTTAAGACTACAGAAAATACTGGCATCAAAATTTGCTTATAGACGTTTCAAAGAACAAATAAGTTCAACCTGATCTCTAAAACGTAAAAGCACCCGCGAGTGTTCTACGTTAAAAAAAAAGAAAGAATTCTACCGCCAGAAAGGGGAGCCGAAATGTATCTGGCTGCACTGAAAACACTGCAGTGTTTCGCAACCGTACGCATTTTGTCCACAGCGCTGACGTGAAAGCCTGTTATCTACTAATATTAACCGAGTTTTTTTTTTCTGCGTGCTTTCTGCCACTGGACCGTGCGGTCCGTACTGGTAGTGCCTAACTAGTGCTCACTATAGAGAACGCCATTGCCACTGAGACTAACAGAGGGACTAATGTTAAATTGAGAATAACGTCCAATCACTGGGTGTGGCACAGCGTCTAATAACTGCGTGTCGTGAATCCCGCTAACCTTTTCATTTGGCTACAGCTGGTGATATTGGACGAGCCCACGACCAACATGGACCCCGAGGGTCGGCGCGAAATGTGGGATGTCCTACTGAAGCTAAGGCGCACAACGTGCGTCCTGCTCACAACACAGAACATGGACGAGGCGGACGTTGTGGCAGACCGGATCGCCATTATGGCTAATGGACGCATAAGGTGAGTATTCATTCATGTACCAACACCTTCCTTCTGAACCGCATGTACCTAGCTCGAGTTAACTCAAGGAGATGGAAAAACGTTTGCTTATATAAATTTTCATTAACTAACACTTCATTAACGACCGTTGGATAAACTATACGCTAGGCGCCCACATTGTGTTTCGCCCGGTCTCTACAAGCTTGTCCCTACAGTGAAGTCCTTGTGGACAGTAAACCCAGCGTCACCGTAGCCGGAGCGGGCCATCCGCATTGATGATCTGCCGTTGATCTCTCGAGACCTCTGACACTCGTGGAGACTGTATCTACTCTATGTAAGCAATTCGACAAACCATTAGAACTGCTCGGACCCAACAAACAGAACCAGTAGACGAACTCCGGCTGCGGCCGTTTCAAGGAGCTAAAGCTGTCCAGCGACGATAATAAGCCGGACGCTACCTACCATGACTGTGTGAGCAACTTGTGCAGTTGGAGTTAATAAAGCTCTGGATACAATATCTCATAAGCGAAATTGTTTATAGTAGTGGGAGCATGCACGAACAGGAGCACTGCAAAACGCGGCGAGACACTTTAAGCCTGCTTATGTATGAGGTTGCTCTCCATGACTTTGTAAAAGTGCTTAGTCATGTTTCATTGCATATTGTGAGTATCCACCTTACCGTACGTCTCTTTCTAAAGTGAGAAGTCATGCTACGGCCTACCAATCAATGACTGGGCGTTCAAAATGCCCGTCTGCAAGGGACATGCTCGTGTTTTTTGTGTCATGTTCGCGTCGCTATCGGTTTTATGACATTGGGGCATATAACTCTTTCATATCGATAACATCGTAGCCGGACGGTTGTTCACCATGATTACTGGTCGAGGACTGCTGGCTGATGAGCTACAGCCAAGCGCTGCTCCTTTTGCGCTACAGCTGCTGACAATGGGCTATAAACAATGGGCTATAAAAAGCCCGCCCTGTTGAAAGTGTTTCACATGCGTGCCACTCCAAACACGGTAACCTTTGGGTAACCTTTGTAAAGGTGCACATTTTCAAATTCATGTGCACTTATAATTTAAAAGTTACAAAATGTAGCCTTTACCCTATTAACCTTTGTAAAAGTTACAAATCATAAAGGTCACTTCTGTTTTATGCAAAGATTATATGTATTTGAAGTGGTGTAACCCTTACAAAGGTATACATCATTCAAAATGGCATAGATTATTTGCCGTAATTTGTAAGCTGTAATGATTGAAAAAAAAAGTTCAGTTATTAAAGATGTCATTTGAGCGTGGTAAACGTTAAGACGGTGTAATAACTACGACCTACTCCTAAAACCGGGGTTAATAAATCCAAAGCTTCTCGGTATCGATTTCAACGGTATGAAAATTTATTGACCAGTATTGAAAGGCAACAAACGAGAAAATTCAGTGTCATGGCCGAAACATTCATTGCCTCAAGAGCGTCAACACAAATACAAAACATATCTTCTTGTATTTTTGTCTACATCAAATAAAAAGTATTATGCATGTTTCCGAACAAGTATCACCGCAGGAAAGTGGAAAAAAAGGCCAGGAACGAAGTTTGAAATATGACCCCATATTTTACCACTGTTTACAAGCCAGCGGAAACTAAGCCGAACATGCAGCAAAATAATTCAACGTTCACGTTTCTTCTATTGCAGTATAAAGAAAGAATAGGCACATTATGATGGTTCGATAAAACGAAATAAATACGTTTGCTATAATGTAAAACCAAGTCAGTTTGATGGTTCTAGAAGCTTGAAGGTTGTAGGAGGAACAAAGCGAGCACAAAATACAAGCTGTATGAAATAAGAGAATGAAATATTGTGAACACAGAATTTATCACACATTTGAAGAGGCGTTTCCTAAATAGCGGCCTACGAGAGGTGATACAATACGAGAATTATTGGGCATGTTAGGTTTTTATTGAATATTTATATACTTTCAAGATATTATTCACACTATATGCACATATGGCGGATGAAAACAAGCAGTGATAGCTTCTTCGGTCACTGATGCCTACCAGCCGATTGTGGTAGAGGTTGCTTCGTAGTAATCAGAACAGCCTAGCAGGCGAGGCTCACTGCAGCAGTAGGAATTGTGGGCATGCCCTTGCGCTCGCTTGCCTTGTCATCCCCTGCGTCTTCTGGTGCAGCAGCGCCGGGCAGTCGACGCTCGCGCGTTACTGTTAAAAAATTGACAGGCTGTACTTGTAGAAAGATATTGAACCTTTTGATTTGAACGTTTTGATAAGCAACTAATAAAATATAGCAGTCGTTTGCAAAACAGGCCACGCACAAAATCCATCATTCTGTCGTGAACGACTGGACAGTTACTACAGCAGTGAAAAAACTATTCGTGCTATCTGCGGAACCGTCCGACGAGCAGGCAATGGCGTATGGGCGAAAGTCACATAATGGTTCGTTGCATGCCGCCACGATGCACACCTCACAAATCCCTTCTATTGCTTAGCAGCGTTGGTGTTGCAGTACGCACACAGGCCCAAAGACTTCTGTATCACCCTAAACAATGCACGTAAGAAACGCTGCAACTTTGAATCACTCGAACTGACAGCGCTAACGCCACCACCGCCGCAGCACTGTAACCTTCTGGCTTTCGCGCCGTCCAGAACACCACGCGCGATGCAGCCAACTGTTGGGAAAAAGCACTGTGCGTACCCGCCGCTGGACACCCACCGGTAAAAATGGGTACAAGCGTCCCCCGGCCTGGCGCTCGGCTTTTCTAGGGGTGCGCGCTTGGGAGAAGGAGAACATAGGTTACCATGACGCTCATAGGTTATTGTGCAAAGGTTACTTGGCAATACCTCGATGGTAACCTTTGAAAGGCTTGAATATTGGCCGTTTTAACCTTTAGTATGGGCAAAAATAAAGAAAACATGACGAAAGGATATAAAAAGTGGCGGCTTGTAATTCTTGGTTACTGATGTCTAAAAGTTACATTATAGGTTACTATGATTAGAGTAGGTTCTGACAACCGATTGGCTTATCTTAGCACACGCAGTTCTGACGGGACCGAGGCATTCGTTAGAATAAAACAGAGGTTTGAACTAAACGAATTCGAATATTCCATATCCCTAATAAACCTCATTAACAGCGAGAGTTCTCACTACATTCCCCATGGCAATTCCTCTTTTAGGTAGCATTTTCTTTCTTTTTCCGAGGGAGGGGGCAGGTGAGAGAAGATGGGAGCGATGCAGTCTAGCGTGGAGCAATCGACCATATACTGCAACACTACCATGAAAATTTTGTCACCTTTTTCCACATATGCCTTAGCAAGCTCAACGTACGTTTTCCACGACTGCACAGAAGTATTTATAACAGTCCAAAATTGAGGGAAGTAAGTAAGGCTATTGGTTCTTATAAAATGGCGGCAGCAGGCTGACGAAGCCTCTCTACCAGGCAACAGATCGTCTTCATCGGAGATGTAGATGGTCATATCGGCACTTTACTGAATTAACGCGTTAATACATGAACTGTCTGCACGGGAGAGACAGCCACCCTTGGCTGAGCTCACGATAGAAAGCTCCGAACCTTAGACCTTTCTGATTAAGGTGGCTGTCGACCGACTAACGCATGCTATTCTTTAGAAATCATTTGAACTTTCCTTGAGGTAAAACCAAAACTGGGCTCAGCGCTACCTGGAAAATTGACATCCAATTCACTATTCCGTGCTCGCAGGTGCTGCGGCTCGCCGGCTTTCCTGAAGCAGCGGTTCGACACTGGCTACCGCATGCGCATCAATAAGCTCAGGCGGACAAACGTGGCAGGCATTCAGACCCTGCTGCAAAAGTACTCCCCCAATGCCCGCCTCGAGAGCGACTCGCACAACGAGGCTATCTTCCTGTTAGGGCAGATCATCGCCACCAACGTGATCATTGACATGTTCAAGGTACTGAATTGGTTGTTACACCCGAATGACTTCCTTTTCTACAAACATACACAAAAGACTTGATTCTCCATAACTTTCCTCTCTGGAAGAAATTCGACAACTCCATCCGACGTCTTCTGGGAGCTTACCCTGTAATAGATGTAATGCGGTACAAATGTATTGGCGCATTAACTACTTTCAGTACGTCCTTCCTTATAGCTGCCCTCTTCCGAAAATACGCCAGTCTGAAGGATTGCCCTGGGGCCTTTGCCCACATGGATATCAGGCACGGGCAGCGGTTAACTACCTACACATGACCACTAATGCTGATTTCCCAATTTATCGGTTGCGTAATATCCAATCGTGCAATTCTTTCTTACTTATGCCTTTAAATATGCGCGCCTTTAAAAACGAAAAGTTCGGTTTCTCAGCTCTTTGATCACCTTTTTTATGCTTTTTTTTCAATTTCCTTGCATTTAAATACCCCCTCTCTAGTGAAAGAAATTATCCGGTTTGACGTGCCGCACAATAAGACAAGGAAGCATGGTGCGAAGCAGGTTAAAAGAATCTCGCCATCAGGTCTACTAAAAATGTGTTCTTGAAGTGGACCGTTACTGTAGAGAAATATTAGGAGAGGTTGGCGTATCCGAGACGTCATGGTAGTGCCACTCAGACCCTCCGTGCGGCTCTATAGTGTTAAAAAATAATGCTGCACTCTAAAAAACCCAGGACCTTGAGGATAAAACCAAGGAGCTGGGCATCGAGTCGGTGGGTCTGACCATCACGTCTCTGGAAGACGTGATGGTCCGGGTCGGTGAGCAATACCACGTCCACCGCGGCCGGAACCAGCCAGAGAACGTCAAGGGCGGCCGTGATGATGCCATGGTCATCAACGCCAAGGGTGAGTATAACCTCCCGTTACTGCGCCTACATCACAGGTGCCCACATCATAGGGTATTTTTTTTTCGGTGTCTCTTCACTTCAACTGAGACGACTACGCGCTTCACACTCATCAGGATGAAAGGCGCATGCGCGTGCCTGTGTGTGTGGGAACCAATTGAAAGAATCACAGTCACTTGCTTTCATAGGCTGCGACCACAAAACGATGTGAAGCGTGGAGTGGGACCGTTAACGTGCCACTGCAGTCACATGGTATACGTTTGCATGTTTTGCTCGTTGTTACCTGATATATATTCATATGCCCGTAGATAAGTGGTGAGACCCAGTGTTGTGTGCGCTCATGTTTCTGCCGCAGTGCCGGTGGTTAAAATGGTGGCCCAGACTGTGGGCTCGGAGGCGTCGCTGCTTGCCCGCGTCTGGGCCATCCTCGTCAAACGCGCCATTCACGTGTGGCGCGAGCGGAGGATGCCGCTCTTCAGCTGGATCCTGCCTCCAGCCCTGCTCTCCGTGCTCTTCCTGCTCGAGTACGTGGGACTGCGAGGCAGCAGTCCTGATGTGTTACACGCGGGAGACACGCTCAGCTACTCGTTCCCCGAAGTCATCGGATACGCAGAGGTGAGAGACGTCATTTCTCCCCGCCCTTGCAGTGAACAGTGCAAAGGCTGAGGAGAAGGTAATGGATGGGAGAAGCGCTTTTTTTTTGTTCACTTACTCTTGCCCTTCTCTGCACATCTCGCTGCGTGACTTTCTCATAATTTTCAAATGAGTTACCAATACCTTGATTTCCTCTTCGCTTTGGACACAGAAGGCAATTCAGTCTTCTATTGTGAACAGAACTCGCTGCCTGACTCCTGTCGGCAGTGCTGACATTTCTCTTAAAGCGAATTTAGGCAGGTTTGTTGATGAAACGTTTAATTAAGAAATGGCCAATTGATTTTCTGTATAATATCGGAGCTTGCGACGTCGAGAGCAAAAAGGACTTAAGATCGCCGATCGGAACGAAACTGCGCTTAAGTATTTGGCCTGGTCATATTGCCGCACCTTACCCGCGAGAACGACCGTTGGTAACAATTAATACCCACGTTTCCTTTTTAAACTATGCTTTATTATAGTAAAGCTTTGTTTTCAGTGAAACCACACTGTTTCTTTTACAGTTCGCCGATATGCTAACGGAGGCCGACGGCGATTTTTTTTTCATGTCCCTTGATGAGCTGTATTTGCTGAATGAGTTATTTTTAAGTGGCAATAGATACGCGCTGTTGCACTAGTAACGCTCAAACAATGCATTTCGTCCATGAGACAAGCCACCAACGTAGAGTATTCCCTGTTTTATTTCTTATCCGCATAAATCCCCTCAGTTACATTGTCGGACCAATGTACATATTTGTCTTCATTGTCTAGCGGTGGTCTTGCCGCATCTCTCATCATTCATCCTGGAGAGCATTAGAAGCATGTGCTGAGGGAGGGTGGGCGCGTTATAAAATTATAACGTTATAAAATTATGCGTTATAAAATTGTTATAAAATTATGCGTTATAAAATTGTGTAATTGTAAAATCATTTATACGTTTCGCGAAGTGGTGCTGCATTTTTCCAGGAGAACAAAGAAATTAACCATTTATTATATGTAGGAAACAGGACGAAGAAATAAAGAACGTAACACGAGAGGTATAAAAAACACAAGTGTAAACTGAATTAGTTCAAAGGGAAATGAAGCGCACTTTGCACCTATAGAAAAATAAAAATTTAAAATTCCTGAGCCCTCCACTGCGCCGTTTCTCAATCTGAGTTGCTTTCTTACGTTAAACCTCATAAACAAAACCAAACAAAATTAAAACGTACTCTACTATGCCAGATCAAGTAGCTACACCAGAATTTCATAGAATGCAAAGACACAAAAAGAATGTGACCAAGGAGATAAAATCTATGTACTCTCGGGTATATGGAGAAAAACAAAGATTACATATATCTAGAACGTGGCATTATATATCCATTCTGGTCTCGATGCATTCATACTCACATTCACTGAAGCCATTGGGCTTACAGATAAGAAAGGAAATAGGAATGAGTTTGCAGTAGAAGTTAGATTTCTGGCTAATCGGCAGTATGGGGACTAAGTATATTAATTTATGATTGAAACGTAATATAATTAATGAAATAAAATCAAATCAGTTTATTTCCCATCGAACAACACAGATGGAGGAATCGTAGAAAAAAGCTGCCCTGGGCAGCTTGAGGAGTCTACAATCCTATTAAATGGCAGGGAGGCAACACAAGAGTTTATACAAATTTAAAAGCAAGTACATCAAGGAAATACGAGAATACACGAAACAGCAATATGTATACAAAATGAAAATTAAACCACGTTATTCAAAAACAAATTATGTACTTCTCGACGTGAAAAAGAAAACAAATCAAGGTTAATGTGGAGATACCTATTTAGAAGAGATGGAAAAGTATATTGAAGGCATTCCCAACCAATGTTTAATGTAGGTGTTGGCACTGTCCATTCTTCGCCACGTCTTGTTGGATAGACTGATTCTTTTTCCTTAGTTCTGCTAAATTCTTAAGATTTGTTCATTATTCCTAATTTCTGTTTTAAAAGTAACTCTAAGACAATATTTATAAAGATCATTTGCTTTAATCACTCTGGAACGAAATAAGAAATCTGGAATGGTTGCTTGGTGGGCTAGTTGGTTCATATCTAACTTGTATTACAGCGCGAACCACAAGAAGGGACGACGACAGAGTGAAAAGAGCGCTGACTTTCAACTGTTTATTATTCTGATATGCCACGCATTTATACACATTTGAAGCTTCAGCTGGAAAGAGCAGGAAAAGCAATCAGCATGAAAGGCATAGGCGATAGGACAAGGCCCTAATCACCATCGATCCAGAAACTTCAGCTCTTTCTTGGTTAGTGCGACTGATGGCATGCTTACACACCTTTCCTCTCACGAGCAATGTTCACCGCCTCAATTATATCCCTGACACACTGATCATTGTGTCGAGCAACGATTGTGCTTTTTTGGAACTCGGGCACGCAAGGTTTTCTGCGGCGACGTGTAGACTCATCACCACAATTACGACAGTGTGTGCTAAGATGGCCCTGGTCACCACCATTTACATTCTTGTTGTGATCTTTCAATCTGGTATTTATACACCTGCCGGTTTGTCCAATGTATTCGCGTCCGCAGGACAACAGAACGCGATATACAACACCTTCGTCGCAAGTGACAAACTGGTTCTGGTGTCTAATCATGCACGATTTTTTCTTTTTGCTATAGCACGGGTTAGTTTTCTTTCAAAGAACTGATAGTTTGAGTGGGGCCGAAAACACAACGTCAACGCCTGCGCGCTTTCCAATCTTCTTCAGGTTGTGGGAAGTCTGGTGGATATACGAAATGACTGCTACTCTTTTGCGTGCATATGGGCCTGTCACGGCATTCTTTTCAGATTGCCGGACTTGTTTCATTTTCTGGAGCAGGCCCTCGGCCACAGAAACTATAAGGGCCTCCGGGAACCCCGCGTCAGACAGGCGTCTATTTTGCAGGACTAGACTTTCTTTAAGCATACCCTACTGAAAAAATTGTATGAGGCAATAACCTCACATTTTCTCACACAATCTCACTCAATTCACATAAAAAATCACATACAAGTCGCATATAATTGCACAAGGTCTCATAGTTTCTTGTACATTATCATAAATTATGTACAATATTTTATGATAATGAGTTGCACCGTATGAGAGTCTATGCGATTAGATGAAATTTTATGGGGTTATTGCCCCTTAGAACTTTTGGTTTTTCAGTAGGGTATGGTCACATGATTTAGTTCAGGACAAGGAAAAACATTGTTTAGACATGTTCTTTTCCGCAAAAGCTCATTAGGATGGCTGTCCACTTCGTGTGATTATTTCAGAAAAAGAAACGTGGCAGAAATGTTTAGCTCTTTTTCTGCAGGATAAGTTGGCCATGCTAACAATTGAAGACCCATTCCTTGTTAGGAACTCTGAACAGGTAGTTGAATACTTGCGCCAGCATGAGACTGCAAATGTATCGGCCTTTTCCATAGACATAAAGGACCTTTTTTACTCTTTGCCTCATGATGCACTGCTATCATGTGTTGAACAGGCCATTGATAGGATGGGTGCCGTTTTGTTCCAGAACAGTTGTGGTTTACATGTTAGTGGCTTTCTAGAATTGCTTGATGTGTACCTGCGATCTACGTTTGCCACCTGGGACAAAGGTTTTTACCTGCAAAAACGCGGAGTATGCATTGGATCATGTATTGCCCCGGTCCTTAGCCACTTGTTTTTAGCCATGCACGACAGAATAATTGAAAGACGTCTCGAAGGTACAAGTGTTGTTCAAGTCTTTAGATTTGTAGATGACTTTTTAATCATAATTGACAATGCCAATGCGGATTTTCATGTAACAACTGAAGACGTGCTTGACACACTCAAGCGAAACTTATCACCTTTAATTTTGACGCATGAAATGCCCAATAACCATTCCATTCGATTTTTGGAGCTAAGGCTAAAGTTTTATAATAATCATGCTTGTTGGGGGTATGAACCAAGGGGAAAAAAAGTTTATTACCCGCTGTATCTGCTCACTCGAAGCTTGTAAATCGCAGCGTTGTCAAATGTTGTTTTGGAAATGCCCCGACTAAATCCTGTGACCATATGCTTAAAGAAAGTCTAGCCCTGCAAAATAGACGCCTGTCTGACGCGGGGTTCCCGGATGCCCTTATAGTTTCTGTGGCCGAGGGCCTGCTCCGGAAAATGAAACAAGTCTGGCAATCTGAAAAGAATGCCGTGGCAGGCCCAGATGCACGCAAAAGAGTAGCAGTCATTCCGTATATCCACCAGACTTCCCACAACCTGAAGAAGATTGGAAAGCGCGCAGGCGTTGACGTTGTGCTCTCGGCCCCACTCAAACTATCAGTTCTTTGCAAGAAAACTAACCCGTGCTATAGCAAAAAGAAAAAAATCGTGCATGATTAGACACCAGAATCAGTTTGTCACTTGCGACGAAGGTGTTGTATATCGCGTTCCGTTGTCCTGCGGACGCGAATACATTAGACATACCGGCAGGTGTATAAATACCAGATTGAAAGAACACAACAAGAATGTAAATGATGGTGACCAGGGCCATCTTAGCACGCACTGTCGTAATTGTGGCGATGAGTCTACACGTCGCCGCAGAAAACCTTGCGTGCCCGAGTTCCAAAAAAGCACAATCGTTGCTCGACACAATGATCAGTGTGTCAGGGAGATAATTGAGGCGGTGAACATTGCTCGCACAGAGGAAAGGTGTGTAAGCATGCCATCAGTCGCACTAACCGAGAAAGAGCTGAAGTTTCTGGATCGATGGTGATTAGGGCCTTGTCCTATCGCCTATGCCTTTCATGCTGATTGCTTTTCCTGCTCTTTCGTGCTGAAGCTTCAAATGTGTATAAATGCGTGGCATATCAGAATAATAAACAGTGGGAAGTCAGCGCTCTTTTCACTCTGCTGTCGTCGTCCCTTCTTGTGGTTCGCGCTGTAATACAAGTTAAGAAATCTGCACTTGGTTGTCGGAACGGTAAATTATATGTATTTTGGAGATATCATTTTTTGTATTAAATGAATACGTGTAAGGTTAGTAAATGTTGTAGTACCCCACACTAACTGGCAGTAGTTTAAATGCGAGTTGAATATTGAATTTTATACCAGCATCTTAATTGTTGTGGGAAGTATATTTTAGACGACTTATAACTCCGGTGATTTGAGTTATGTTTAGTTCGAGATATAATTGACATGATAATCCCACGACATATACTGGCAGAAAATATAAACCCGAGCCATTCAAACTGTGCGACTATTTCTACAGACCGCGAATTTATTATAGCATTATCGTGCGGTCGGATAATAATGTTTTTCGGTTTAAATATGACAGCTTTGTTCTTACTCTCGTTTATTTGCGGGTTAACTGCAGACCAGACCTCACGAGCTTTCATTGTGGGATTACATTGCTTGATAAGTTCATGAAAATTTTGAACTGAAAAAATACGCTCGTATCATGTAAACCTAACATAGCGACTTGCTCCATTTATTGCCTAAAGAAATATAAGGAGAAAGGTTGCGCACAGTGGCAACTCATTATCCAGCTTCAAAAGGGACGCTCCTAACATCCATCCATCCATCCCTCTGTGTCGCTTAATACAACTAGTAATAGGATACGTCATCGTAGAAGACAGTTCACCAGCAAATTTCTCACACCTGTGATGCCACGTTCACTAAATCCTTGCTCGCGCATATACTTCGGCCGGTTTAAAGAGGAGAATTGCAGTTTCGGTTCACACATGTCCCACAATGCCCTGCGGCACCCAGAGGCTGTATCTTTTGGCCGTTGACACCATTTTATTGCGTTAGCCTCAAACACTCTGTTCGCATAAAAATCCTGCTCCTTCATCGTCGGGGCCGGCATTGCGATTGAAATATCACGGACATATGTCTGGTAGCTACAGTTCGCAGTTGGCGGGTGATCATGAGACTCCGCGACATGGCCAGGCTGGCAGGCGCTGCCACCCCGACCTTTGCTTTTGAGATGGACTGGTGAGATTGAAATACAGTACACCAGGACACTTGAGCCCCTAGCTAGACACGCTACCCCTAGGCCACGCCGAGGTGGCACAGTTGTCGTAGTGATGGCCATTCGCTGATCCTACATCGTCAGGACATTGCCACCACAGCACGAATATTGCGCCAATGATATGTGCTACCCAGTACACAGGCACCTTCGTACGGCTTGGATAACGTGGAGAGGTGGATATTCATATATTCCTAATAATATTTACCACAACGTTGTATGTTAAGACCGAAGCGCATGTCCGGAATAATCGAGACAAAAAAGAAACAATTAAGATTACAGTAAAGCTCACGTACACTCTTTGCTAAATGTTTAGAGCAACGAGTGTCTGCTGCTATCCCCTGTAGTGGCGCTTCTTAGCAATGATGGAAGTCCTTCCTATTTCAAAGATTAGTAAAAAAAAATGTCTTGCCTGGATAGAATTTGAAACTCTGGGAATGAATTGCAAGCCACAATATGTGGCTGGAAGGCAAACACCTCGGGCTCTAACTAGGGTTCTTAAAGGGGGTAGACAAACGGGAACCATAAATGCTTTCGCTTCATAACCTTAACGGCGGAGTTTAAGCGCAACTGCCATTTTTAACTCTGTGGCCCGCAGCATAATTGCTTTTTCACTGCTAGCTCATGAAACGTGAGAAAAAAACTTTAATTCGACCTTTTCTCCTGCTTTAGTTAAATCCGCTTCGAAGTTAGTGTGCAGTAAACTTCATCTCTTTTGCATTTCCTCCTCAATTTTTTGCAACACTGAATCAAAACTCTTTCACTACCTCTTTTTCCTTTTTCTATTGAAACATAGGCATGTCTCCTTTTGTAATAGAAAGTTGTGGTTTCGTGGATCTATCCTTAGAAAGAAACAAAACATGAAATAAATAGGCACTGGTGTACTGGACGCAGCCGTTGCTACCAGCGATTTTATACATCCATTCATTCATTTACTGGTTGCTATCGTAGAATACAAGCGGCAATATTAAGATGAACGATTCAAACCTTCCGGCTGTGGCAAATACCACTTACCTCACGCTGCCCGACGCGCTAAGCCATGAAGATTGGCTCCAGCAATATTTTTTATTTTTTCCGCTATTTTTTTTACAGGGATTTCAGCAGGCCGACACAGAGGAGAGGTTCCTGAAAAATTATCTGGAACCGATGTACGCCAACCCGGCCCAGTACAAACTGACACACCTCGCGCCGACCGTCAATCTCTCTGATGTCTTTCTGAAGTTCGCCACAGAGCAACTATACGAATACGTCTTCAGCTTCCACTTCGGTTACCAACTCACGAAAACGGCAGGGTATGTTGTTCATCATTTATATAATTATTCTTATTTTGTGCGTCCCGACAGTATCTTTCATTTACCCATTGAGGTGCCCTTTTTTTGCCTTAAATGAGTATATCTAGGCCTAATTTAGTTTTCTGGCGCAGAAGACCAGCTCTTGATTTTTGCTGCGGTGTGCAAACATATCGCAGTAAGTGGAAAGATTGACGTAAATAGCAGCATCGAAATGCTACAACTTGCCAGTTGTACAGCCGAAAAATTGTAAACATATTGTCATGATCCGAAGAGCCCTAGACGTACGAGTAGGCTTTGCGCGGACGTACAGGGACGTCTATAGGCCAACCCACGAAGCGTTCTGAGTGTCTTAGAACCAGGTCCAGCCCGAGCGTTCTCCACGCGCCTTGTCTCACAATTAAAAGGAAAATCTCCCTAACATTGACGGATCACGTGCCCATCCAGCGCACTGTTTCACCAAATATTAGCTGCGTTCACTACGTGCCATAAAAAAACATTTTATTTGCTGCACGGCGATGCGGCAAATATGCTTTTGAAAACACCCTATGAGTCACATTAACCTCATACAATTTTCTCATACTAAACTCATACTAAGCTCGTTAAGTTCTCATATAATCTCATAATAGCATCATTCAAATTATGAGAAATATATGAGACGGTATGAGATTTGTATGAGTTTAGTGTGAGTTTAGTCTGAGAGACCCGTATGAGGTTATTATGGCTCATACGGTTTTCTCGCTAGGGGGAGCATTCCAAAGTGTCCTAAAACAAAGAACAAAAAACACTCCCCGATGCACTCTCTCTCGGCATTAGGAAGCTGCGAGTTCGACCGGTACACAATATTTTGCTCAAGAGTTCCCACAATGTATATAAAGAAATAAACGAATTTGAACTTTAATCGTGTACACGCCGTCTTCAAGGGTTAAAATGGCGGTCCAGAAAACAAGAGTCTGCGTTACCCAAACAACGTGGCTATTGTTCTGCTGCGCCATCGTAAACTACTCTTTAATAGCCACCTGTGGCGGCGAAAAGCGCAAATTTGCCCATAGTAAAGACAAACTTGTGCTCCCGGCTATAGTGTCTAGAATATATCACCTAGTGTGCAGACCGAGGGCGCCGAGGTGGCACCGAAAGCAATGACTGCCAGCAGCTGCCGCAAGGGGACACTGCTGACCGTTAGTATGTGGAAGGTTTTTAAAGTGGCTTTAGGAGTGTTCGTGTCCGCCAAGAAATCGGCCGAGATACTTTAATAAAATTGGGAGGTACTCCTTCGGGACGTGTGCGTCTTCGATGTGCCCGCTTAATGGATTACAGAATCCGCAATTCGTGCACCGTCAACCGAGCCGTGAACATGAATACATTTCTACTGCATGAAAGAGATCCACATTTAAACATGCCGATTCTTTGGAAGACCACTATACCTGGACATTCGGGCGATGTGGGAATTTGATGAATAATCACTCTCACAAAATGAACGCATTTTACATAAGACATGCACCAAAGAAATGACATGCGCCAGAGAAATTACGCACGCATGCGCATGGCAATGCCAGCAGCACAAGCGATACCGTCTGCAAAAGGTGTCTGCTAAGTGAGATCTTCTGCCGATGGCTGACGCAGATAATGGTCGTTCCTTTTTATAGCGAGGAATCATGAAGCTCTAATTTAAAGCATGGAAAACATTGAAGAAAAAAAATTACAAGAGTTCAACGCTGCTGAACCAAATACTGAGCGAAAGCATTAGCTGCGGGTGACCGAACGTTCTTCTTCTCTTTTTCTTCTTCCTCAGCCCACATATAAACCCCGCTTTAACCAAGGTGTTTTAGCAGCCTATAGGGGTAACGTGAATGCAAGGGTCCTAGCAGGCTGATTCTGACATAACACTTCCATGTGAAACGAGAGACCGAAGTTGGCAACCGCGCCACGCCGACCGCTTGAGTTGGAAGCCCATCTCTCCCTTTTGTGTCACGAGGGGTGTGATGTCACAGCGTCACGTGGGTAAGAAGTACGTAGCTACCACCGCGCTACGCTGAAGGCTCGAAACTTAAGAGTAGTATTGCTTTAGCAATAAAATAAAATTTAAAACATATTATCCCAAACGTGTTGTTTTAATGATGCCTCAGCACACGTACATTGCGCAGCGTCCTCAATTGGCGACTGGTGGCACTCATTGCAAATGGCGCCATACCTTTCCATGGGGAACTGCCGCCACACGGCCACTAGCCAGTATATTCTAGGCACTGTAGCCCGGCTGACGGCGTTGATCGGTTTGGTACGCTCGAGGTTACTGGGCCGTAGTGATGCACACTTCAGTGAGATTCAACACACCCCGGACGCTCGTGCGTCCACTTGCTCCTTGACATGGAAACCAATGATAAGTTCTTTCAATGTTGAATGTATTTATGCCACCACTTTGGAATCGGCATTGTGCCACGCAGTCATGACGACGGGCCGGGAGTGAACGATGCGACAAAAAAGAAAATTTCTGCGCTAACTTGCGCATTTAAAGAAAGGAACGTTTCAGCGGCGGCAATAGTAGCGGCATTCGTGCTACGCGGTTGTCAAGTAACAAAATGGCCGCTGCTTCTGGGCAGCCGTAGACGAGAGCCATTTAAACATGTCTCGTCCTACCTTTAGAGGCGGAGCTTATGTGCGCCCCAATTTTTTCGCACTTTTTCTGTTTTGTTATTACTCTTATGTTGTTCGTAACATGCAATTGTTAATGCTGTTATCTGAGCTACCTTTGTGTAGATACTGCTGAATTGATTGTTGTCGCCATAGTTAATGTTGTTTCCTGAGATACACTTCCTGTACGTATTGTGCTGCATGCTCGCAGTTCTTCATATGCTTTTTGTTGTCATCGTTGTACTTTGAAAATGTTGCGTCCTTCCTATGATAATCTCTAAGGCGATTGGCAATCTTTCTAAATAAACGCGAGTATCATCTCTGCGCACGCTTCTTGGTTTACAGGAACGTGCTGTGGTACAACGGTCAAATCCAGCACTGTGCGTTGCTGACAGTGACGACCTATAACGACGCCCGACTCCGCAACGTCACCGGATTGGAGGGCGCCCAGTTCACCTTCGACGTGACGGACAGTGGCCACGGTGCGGGCTCCGCCAAGGAAGAGGGCGATGTGGTGGAGAGCCAGAACACGTACCGAGAGATGTTGCCCAAGGTGCTGCGCTCCATGTTCTTCCCTCTCGTCTCGAGCCTCATGTGCAGCAACTTTATCCTCTTCCCCATTGCCGAGAGGGCTCTGCTGGTGCGTAGTCCGAGTTGGCGTCTATTTCTGACGTCAGGTCGGGTTGCCATAGAATCACTAGTAGCGTAAGCATATATACAGGTAAGAATAGGCAGCAAGCTGATATATACGTATCGGCTTTTTCTGCAGTGCAGACGGAATTCTAAACATGCTCAGTTAAGTTAGTCTACAATGTTCTACACTCGGAAATCAATGACGATACGGTCGTCCTTCCTCAAGATCTGTATTTTGGAATTAGTTGTGCATAGCGACAAAATCACAACGATACAAAAATTAAGGCTGCAGAACTAGTCGCATAAATTTATAATGCAAAAATTGCAAGAGCTGAGATAAAAATTAAAATAATGTAGCGTATAACAAACGGATGAAATAGCTTACAATGGGAAAGAACTAGAAGACGATTGCGGTTTAAGAAACACGAAATAAATTACTTCAGAAAAGGCTCAGATCTGTAACAAAAATAGTCTGGGATACGACAAAACTGGGAATCGTTACTCGACGCTGTAAATATATTGTTTTGGCGAATGTTATGTATGAATTTTGGTTTTGTGCCTTCTCACACAGACACAGGCAACTGATTTCGACATTCGGCATTTTAATTCGGCATTCTAGTTTGCCATCATGGTGATTTTAATCTCTGACCACCAATTAAAAAGGATGCTGGTAATAATACTATATCTCCATGAAGTCATCGATGCACAGCTTTATCGCTTATAGCAGTGACAAAGAAGCCATCACGTTCCACCAGATACAATTATTAGAGCCACGAAATTTTACAAAAAAGGCCACAATAATGGTTGGTGGAGCCGTGATTTTTTGAATAATGTTGTGTCTCTTAGCAATGTTACTTATAACAGAAGCCTACCAGTTTTTTTGTTAAACCAGAGGCTTAAGCAATTCCTGAAAAAAAATTTATGGCTCCAAAATGAAAACTATTTGCACTCGTTTAGAGGTATCCTAGTGTGATGTAAATCAGAACGTGTCGGCCAGTATACGCCCCCAAACAAGGAAGACGTTCGGCGTCTTGATTGTAATCGATTTCCACTTCTTTGCTCTTCTTTTTCTCGTGCTGTCTTGCTCGCGCTATCTCTTCTTTTGCTTGTGATATCGACTGCGTCGCTGCCCCTTTTGTGTTTTCGCTAAGTCCGAACAATGACTAAAGCCATCGCTACCGCAGTGATGCATCACATACCATATTTTCTCCGCCTTATGGTATATCTCCCCATTTCAGGAGGCCCCCCTCACATTCTGCTTGTCATTAAAACACTCTGCGCTATCCTTTTTGAAATAGTACCACCTTTCTCACACCATCACAACATACATGCAGAAAAATGGAACAAAATACAATTGACATCCTTTGTATGTACATCAGACATGGGACAAATCATAGCTGACATCACTGGATGGTTCTAAAGATTTTGTATGAAGGATTAGAATTTTACCCCACCGGGGTGGCGCAGTGGTTACGGCGCTCGACTACTGTTCCCAAGGACGCCGGATCAAATCCCGGCCTCGGCGGCCGCTTTTCGCTGGAGGCGAGAAGCGACGCGCCCGTGTGCTGTGCGATGTCAGTGCACGTTAAAGAACCCCAGATGGTCGAAATTTCCGGAGTCCTCCCCTACGGCGTCTCTCATAGCCTTAGTCGCTTTAGGACGTTAAACCCCACAAACCAACCAACCAACCGATTAGAATTTAAAACAAACAAAAAATACACTGAATGACTATAATGCATTCGTAGCCTACACAATGCCTCGAAAAAGAGCCCTGATCGAAGTGCAAGGGTCAGTTATTAAACCCGAACTGTGGCCGTCGCCCCCAGGTAAAGCATCTTCAGCTGCTGACCGGTCTGAGCCTAGACCTCTACTGGACGCTGAACTATGGGTTCGACTTCCTCTTCTACTTGGGCACTTCTTTGTTTGTGCTTCCACCGCTCGCCCTGTTCCAGTGGGGTACCCTCTCCGCAACTGACATCGGTGAGTCCATCACTATCGCGTTTTCTTTTTTTGAGGGGGGGGGGGGGGGGGGACAAGGGACGTACTATATCTATATAGGACCTGATGCGATCAGCCTTAGCAACTGAGCCCGATTTGACAAAAATAATTGTCTCTGGTACCCATTCTAGAAGGAAGATCCATTAACTTCACACGCTTCTTCGTAGTATAATGCGTGCACCTATTTCTATTATTTGCCGACGATGCCACTTAACGTCATTGTTCTTCTGCCAAGACTTCCACGCATTGGTGTGAAGTGCAAAGCTCGAATGAACGAGGCACGGAGAAAGCTGGACGACCAGGAGTAACCAAAAACTGAACAGAAGGCTTTTCAGTTTCATAAAAAGAAACACAGCGCCTAAAATTACAACAGGCAAAAAATAACACTCACTTTGAAGACTATTTATACTAAGTGCTCAGTTTTTTTTCGTTGTTTATCCCGGTAGCGGTGGTGGTGCATGACACACCTTGACGCCACGCTGTCGCTAGAGGCCGAGCATATCGTTTAGATGTTTGTGACTCATTTTTGAGGCTGTTGTTTGCTAGGCGCATTCTAGCTTTGTATTACTCTTACTCTTACTCTCCCTCATCATATAGGAACTATTCCTACTCTCTCTCTCCCTCCGTCGGCAAGAGGACAGTGCCTAACAAGGCCACTGTGTACCATACTAACACAGCTCGAAATTGTGGCAGCGTCGAGATGTAACGGGAATAAAATAAGGTCAACTAGCACGCTGGTATTAGGACGGCTTATCACGTTTACGGCTGCTGTTTTTTGCAGCAAAATAATTCCAGCAGCATATTTTAATTTTTTTGTGGGGATTGAAGGCGTAAACAATATTACGAGCTTATGCCAAACATTGATACCACTGGCTGATAGCAGCACTTTGTGTTCAGTTCAGAAAAGGCCAGCTTATTGATGTAAGCTTTGAATAGAGAAATGAAATGCTTCACAGATCTTTTAAGACAATACACAGTTGTTTCATAATCGCGGTTTAACAGCGTAACACTGACTCAGGTCAAGAAAGAAAGAAATGACCAAGAAAGAGACGAGACACACAAACCAGCGCTGGTTCGTCTGACTCGTTCCTTTCTTGGTCTGTTTATGTTTTGCGCTGTTAAATCACTTTTATGAAGCAACACAAGATAGCTCAATCTGCATTTCTTATGCAGTTATTGTTTGTTTCTTTTATTTTGGATGAAATGCAAAACAGGAAGTAACAATCGAGCTCCGCATGTTCTCTTTGGAATGCCACTACCGATGTTTTCACCGGTTGTTACTTGATAACGGTCCCCGATTTATGTGCCAACCAAGGCCGATGTGAACTAAACGCAGAGTCGAATGTTTAACTCATGTATCCACTTGCGATCCCCCTCGCAGCCCTCATCTTTTCGCTCAACCTGCTGCACGGATATGCCGCTCTGCCCTGCGTCTACATCATCTCCTTCCTCTTCGACAACCCGGGCCACGGCTTCTCCATGCTCGCCATCCTGACGTTCATCATCTGTACGTTACCAGCTCCCAACCCTTTTCGGGCGTGCATCGGTAACACATATAGTCATGCCCAGCCTGAGAACGCGCGCCACGAGCAGCTCCCGCATTACCGCACATTTTCAAGCATCGCGTATTTTAAAGCAGAGCACATATCCGGACATCGCTTTCCAGATCTGCGCACATCAAAATGGCGCCATTTATGCAACATACATTCAGAAACTCTGCTACAAATTATATCACCGCTACTGAACCGAGGTCCTCTTTAATTTAGTATGCAAGCAAGGATAAGAAAATAAGGGACTGGTTATTACATACCTACATAGAAAGCCAGCAGTCATCCTAAGGAAGAAAAGCATAGCAAAACTGTTTTTATGTCTACTTATGTTATGTGGAGAATACCATTGAGCGTGTTTAACAGACAACCTCAGCCATAAGAGTGGGCACTTGCAATCTCAGACGCACGCATGTATACTTGAATCCGGATGTGGTGAACTAGCTTCTATTTTCCAATCAGTTGGCTTTTCAGAAATAAATAACCCCACCACTAATGTCCCTCTGACCAACACTGAGGACGCTCTCCGTGATTTCCACGAGATTCTTGGCCCCCTTCATATGCGCTTCATGTGATTGGTGAATAAGCTCTCCGGCCATTGTTGAGCCGCGGCTGTTAAAATATTGCGTTGTACACAGATGGCTGCACAAGGCAAGGCTATGTCATAGTCGCATTTATTGAGGCGGTGTTATCTCTTCTTGGCTGCAGCTACCCTTGGCTGCTTGGGCGAGGTGTTCATGGAGCACTACGCGGACGACGTGGACAGCGCGATCGTCTCAGCCGTCATCGGCACAGCGCGACAAGTGATGAGACTGCTGCCTTCTTGCTCCTACTCCCGTGCCATGACCAAGGTGCTGCAGCTAGCCGCCGAGAGCACCGTGTGCCGGCTCGGAGGTGTGCAGCTCCAGATCCAGTGCAGGACAAAGGTCACCCAGGCCAAGCTGTCACTGAAGCAGTGTTGCGAGCGTGAGTTATTACCCATTCAACTTCCCCTCACCAGTTAAGTCCCGCCGGGGTGGCTCAGCAATCGGGGCACTCGAATACCGAACTCAAGGACGCGGAATATATTCTTGGCCACGTCGACAGCTTCTAGATCGAGGCGAAAAGAAAGGCGCTATATGCTATGCGATTTCGGCCTGCATTAAATAACCCTATAGACGATCGAAATTTCTGGGCTCTCCCCTACGGCGTCCGTCGTAGCTAAAGCCGCTTTTTGACGTTAAACCTTTAAAGCAAACCAAACCTCACCGTTCACGATACAGGGCTAAAATTAATGTAGCGATGGGAGCATAAAATAACGATTAATTCAGAACTGCGGGGATGGATACTGGGCGCCAGGGCATACGGTGGCGCCCGCTCTCGACAGCGCCCACGTGATGCACTAGGTGGACAACACGCTTACAGCTGCCGCTGAGTGATGCTTCCCTTTTCTAGGTATGAAAGAGCACTGAACAAGGATAGAGGGGGGAAGACTCAGTTCGTAGGTCGAGCCAACGTTTTGACAAGTGGACTTGTCTTAGTCTGGGACCTGCGAATTGAGGCTTCCCCCCTCTACCCTCGCTCAGTGCTCCATCATACCGTGTTATTCATCAAATTCCTCTCCTCCTTATTTCCCTTTCCTAAGCACTTTAGTTGCGCGTTGTCACTGAATTTATTTATTTATTTACTTATTTATTTATTTATTTATTTAATGTACATTTCGGCATTGGTCTGTTTTGTAAGCCTAAGTTCAGGTATTAGGCCCAATCATTCGGTAACAAAGCACTTCACCGAGTCAACAGGCTGTCAAAATGTAGCATGGCGAGCTTTAATTGCGACGACTACACACATCAGCTACAACGTTATTATTACTGATATGAAAATAACTGAAGTTGGCACACATATAGGGAGAGGTAAGCTGTTACAATTATCACAGGGATAAGATCTCTTTGCTAGACAGGCGGTGTTATCTGATGTCAGACAAATGCGGAGCGCCTTCGGATACTGCCGCCGTTGGACTGCTCACTTGTATATAGCAGATTATTCAATGGGGATGGTGGAGATGAATCAGAGAAATATTTTAATGCAACTTTGCGGAGGTGAGTTCCAAGCAGCGTTGCTCGGGCTTCGAGTGGGTGCTTATTTTCCCCGCACGAAGGATAGCTTTGTTGACCATTACTCAGTAGACAGCAACTTCTAATGTTCTTCTTTATGTTTATTTTCATTCCCGCTGATTTAAAATTACTTCTTCTATACCGCTGAAGTTGCCTAAGACGACTCGTCATGCTTATCGATGTGCGTTGGGGCAAAATATTTTAGTTCGTTTCAGTGAAACTTTCATTGGCGGACTTCAACGCCTTCAATGGGGGAAAAAAAGCCTGAGACGTCCTGGCTTTCGGAGGAACGTTGCTTGCTGTGGGAGCATAATGCTTTTTGTAGGAGCTAGCATATTTTTCATTCTGCCGGCAATTAGTCTTCGTTACCTACACAAGATAGTAAGCGCAAGAACGTAAACGCGCGTGCCGGGCCTTCGGCCGCTACTCACCGAACTGTTTAGCGCCAACTTCACTGACAATATTTTACTGGTTGAAATGCTTGCTGCACACATGAGGAGTATCGCACTCTTCTTCGCCTATTAAGGTCTTCGCTAACCAAAGCTTTACTGAGCTTATTGTTCGGGCAGTAGCGGGAGCTTACACCGTGTTCTGCCGCGTACGCTCGACATTAAAATCCCTGATGGGATTAACAGTATCGAATAAATAAATAAATAAAATAAAATAAGGAACAGTAACGAACAATAGCAACAGCTTTGAGAGACTGCAGCAGCCTCAGAATGACGCAAAATCAAAATGTCCAACGTTGACACTTTCTAACAAGCAAAACTACGGAGCAGTGAAAGCTAGAGTAGTAAGGTGACCCCGCTTGCTCCTCTCGGTCAACGCTAGCGCAATACGCTCCAAGGGTGGAGCTCGCGCCCAATGTGTACGTCATGCTTTCATCACGCGTTTAGTCGCACGTTTATTGCGTTTCGGCCTGAGTTGGCAAATCACGTGTGGCTGGCGCTGTCTCACCTGCGATGTTGGTATGTCACAAAAATTGAACTTCACAATTATATTTTATTAGATTGGCCTAAAACTCTAAATAAAGTGGAAAATAGTACCCCGCAGGAAGAGTGGTAAGATTGCGCCCGCGAAAAAAAAATTCCTTTGTATATCAGGAAGGGCAGAAGAACTCGCGGGGAATTATATATCTGAGTCACTGCTTCGCACTATTTCCATGACATCCACATTCTGCGCAATGCCAGGGTACAAGCACAATAAGATTTTTAAATCATTTTAGTCTCCCCAGTGGGGCATTTCCGTGTTCATTCCCGGTTCTTCCATTTTCTGAAGACCTTATGATGTTCCTAGATCGTGGGCCATGTTCACTTAATGCCCCCTTCCCCCGGCTTGCTATTTACTTTGGTATTTAAGTCGCGTATCAGATTATACTTTGTTTTTACGGCACCCTGGGCTGACTGCTTTGAGTTTCTATTGAAGTTTCCGACTACCTAGTGATTGCGATTAAAGGCAGGCGCGCAGCGTATTTTCTACCCCTACACCACGTGCACCTCTGAGGCAATATCCACCTTCAAAACCGCATGCAAATGTGCGTGTGTACTACGCTCCGAAAATCTGAGATTTTTCCGCTTGCCTATTCACACTGAATATTATCCTATGAACGATTTGAGTGTTGGCGTATTACTCAAGTCCTCATCCTGAACTCGCAGACATGGAAAGCCCGGACCCGACGCTCTACCTGATCCAGCCGTTCGACGTGCACCCGTATTCGGCGTTCTACGAGGTCGCAACCCTCTCCGTCGAAGGCGCTGTCGTGTTCCTGATACTCCTCATCCTCGACCGTTGGCTACGGAGGGCAGATCAGGCGCTCAGCTCGGTTCCAACGGTCTCCTACAACGAAGACGACACAGGAGTTACGTACACCAAGAAACGGGCGTTCGCACCGCGGAGACGCGTCGGGAGCAAGAAGGTAGCGTTTAAGAAAACCAGACGTGTGGTTCCATTCTGGCCTTGGGCAGTCTTCTACAGCTAATAACCATATAGGGCAACTTCCATTGTACCTTTGCAGTTTCGAAAAACAAAGCTCTTGTGTATCTATTTACACTCAATGCAAAGAGGTTACCTCAAGGCTAATCGGTGTAGGAAACCCTGTCAGCAAAGAGCACCTTGCTTCCACTTTCTCGCCGGCGGTAATTCTGTCCATTTTGTCCGACGAATAGGCGCAGTCCTGTTTATGTTGGCAAACGTGACATTGCTGTAGTTTTTGCTAGCGTATTTACTCGGATGTATCGCACTTACATTTGTAACTTTGGTGCCCTTTTTTGTCTGTGCTAATGAGCAAGCAGGGATGATAAATGAGGTAAACGAGAGGTTCGTCGATAAAGCAGTTGGTCTGAAGAAACTTGACTCAAGGCAACCTGCTAGGTTTATTTGAGCATGCTTCACTTCCACTGCAAACGCAACAAAGGGCAGAACCTGCTCGAAACGCGCAATAAAATTCTGCTTTTACTATACAAGTTACTTATATGTATGCAAAGCAGCGCGTAAGTGGAGCACAAGGAAACTGACGCTGCTCACGGCAGAAAGATCGTTCGAGTCAGCATTTTGGGATGTGTTAATATTCGTCCCTTTCCGTTTTTCTGGACCAAGCTGAGGCGATTTAATTATGGCGTTGATTACCAGTAATGACTGTACGCTCAAGACCTGATGGTTCCTAATTTTCAACAAAAGTGGAGAAGAGGCTTTGGCGATCAAATATTTTGGCGTCTGTACTAGCAAAGCTTCACAAATCAAACTTGAGGATACATACCTCAACGTCACGTATTGCTGCAGTGTACTACCTCGGTGAATTCTCAATGACGCAGATGTAAGTGAATTCATTCACCGTTCTCTTGAGAATATCTAACACAGTCCCTAACCCATATTCTATGTTTGCAAAGAAACATTTGCACGACGGCGATTACTCGGGGCCCTGGCGTGGTACCTAAAACTCAAAACTGCCTTATTAGTGCAGAATATCACGATATATATATATATATATATATATATATATATATATATATATATATATATATATATATTTCTTTATCGCAATTAATGGAATGGGGGTTTCTGAAGGTGCTCTACAACTTTCCAATTCACATTTTTGGTCTAAGGTGAATATTTATTAAATAGCCAATTAACTAATTGCAAAACAAAAAATTGCCTGTAGTGCGCAAGCAGGCTGGTAGTTGTATGCAACTGGTTTCACTGACCTACCTCAAATATATTATTTTATAACCCTTGGTTCAAGTTAGCTGGGACACCCGGTATATATATATATATATATATATATATATATATATATATATATATATATATATATATATATATAGTTGTATGCAACTGGTTTCACTGACCTACCTCAAATATATTATTTTATAACCCTTGGTTCAAGTTAGCTGGGACACCCGGTATATATATATATATATATATATATATATATATATACCGGGTGTCCCAGCTAACTTGAACCAAGGGTTATAAAATAATATATTTGAGGTAGGTCAATATATATATATACCGGGTGTCCCAGCTAACTTCAACCAAGGGTTATAAAATAATATATTTGAGGTAGGTCAGTGAAACCAGTTGCATACAACTACCAGCCTGCTTGCGCACTACAGGCAATTTTTTGTTTTGCAATTAGTTAATTGGCTATTTAATAAATATTCACCTTAGACCAAAAATGTGAATTGGAAAGTTGTAGAGCACCTTCAGAAACCCCCATTCCATTAATTGCGATAAAGAAAGTCTCACGTGTATCTTTTTTTCCGGGCTCAAAAGAAAGCCCGCGAAATACAAATAATACCACGTGACTAGCGCATTTGAGCGCAGCGATCGTGGTGCTCTCAGTCGTGGTTTGAGCGAACGAAATCAGCTGCGGCCGTGACCCGATGGTCCCGTTGCAGCGGCAGGCAGAAATGTTAACGATGGTTGGAGCGAGCTCGAGCTCGCCCGTCGTCACCGCGATCTTGGCCAGGCCTGTGCACCGCAGCAGCCTACATCACGACAGGCGGATGACGATAAAGAACCGGCAAATGAAGGTGCAGCGCTAATTTTAGTCGAGTCACATGTCATCTCGCCCCTTTACCCAAGCCTGTATGCGCACATTCAGTGGCTGATACCTTATCGCTGATCCGTTTGCCGTAAAGTTCGCTGATGGGAGAGAAGGAGGGTTTGTTAGAATCCCGGTGGTGTCGGCTCGCCGCTCTCGGTGCTACTGCACCATCACGTGGTCCGGCTGCCGGACGCGGGCGAAGAAGCCATCGCAGGCATATCGGCCTGCCGCTTTAACGGGGCAAAGGAGACACGGCCGCAGCTAATTTCGTTCGCTCAGGCCACGACTGAGAGCACCACAATCGCGGCGCACAAATGCACTAGTCACGTGGTATTATTTGTATTTCGCGGGCTTTCTTTTGAGCCCAGAAAATAAGATGCACGTGAGACTTTCTTTATCGCAATTAATGGAATGGGGGTTTCTGAAGGTGCTCTACAACTTTCCAATTCACATGTTTGGTCTAAAGCCGATATTTATTAAATTAGAAAAATTAACATAATTAGCTAATTAAGTAATTGCAAAACAAAAAATCGCCTGTAGTGCGCAAGGAGGATGACATTTGAATGCAATTGGTTTCACTGACCTACCTCAAATGCATTATTTTGTATCCCTTGGTTCAAGTTAGTTGGGACACCCGGTATATATATATATATATATATATGCACGCTATAATTGAATCGAGCGGGAATGGTCTGCATGCATTCCACACTGAGCGCATTTCATTCGCGCGTCAAAAATTATCACTTCTGGTGCACTGTATGCATCATCCTATCTCATTGGAGTGGTCCTTGTGTGCCATGTTTTGGCATTCCGCACAAAAGGCACCGACACCGTATCTACTGAATTCTCACACTAAGAGCTGCACTTTGATGAGAGTGCTATGACGCATTCACTATGCGCTGAATATAAAGCAAAACCACGAGGAAAAACAATCTGTTGACTGCGCAGCGCTCCAACTGGGAGGATACAGACGTCATGTCGGAGGCCGAGCTCGTGAAAGGCTTGGTAAGCGGACAGTTGTGCGTCACGGAGGCAACCTCCAGGCCCGTTATGATCGTGCACCGCCTGCACAAAGCGTACGGCTACTTCGAAAGCAACGTCGTCCTCAAGGCAAGTCGAACAACAGCACAGCTGTAGCTGTGTGTATCGGAGTGCCTACAGAGAACAGCACTGCCGCCATAAATGTAATATGCAGCAAAACTAAATTTCTACCTTCCCTTGAGGGCTTAAAAGAAAGGTTCAGTATAGCGGAGACGAATTAGCGTGGATGTGTACCAGATTACAGGACACCCACTACGCGTACACGGAATAGCCCACTGAGGCCCGCCTGTGCCACTAGGCGAGTGCAGGTAGCTTGCGCTAATACGTCTAACCTATGCTATTATAATCGTATCCATCACATAGAAACGTACTGTATTCTTATAATGCATAAGTATTTCGCATGAAGTATGGAAGCCTCATCGAGTAAGCGGACTTATTGCGGGCAGCACGGACAAGTACACATCAATTAGTTCGTATGGTAGCCTCATGGCTTTTGTTAGCTTTGTTGTCGTCATGCATGATGATGATGATTATCCTTGACTCCAAAACCCTTTTGACGGGTGATCTACTATAATGATAGCCAGGTGCTTGGATGGCTTCAAATTGGGAGTCACTTGCGCCACCAGCACACCAGCCGCCGCTACGTAGCCTCAATGGCATCCTACCGCGGCGGTTTGTTGTCCGACTGGAAGCACGGTGCTACCGGCAGTGGGTCGGCAACGGAGTAATTCACATCTTGAGGGGGCGGTTCAAGGGCGGTGCATTCTAGGACAATGTGGAGGATGGATTCGGCATCGGATTTGCATTGTGGACAGGTTACGTCCAGGCCGCCCGTGTACTTGGCTCGGAACATTCTCGTTCAGAGCATTTCATTACGAGCTTCGCACAGTAGGCAGCTACCTCTCGAGTTGTCGTAGATAGCCTGTCGGCCGATGGTGGTTTTGTTGGCCACGAATGTGGCAATTTCCGTCTTCCCCTGGCCAGCAATCCTCCACCGGTCGAGCTTCATCTTCTTGACGAATTCGCGTACTTTTAGGCGCCATTCACGTTGAGGTGGAGCATAAAAGGACAGTGGGCACGCCGTACCTCTTGCCGAGGCATCTTGTCCTCGGAACACATTTGGTCTTTAGTGAGCGAATTAGGTATTGTACACCTCCCGGACCCAGCGACCATCTGGAATCCCGATTAATCGCCAGTTGAAAGCCAGTTTCGCCACTGCTTCGCTTGCCTCGATGGAAGCATTCGTTCGGGGTGCAGCCGTGGACCCCTAGAGCAACGCGCCTAGCTTGTCTTTGTTGTGCCTCGAGCGCCAGCCATGTAGATAATGACAGGTACAGTGTTTCCGAAGGTGAGGCTTTGAACTGCCACGTACTTCCAAAGCGCCGAGGTGACCTAAAATCGACTGAAGGACCATAGCGCACGGGATCCGAGGAAAGCCTGGCGTCTTTTCGTTTTTGACCGAAGCTCTTCTTTTACATAGTTGGGTGATGTCGTCATTACCACTCCCAGATATTTATAGGTCGATGACCACATTATCAGCTGGACTTGTAGTATGGGGTTTCGATCGTCCCCTATGTCGGTCCCAGCTCCAAAGTGCAAGGCTGCAGATTTCCCTGCACTGAAGGTCAGCACCAGAGAAGAGCCCTCGAAGCATATGTCTAAGTAGGGCTTGGAGCTTTGCCAGGCTACCTCCTAGAAGGGCAATTTCATCAGCATAGAGCAGCGCTGGCAGTCGCCGCTCTCTAATTCCTGATTCTGTTAGGTCAGATCAAGCAGATTGGATCTCAGTGAGTTTCGGCTCAAGACTTGTAAAGTACACATGAAGAGCAGTGGAGACATTGGGAAGCCCTGTCGCAAGCACCTAGAGACTTCAGAAAGGTCAGATGTACGATTTCCCCAATGCACAACTGCCCCTGTTGAAGTATAAATAGCCTTTAGGAGGTATAGCATGTTTCCCTGAAGACGTCCAATATCTTCCACAGGCTAGCATGCTGCACAGATTCGTAAGCCATGGCAATGTCCAGGAGGGCAACCAGTAGTGGGCGATGTTCCTTTGCTGCGATCTCCAAGCTTGGGTGATTGCAAAAAATTGTCCTCCAGGTAGCAGCGTGTCCTAAAACCATTTTGCAGCTCACCAAGACATTGCCCTCTGCCCACCTCTGCAGTCTCATCTGTAGGGTATGGGCCAACAACCTGTACGAGGCAGACATCACTGTGATGGGTCGGTAACTCTTCTCTTAGGAACCATACTGATCCAAGTGTGCCTCCAATCCTGAAGGATGTCGGCGGATGTCATGACCGCATTCAAGGCAACCACCAGAAGATATCTCGTACCGGGTTTGACTCTCTTTAGTAGGAGCGGTGGCACACCATCTAGCCCTGCTGCTGACTTCCCTGACATTTTTTAGTGCTCACTCCAGTTCCTCGCCTGTAATCGAGTCCAAGGGTATTGAGGAGGTGACAGTGGTTGTGTCGTCTGCGGCTCGGGGATATTCGGAACGCAGTTTGCAGGCCATATATTATGCTATGAACTGGACGCAGCTATTCTATCCCATTAATTTGGAAACGCCAGGAGGGGGGACCAATTGTCAGCTGTTCTCTTTCCTTCAAAATTTCTTGCCTGCATTTCTGCCAGCCTCCTTGAATTTTTTTTTAATATTTGATTCACGGGCCTCATGCCTTTCTGGACAAGACCAGCCATAGTCCTTTTGCAATTTAGACATAGATCCCAGCTCTTTTTGAGGGCTTTTCTTCCGCGCATTGGCTTAAAGCTGCTCGGTGCCCACTGTCTGTGCACAAGGTGGCGACACGTACGCAGCGCAGATACATCGAAGCGTACATTGTCCCTTCCGGTTTGGTGGTGTCAATTTACGTCTTGGGAATTACGTGACCGATGATGCATTTTCGTTTTCAATCTGGCTTATAACGTTGGGGAATTAAACATGTCGCGTTAGGAACGCACTGCAGCTGCGAGACTGTAAGGTCTGATTTTTCTCCTGCGTGACAGCTGCGCAGCCACTGTGTGCTTCCCTACGCTTTAGGCTGACACAGCAAGGTGACAAACACTTCTTCCACCACATGGAAGTTGGTTAGCCTTAGAGGTCCGTCGTTTAATCTGGCATTTGCTTTCATGCAGGACTTAAGCTTCACGCTTCGAGCGGGTGAGTGCTTCGGGCTGCTTGGTGCCAACGGAGTCGGCAAGACCACGACGTTTCGGATCCTCACCGGAGAGATACTACCACACGCCGGCGACGCCTACATTCGGCCGTTCTCGGTCGTACAGGAAACGCGTCAGGTTAGCCTGTTTCCTCAATTGCCCGTCACGCAGGGTCGGCAGTCTTGCAAAAGTGCACAATGGTCATTTTATTGGCGCAAAAAAGGGCCTGCGGAAGCATCACCGTAACTGAGCCATAAACAACCATATCGCTCTTTTCTTGAACCAGTACAATGTTATTGAAACGCTGATAGGACTAAGAGAGCTAGTTAATTCTGCCAAGTTTAGGCCAATTTAATGGCTAGCTTTTTCGCTTACCAGCGAGGCTGCGCTTGCGAGCTACAAGTGAGACCCATGGGAAAAGGAAGGCTGAGCCTCAAGCGCATCCACATCTCAGAGGCCAGCAGTGGCGTCCGAATACTGAGCCGGACGATCCAAGCACAATCCAAATAACAGCGGCCGCATTCCGACGGAGGCAAACTGCTAGGCTTCTGTGAACTGTGTGATGTCATTGCACGTTAAAGAACTTCGAGTGCTAGAATTATGGGGCCATCCACAGCAGTGTGCACTGCAGAGCCCATTGACCAGTCATGTGTCCATAACACTGCTGGACAAGTCTGGATACAGGCATCTGCGTAATCCACTCACCTTCTCGCCTAAACCATTGAAAAAATAAGAGGAAAAAACATTAGAAAACTTATCCTTTGGATCCACGGGAGCGCTGCGGGATAACCTTTGGAACAACAATGAATGCTGGCATGTTATTGGAGGAGGATCACTTTCGCACTTATAGCAACATTTGCATTTGTAATAGCCAAAATCACTGAGCAAACCGCCATCTTGATTGCAAAGGGAAGTCTTGTTGGTAGCAGTTCACGCTGTTAGTGGAAAGTTGATGGGAATTGCTGACGTCACTGATAAGTAGTTGGCAGAGCAACTCATTGTTCCAACGTGTGTTCAAAATGTCGCTTCTTTTCGATTAGGCCAAAAACGTTTGTTTAAACTTATATAGTCACAAGACAGGGCAGGTTTATGAGAATGGGGCTTGCACTGTCTCGTATTTTGGTTGCCTTACTTGTTTTACTTTTATAATTGAAGACTAACTTCGTCGTCTAATCCGACAACTCAACTTGCTGAGAAAAACGCGTGCTGTTTTTCCGCAACAGTTCCAGCGCTACCTGGGCTATTGTCCCCAGAAAGATGGCCTCTTGGACATGCTCACCGGAGTAGAGACGCTATTGCTGTTCATGCGCCTCAGGGGCGTCCCGATGACGCAACAATACCTGGACGCGCTGCTCGACATCTTCCTCCTCGAGGAGATCGCGGACCAACTCGTTAGCACGTACAGGTAGGAATGCATCCGTGAGCACTACGGACACTGCAGAACATGCGCTGGAGAACTGCGAAAGCATTAGAGATGCTGCTGCAGGTTCTGCGACAGTAGACGTGGCCTCATGTTTATTTTTTTTACTCTTTATTATTCTAGTCTTGTATATCCTTTATTATAAAACCTTTTTATTTTTATTTTTTATATTTATTTCTTTATTTGCCACAATGCCGCCCAGCGCCTTTACGCTAGACAAGGCGAATTATGGACACGTTCGCAGGAAGTCCGCGTCGAGTGGTGGTTACTGCACTCGACTGGTACGCGGAAGTGTGGTTCGATTTCTAGCGTGGGGACAATTGTTTTTCTTAATAATACGCTCTGGTGACACGCTTTGGTGACAGGCTCTTGTGACGCAACTTATGAGACACTTTCCCAGTAAAACCACATGCCGACCAACGGGAAAGACAGCTTTCCTCGGAGTTGCACTGAGGCACACAGACCAAACCATGCAGAAATAATCATTGCGCAGTGCAGCTAAGCTGCTGTTTCTTTTATGAGTTTAATGCAGTTCTAAAATCTTGATGTGTTCTGTCTCGTTTCTAATACCCAACGGCCCGCGTTTGTGATGTAATTTCAATGATCGATAGCTTATCTACCTGCATCAATTGGGTGACATTTTAACTTGAAAATATTATACAAACACCACAAACATAGCAATATGAGTGGTTCGCTTCGGTTCGAACGCTGCGGCAACTCAAATGATTTAAAAGGACCACACACTCTACGGCCTGCACCTGGTTCGAGATGACCCTGCTTCTCCGGTGTGCAGTGCTGGCAATCGCCGCAAGCTGTCGCTGTGTGTGTCCATGCTGGGGATGCCACGGGTGCTACTCCTGGACGAGCCCTACGTAGGCGTTGGCGCCGCGGGCCGTAGACGCGTCGTCAAATACATCAGTGCTCTGCAGCACATGGCCAAAATGTCCATTGTGCTGACGTCTCACAGGTACGTAACCGTGGACAATAACGATACACCTCAGTCACAAGTCCTCGTTGGATCTCTAAAGGGATAAAATTCGCCACTACGAAATCGCTGCAAGTGGCGCATTTTCACTCCGTCACCTCTGTGTCCCTTGTGCAGTAAAAGTAGAAGAACGGCCACTCCAGCACTCATCCATGTATTCTAAGCACATCTACGATGCCGCCTTTGGATCTGGCGTCCACCTTCTGCTCTCATCTCCCTTTTTTTTTTTTTTCGCGTTTATAAATGGGGGCCTTCGCTCGTGCTAGACATCTTTCGCGGCCCTTCTTATAGACAAAACTAGGTCGATGAACTATCTCTCGATATTGATTCTAAACGAAGCTGAGAACGCCTTCAAGAAAAGCGTGAAGGTTGTACCAGGGCCTCTGATTAAAGTCACGGCGCCCTCCACGACAAAGCTTCATTCTATGAAGCATTTCAAGCGCTGTTAAGAATAGTGTGCACTCTCCTAATAGCTTTACTGTATTCCTCGCAAACACCTCGCGAACATTGTCGTGCGGACGCAGGTGGAAGCAGGAGTACAAATTTGGGCGATACAGAAGCTCCGTCCTTAAGTATGCACTACAGCATGGACGGCTCTCTGGTCAATTCAAATTGGAGATCTTGGTTCATGTAGTACATTCATGCTAGTCGTGCGTCAACAAGCTTTTCAGTATGTACTTTTATTGCCCCACACATCCTGCATACAGGCGCAATCTACAAAATTATATATAAGACAGCTCGACGTAGATGCATGTCTGCAGTTTATTCGAGTCGTGCGAACCTCTCTGCTTGCCCTAACGGCAGCGTGTGGAGCTTAAGATTCAAGGACCTTGGAAGACTGGCTTCCCATCTAGCCTTCCCGTCTAAAAAGCTAAGCCCTAGAGGGCACCGTCAGCAGAGTCAGCCATGTCACGTATTCTCATGACGTCACATAACCCGATGGCTATTTCTGTGCCCTATTCTTTCACCTGCCGTCTACCACTGGACAGTGTGGTTAACGAAGCATACAAAGCAATTAATGGTATTGTGTTGATGTTGCGAACGAAAACTCATAAGCATAGCTCTTGCAACTGGAAATCGGCATGTGATATCGCCGCACGTACATAGGGAGCTTGAATGAAGCGATGCATGCTGGGTAATCCGCCATGATGTTGTCGTTGGCAGCAGACGACACAACACGGTACTGCCACAGAGCCTCGTCTACATGGTCGCGTAGAGGGCGCAGACGATGCTGGCGCGATCGAACAGGCTAACTGCGGGTTCTTCACGATTTCAAGAATCCATCTGCTCGAGGTCGAGAAGGCAAATGAATTCCGATGCGAATGGCGCGCAGAGGTTAGCACACGCGAGATCGACGCCAATCCAGGCAAGTATCAAACTACTCGCCTGAACTGAAATCATGAATCTCGGCGATGTCGACGGGCGGCCAGATCCAGACGCATAATGCAGTCAGTCGTTCGCGCTTGAAGAAGCGTAGCTTGAACAGGTCCGCGTCGCACTGCTTTTCATTTCTCCGTAGCGCTCCCGATTTTTCGGGCACAGCGATGACGCGTATGTTCCTCGGGAATCGGCCGAAATTGCATGCACGTAAGAGCAGAGCACGAAAAGCCGCGCGTTTGCTCGCTGGACCATTGAAAACGACAAGGCACTTTCTCAATTCAGCCTGGCTGCGCTGAATCCACCCTGACATGATCGTGCGTCATGTAAAGTCGATACTTTATGTTTCGTAAAGTAAGATAAATTAAAGCGGCATGCTAAAATGTATTTGTAAAATTAGGAGAATAATAATTAAGCGAGTTGCCAACTTAATTCGTGCGTACCAGAATCCGCAAGGAGAGTCAGATGCAAGCCATTTGGGAGCCAAGGGGAGCCATGTCGAGCCATACACCTAAAGGTTTCAAGTAGTTGTGTTCAAGAATTATTGCATGATTAACTAGTCTTGTGAAGAGACGAAGTGTCTAGTCGCAAAAACATTGTTTTTGAAGGCACTGGTAGACTGTCAGTAGTGCTGCTCTGAAAGATAATGGCGACAAACTGAAACAGCAGTTTACAATTATTACTTCCTTATGAGGTTGAAGAGTTGCTGAACTATTTAAAGCCAGAGAATGTGAAAGAACAGTAAGGTATCGCCTCAATATTGGATTTCACAAACTTTACTTATGCTAAGGCACTTCTTTGCGGGCAGAAATTTGAAGCTAGGCAGCCCCACGTACCATTTATTTTCAAGCGATGATCTTGAGCCCTTTGAGGTTTCACGCCACGAATTTGATTCCCGAAGCTGAAAATCATTTTCATATTCAATACAATTTTATTAGCATTAAATATATATGTACTTATGCCGAAACAAACATTTAGCCTCGAAGTATGGCAGAGTTACTTTACTCGAGATAAACTGAAAGGTGCTGTCATTTATTGTGCCCCTTTGAACGCAGAAGGACACCCATGCGTATAGCCACAGGCTTAGACCAGGCACTGCGCTATAATCACAAGCCAGTGCCACCTCAAAAGAGGTGCTTTTATAAGCCACAGAAAAAGAACTGGCTGTCTAATCCGCACTTGCCCAGATTACTCCACTGCAGGAATGCATTTGTGCTGGCCCATGTTCTGCTGACATAAACAAAGCACAGCTTGTGAAGAAACTTAGCTTTAGTCGCGTGTGTGCTCCTGTGTTGTCGCCAGGGCAGCGAGTAGCGACATGCGATAGCGAAATACCACTTATAGTTGATGCTGGTTGCATCGAAGAGTAGTGCAAATATGTAATCAATGCAAGATCCACCTGCGGTAATGACTTGATGTGGATTTTTTACAATAACCATAACGGTTGATCATATCGTCGTGGCTACATGCATGGCAGTCGATGAGCGGGATATGCAAAAGGAAAAAGAAAAGGTAGTTCAAGCACAAGGACTTGATTAGCAGAGTATATGGCTACGTTTTAGACATGTGCTGCCATCTACAGTCTCTAACACGATTTCACAAAAATTGTAGTGCACTTTGGCTTTGCTAGATGACGCCACCAGTCCAATAAGTGTGTGGTGTAGACACTCACTAATTGTTAAGAGTTGCGCGATTCTTCTCCCCGGGCCGCTGCGCCAACGATTGGTCAGCATGGGTCACGTGGTTCGCCCCAGCACGCTTTCGACCACGGTGATTTCGCTGTCAAACTTCCACACAGTCACAGTGTGGACGCCTTTCACCGCAGTGCGTGTGCGGAGATTGCTGTATTTTGTGTCTGGATTTTCTGCTCTTTTTTTCTGGTAAGACGTACTTAGCGGCAGAATGCCGGGCTCAGTGCCTTCGGCTGCAGCAACTTGCATGAGTCCGAAAAGCTTTAAGGCGAAAGATTCCTAAACTAATTCAATTATCGAAAATGTGTGCGCGTGATCTGTGCGCTAGGCCGCTCTCAAATAGCGGACGTGTGAGGAGGGAAATAAAGAATGTAAGCGATTGATGGTGACAGGTAATGAATAATAGTTATAAATAGACACTGATATAATTAATGACTAATGCTGATGACTAATATTAATGATTACTAATGACTTGTAATCACCATCAAACTACGACTTGTATTGGCCTCAACTGATTGGAAATGAGTAAAAATGATTAGCGATCAGTCGTAATGACTACAATGACCAGGTGTGACTGGTCACGACTGCTAATGACTACAAAACGTCCAGTATGTTAAACGACAACATTTAATGATCCCAACTGATTGGAAATGAGTAAAATGCTTAGCTATAAGTGGTAATGACTACAGTGACTAGGCATTACTCATCATGACTACGAAACGACCAAGCGTCAAACGACGACTTGAATGACCACGACTGAGTGAAAACAAGAATGCTTTGCGATGAGTGAAAATTAATAATGATGATGATTTTGATTGCGTCAACAAAGATGTTTAACAAGCAAGCACGAGTGAGCTTGCGTCAAAGTGTGCGAGGGCATGTCCGACGACGTACAGTTAGTTGGCACCTGCATCGCCATAGAGAATCACTCAATGTGATCATTTACGGTGGTAAACGAGGTAGGCAAGAAAGTGCGAGATATCATAATACCACGAAAATTACAACAGAATAGAAAGGTTTTTGATCAATCGATAGAGCTCTTTGGCAGGACTAGAATGATCCACATACAGACCTCAGCTCAGCCTTCCATACAAGCTTACCTTTCACAGTTCGCAAATTCTACTGGTCACAAAAGTAGCTGCCATCAAGGCAATGCCCATGATGCTTTTAAAATGTCCTCTGAATTTGGCTTGAATGTACCCGCGCTAGAGGCGCGCCTCGAGCAGTTGGAAGCTTTCTGGCCGCACCACTCGTGGTTGCCAGTACGTAATGGGAGCTTCGCGGTACTTAGAAAATTTATAAATAGGTAGCCGCAAGTGCACAGTAGTGG